>NC_134354.1:225230007-226430007 GCF_048569485.1 Anomaloglossus baeobatrachus
TAATGCCCTGACGGCAGCCCTGGGCACGGGATAGACAGTGGTACCACCCCAGTGGTGAGGGGAAGGAAGGGAAAAAGGGAAAAAAAAAAAAAAAAAAAAAAAAAAAAAAGTTCAAAATCACTCCACTATTACCCCATTAAACAATTAAATAAATAAATAAAAATGCACATTGATGTTGCTGCATTCGCAGTCTAAATTATCAAAATATAAAAAAATTAATCCGATCAGTAAAACAGTGCAACTAGGAAAAAAAAAACAAAAAAAAAAAAACACAGAATTACAGGGGGCTTTGGCAAGTGTAACATTGCATCCACCCCAAAGTAGCATCGATAAAAATAGCAGATGGGGAGGGAGGAGAAGAGCCATTTTCAGCCACATACCCCCAAAACAAAGGGAGACAAGCAATTTCCCCCCCCCCCCAGTACTTAATTAGAAATGTAAACAAAAAAACCTATACATGTTTGGCAGCTATGAAACCTGACCTGGAGAATCCTATTGCCAGTTCAGTTTTACCATAAAGTGAAAATGAAATTTTAAAAAAAATTGTGAAATTGCGCATTATTTGCAATTTCAACACTCTTGGATTTTTTCTTGCTTTCCAGTTAATCACATGATGAATGTTGGCATTCAAAAGTACAGCACGTCCCACATAAAACAAGACTCATAGGACTATGTCCCTAATAAAACCATAAAAGGATTTAAATAGGGTTCATAAACAGAACTTGTCTGGTAATTCATGCTGTATAATCCATAAGGAGCGTTAATCAGATCCGGACTGCAGCCATCTAGGTTCTCCTCCAAAATGCTGCGGCGTTCCAGAGAAAAACAGCAGATTGGTCAGCTTTTCCCCACACTGCTGTAGCCGATTGTACATAAGCAGGGACTTGTCAGACATGGAAGAGGTCGTCAATCACCTGGAATGGAACTGGGGCACTGACTAGCCATACCCCTCCCTATAGTCCACAGCCAGATTTTCAAACTATGCTTTATCTGAAACGCCGGAGTGATTCAGAAGAGAAATTACCTGCTGCCAGGCTCTGATTGCTACCACAAGCAACAACACTGGTCAAACAGACATAAAAATGTAACAAAGTAACAAAGAACCACTCATGGTTTGTAGAGTATGCTTGTATAACACCTGAGGAAGACGCTCTACCGAAACACGTTGTCCTCACTGTTAGCCATTTCACATGTCAGTATGGATTTGCCAGTGTTTTTATGAACTTTTAAAAAGGATGGAATAAAAGTTCTCTTTTTATATCTATATTTTCCTTACAGTCCAGGCTGGATCTGTATCGCCCCGCGGTCTCGGCTGCGGCCGCCGAGCCGCTTGGATCCGTGCTCGTACTGCGGGTGGTGGCTCGAGCCTCTCACGGACCCGGGGGTCATATCACTCTGCAAGGGAGTTGGTGCTACACGCGAGGATTTGGGTGTTTGGTTTGAAGTGCTAGTTCGTGACGATTGTAGACACCACCGCTGCGGTGAAGGTGTGGGGGGCTCCCGGGAGCGATGTAGTAGCGCAGCTAGGTGTTGACCCCTCCGTGGGTAGGGGATGTTGGTCCCAGGGTCCGGTGGGCCTGGGCCCGGGTGCAGGGTGTAGTGTTGCGGTGCGGCGCCGGATGGGACTGGTGTACTCACTCTGACACAAGACACTGGAGTCACTGGTAAACCAAACGGAGTGATGAATGGGGCCCGCAGCCGGCTGCAGCTTTTCCCAGATTAGTTTGGTAATGTCCGCCTTTCTCCTGCACCTCTGTGTGTGAATCTTGACTCCTGTGCCTAGGCACCGGTAGTCCACTCCCTGACGTGTATCTGTTGTAGGAGCCCGTTTGCCTGCAGACACTGGCCCTTTGGATCTCTTGCCCTTGGCGGTGGCACTTATCTGAATGGTTGGGCTGTTGCCTTCAAATCGGGACTTAGGTGGGAATGAACCCCTGGAGGTCCAGACCGCAATCAGTTAATTCGACTATGGTGGTGGCTTCTAGCCTAGTTCGGGGTCTGAGTACCCTGCTCGTGCTCCAGTAGCCAGTTGGCTCCCCGGTTCGGTTCTGGCAGGCCACTACCCTCTCCCGGTCCCTTACGGTTCCACCGGTCATCTTCCCGGTCTCCTGCAGGCGCCCACTACTGTCTGCCTCCTTGCCAATGGTGACTAGGCTCCAACCCAGCCACCGGAGTAGTCTTTAGCAGGCCTGAGCACAGGTCTGCTTCAGAACACAACCTCTCTCCTTCACTGTCCAAAAACACTCTCTCCACTAACTTGACCACTAGGTTCCCGCCTCCAGGTCTGTGAACTCCTCGGTGGGTGGAGCCAACCACCTGGCTCCACTCCCCCTGGTGTGGACATCAAACCTGGAGGGTGGTGACAAGGCTTTTAAGTTTGACTGATGTTACCTAACTGGGAAGAGGGGGGGGGGGGTGTAGTGTGTCTACCTGGGACGACCTGGATAGTCCAGGGCGTCACAGATCCATTTCCTCCTTCTGCAGTCAACAAACATGTTCCATTAGGGCCTCGCTCACACCACAGTATTTTCTGTCTTAGCACGATGAGACAAAACATTGGATCGCATTCAGACCAATGTACTTCTATAGGGTTTTGCATATCACTGATTCTGTCCTTGGACCCAAGCCATCATTGATGCAAGTAAACAAGTAAATGGGTCCATTGAAGATATTGAAATTTACTTGGATGACAGTACAGAGTACAGTCCAATTTTCACAGGCTGACAATGAAAAGACTGACATTCTCCCCCCCCCCCCCCTCCCTTCTCATCCAAGAGAACTGGATCACAGTCCTGATCAGAATTTTACCAAATCGGCTATATTCTCTTGAATGAGACATACGGTTATCTGACCCTAGCCTAATAAAAATTACCGTAACATCTTCCTTTTGCCTAGCTTCAAGACTATTTTCTGCTCACACAAAAAAAAAAAAAAAAAAGTGAGCAGTATGCATCCTAAAAGAAAAAGTAGTAAAAAATTCCACAGATACAATCATGATGCTGTAAAACAAGCCATATTGTATCCAAGTTGTCAGATGCTATTGTACAGAACGTGCAGACACCTGCACATGTAGAATCCAGCTGAGTCACCAAGATGTCAAGCCACAACAAACACAAAGGAATTAAGAGCTAAGGAGAAGCCAAATCCAGGGCAGCAACAGCACATGTATGCCTTTTAGCCATTACATGGAATAGTTACATAGCTTGTAAGGCTGCAGAAAAATCCACCTCAGACCATGTGCGCACTAGAAAGTGACTCAAGGAAAATTCGATCCCTCTTAAAGAATCCCGCACTTGCGGGGGTAAAAAAACAAACAAAAAAAAAAAAAAAAACGCAGACACCTGCGAAAAAGATGTGACATGCACATTAATTCCGCAGTGGAAAACCGGCCAGTAAATCCACAGGTATATTATATATATATATATATATATTTTAAAAAAAAAAACACCACACACACACACACACACACACACACACACACCTTGTTTCTTTTTTTTTATACCCATAGGCCATGCTGAGGCATGACTGCAGAGATTTTAGAAACATTATTCTGCAGCAAATCAACGGCAAAATCTGCAGTGTGCGCACAGGGCCTCAGGGAGATTTCACACAAACACAGAAGGGAAAAAAAAATAAATATAAAAAAAAACTAATTGGGGTGTTTACAGGTGCAAAGATTGGTATTCACCAGCATTCACATGCTGAGGACGTGGTCCTGTGAAATAGCCTGTGCCAATAGATCACCAGTACCAGAAATGCCCAGGAACATTTCCTACTTATTGATTACCACAAATAAAAAGATACCAAAGATCTTAATTATACATTTTAGACAATGAGGAACCCAAAGAACACTGCCTCCACCTTGTAATGGAAAATTACTAACCGCAAACAGCCATTTGTAATAAAAAAAAAAAAAAAAAATTATAATAATACATACATACATACATACACATACATACATACATACATACATACACAGTATTCAACCCCCTGCAGATTTAGCAGGTTTACACATTCGGAATTAACTTGGCATTGTGACATTTGGACTGTAGATCAGCCTGGAAGTGTGAAATGCACTGCAGCAAAAAAGAATGTTATTTCTTTTTTTATTTTTTTTTTTTTTTTTTTTTTTAAAAATTGTGAAAAAAGTTTATTCAGAGGGTCATTTATTATTCAACCCCTCAAACCACCAGAATTCTGTTTGGTTCCCCTAAAGTATTAAGAAGTATTTCAGGCACAAAGAACAATGAGCTTCACATGTTTGGATTAATTATCTCTTTTTCCAGCCTTTTCTGACTAATTAAGACCCTCCCCAAACTTGTGAACAGCACTCATACTTGGTCAACATGGGAAAGACAAAGGAGCATTCCAAGGCCATCAGAGACAAGATCGTGGAGGGTCACAAGGCTGGCAAGGGGTACAAAACCCTTTCCAAGGAGTTGGGCCTACCTGTCTCCACTGTTGGGAGCATCATCCGGAAGTGGAATGCTTATGGAACTACTGTTAGCCTTCCACGGCCTGGACAGCTTAGCTTTAAAACGGCAGGCTGCTGGAGATGTTGGGCCTTTTGAAGTACAATAGGTAGGACAGTTAAAGATAAGCCACAGGGCAGCTTTCATTCAGTTTTTCCCCATTTAAGGGAACCTGTCAGGTGCAATATGCTCCCATTTCCACAAGCAGTTCTGGGTGTATATTGCTATTCCCTGCCTAACTGTCCCTATATACACACACACTAGCATAGATAAAGAGATCTTTAGAAAAAGTATTTCTAAAGATCCTTTATAATATGCTAATGAGGCCAGCAACTAGTCCCCTGGCCAGTCGCCCCTATTAGCATGTTTGTACGCCCACAGGGACGTACTAACATGCCAATGAATGCGCAGCATCACAGGATTATCCCACGCACCTCTCTGCTGCCTCTGTGCCTGATCCTGGATTTCAGCTCAGTGTGCATGATCTCCGGACTTCCAATCACGCGCACTATGAAGCTGGGTTTATGTGTACTGGCTTCAAACTGGTATAGTGCGCATGACCTGAAGTGCCAGGGACGTCTGATCATATGCACTGACACTATTCCCAGCATTCTGAGGCAGTGCGACAGACACAGGTACCCGCATCACTGACGATTATGCTGGACAGTGGGCATTGAATAGCATGTTAGCATGCCCCTGTGGGCGTGCTAACATGCTAAGAGGATGGAACAACACCAGGAACTAACACCCTTATGACTAGTCACTGTGCTCATTAGCATATCATAAAGGATCTTTAGAAATAGTTAGGATCCCTTTATCTATGCTAGTGTATACAGGGATGGTTAGGCAGGGAATGAGCAATATACACCCAGTACTGCAAGTGCATGATTTCATTCAGGTACATTTTAGAGAAAAACAAAATTTAAAAAGACACTGGAAACCAAGACACAAGGAAATCGGGCGGGAGGGTCCCCCAAAACCTTCTTTCTGCAGATTCAGGTCTTTCCCTGTGTGCATGTGAAGGAGGTAGCTGGCCCTGGACTATGCGGGCACAGCTCTACATCAAAGAGACCATGTGCGGAAATGACTGGGCGGGGTGCATGACATTTACTTGCCGCTTTGGACTGGTGCTCTATCACTCCTGCTGCCAGTCGTCGATGTGTAGCGAGACATGCAACACCAGAGTTCACTTATTTAACCAGTTTTTGTTTACTTTTATTCTCTACCATTATGACAGATATGGCCTTCCTTTCTCTCTGTGGGGTACTATTCTTTGTTCTCTCCCCCACTATCTTGGACCTAGTCCTCAATACTCAAGGGTCTGTGCCTCTTTCCTCCTAAAGTGACGCCCTTTGACTATCAGGTCGTCACAGGTTATTGCACAATCTACCCTCCCGTGCAGTATCCACCTCCCTCTTGGTTATGGGTCCCTAACCAAAATGGTGTTGCCTACAAAAGCAAATAAAATCCTAGATACACCCTGCACCACACCCACCAGACACCAGTGTACGGCTTGAGTGGAATAGAGTCACCCACCGGGGAGGGGGAGGAGTGTAGTCAGTAGTTGTGGAGTTAGTGAGTTGTGGTGAGAGTGGCCCTCGATCTGCGAAGAGCTCTGAGGAGGTCGGGAGCAGTGACCCATAAGGAAACTGTCTAGGTTGCAGACGGTGGTCTGGGCCTAGAGGAGTTGGACCCCCGGTCACAGGGGATCATGGCAAGGGGCTTGGGTCTGTCAAGCAGGACAGCTGGCGGCCTTGCACCATCACCGGTCCGGGACCGAGGCATGACGGGGGTATGTGGACTCAAGGTCAGCGGAGTAGCTGCATGCAACCCGATAATTTACCCATGGAGAACGGAGCCTTCAAGATTCATTCCCAACCGCTCCAAAAATCGGGGCACTAGTGCAACGAGGGGGATAGGACTTTCCATCCAAAACGGTCCAGAAAATCCCAAGCGTGAGCCCTGAGAGCAAGCTCCCACACTTAGCCACAGTGGGGAGCGGGACCCAGCAAGTTTCATACTACCGGGACCATCAGAGAAGTAAACTTAGTGCCAGGAGGCAGGTCACGGATCACCAGGCAGCACCATTGGCGACAGGACCCGAACTAGCTTCCCTCAGCGGCAGTGGTGTCCAGAGACTTTGTTTACCCAGTTGTCAGTGTCTGCTTAATGGACTGAGTAAGTACAAGAGTATTCCCTGTATCCCACGGCCTTTTCCTCACACCGAGTCCCGGGGCATTCCCCCTACAAGTGGAGGGTCACAACACCTGGCTGCCCCAGTCATCACCCCGGGAACTCCCCAACGGCAGCAGCGGTATTCACCCCAGTTACCGAGCACCACGGGTGGCGTTACGAACTCTATAATCTTTTGTAAATACCCCCTTCATTTGAGTAACCGCACGACCCCCGGGTCCGGAGACCCTCGAGCCACTGAGAACCCGGATCAGAGCAGCTCGGCTGTTTCCACAGGGGAGGCACACTAACACCTTCAATCAGTTTCTGGGCCTCGGCGGCTTCTTTAGCCGAACAGCTCATAGCCCGCCAGGGTGAGCCATGGGCTCCGGACTGGCCCTAGCACCAAGGCCATGTCCTCTCGCTCTAACAGCCTTCTCGACTACCCTCCTCAGGACCTCCCTACCCTAGCTGGCCATCCTACCTCCTGTAGTGAAAGGGGAAGTGACCTTACCATCTTATCTAACATCTCTTCGACAACTAGCTCTACCACCGGCTAACACTCCTAACTGTTACATACAGAAACTGTTCCTCTCTAAAGACTTAGATACTAACACGCATTTAATAATAATAATAATAATAATTTTATTCATTTATATAGCGCTATTAATTCCACAGCGCTTTACATACATTGGCAACACTGTCCCCATTGGGGCTCACAATCTAGAGTCCCTATCTGTATGTCTTTGGAGTGTGGGAGGAAACCGGAGAACCCGGAGGAAACCCACGCAAACACGGGGAGAACATACAAACTCCTTGCAGATGTTGTCCTTGGTGGGATTTGAACCCAGGACCCCAGCGCTGCAAGGCTGCAGTGCTAACCACTGAGCCACCGTGCTGCCCATTTATATTATTCAAACAGTATACACATAATAGCATATTTACATCATGGGGCACTGCCCACCTATTACACATGTATAGGAAAAGAAGCAAGCCGCTGGGGATCCGCTGTCTGAATAGTCCATGATGTTGGCCCAGCGCTTCAGACACCAATATACGGTATATACCTATCCAAAAGTAATGCAGACAGTGCATCCCAAACCATGCATCAGTTGTCAGCTTCACGTTAAACATTTCTAAAGGCGGACTGTATTTGTGAAAGAATAAAAATCGCTCTAAACAGATCAGTCAATTTGACAATGGCACTATAACAGGACAACATCATTGCAACAAGTCAGTCTGTTGAATTTCTTCCGCTCCGCTGCTGCCGGCCATTTTGGGTCCACTAAGATAGGGACCAGTACCTTGTCTACACTGCTCCCCTGAAGAGTACCTGTGTATGAAACGCGTTGGGAGAATGCCATAGCATGTATTCCATTAATAGGGATAGGGAGCCTGGAACGTGAGGGCCCACTGAGACCTTTTTGTTTGGATTAACATGCTTAACACAGTGCACTGCACCAAGATGGGTGAGATTGTTCCACGTCTATTGATAGGACTGTTGATATGATTCTATATGCAGCTTTTATAGTGGATCATGAATTAATAGTTCCCATGTTATGCTGACAAGTGAGTTCCCCCAGATACTGTGAGAAATTCTATTTACCTTTGATCCATTGGATCTAGTTTATATAAGATCCTGTGGATCCTCTCTGGTGGAATCCTGTTCATCTGATTTATGTGGTGATAGAAGGTGCTGTGGATCATTATATACATTTTTGTTGTTTTGATCAATTTTAATTGGAAGTGGAGAAACCCTACTTCATTTTAAGGGAATTAATAAAAGTTAATTTTTAGAACCATTTTTGCTTATTTTGGATTGAATCACTCTATGGTTGGATACCAGTAGCTTATTACTTCAATATCATCAGTCCTAAAAATATTCCAAGACCGCTAGTGGTTTTACTGAAACGCAAACAGACAAAAGCTGCAGATTTCCCAATTTCTGGGGTTGACCGAGCATGCAGAGTGCTTGAGTGACAGTTCAGACAAGCAGTATTGTGCCACTGGTCTGAACAGCTACTATAGAAGCAGAGGGACGTGAGTGAGGTGGAAAGGGTTCAGGTGTGGGGAAAAAAAAAAAAAAAAAACCCACACACCACACTACAGATCCCAGCTAGCTCAGGAACATGCTCACAAACTCAAAAATAACCCGAAAGTAGTGCGCAAGGCCCCTCCATTACTGTATTAGTGGTTTCATTATCGGGGTGACAGACCCCATTTAATGCAAACAGGAGAATTAAGCAATCCAAAAAGAAAGAACCTTCGCATAGACCAATACACCCACCCCCCCCCCATTATTTATGCATGTCAGCCATAGGCTTGGTTCACACAATCGCCTCCAAAATCTAAAATTGGCCATGTCAGGAAGGCGTTAAACATTTGGTTTTTTTCCTCCTGCAAGAGCCACTTTATCAATGTAAACATACAACGGCTTATTTTTTGCAGGATCATACAGAAGAGTAATATATATATATATATATATATATATATATATATATATATATATATATATATATATATATATATATATATATATATATATATATATATATATATATATATATATAATTTTTTTTTTGACAGATTAAACTTATGCGGTGTATATTTGTTCCTGCACCATGCACCAGCACCCACCTTGCGGCATACATGTACAGAGATTAAGAGAGGACTTGTTAGTTCGGAATACAAAATATAGACATGGAGTTAAATAAGGCAACATCCCAGAGCTCCTCCGATTCTGCTGCTCTTCTCCGTATTGCACGGTCTCACTATTGTAGAAATGTTCACATTTCTACACTTCAGAGCACAGTATGTGAAGTCTCTGCTTAAAAAGGAACCTGTCATCAGATTTGGGGCTTATAAACTGCTGCCACCACCAGTGGGCTCTTATATACAGTATTCTAACATGCTGTATATAAGAGCTCAGGCCGCTGTGTAGAACGTAAAAATCACTTTATAATACTTACCTAAACGATTGGTGCGGAGCAGATGGGTGACTTCGTTCCCTGGTAACGGCGCCTCCTCTTTCGGCCATCTTTGTCCTCCGTCCTCTGAAGCTAGTGTGGATGACTCATCCGGTCCTACATCATGCACACAAGCCAACAATGACGTCCTGCGCAGATGCACTTTGATCTGCCCTGAGAAGGGTAGATCAAAGTTTTGTAGTGCGCATGCACGGAACCTCAATGCCAACTATTGTGGATGACATCGGACACGTCATCCACACTAGCTTCAGAAGAAGAAAGGAGGACAAAAGATGGCCGAAAGAGGAGGCGCCGGTACCAGAGAACGGAGACACCCATCTAACCCATCTGCTCCGCACCAACTGTTTAGGTATTATAAAAATGGGGTTTTTTTACGCTCTACACAGCAGCCTGGAGAATCTGTCAGTTGAGCCGCTTCACTAGCAGATATAATGTCCACCTAAAGATATAATTGAAATACAGATAAAATGTAGCATAATAGAACCATTATACAACAAAAGGGAAACCAAACAGGAAACCCAAAAATGTATCCATTTCTGTGTATTGTCTGTTTCATTAGAGTAGAATAGTGTCTCAGTGCTGGTGCTTAGGCTCTTTGTCCTTCTATATTAGCAAGATACACATTTTTGGATAAATTTTTGGGTTTCCTGTTTGGTTTTTGTTTGATTCTTCACTTTTGTCTTTTTGTTGACATTTTTTGTATATCATAGTTCATGATTCATGCATTATAATGTGGTGAATATTTCTACCCTTTTTTGTTACCATGATTGTATAATGCCATTATTTCTGTATACTTAAAAATCTTTTATGTATCTTTTTATTGTAGTGTAAACTGATGAAGGTCGGATGACCGAAACGTCTTTAATAATTACACAGATCAATGAATAAAACATAAAACAATTTCAGTTGAATGCTTTGAGTGCTGGATTTTTTTCAATTTTTTGATCTGGGGTGGGACCCTATCCAAGCACCAGCGACTATAGAAGGAGTGCCACATTTCTATATTTTTTATATAGTATATCCTTTAGTGTGTGCACCCTCATTTTTTCTTATAATATGGCCAATGTGGCGTTTTCTTATACTGCGGATGAAATGGCAGATATTATGAGCCGTACCACAGTGCATTTTGAGTGATTTTTTGCATATTCCTACTTCTGAGCTTCGAACCCGTGATTTTCAGAAGGAATCTAGAAAATTACAAAATTTGGAATTGCACTGTGCCACTATTGCAGAATATGTACGTGTTCAAAGAATTCCAAGAGGACTACGGGTTGGTGTAAGACCGACCATCTTCAGTGACAACCCTGATTTTTGTAATCGTTTTGAACAGATTCTCAACAAATGCTCTTTTGATTTAATGACTTTGACTTTGGATTATTTAAACCAAGCGATCATTACTAAACGTGAAGAGATTGTCGTGATTGAGCAACAATTAAATTCTACCTCTTCGGCTGAAGATCTGGCGAAAATCAAAGATCAAGTCACAAGAGATTTACAAATTCATAAAATTGAAAGTCAAAAAATTAAAAGAGAAAAATTCTTACGGGATACTGAGGACTATAAAAATAATCGAGTTTATCGGTGGCGGGATACATCCTCCAGAGTGTTTCCAAGACGTTTCCAATATTCCTCTAGTGATAATTCGGCTTCGGATTCGGAATTTTCCTTCACCAGACGACCAAAACCACATTTTTTAGGTCAAAGAAGCCGCAGAGGTCAAAGAGGAAACCTAGGCGGGGGGGACAACGCCACCGAACCTGCAAGAACAACGATGGTCACCAGATCCCAGGTACGCCGGATACCATTGTAGTTAACATTTCTTCTAAGAATTTGTTACCGGATCAAATTAGTCTTCTTCAGAAGGGTTTATCTTTTTGCCCTTCCTACAAATTTAATACATTCCAGTTACAAATGGACTTACTAAGATTTTATCGAAATTTACGTATTAAGGCCCATTTTTCATCATTATCTGATATAGGTCTGAGACCATCGACACAATCTACTTCTATTGCTCCTATCAATATCCAAGGATTGGGACTCAAAACTAAGAGCACTTTCATGCCTCCCAAAAATAACCCTCCAGTGGAAACGTTCATAGGCTTATTGGAACATGACATTACGTCTTTTTTCAAAGATGTGTCTAATAAATCATTACACTGTCCTTCCAATTTTTCAGATAAGGATAAAAATGCGTTGGCATCTCTTATGCAGGATAAAGACATAATTATCAAACAAGCCGATAAAGGCGGAGCTTTGGTAGTTATGGACAAATCCATGTATTTACAGGAAATACTGAGACAATTGGGGGACAGTAATGTTTATGGAATATTGGCAAGTAACCCGACGAACAGGATTCGAGATAGTGGCCGGTCACAGATCTAATCCCATCTACAAAAGGGAGTAATAGATCAGAAGACATTTGATTTCTTACAAAAGCAGAATCCAATCATTCCTGTTTTTTATGTACTCCCCAAAATTCATAAGACCTTGGTGAACCCTCCTGGTAGACCTATAGTGGCGGGCACAGACTCTATCCTTTCCCCTTTAGCTATCTTACTTGAGAAAATTATTACTCCTTTGACTAAAAACATTCCTTCTTTCCTGTTGGACACTGGTCACTTCCTAGAGGTGATTCGTGGGCTTGATATCATTCCATTTGAGGCTTTTCTCGTGACTTGGGATGTGACAAGTTTATATACGTCTATTGTACATCAGAAGGGCATGTCAGCAGTTCGTGAGTTATTGTTACAACATAACTTTGAGTGATACAAGTGATTTCTGTCTGGACTTATTACAAATAGTGATAACTGAAATTTCTTTTTGTTTCAGGACATCTATTATATTCAAAAACAGGGGACCGCGATGGGGTCCAACGTAGCGCCCCCGTATGCAAATACGTACATGTCTTACTTTGAAGATACATTCATATATCCACATAAGGGATTCCAAGAGCACTGCAAGTGTTGGAAGCGATTTATTGACGACGTTTTTTGCATATGGGTTGGCCCGTTGGATTCCATCATGGAGTTCCATAATTACATTAACAGCATTTGGTCTGAACTTCAATTTGTTATACAATATGATTTACATCATATCAATTTTTTAGATGTCACTTACGAAATTAGAGAATGGACATTTACAAACTGATTTGTACATAAAGTCGACGGACAGGAATAACTTACTCGCATATGATAGTTGTCATCCCAAGGCCATGAAGAATTCTATACCTAAGTCCCAGTTTCTTAGGGTACATAGGATTGTTAACCAACAAGAAATTAAAGATACCAGATTACAGGAGATGAGGACTAAGTTTCTGGCGAGGGGTTATCCACAGGAGGTTTTGAATAGTGCTAGTGTGAATACCGAATCTTCTATTGGTAAGACTAGAGATAAACGTTTGGCTTTCGTTCATACTTACCATCCCTTCTCTTACAAAATTCATAAATTCATCAGAGGTCATTGGAACATCTTGCGTAAAGGGTACCCTGAGGTGGAAGAATTTAAAATCACCTTTTCTTCCTTGTTTTAGACGACCGTCCAATCTCAGTAACAAATTGGTGAGAGCTGATGTGGGCGCCGGTGTGACTGGACCCGTTCAAACTCATCTTTATACCCAGAGACGTGGTACTTTCCCATGTTTAAATTGTGCCCAATGCAGTAATGTGTTGAAAGGTGATAGAGTTTTGCATCCCTACAGTGGTCGGGGTTATCCAATTAGAGGTTTTTTCACCTGTGAGACATCTTATGTTGTATATGTAGTGAAGTGTCCTTGTGGCCTACTCTATGTAGGCGAAACCACCCAGACTGTTAAGGAACGTATATCACAACATAAATCCACCATTAGGTGTGAGAGATTGACTTTACCTCTTCCATCTCATTTTCATAAACAGGGACATAGTGTTAGTCAATTACGGTTTCAGGTGTTGGAGCAGGTCTTGCCAAATAGAAGAGGAGGCGATAGGGTTAAAAAATTGAAACAAAGGGAGGCGTATTGGATTTTTACTCTCCAGACTTTGGAGCCCAAAGGCCTTAATCGTGATTTCGATACTTCTAGTTTCTTATAGCTTTACATTCATTTATGCCTACTTATTATTATCTTTTTCAGAGGAGTTGATCACTGACTTGATGATGACCGGACCCTTTAGGTATTTTCCTATAATCTTCTTCCTGTTTCTTTCTTAACATAATCCTTTTTCCTGCTTTTTCCCTAGTTTTAGTTTTTTCTACACATTACTAATTTTCCCTTGATCCTTTTCTTCCACAGTCTCTCCTTCCCCTTCCCTTCCCCCTCCCCCCCCTTCCCAATCCCCATCTCCCTTTCCTTTCCTCCCCCCCCCCTCCCCCTCCATTTTCTTATGTACATTCCCCTTAGCTTTTCTCTTCTCTTTTTTCCTGTTTTTTTACTAGGGTTGACTATAGTTGATAAAAAATTAAAAAATAATTAAAAAATAATTAAAAAATTGTTAAATTGATTTCGAATAAATACACCATTCCCTTAGTCCTCTTATTTTATTTTCTTCTCTCTTTTCTTTTATTTGACCTTTTAGGTAATTTGTCTTCAAATAATGTTACCCACAGAGTCTCTTATTCATTACACTATTTTGGGCTTAATTACCCTTAATTCATGGTTATTGCATAAGGGGACATTGCCAGTCAGCGCAATTTTAGCGCTTGCCAACCATCTGATTTACATGTTGCCAACCAGGATCGTCACTTCCGGTTTGCGGACCGGAAGTGACGTTCCGCGGTGAGGAGTGGCTGTCTGTGTATGTCTACAGTTGCCAACCATCAGGATTTACACATTGCCAGCCGGTGACGTCACTTCCGGTTTTCGGACCGGAAGTGACGCTCCGTGACGTCACTTCCGGTCTCCAGACCGGAAGTGACGCTCTGTAACTTGTTAATGAGCTAATTGAGCGGTCTATTTAAATCTGGACATTGGACTGTCAGATTACATTGACTGCAGACCCAGACGGGCAGCTTTTTCCTCTGGTCCAGCTTTTTCATATACTTCTACAGAGCCCTTTCTGGTGAGTGTTCATTGCTTGGTATTTCTGTGTATTGTCTGTTTTATTAGAGTAGCATAGTGTCTCAGTGCTGGTGCTTAGGCTCTTTGTCCTTCTATATTAGCAAGATACACATTTTTGGATAAATTTTTGGGTTTCCTGTTTGGTTTCCCTTTTGTTGTATAATGGTTCTATTATGCTACATTTTATCTGTATTTCAATTATATCTTTAGGTGGACATTATATCTGCTAGTGAAGCGGCTCAACTGACAGATTCTTCACTTTTGTCTTTTTGTTGACATTTTTTGTATATCATAGTTCATGATTCATGCATTATAATGTGGTGAATATTTCTGCCCTTTTTTGTTACCATGATTGTATAATGCCATTATTTCTGTATACTTAAAAATCTTTTATGTATCTTTTTATTGTAGTGTAAACTGATGAAGGTCGGATGACCGAAACGTCTTTAATAATTACACAGATCAATGAATAAAACATAAAACAATTTCAGTTGAATGCTTTGAGTGCTGGATTTTTTTCAATTTTTTGATCTGGGGTGGGACCCTATCCAAGCACCAGCGACTATAGAAGGAGTGCCACATTTCTATATTTTTTATATGAAACTAGCCTAAGACAGCTGTTGGTCCGACAGCTTTCACGTGTGTGTGCTTATCCCTTGACAGTAGAATGAGAAGCCACTTCTAGACAGACTAATTGTAGCGCCCCTGAAGCACTCAGTGTGCTACATGGTTCTGCATCCCCATCAGGATGCAGGGCCTACCCCCTTAGGGACCCAGAACCCCAGTGCCGGTAACACCAAAAACCCAGGTAGTCCCAGTTTTCCCCCCAACAATCCCCCATACAATGGTACCTAGCTAGGGTGGAACCAATGGATGGCCGCCTAGACATGGAGCCACTCCAGTCCACTAGTTGACCAGGTGGGAGGGGCAGAGTGTGGAGAGTCAGGACACAGGAAGACCGTAGTCAGAAAGGAGTCTGCAGTGAAAGAAAGCAGACACAGCCAGTCTAGAGTTGAGTAGTGACTGTAGAGGTGTGAAGAGGGAAGTGAAGGGACACCCTGACTCGGGTTAACGGTGACCTGGTACCCAGGAGAGGGAGTTGCCGGTGGAGTACTCCCAGAACTACGCACCGACGGGGTACAGGACCCTAGGACAGGAAAGAGCTTCAAGCTGACATGTTAACACCTGCATAGCAAAAGGGGACCATCAAGTACCTTGCTGACCTTAAAGAATCTGAAGACCCAGTAGCAAAGAGAACCGGGAACAAGACTAGAGACTCCAACCCCACAGGGTTCACTCTACACAGTCAGGTGGACAAGTAGACAAACCACAGACTGGGGACTAATGTCGCGGGCGCAGGGGACGCGCTTGCCACGCTCTGGTCCGGGGCTTCTGCTCGGTGGCTCGAGCGGTGGGCCGGACCCGGGGACTCTAGCAGCGCTCCTTGTCCACGAATGAAAAAAGGGGGGGTGGTTTGTTTAGGGAGATAGTTTGTGACGCCACCCACAGGTCGTGGTGATAAAGGGCACCACCGCTGCTGGTGACGGGGATCCCGGAAGCGATGGTAGGGAGCAGCTAGGATGTTGTCGCCTCCGTGGGTAGGGGTTGGTGATCCCAGGGCCCGGTGGTGTAACGGGGAGGCTGGATGGCTGGGGTGCAGGGGCAGCGCGGCGCGGTGCCGGATGGCACTGGTGTACTCACTCAGGCAGTCAATGACAGAGTCTCTGGTAAACCAAACGGCTGGCTGGACGGATCCCACAGCCGGCTGCAGTGTTTTTGTGCTCTCCCCGGACGGCTGATGGTGGCTGTCTTTCCCTACACATGTTAGAATGTTCTGACTCCTGTGGTTGCCCACCGGTAGTCCGCTCCCCGGCGTATAGGTACCAAAGGAGCCCGTTTTGCCCGCAGGCGCTGGCCCTTGGATCTCTAGCCTATGGCGGTGACTGTATATCCTCACGGTGTGGACTGTTGCCTTCTGTCGGGTCTTTGTTGTTAGGAAACCCCTGGGGTTCCGGTCACACTCGGATTTGACAGTTGTTGACGGCTCCAAGCCTAGTCGGGGTCCAATGGCCCTGCCTGTGTGCTTAGCTTCACTCCACTCCACTCCCCGGTTCGGTACCGGCGGGCCACCGCCCGACCCCGGTCCTACGGTTCTGCAGAGGTCCACTAACTCCTGCAGACGGCCACCACCGTCTGCCAACCTTGCTGTTTGTGTCTGGGCCCCTACCCAGACACTGACAGTTTGACCTCTCACTTTCACCTCCAAACTTAATCTGTCTCTTTTCCCGCCTCCAGACCTGTGAACTCCTTGGTGGGTGGTGCCAACCGCCTGGCTCCGCCCCACCTGGTGTGGACATCAGACCCTGGAGGGAGGCAACAAGGGTTTTTTTTTTGACTGGTGTGACTATCCAGGGGAGGAGGGGGGGGGGGGTGTGTGGTGTTAGGTTTGTGACTACCTGGCTAGTCCAGGGCGTCACACTAACAGTGTTCCATACCACGGGGACCCACTTAGAGACAGGTGCAGGGAAAGAAGGTACCAGAGAAACCATACTGGCACTGAGACGAAGGGGACCTGGAGGCGAAACCAGATTGCCTCGGGCAGCCAGTTAACATCCAAGTGAGTAAACCAGTTGCACTGAATACCTGTCTGGACTCCTCCTTCCGACGCCTACCGCACCATACACCCGCTGGGGCAATACCCTACTTGCGGAGGGACTACTATACTAGCTGACAATGCAATCAGCCCCAGTAGAGACATTTTGCAGCGGCGGCGGCTCCCTAAACTTTGCCGCAACACCGCAAGTGGTGTCACAAGTGAACATTTTACTCTCCCCTGTAAATATCCCCATTACAAAAAGGGCCCAGGGCACGGAACCGGGTAACGGCCACCATCGTGACATTCCCAAGAGAGACTCTGCCCGGAACAGAGTACCCCATATCCCTGGGTGCTACATAATCTGCAATGAAGGAATGCACCAGGCACTCCAGAGTAGTTCTGTTCTTGAAGGTTGCTCTGATTTTCCCATGCCCTGTATAGTGGGAAGAGCCCTGTTCCAAGCATAGAAATTAGCTGGGAATCAGATCCCGAGAGTAATGTTTACCCAATATTGATCTTCAGCAGTGGCTACGTGTCTATTTTCTTTAGCCTTGCTCTATTAGGAAACCACTGTAAAATGTACAATGCAAGCAGTTTATATAGGGAGTCTCAGTGATCAGGAGCAAGTTATTTCACATAGCAGGATCCAGCTACTGATCAGTCACTGGCTCTGCTTATTCAGATTAGCTCCAGTACATAAGCACAAGCCCTGCAGGAATCAGTGCATGGAGAGCAGATTTCTATTACGGCAGAGACAAAATGGTCAAACGACAAGCGGGGATTTATCATGTCACCTTGCACGTGACTATAGCATACATGGTAAAGAGGCGGCTATATAAATGGTCCCAAGATCATAGTGGAGGTGAATGATTAACCCATTGTTTTACCTTTGTGAACAATACATATCCTACCTGACCTTATCCGCATATTTACAGGGCGCAGGATTAACAAAATCTACAAAACTTAGTTGTCTAAGCATGTTCCAAACGTCAAAAGATTAAGCATATGCGTCACAGAGGATAGCATGCAGGATACTCAAAACTATACAAATATGAAGGGCCATCCTGAATGAAAGCTAGGCGCCATTCCTACAGCCAGATGGGTCAGTTTAGCCATTGACACCTTATACCAGGTCTGTAGACTGTCACCCACAGATATTCCTCACTCACCTCCTCCAACAAGCCTTTCCATCAAACTTGATGGTTGCTCACTCACCCCAGTCTCACAAGCTCGTTGCCTTGGAGTAACCCTCGACTCTGCTCTATCCTTCAAGCCACACATCCAAGCCCTCTTCAACTCATGCCGATTACAACTCAAAAATATCTCCCGGATCCGTGCTTTTCTTAACCAAGAATCTTCAAAAACATTAGTGCATGCCCTCATCATCTCCCGCCTCGACTACTGCAACCTCCTGCTCTCTGGCCTCCCTTCCAACACTCTTGCACCCCTCCAATCTATCCTAAACTCTGCAGCCCGCTTAATCCACCTCTCCCCTCGCTACTCCCCAGCCTCGCCACTCTGCCAATCCCTTCACTGGCTTCCCATCGCCCAACGACTCCAGTTCAAAACATTAACCATGACATACAAAGCCATGCACAACCTGTCTCCTCCCTACATCTGTGACCTAGTCTCCCAGTACCTACCTGCACGCAACCTTAGATCCTCACAAGATCTCCTTCTCTGCTCCTCTCTTATTTCCTCTTCCCACAATCGTGTACAAGATTTCTCCCGTGCATCCCCCATACTCTGGAACGCTCTACCTCAGCACATCAGACTCTCCCCTACCATGGAAAGCTTCAAGAGGAACCTCAAGACCCACCTCTTCCAACAAGCCTACAACCTACAATAGCCCTCAGCCCAGTAGACCACTGCGCAACCAGCTCTGTCCTCACCTATTGTACCATCACCCATTCCCTGTAGACTGTGAGCCCTCGCGGGCAGGGTCCTCTCTCCTCCTATACCAGTCTGTCTTGTACTGTTAATGATTGTTGTACGTATACCCTCTTTCACTTGTAAAGCGCCATGGAATAAATGGCGCTATAATAATAAATAATAATAATAATAAATAATATTTACTTCCGCTGATTGTTACATTGTTGCTGAATACATACCATAACTGCGGTGGGACCATTCCTCCAGTAATGATGCAATAGACGATAGTCAGCATTAGTCAGACATTACTGTGCAAATCCCAGAGGTCAGTCATTTAGGACATTCCACATATTCGGGCTGATGTCATAGGATAAAGGTTTGTTTAAATGCCATACTCACCTCATTTGTTCGCATTATATTCAAATGAATGGGGTTACTCACTGTAATTTTATCTCACAAAAGCCAATAACGAGGCAACATGATCTGCGGCGCTGGCACGTGCAGAGTAATCGTACTGCCGCCTTCCATAACAAGGGTCTGACGGGTCACCCAGAAGACTGCCAATGGCTTTAGAGTTTGGGGTACGCAGCACTGCAGCAAACATGGCCGTAAGCAACGGAAGGCAAATAAAGGGGGTTTAAGGACCGTCTGCTGATTACATGTCCCAGGTTTTGATCACTCATAGATGGCCCGTTGTAAAGGAATATTCTAGTTTACAGAAATGCCAACATGTCCACTGGATAGGCGATTATTTTTAGAATATTGTTGGTATAACTGATGTGACCCCCACCAAGTGCCAGAAGAAGAGTGGGACTCCTACTACCCATTCAGCTTCCCCTCCCCCCATTAACAAGACTAATGGGGAATGCCCTAGTACTCCAATCAAATGTATGGCACTGGAATAACCCTCTAAGGTGGTCTCAATGAGGGATCATTTTTGGAGCATGTACTGTTGGATCTCCATCAATGAGCAGAATGAATGGTCCAGTGATCAGTGGGTAGACACCACTAATATATATAAATTTTTCCCTGCCAGGAGAGAATGTCAGACAAGGTGGCAATTAGCAGCAAGTATTCAATGTTCTCCATGGGAGCACTTGCTCCACTTTTTGCCAACTCTGACATTCATGGATCCAGCAACAAATTTTGAGTGACACAATCCCTTTAAATCTATAGCAGACCCTTAAGAGTGACATAATAATATTATTATTATTATTATATTAATAATAATAATAATAATAATAATAATAATAATATGAAAAAAAAAATCAATCCCCCACCCCTTCGCTTCTCCACAATTTCAGGGGAGAATTAACAAAATATTAGATTTTCACGCTTTAAAGCCATTACTGTGTCCAAAGTTGAGAGGGGGCTTCTAAGAGGAAGAAAGAAAAAAAAAGTTATAGGAAATGTTAAACTATACCAGGTTTTTGCTCCCCCATCTGAAAGCAGCATAACATTGGGGCAGAGACCCTGATTCCAGCATTGTGTCACTTACTGAGCTGTTTGTCATCATTTTGATAAAATCACTGTTTTCTCTGCTGCAGATCTAGCAGTTATACAGAGCTCATGAATATGCTGGGCTACCTGACAGCACGCCAAGTTATCTTCTAATGATAATCTACTGCTGATTAAACAGCAATTTTATCAAAAACTACACTAAGCAGCCCAGTAAATAACACATCGCTTGAATCAGGATCTCTGCCCCTATGTTATGCTGCTCTCAGATTAGGTGGTAAAATCCTGGTGACAGATTCCCTCTAAAGGGGAAGGAAATCTTGTAAATCTTTCCCACTGCTGCTTCCATGTTCACTGACTGCTTATTTCCCTGCAGAGAGGGGGTCACATACATCTGCCTGACCCTGCAGCCCATTCACTGGCCTTTGCCTTCATCAATCAAATTAATGTACGTGATATCATCAATTAGGTGAATATATATATTATTTTTCTTATTCTTAAGCTTTTTAAATTTTTGCGCACCCCCTTTACAATTTTTTTTTTCTTTACAGCACTATGTCTCCCCTACAGGTGGCAGGATGACTCCCTCATTTCTTCTGCTCCCCTAATCTTGTGCCACCATTGGGCAGAGACACACATCTGTTAATTGGAATCCAGAATGCTGTAGGGCATCGGCACACCGCCACATGGGGCCAAAAAATAAAAATAAATAAATCATTCACCTGACACACGTATGTTCTATCAGCAATGCTATGAGGAGCCAAGGCTTTCCCTCACCTGGGGCAAAAGGTTCAGCTCACCGCCCTCACCCAGTATCCAAATACAGAACATGTTGGCGCCCCCAGGCACCCCCCACCGAGCTACACCCCGCCACCATGTTGTAGGATGACATCACAGCATACTCTCTATGGTATATGTACAATACAGACTTATGGAAACATATCAATGTATATAGACAAAACCGCAGGGGGGGCTGCACCGCCTGGTCCGGGCAAAACCGCAGGGGGGGGCTGCACCGCCTGGTCCGGGCAAAACCGCAGGGGGGGCTGCACCGCCTAGTCCGGGCAATAGGAAATTCTTGGAGCTACTTCATAAATGCAACTTGTTCAATATAAACATCCCCCCCCCAAAAAAAAAAAAAAATAATTATATATTATTTTATATATATATATATATATTTTTAATAAATAACTGTTCCAATCCTGACTAGCGAGGGTTAAGCATGCTCTCCTGTATAGAGGAGTCGGGGTGACATTTCTCAGGGTGGTCGGTGGCTCTCCCAGTATTGCTGGGAGTTGCAGTTCTACAAGCTGTTGAAATCCCAGCTAATGCCCAGCTTTGTGCTGCTCCGAATGAGGCTTATCTGCCCTCAGTCAGGGCTTAGACGGGTCCTGGGCACAGAGGAAGCCATGCCAGCTGTCACTCACCAGAGTAGTCCACAGACGCCTTCTTGGCCCCCTGGGGCAGCATCCATGGCGGGTTATTGGCATACAGAGAGTTGTTATTGCTGTTTTTCTTCCCAAATATCTTATTGAGGGTCCCCTGCATGGAGCTATTCTTCTTCATTGTGTAGATCCGTGCTCACAGCCGAGGAATAGGAGTGTTGTCAGACTCTAGCAGGGCATGTCTTCCCAGACAGCTCGGAGTCAGTCCCTGTAGGTCGCAGGCAGGAGGAAATGAAGCGCTGAGCCACCTTTCCAGCAGGTAAATAGCTGATTCCTGTTGGTTGAGTCCATGATTTGCCTGCACCTGACCCCACCCTCCTCACAAACTGCACTAGTCACATTCCTGCTCTCACCTGGCACCACCTCCTAATGGAGCTCAGCCCAGAGGTAGCTGCAGCCAGGAGGGAAGCCTGCACTCACAGCCCCCTGGTGTGACAGAGGTGGGCACAGCCACAGCCCCCTGGTGTGACAGAGGTGGGCACAGCCACAGCCCCCTGGTGTGACAGAGGTGGGCACAGACACAGCCCCCAGGTGTGACAGAGGTGGGCACAGACACAGCCCCTTGTTGTGACAGAGGTGGGCACAGACACAGCCCCCTGGTGTGACAGAGGTGGACACAGACACTGCCCTCTGGTGTGACAGAGGTGGGCACAGACACAGCCCTCTGGTGTGACAGAGGTGGGCACAGACACAGCCCCCTGGTGTGACAGAGGTGGGCACAGACACAGCCCCCTGGTGTGACAGAGGTGGGCACAGACACAGCCCCCTGGTGTGACAGAGGTGGGCACAGACACAGCCCCCAGGCTCCAGGATGCTGCAGCACAGCGAAGACCTAGCTCCTTCAAGTTCAACCTTCCTCCACCAATTATACATTTCTGTCACTAAGTTATCAATAACCGGCAATATTATGTGTGCTCAGGAAACCATTCAGCCCTTTTTTAAAAGCTGTTACCTCTGGCGGCAGAACTGCTCTAACTGTAAAGAACCCTTTCCTATTTAGCTGCCGGAATCCCCTTTCTTCCACTCACAGTGCCCCTGGTGCTTAGGCTATGTGCCCACGCTGCGGATTTTGCGCGGATTTTGCTGCGGATTTGCCGCAGATTTACCACGGATTTTCCAAAAATCTGCAGCAGCGGCACTTCCAAGCCATTTCAATGGCATTTTGGAAATGCTGTGTCCATGCTGCGGATTTTTCCGCGGCGGATTTGCCGCGGATTTTGATCCGGAAAAATCTGCAGCATGTCAATTATTGTTGCGGATTTTGGGTATAGAATGGGGAAAAAAAAAAAAAAATCCGCATCAAAATCCGCGGCAAATTCGCGGTAAATCCGCGGCAAAAATAAGGTGCGGATTTTCCGCGAAAGTCGCGGATTTTCATGCAGAAAAATCCGCAGGTACATTCTACCGTGGACACATAGCCTGTTGACTTCGGAAGTAATAAGCCATGTGCAAGTCCTTTGTATAAACCACACAAAGTGGTTGATTTTCAGGAACTTGGGAAAGCTGGGTGACAGTCTTTGTGGGATATCTAATTCTTAAATGCAGTTTTAACCCTTTCACAAGAAGGCGACTTTCCATTTTTGTTTTTTTTTTATCCTGTCCTTCCAAGAGCCGGGGCTTTTTGTTTTATTTTTTTTTACATCCTCTAACCCTATGGGCTTGTTTTTTTTTTTTGCATGACATCGTTTATTTTATCGTGTGATGTATTGGAAAGTGGTTAAAAGAGTAAAATTGCACATTTGTTCTTAGGGTTTTTTTCTATTTACAGTGTTTATTATACGGTAATAATTCTGATTCTCCAGGGCAGTACGAATATGGTGACACCAGACATGCGCAGGTTTTTTGTTTTTTATTTTAATGGCGCTACCCAAAATCTGAAAGTCGTAAAACAAATAAAAATAATTAAAAATAAAAAAAATGTGCTTGTGCCCCCATTTTCTGAGACTGAATTTCTAATTTTTGATCATTGGGGTGTGTGATTTCTTGTCTTTTGCACTCTGAGGCAACATTTTTACTATTTTGGTGTGGATACAATTTTTTAATTCCCCCTTATTGCAGATTTTTTTTTGCAGTGTCTTGGCATTTTGATTTTTTTTTCTCATTGCACTATTTACCCATTGGGTCAACAAATGTTATATTCTGATAGGACTTTTACAAAGATTACAGAGATTGACAGTGGCATTTAACAGGTTAACAGTCATGGGCAGAGCTCTGCTACATGTGCAGCTGTTAGAGACAGATGATGGCTGAATATTACAGCCAACATCTGCCAGTTCCTGAGCCTGCATCTGGAAGCTAACACATGGCGTAACGGCCACTTTACATGCAGTGACATCGCTAGCGATGTCGCTGCGGATCTCATCCGCCCTTGTTGTTTGTGTGTCACGGGAAAATCGCTGCCCGTGGCGTAAAAAATCGCTAGTACCCGTCACACGTACTTACCTTCCCTGCGACCTCGCTGTGGCCGGCGAACAGCCTCTTTTCTAAGGGGAGGTTCGTGCGGCGTTACAGCGATGTCACACGGCAGCCGTCCAATAGAAGCGGAGGGGCGGAGAGCAGCCGCATGAAAGACACGCCCACCTCGTTGCCGGAGGACCCAGGTACAGTGCTGTTCGTCGTTCCTGGGGTGTCACACGTAGCGATATGCGCTGCCTCAGGAACGACGAACAACCTGCGTCCTACAACAGCAACGATATTTGGGATTAGAACGACGTGTCAACGATCAATGATTAGGTGAGTATTTTTGATCGTTAGCGGTCGCTCCAACGTTTCACAAGCAACGACGTCACTAACAAGGCCGGATGTGGGTCACGAATTCCGTGACCCCAATGACATCTCGTTAGCAATGTCGTTGTGTGTAAAGCCCCCTTAAATGTATGTTATCTGTTGGTAAGGGGTAGTGATGAGGGAGCACTACCATACTCAGGTGCTTGGTACTCATAACGCGCAGTCAAACGCTCAGATTGGCGCGACTCATGTACTGAGTATAATGGAAGTTAATAGGGAACGTGAACAGTTTTCTCGAGATCTTCCAGGAAAAATGCACGATTTTCCCATTGACTTCAATTATACTCAGTATACAAATCGCACCAATCTGAACATCCAACTACTCATTACAAGGACTGAGCACCTGAGCATGGTAGTGCTTGCTCATCCGTAGTGCGCACTCACACAGGTCTGATAGCGTGCAGAGAATCCAGAATGCTGGGTGCATGTGTAGTGATTGCAAACACTCCATGCGCTCACACAGGTCTGACAGCACACGGAGAACCCAGAATGCTGGGGAGTGTGTGCAGTGATTGCAGATACAATCACTGCACTCACACAGCTCTGACAGTGGATTCTGTATGCTGGGGAGCATGTGCAGTAATTGCAGACACTCCATGCACTCAGACTGGTCTGACAGCACACAGAGGATCCAGAATGCTGGAGAGCGTATGCAGTAATAGCAGACACACTCCATGTGCTCGCACAGGTCTGACAGCACACAGAATGCTGGGGAGCATGTGCAGTGATTGCAGACACTCCATGCACTCAGACTGGTCTGATAGCACACAGAGGATCCAGAATGCTGGAGAGCGTATGCAGTAATAGCAGACACACTCCATGTGCTCGCACAGGTCTGACAGAACACAGAATGCTAGGGCGCATGTGCAGTAATTGCAGACACTCCCTACACTCACAAAGGTATGACAGCACACAAAATGCTGGGGAGCATGTGCAGAAATTGCAGACACACTCCCTGAGCTCACACAGGTCTGACAGCACACAGAATGCTGGGGAGCATGTGCAGTGATTGCAGACACACTCCCTGCTCTCACACAGGTATGACATTGCACAGAGGATCCAGAATGCCGGAGAGCATGTGCAGTGATTGCAGACACATTCCGAGCACTCGCACAGGTCTGACCCAGAATGCTGGGGAGTGTGTGCAGTGATTGCTGACACACTCCGTGTGCTACCACAGGTCTCACAGCACATAGAGGATCCAGAATGCTGGGGAGCATGTGCAGTGATTGCAGACACACCCAATGCACTCACACAGGTCTGACAACACACAGAGAATCTAGAATGCTGGGGACCGTGTGCAATGATTGCAGAAACACTCCCTGTGCTCACACAGGTCTTAGAGTGCACAGAGGATCCGGAATGCTGGGGAGCATGTGCAGTGATTGCAGACACACTCCATGTGCTCGTGTGGCGCCCCTGAGGCTTCCGTCGCCACAGGAACATTGCACCCAATCCAGCGGTGTGATGTCCCATTCTGGGTAAGGAAAGGAGTGAACACCGGTCCCCAGGCAAATCTACACTACACCCATTGTTAGGTACACACTGGGACCAGGGACAGTGGCAGAAACCCTCCCATGCTGCATGCTGGGAGGGGGCCGTAAGAACCATCCCTGCTCCCATAGGGTACAGCTTAGCAACTGGGGAGGTGGGAGGAGCCACCAGAGAGTAGACAGAGAAAGGAAGGTCAAGTGTAGAGAGTGAGAAGTTGAAGTTGGAGAGGGAGGAAGGAGGAGGAGGTCTGCGGGAGGCAGACGAGAAGGAGAAGTGTGATGCCCTGGGCAAGCCAGGGGTCACAGGTCACAACATCACATGCACCCCACATTCCCTGCAGGTACATCTAATCTAATCTAAAATCCTTGTTGCCTTCCTCCAGGGGCTGATGTCCACACCAGGGGGTGGGCCAGGCGGTTGGCTCCGCCCACCGAGGAGTTCACAGCCCTGGAGGCGGGAGAACCAGGCAGTTGAAGTCTAGCTGAGGGCTAGAGAAGAGTCAAGCTAGGGGAGTGAAGTAGAAGGAAGTGGTAGAGGAGCTTGAGTGAAGAAGTAAAAAAGGAACAGTTAAGCAAGCCTGAAGTTGGTCCGGGTGTGTGCCCCGGACTGAGACAGCAAGGTCAGCAGACGGCGGTGATAGTCTTCAGGGGGACTGTTTGGAGGTTGCTGGAAGGACCGCGGATGGGTGGTGACCCGGCGGTACTGGAGCAGTATACGAAGAACAGTCAGCACCAGGGAAGGGGCCTCTCGGATCCCGGCAAGGCTAGGAGTCGCCATAATTTGCAAAATCCGCCAGTGAAGGGGACCTCTGTCTCCTAACAACCAAGTCCCGATTGAAGGCAACAGCCCGACCGTGAAGGGGAGACACCGCCACCGCCAGGGCACCAGTTCCCAGGGCCAGCGCCTGCGGGCGAAGTAGGGCTCCTTCGGCCCAGATTGAAGCCGAGGAGTGGGTAACCGGTGGGGACCCATCGCTACCAAGAGACTTTACATAGGTGCAGGGAAGAGACCGTCACCGCTAACTGCAGGGAACCGCAGCACCGTAACCGTCCGAGGGACCCGTCCAACCAGCCGTTTGTTTACCGAGAACTGTGTCGTGTTTACTGGCTGAGTGAGTACCTCCGTGCCGTGCGGCACAGCGCTGCCCCTGCACCTCCACAGGCCCCATACCCGCCTGTCCACCATACCAACCCCATCACTGGGCCCCGGGAGCACCAAAACCCCTACCCACGGAGGGGCAAATCAACAACTGGCTGCTCCATACCATCACTCCCGGGCTCCCCAGACAGAGCAGCAGTGGTGTCCACTTAATCACCACAACCGTGGGTGGCGTCACGGACAATAAACTATCCCAAAACCCAATCCCCTTTCACTCACGGGCGAGGAGCGCCGCTCGAGTCCCCGGGATCCGGCCTATCGCTCGAGCCACCGAGCAGCGGCAACAGCAGGCCGCAGCAGCCGCAGCGGCAGCCGGACCCGAGCAGTGGGAGAGCGCGGAGTCCCCTTCTCCGCCCGCGACAACTTGGCGTCACGAACAGGATCTTATCGCTCTGCCGTTGGGTAGAGGTGCGCCTTGTGACCGCCGGAGGTATCCGGCCAGAAAATTTCAGAAGTCGCCATCTTTGGCGCGAAAAGTTCCCGCTCGAGCGTCTTCTCGAGTAGCAGAGGCGCGAAGGCCAAAACCCCGCCCCGATAGAGGAGGGGCCGGAAAGAGGCTAAGGGGGACGGAAACAAGATGTCTGCGTCCGACGGAGCCGCTGGAGGAGCGGTGGTCGCAGCCGCATGTAACTAGCGCTGTAGCATGCAGGGACGCCAGGACTCTGCTGAAGCACGTTCCTGGATCCAGAAGCAAGATGTGCCAGAAGCTCCAGGCCCAAGTCCACTTCATGCTGGCGAAGTGGACGTCGGAGATGAAGGGCCTGGCCGCAACCGTTTGGGCATCCGAAGTGGAGGTGGTCTCAGAGGAGCGGGTAAGCGACCCACGCCCCTATGTCCCCGAGGGATCGGTCGATACGGCTGAGGGGCCCGGCCTGCTGCCGTCCACCACGCTACCTCCCTCACTGCCCATGCCTGCGGCCAACGCCCCGACCGACCCGTTACCCCTGCCACCGGTAGCGGAGCCCGCAGCATCTGTGGGAGAGGGCCCAGACCTGCGGCCCCCGGGCCTTACCTTTACCACCGCCCTGGCACCCGTCCCGGCTTCCATCCCAGCCGCGACGGAGTTGATGACGGCCCCGGCAGTCCGCCCGGCCGCAGCGGAGGCGATCCTCGATCAAACGCCGACACCGCAAGTCACGTTGACCGCTCCCAGGCACCGGGCCTCGGCTGCCCCTGTGCCCCTGCACCTCCACAGGCCCCATACCCGCCTGTCCACCATACCAACCCCATCACTGGGCCCCGGGAGCACCAAAACCCCTACCCACGGAGGGGCAAATCAACAACTGGCTGCTCCATACCATCACTCCCGGGCTCCCCAGACAGAGCAGCGGTGGTGTCCATGTGAAGCCCCACAAGTGCAGTGTCGGTGCATTACCTTCAGGGACTCCACTCGGCTGGATCTGGTCACAGGTAGGAGATCTTCTTCTTGTCGTGACGCCACTCTCAGTATTGCGGCCAGTAGGGACCGCCACTGCAGGTTGAGGGTCGCCTGGGGCTGATGGTGAGTGCAGTTAGTTGGAATAGCCTCCTGAGAGTGAGGCAAGCCCCAGGGCCCTGTGTAGGTGCGTAGTACCACAAGGCGCAGAATAACTCCACACAGGCAGAATGTCTTTCAGGGGTTTTACTCACAGTTGATAGGGTGAGTAACCCGGGCGTAGCTGGGATGAACCAAGTGGGAACCAGGTGTCCTTCAGGCTGACTTGTGAGGGTGACTACTAACTCGCCTTCCTTAGCCCTTGGTGGTTTGGGGTAACCCCGACTTTGAGTCCCTATGGGGGTCACCCAGGGAAGATGCTGAAGCCTCTCTCCCCTTCGTTTGCCGTGTGCTTGTCGCCTGGGCCAGGCCACTCCAGCTGCTTGCCTCCTGTGACCTATGGGCCCTAACTGTGGCTACGTGGCTGCGGCTTTTGTGGTGTTGTGGCGTGGGCTTTGAGAGCCCCACACCGGCAGGTTTAGCAAAAGAAAGCTGGATCTATCTCCGCTTCGGGATCTGCCACCCGTTTGGGCCTGGTACTCTCCAGCAGTCTCCTTACTTCCCACTCCGTGCTCTTCTCTCTAGCTGAGATGGGTTTCGGGTAGCACTCCTAGTTGACCGTTCTCCCCCGTCGGTAGCCACTGCGCGGACGCTGTCAGACTCCAGCAGCCCAGGGGAAGGGGTCAGCTCCTCGGAGCTCCCTGGACTCTGCTCTGAACCGGCTCACATCTGGGACCTTCACTCCTGCTCCTGTCAGAGCTTCACTTTCCTGCTCCTCACTCCTCCACACTCTGCTGCAGACTCTAGACTGTTTACTCCTCCTTCTCTTTTCCCTTTTTGTGCCTGCCTACGCCACCTAGCAACCAGACTCTCTTACCACACCCCTTGAGAGGAGATGGAGGCTTTTGGCCCCCTCCACTATTCCAGTGAAGGTGAAGGCTTTTCCCCCTCCTGGGATCCCCAGGGGTCCTCTCATGGGTACATGTGTGAGACCTGATCACTATGCGCCTGTGTTCCACACCCCGGTCAGCCTTCTGGATTACCTGTGTTGTACTGTCCCCAGCATGGGTGCAGTACTCAGTGGTGCCTGACCAGGTCAGGGGCGCCACATTCCCCCTTAGTTATCACCAGCACGTCCTCGGGCTGCAAGACAACATTTTAAAATGCATAAAACATTAAAACATGTAAAAGCACCAGGTACCATACATCACCACCCTCCACCCACAAGTCCGTTAACCCACCCAAAACCCTCTTACGTTGGCCGCGCCTTCAGCCACTTCTGGCAGGATGTAGAGGCGGCTTTCATGGTCGGGTGGTCTTCAGGGTATACCTGGCCTGGTGGATCCGCGCCTTCAGCCTCTTCTGGCAGGATGTAGAGGCGGCCTCCACAGTTGGTGCTGACCAGGTACCCTCTTTGTGGTGGAGAGCCAGGCCCCATAAACAGGCATGCTCTCTGGTCGCAGGTGAGCCAAGGCCCTATATACGGACGGGCTCCTCCCGGTTGCAGACGAGCCAAGCCCCTAAACAGGCTGACTCTGGTGGTGGTGGTGCCCTCTGGTGTAACTATTTACACTGCGAGAGTTTGTGGCTATAGCCAGTTCATAGCCTTAAGGTTTATGGTTTTCTCACACAAGTTTATGTGGGCACATACTTAAACTTTTAAAACGTTGCAAAACAAACTTTCCAACTGGTCAAAACTTGCTGTACTTCACTTGAACTTATGCAGACTCCTCCTCACCAGGGCTTGGGCCTGTAGGGCTGCGGCACCTGTTGCTTCCTTGACCTCTTTCTTCATCTGTGGTAGTCTCGTCAGTAGGTCCTTTGTCTTTTCTTTCTTTATCGCTGTCTTTCCTTTCTTCTTCTTTGGGACATGGTGCTACATCTAGCGCATACCACCCTCTTTCTCCTTGATGCATGGTAAACTGTACGGAGTCTCCTGTACGCAGGTTCCTTCCAGGATGTCCTCTGGGCAGATGAGCTCTCACATCTCTTCTATTGACGAAGATACCTTCCTTTATACCAGGTGCAACGATGAATCCATATCCTGACTTTAGGCTAAAGTCTTCCACAATTCCTCTACAAAGGGGTCCTCTGACCTGGGCTTTGGACCTTCTCAGGAACCGTTTTTCTTGTAGGTCTCTGGCCGTGACTTCTCTCTGCTCTGGGGATGGCGGTGCAGGGAAAGACTGGGTTCTACTGCGGCGCTGTGTCTTGCGGGTTGGATTCTGCGAGGTGCAGCTTACAAGCTCCCAGGTGAGGCTTTGGGGCAGATCTTCCTCAGCAGAAGGTGTCAGGTCTTCCTCGTCCCAGCGGGAATACGGCAGCATCTCTGGCTCGGGGCATGGATCCACTGCTGGTGGCTCCTGAGTCAGCTCCTCAGTTTCCTGGCCTCCTCTCCCCCTTAGTTCTTCTTGGCACTCCTTTGGTGGCAGTGCTGGGGATGGGCTTTCTTCAGCAGGCCCAGGCGGGGGACTCTTTGGCGTGGTTGCTGCAGGGGTTGCTGGAATCCTCTTGGGGGTATGCGGAGGGAGCATGTACCGGTCCACCAACCATTGTGGAAACTTGGCCTCCATGTCAGCCTTTAGCTGCCAGTATGCGGGGTCCTCCCCCAGCGTGGGCTTTCCAGCAGGGACCTCTTTGGACTGGGGAGCGGTGTCTGCTCTGGCCTTGCAGGCCGGGGAAAATGGTGATGCAATCTCTTGGCGGGCCGCGCCTGGCATGGTGGCGGCCTGGTCTTGGCGGGCCGCGCCCTGTATGGCGGCGGCCTGGTCTTGGCGGGCCGCGCCCTGTATGGCGGCGGCCTGGTCTTGGCGGGCCGCGCCCTGTATGGCGGCGGCCTGGTCTTGGCGGGCCGCGCCCTGTATGGCGGCGGCCTGGATCGGCGTCGCAGCTGCGATGGGATCTGTGCAGGCTGGGCTGGGCGTCGCTGCAGGGACCGGGTCTTGGTGGGCCGAGCAGGGCATCGCTGCGGCGGCCGGGGCTTGGCGGGCCGAGCAGGGCATCGCTGCGGCGGCCTGGTCTTGGCGGGCCGAGCAGGGCATCGCTGCGGCGGCCGGGTCTTGGCGGGCCGAGCAGGGCATCGCTGCGGCGGCCGGGTCTTGGCGGGCCGAGCAGGGCATCGCTGCGGCGGCCGGGTCTTGGCGGGCCGAGCAGGGCATCGCTGCGGCGGCCTGGGCTTGGCGGGCCGCACCTGGCGTGGCTGCGGCCTGGCTCAGCGTCGCCGCGCCGGGCGCCTCTTCAGGGACCGCGGGCGTGGCAGCAGGGGTCGGGGCATCCGGGCCGGCAGGGGTAATACTGGACTCACCCATCGGTGGCAGCATCGGGGTCTGAGTCGTCGCCGTCCGGTCTGGCACTCGTCGTGCGGTTCCCCTCTCATAGGCCTGAACCGCGGCAGCCATCTCCAGAAGTTCCATGCGTTCTTCTCTGATCTGCTCCACGACCCGGGTCTCCAGTCGGTCGCAGAACTGGGCCAGCTCCCGATACCACCAGGCAGCGGAGCCCGGTTCTGGGTTTCTGCGGTCAGACGCCATTTCTTCTGCGCCCTCTTCTGCACGATTTCCCAGCAGTGGACTCGCCGTTGCCTCTAGTAGCAAGCTGTTCAGTTTCCGCTCTGCCTCTTTCAGCAGCTCCTCTCCCAGCAGCAGGCTTCTGGCTCCCTTTCTGTCCCGACGTCTCTGGACGCTTCCGCTCTCTTCACAAGCGAGGTCAGAACTCTGCAGGGGATCTCTGGGTAGCCACACCTCTTCGTGGGCGGTAACTTCTTCCAGCGCGGGCTGCTGTTGTTTTTCAGCGCGCTTTTCATGGTGGCAATATGGCGGCGCTTCCAATTTTTCAAGCGGACCGCCCAGGCACATGGTCACCTGTCTGGACAGGTCTAGTCCTTATCCTGTTCGTGACGCCAGATGTGAAGCCCCACAAGTGCAGTGTCGGTGCATTACCTTCAGGGACTCCACTCGGCTGGATCTGGTCACAGGTAGGAGATCTTCTTCTTGTCGTGACGCCACTCTCAGTATTGCGGCCAGTAGGGACCGCCACTGCAGGTTGAGGGTCGCCTGGGGCTGATGGTGAGTGCAGTTAGTTGGAATAGCCTCCTGAGAGTGAGGCAAGCCCCAGGGCCCTGTGTAGGTGCGTAGTACCACAAGGCGCAGAATAACTCCACACAGGCAGAATGTCTTTCAGGGGTTTTACTCACAGTTGATAGGGTGAGTAACCCGGGCGTAGCTGGGATGAACCAAGTGGGAACCAGGTGTCCTTCAGGCTGACTTGTGAGGGTGACTACTAACTCGCCTTCCTTAGCCCTTGGTGGTTTGGGGTAACCCCGACTTTGAGTCCCTATGGGGGTCACCCAGGGAAGATGCTGAAGCCTCTCTCCCCTTCGTTTGCCGTGTGCTTGTCGCCTGGGCCAGGCCACTCCAGCTGCTTGCCTCCTGTGACCTATGGGCCCTAACTGTGGCTACGTGGCTGCGGCTTTTGTGGTGTTGTGGCGTGGGCTTTGAGAGCCCCACACCGGCAGGTTTAGCAAAAGAAAGCTGGATCTATCTCCGCTTCGGGATCTGCCGCCCGTTTGGGCCTGGTACTCTCCAGCAGTCTCCTTACTTCCCACTCCGTGCTCTTCTCTCTAGCTGAGATGGGTTTCGGGTAGCACTCCTAGTTGACCGTTCTCCCCCGTCGGTAGCCACTGCGCGGACGCTGTCAGACTCCAGCAGCCCAGGGGAAGGGGTCAGCTCCTCGGAGCTCCCTGGACTCTGCTCTGAACCGGCTCACATCTGGGACCTTCACTCCTGCTCCTGTCAGAGCTTCACTTTCCTGCTCCTCACTCCTCCACACTCTGCTGCAGACTCTAGACTGTTTACTCCTCCTTCTCTTTTCCCTTTTTGTGCCTGCCTACGCCACCTAGCAACCAGACTCTCTTACCACACCCCTTGAGAGGAGATGGAGGCTTTTGGCCCCCTCCACTATTCCAGTGAAGGTGAAGGCTTTTCCCCCTCCTGGGATCCCCAGGGGTCCTCTCATGGGTACATGTGTGAGACCTGATCACTATGCGCCTGTGTTCCACACCCCGGTCAGCCTTCTGGATTACCTGTGTTGTACTGTCCCCAGCATGGGTGCAGTACTCAGTGGTGCCTGACCAGGTCAGGGGCGCCACATCCACTTAATCACCACAACCGTGGGTGGCGTCACGGACAATAAACTATCCCAAAACCCAATCCCCTTTCACTCACGGGCGAGGAGCGTCGCTCGAGTCCCCGGGATCCGGCCCATCGCTCGAGCCACTGAGCAGCGGCAGCAGCAGGCCGCAGCAGCCGCAGCGGCAGCCGGACCCGAGCAGTGGGAGAGCGCGGCGTCCCCTCCTCCGCCCGCGACAGAAGCAGAAAGAAAGCTCTAGTCAGACAGGAGCTAAGAGAAGAAAGTGACGCTTCCTGGTGAAGAACCTGGGACTCAGAGGGTCCAGCTGACACCAAGCAGAGGAAGAGAAGGGATTCCAGGGCCACAGAGAGCTTTTGAGCTGGTGGCCTGTTCCACAGGAACTTCGGTGGAGGGATCAAGCTGCAACAGGGGACGGTCCCTAGAAACCGGAGGAGTAAAAAATCATCTCCAACAGTAAAAACCGAGGCCCAGGGAAAGTTGCAAACTCCCCGGGCCTTAGCCCACAGCAGAACCTCTAGAAAGGGGGCAAATAACCGTCAGGCGAGCTCCCAGCCCGGAGGCTGTTGTGGAGGCCGAGCCAGGTCCATCCTACAAAGGCAAGGTTTAAGGAGACAGCTGCAGACAGAGACACTTGAGAGAAGGGTACCGGCTTTCATTCCAGGAATTACCCAGGATCGGCGGAGGTCCCTGACAGTGGGTCTCAGCAGTCCAGAGGCACCAGTGTGCTTAAGCCCAGGAAGTGTGAGTAAAGACCTTGGAATTGCACCCCCTTGTGTTGTCTCAGTTATTGTCGCCTGCATAGACTTCCACCACACCATAGACTCTCACGAGCACCAACTGTTGCCCCGGGGCACCGCTCCACCTGTGGGGAGCAGGACCATCCAAGCTGCCATACCATCAGCCCCGGAGGCCCCATACAGCAGCGGCGGCTTAATAGCCGCAAACCACATGTGGCGTCACGACAACCATAAACTTTATTCACCAGCCATATTTAATTGACATCCACCAGGGCCACGGAGACGGGCCCCGCCACCACTGACGACCCCCGGACTAGTCCGGCCCGGCACCGGGTGTCCCATAGCCCTGGGGTGGGCGAGTCAACTTTGGCGTCACGAACAGGATTTCGTGCCCGGTCACACCGGGTACTGTGTGCCTGCAGAAACTGTGCTTGAAAGACTGTGTCATTGTGAAAACTGCCACCATTAGCGCTGCTGAGAGCGGGAAGAAGGGGGGCGTGTCAGAAGAAAGGGCGCGAAGAGAAGCCCCGCCCCCTTGGTCTTGGCTAAAGAGCGCGAAGGAGTACCCGCTATGGAGAGCGGAGGAAAAAGATATGGCGCCTAGAAAAGCTGGCTGGCTGGCAGACCAAGTCTAAATGCCAGACCAGCAGATAAAGAAAATGTACCTGATCGCAAGCGGAGCGGTGCCGGCCGTGCTGGGCTGGGCGCCAGTCTGGCGCCAGATGCTGGTGCAGCCTCTGGCCCCGCCTCCAAGAAGGGAAAGCGTGCAGCCGAGTGGCGTGGTCGAGCACCCGAGCAGAGTAGTAGAAGACGGTCCCCAGGCAAGCAGCATGGCGGAGAAGCTGCAGCCAGACACCCCGGCGACCCAGAGGCTGGAACCTGGACTAGAGTTCCTGAGAGAGGAAGTCGAGCTCCTCACCCGGAGGCTGAGTGCCCTGCAGGCTGAAGTGGGACGGCGGGTGGAGAGCGCAGAGCAGAGAGCGACTGCCAAGCAGAACCAGGTGGCAGCAGAAGTCGTGGGCCACCGAGAACAGGCCGCGGTACTGGACCTGAGTAAGCTGCATGTTGCCCCTGCCTACCCGAGCCCCTGGTATGGCGAAGTGTCCCAGCCCAGCCCTCCTGCAGGCTTGCAGGAGGCGTCCGCCGACCGCACCCTAGCCACAGCACGCCCAGCAGCCCCCAGCAGCGCAGAAGGCTCCCAGGCCCCAGCGGGCCCCGATGAGTTGGTGGGCCCCTTGCAGAGAACTCCTACCGCCCTGATGGATGCGTGCTCACCCGGGGTGAATTGGGATGCCACTCCGGTCCGTGACCTGGGACTGGCCCGGCCCCTGCGCCCTGCCGAAACCCCGCTGGCAACGGAGATAGCCTGCACCCGCCAAGTGGAGCTGTTCCAGCAAGAGCGGGAGCTCCGGGAAGAGAAGCGGAGGGCCGTGGAGGCGTCCAACCTGGCCTCCAAAGCACAGATCCGGAAGGCCCGAAAAGGATCCCAGGGTCAGGTGAGAAGGGGCCAGGTCATCGACTTCAGGCAGGAAGGCGGCTGGGGCTTTATCCGAGAGCCCGGTCTGGGCAAAGACGTGTTTGTTGCCTGATGCGACATAGAGGAGCATCTGTCCAGAGGCCACCCAGGGCACGATGTTAAGACTGGCGACATGGTGGAATACACCAGGCTGATGGGGAGCCGTGGCTGGTATGCCCTGAGTGTCCACATCTTGCGGGAGGAGGCAGCCCCAGAAGAACCGGAGTGGCGCCGCACTATGCCAATGTGCAGTACCGCCCCCGCCAGCAGCACTACCTCAGAGCAGGCCCAGGCCGCAGAACTTTGCAGCAGGCCTGCTACAGCCACTCAGGAGACGCAGACCCGGATCCCATGGCCTACATGCTGCCTAGGGCCCTGCCAAGTCGGGAGTCCAGCGCAGAAATGTAAGAATGAGAAAGAAGACCTGAACTGTATATAGACCTTGTCTGCCCCTCATCCCTTTGTGAAGATGTCCCTTTTGTTTTGCCCTCATGTTCTTTTTGAAGATGACACCCTTTCCTGCCTTACTGCCCATTGTGCTTTTTGAAGAAGCCCCCCCCCCCTTGTTTATGTGTTACCGGGCCACGGAACTGGAATGTGGTCCCCGGTGAATGTATATGTGTCCTGTGTTACCAGGCCACTGGACTTAGTGGCTGGTTCGATTTCTTTGCAACCCCCCCTAAGTTAAGAAAGTTAAAAGACGTTTTGGGCCACTGGACTGTGTGGTCAGAAGATCCTTATGTAAATAGTTGCACCTGTTGTGCCCCCTACCAGAATTATGGTGGAAGTGCCAAACCGTGCAATGGACTGGAAGTGCACACTTAGAGTTTCTTTATAAGAAAGTTTGCAACGTTAAAGTGTCTGTGCCTCCCATAAAGGGAAGAAAAGTTTTATTGTTTTATGTTATGCATAACAAAAATTTTTGCAATTCCTTCCACAATTTTCTGTTGTTTTTCAGCCCGAGGACGTGCGGGGATTCGCTGTGGGGGAGTGTGGCGCCCCTGAGGCTTCCATCCCATCCAGCGGTGTGATGTCCCATTCTGGGTAAGGAAAGGAGTGAACGCCGGTCCCCAGGCAAATCTACACTACACCCATTGTTAGGTACACACTGGGACCAGGAACAGTGGCAGAAACCCTCCCATGCTGCATGCCGGGAGGGGGCCGTAAGACCCATCCCTGCTCCTATAGGGTACAGCTTAGCATCTGGGGAGCTGGGAGGAGCCACCAGAGAGTAGACAGAGAAAGGAAGGTCAAGTGTAGAGAATGAGAAGTTGAAGTTGGAGAGGGAGGAAGGAGGAGGAGGTCTGCGGGAGGCAGACGAGAAGGAGAAGCAGAAAGAAAGCTCTAGTCAGACAGGAGCTAAGAGAACAAAGTGACGTTTCCTGGTGAAGAACCTGGGACTCAGAGGGTCCAGGTGACACCAAGCAGAGGAAGAGAAGGGATTCCAGGGCCACAGAGAGCTTTTGAGCTGGTGGCCTGTTCCACAGGAACATCGGTGGAGGGATCAAGCTGCAACAGGGGACGGTCCCTAGAAACCGGAGGAGTGAAAAATCATCTCCAACAGTAAAAACCGAGGCCCAGGGAAAGTTGCAAACTCCCCGGGCCTTAGCCCACAGCAGAACCTCTAGAAAGGGGGCAAATAACCGTCAGGCGAGCTCCCAGCCCGGCGGCTGTTGTGGAGGCCGAGCCAGGTCCATCCTACAAAGGCAAGGTTTAAGGAGACAGCTGCAGACAGAGACACTTGAGAGAAGGGTACCGGCTTTCATTCCAGGAATTACCCAGGATCGGCGGAGGTCCCTGACAGTGGGTCTCAGCAGTCCAGAGGCACCAGTGTGCTTAAGCCCAGGAAGTGTGAGTAAAGACCTTGGAATTGCACCCCCTGGTGTTGTCTCAGTTATTGTCGCCTGCATAGACTTCCACCACACCATAGACTCTCACGAGCACCAACTGTTGCCCCGGGACACCGCTCCACCTGTGGGGAGCAGGACCATCCAAGCTGCCATACCATCAGCCCCGGTGGTCCCATACAGCAGCGGCGGCTTAATAGCCGCAAACCACAGGTGGCATCACGACAACCATAAACTTTATTCACCAGCCATATTTAATTGACACCCACCAGGGCCACGGAGTCGGGCCCCGCCACCACTGACGACCCCTGGACTAGTCCGGCATCGGGTGTCCCATAGCCCTGGGGTGGGCGAGTCACTCGCGCACATCTGACAGCACGTGGAGTGTTCAGAATGATGGGTAGAGTGTGCAGTAATTGCAGACACACTCAAATCACTCACACAGGTTGGATAGCACACAGAGGATCCAGAATGTTGGGGAGCATGTGCAGTGATTGCAGACACTCCATGCACTCACACAGGTCTGACAGCGCACGGAGAATCCAGAATGCTGGGGAACATGTGCAGTGATTGCAGACACACGCTGCACGCTCATACTAGTCTGACAGCACACAGAGAATCCAGAATGCTGGGCAGTGTGTGCAGTGATTGTAGACACACTCCCTACACTCCAACAGGTCTGACAGCACACAGAGGATCCAGAATGCTGGGGAGTGTGTACAGTGATTGCAGACACACTCCGTACGCTCACACAGCTCTGGCAGTGCACAGAGGATCCAGAACCCTGGGCAGCATGTGTAGTGATTGCAGACACATTCCCTGCACTCCCACAGGTCTGACAGCACACAGAGTGCTGGGCAGCATGTGCAGTGATTGCAGACACACTCCCTGTGCTCACACAGGTCTGACAGTGCAAAGAGGATCCAGAATGCTGGGGAGCATGTGCAGTGATTGCAGACACACTCCAAGTGCTCGCACAGGTCTGACAGCACGTGGAGTGTCCAGAATGCTGGGGAGTGTGCGCAGTGATTGCTGACACTCTATGCGTTCACACAGGTCTGACAGCGCACGGAGGATCCAGAATGAGACACTCAGGGCACTACAGGGAAGAGCATCTGTCGCGGGCGGAGGAGGGGACGCTGCACTCTCCCACTGCTCGGGTCCGGCTGCTGCTGCTGCTCGGCGGTGGCTCGAGCGGTGGGCCGGATCCCGGGGACTCGAGCGGCGTTCCTCGCCCGTGAGTAAAAGGGGGTAGGGATTGATTGGATGGTGGATTTGAGTATTGTCCGTGATGCCACCCATGGTTGTGGTGATATTGGTGACACCACCGCTGCTCTGGACGGGGATCCCGGGAGCGGTGACAGGGAGCATCTTTGTTGTTAGTTCTCCCCTCCGTGGGTAGGGGGTTGGTTGTCCCAGGGCCCGGTGATGGGGGAAGGGATGGATGGCAGGCGGGTTATGGGGCCTGGTGAGGTGCAGGGTCGCAGGGGCAGCGCTGTGCCACACGGCACGGTGGTACTCACTCAGCCAATGATGAAGATACAGTTCTCGGTAAAACACACGGCTGGATGGACGGGTCCCACTGACGGCTGCGGTGGTTTCCCGGCAGGTTGATGGTGACTGCCTTTCCCTGCACCTATGTACGGTAGATGGTTACGATGGGTTCCCACCGGTAACCCGCTCCCCAGCTTGGATATGGGCTGGAGGAGCCCCTTTTTGCCCGCAGGCTCTGGCCCTGGAAAACGGTTGCCTTGGCGGTGGCGGTGTCTCCCTCTCATGGTTGGGCTGTTGCCTTTTGTCGGCACTTGGCTGCTGGGGAACCCAGGAGGTTCCCTTCGCTGACGGATTCGACAAATTCACGGCGACTCCTAGCCTTGTCAGGGTCCGCAAACCCCTGCCAGATGGTGCTGACTTCTCTTTGTGTACCGGTCCGGTACCGCCGGGCCACCGCCCGTCCACGGTCCTTACGGTAGACTCCAATCGGTCACTCCTGCAGACGGTCACGACCGTCTGCCAACCTTGCTGTACCGCCCGGGCCACACACCCGGACGCTGTCAGTTTGTTGCTCCACTACCACTTCACTTCCTTCCACTTTCACCTCCAAAACTGAACTCTTTCACTTCCAAACTGAACTGAACTGTCTACTTTTCCCGCCTCCAGGACTGTGAACTCCTCGGTGGGTGGGGCCAACCGCCTGGCCCACCCCCTGGTGTGGACATCAGCCCCTGGAGGAAGGCAACAAGGGTTTTGTGTTTGACTTCGGTGTGCCTGCCCGGGAGTGTGGGGTGTGTAGGTGTTGTGCTCTGTGGCCCCTGGCTTGTCCAGGGCGCCACACATCCTCATTAGGATGCAAGACCTACCCCCTCGGACCTGGAACACCAGTGCCAGCAACACCTAGACACACCAAAATCCTAGTTACCACTCCACACCGGGAGTAATTGGTTAGTCAGATGGGGGATGGCCACCTAGAGGGCGGAGCCAGACCAGAAGGACTAGACAACGTGGTGGGAGGGGACAGCAGTCAGTCTGAGTAGGAAGTGAAAGTGGAAAGACGTACCTAGAGCTGGGTCGTTGTACGGTGGCCCGGGGGCACGGGAGAGAGGTCGCCAGGGCGGGTACACCCGAGTACCGCTGGGACCAGAACATGCACAGGGCACAGGGCCCTAGGTCAGGCGACAGTTTCAGATGGCCTGGAAAATACCTGCACAGTGAGGGGATCTTCACGGACCTCACTGATCCACAGATCCGGGGGCATCATCAGTAACGAGCAGATCAGGGTTCAGGACACAGAACAGCCCTACAGGGTCCACACTTCCCACCGTACGGACAAGGAGACTGCCACAAAAAGGGACAATTGGGCCCCCAAATCGCTCCATGCTACGGGGACCCAACCACACTGAGGGTGTTGGGGACAGAGCAACCGAGTTATCAACTGGCCCTGGAAATACAGGGACCTGAACCAACCGTCCAAGGGTCCAGAGTGAGTAGAGACTGTTAACTACAACCCACGGTGTGGCCTCCCTTATTACTCCATCATACATCTCCCAGGCTCAGCCCTACCTGCGGAGGGCCTACCACCACAGCTGCCATTACCACCAGCCCTGAGGATAATCAACTCAGCTGCAACAGTTTCACAACATTAACCGCAACCCGCAGGTGGTGTCACACAAATGACTTTAATCTCCCCTGTAAATACTCCCCATTAAAAAGCACCCATGGCATGGGACCGGGCAATGGCCACCAAAGTGACATTCCCCAGTTATACACTGCCCAGGACCGAGTACCTCATTCCCTGGGCAACACAACAGCGTGTGGGGGATACAGAATTCGAGGAAGCAGGTCTGACAGCAGACACAGGATCCAGAATGCTGCTCTGCGTTTTCAGTGATTGCAGATACTCTCCCAGTTTTCACACAGGTCTGACAGCGGGCAGAGGATCCAGAATACTGGGCAGCATGTGCAATGATTGCAGACATTCTCTCCGTGTTCACACAGGTCGGGCATTGTGGAGGATCCAGAATGCTGGGTGCATGTGCAGTGATTGCAGACACACTCCCTGCACTCATACAGCTTTGATAGCACACAGAGGATCTAGAATGCTGGGGAGCTTGTACAGTGATTGCAGATACACTCCCTGCACTCACACAGGTTTGACAGCGCACAGAGGATCCAGAATGCTGGGGAGCATATGCAGTTATTGTAGACACACTCCCTGTGCTCACACAAGTTTGACAGCACACAGAGGATCCACAATGCTGGGGAGCTTGTGCAATGATTGCAGACACACTCCACGCGCTCGCACAGGTCTGACAGCATGTGGCGTGTCCAGAATGCTGGGGAGAGTGTGTGTACCGCCCCCGTGTCAGCAGTCGAGCTGCTCGGATCCGGATCTGCGGTGACTCGAGGGGCGTTCGGACCCGGGGGGCTTGCGGCCACTCGAAAGAAGGGGGGGTATTTACACTGGATGGTGTTATATGTAATAGTTCGTGATGCCACCCGTGGTGTGTGGTAAGGTGAAGTACCACCGCTGCAGCTGGGAGTACCCAGTGGCGATGGAGTGGGCAGCCAGGTGTTTAACCCCTCCACTGGTAGGGGGAATGCCCCGGGACTCAGTGATGGTGACAGTGAGGAGCCGTTGGGGAGGTAAGGGTCACTTGCGCACTCACTCAGTCCAATAACGCTGACACCGAGAACTGTAGTAAAACAAAGTTCTGGACACCGCTGCCGCTGAGGGGGAGCACGCCTGGGTCTCGTTGCCATTGGTGTTGCCTGTTGATCCGTGACCTTTCCCTTGGCACCTTGTTTCTCACTGGTTGGTCCCTGTAGCCTGAAACTAGTCGGGTCCCGCTTCCCAGTATGGCTAACTGAGGGAGCTTGCTCTCAGGGTTCACGCTTGGGATTTATTGGACCGTATTGTGGAAAGTCCTATCCCTCTCGTTGCGCTAGTACCCCAATTCTGGAGTGGGTGGAGAGCGGATCTTGAAGGCTCTGTTCTCGTCGGGTAAATTGTCAGGTTGCCTGAAGCTACTCCCTGACCTAGGATCCACGTACCCCGTCGTGCCCTGGTCCCAGCCCGGTGATGGTACAAGGCCGCCAGCTGTCCTCCACGACAATGTTGTGCCCCTTGTCACGATCCCCTGTGACCGGGCGTCCAGCTCCTACCAGGCCCAGACCAACGTCTGCTACCTAGTAACTTCAAGGAGCCCAGCCCTGACCTCCTCTCACTTTCACCTCCAACTTCAACTGAACCACTCCTGACACTCCTGACCTCCCCTTAACCAACCCCCGTAGGGGGCGACCCTATTGCACTCAGGCCGTCCACTGGTGTGTCTGGTGGGTGTGGTGCAGAGTGTTCCTAGGATTTCGATTAGCTGGTCTTTGGCAACACCATTTGGTTATGGACCCGTAACCAAGGAGGAGGTAGATATTCCACAGAAGGGCAGATTGCACAGTACCCTGTGACGACCTGATAGGCCAGGGCGTCACATGTGCAGTGATTGTTCATACAGGTCTGACAGCATGTGGAGTGTCCAGAATGCTGGGGAGTGTGTGCAGTGATTGCAGACACACTCCCTGTGCTCACATAGCTCTGACAGCTCACAGAGGATACAGAATGCTGGGGAGCATGGGTAGTGATTACAGACACACTCTGCATGCTCACACAGGTCTGACAGCTGGGTGAGATTGTTCTGCTTTACCTGCATGTGCTGTCAGACCTCTGTGAGTGCAGATCACTGCACATGCTGCCCAGCATTCTGGATCCTTTGCTCATTGCGCGTGCTCAAGGAATGTGTCTGGTATCACTTCACATGCTGCCCAGCATTCTGGATCCTCCGTGTGCTGTCAGACCTGTGTAAGGTCAAGGAGTGTGTCTGCAATCACTGCACACGCTTCACAGCATTCTGGATTCTTTGTTCTGCCAAACACGTGTGAGCGCAGGGAGTGTCTCTAAAATTACTACACATGCACCCCAGCATTTTGGACCCTCCGCTTGCTGTCAGAGCTGTGTGAACACAAGGAATGTGCCTGTAATCACTGCACATGTGTGGCGCCCCTGAAGCTCTGGTCGCCACAGGGTACTGCACCCTAACTAGGGTGCGGTATCTATCTCAGGTAAGGAGGGGGTTAATCACCGGTGTTCCACATTTACACACTACACACAGCTTAGGAACCTTCAAACAGAGTAGGTTGGCTCAGGGTAGGCAGTGGGGTGGCCATACGAATATGGACTTCCCGGTCACTGAAGCCAGCCACCTGGGGGGCAGGTTCCACTTGGGGTAGAAATAGGCACCACAAACGTACTTCTAAAACAGAACAGACCCGTCAGGACCATAGTTCTGGCAACACATCTCTGGAAAACTTGGACTTTACTGGGCCCAGGGGCTTGGAGTGGGAGTTCAGCCAGGGCACCTAACAGCGGAAGGGAACACCCTAGAAATAGGGCTCTCACTCCTTCTCTCTAAAAAACCCCAGTGGGGACCCCTTTAACAGATCTGGGATTGACCCGAGCCCATCACAGCAGTGACCAGTGTGACCAGGCTGGCAGCTGAAGTTGTGAGTAAATTACAGCCTGAACCTGCAGAGACTGTGTTGGCTCGTAGTTACCGGCGCCACCGCCCAGCCAACGACCTTTAGTACCCTCATCATCCACCAGGGTCCCGGTCCGCCTGTGGGGAGCGATACCATCCTGGCTGCCTTCACACCTGCCCTGGAGAGGAACCCGGCAGCGGCGGATACTACTGGCCTTGTACCACAGGTGGCGTCATGACAAACTCTTCCCAAAACCCCACTTCCCTCACCATTTAACTGTACGCCTCGGGGCAACGGAACCGAGCAAGGCCACCCCGTGACAACGCCTGAAATGACCAAGTGATGAATAGGCTGACCGCCTGCCTCGTGGGGCGCTACACATGCACCTAGCATTCTGTGTGCTGTCAGAGCTGTGTGAGCACAGGGAGGGTATCTACAGTCACTGCACATGCTCCCCAGCATTCTGTGTGCTGTCAGAGCTGTGTGAGCACAGGGAGGGTGTCTACAATCACTGCACATGTGTCGCCCGGGGACCAGGGGGTACTCAGATCCGGGCCACAGGGTCACTTCTGTGGGTATCGCGGTGGCGTGACCCGGTCTGTGATCCCAGGCTCCACAGTCAAAGGGGGTTTGTTAAGGGAGATTGTCCGTGACGCCACCCACGGTTGTGGTGATTGTGGACACCACCGCTGCTCTTTATGGGGATCTCGGGAGCGATGGTATGGAGCAGCTAGATGTTAGTCCTCCCCTCCGTGGGTAGGGGGTTGGTTGTCCCGGGGCCCGGTGATGGGGTAAGCAGGGAGCAGGGCGCAGTGCTGCGGTGCGGTGCCTGAGGGCACAGGCGTACTCACAAGTAGTTCACACAGAGTCACTGGTAACTAGGAATTGCCGGTGTCCGCAGCCTTCGGTACGGGGTGTTAGTGTCCCACACACGGTGCAGCAGCTCCTGTTGTTCTTTCCCTGCAGCCAGGTGCCTTTCTCTCCACTCTCTTACTCTTTCTCCTCAGCCGGGAACGGGGAATACACTCCCCTGCAGTGATCTGGGTCACCCAGGTACCGGGGGGCCACTACCCTACCCGGCTACCTCTGGCCCCTTCCTCACTCGCCACCTGTCCCGGCCCTCTCGGAGCACGCTTCACCATCAGCCTGGGAGCTACAACTCCAGACTCCTCTTCTGTCTGCCTCTCCAAACACTCTGCACCAGCCCCTCCCCTCTGCTCTGCTTTTCTCTTACACTGGGGGCTGTGGTTTGTCCTGCTGCACCGGTGTGAGATCAGATTACCAAGGACGATTAACTCTTTCTGTGACAACCTGGCTTTGCTAGGGCGTCACACACCCCCTTGGTAAAACACGGCCCGTCCTCGGGCCGTCTGGCCACCAACATTTATTAAAACTGGAAAAAGGAAAAATAAACACATTACAATCATACATCTTCCCACATCGGGAGGTACGTTTTCTAAAACTTTAACCTGTTCTGCCACCCCGCACCTGCGGAGCAGATGGCCTCCTCCTGAACCTGAGGCCGTTCAACAGGGGTGACAGTCCATAAAACAGTCAACTTTTTAACTTGTGGGTAGCCGTCCATGCTCCACTACCACTGCCGCTGCCGCCACTCCCAGTACGGGGCACGGGTTCCGTGCTCTGCCTCCTGCTCAGAAGCTATGCCCACTTGGATGCCCTCGGCGCCGGCTACAACCGGCCTCGCTAACTGCCGAGGGCTCCATCTCTTACTGGCCTGCTCCTCCTCTCTGCAGGTGCACTCCGGCTGCTCCACAGCCGTGACGGGGTACCTGGGAGCGGCTGGCGCCACATCTGGGGCAGACTTCCAATCGGGTGCCACCTCCGTTGCGGCCGGGCGGACTGCCGGAGCCGACGTCATCACCGTGGCGGCTGGGCGGACTGCCGGAGCCGGGTAAGATGTCATCGGGGTTGCGGCTACTGCTTGTCCAGGAACGGAATTAGGCAAAATCCTGGCGTCCCTGCCTTTACAGTCCTGGTCATATAAACTGCGGTTCCTTCCTCCTGCTCCCCCTTGGTACTCGGGAGCAGTCCTTCCAGCAACTTTTAAAGTTTTCCTTTCGTTTCCGGTCCTCCGGAGCTTCACTTCCGCCCGCGTTCTCAGGGGGCGGAGCCTCTTTTTCGTGCCCACCGCTTGGGGAAGAAGGCGCTGGGCGGGAGATTTTCGCGCCCAAAATGGCGGCAAAGATGGCGACTTTCACAATTTTTGCAGCGGAACACCGCTGACAGTCCAGAACAAGGCGCACTTCTTCCAGGTAACTGGATGGGTTCGATCCTGTTCGTGACGCCAAATGTGTCGCCCGGGGACCAGGGGGTACTCAGATCCGGGCCACAGGGTCACTTCTGTGGGTATCGCGGTGGCGTGACCCGGTCTGTGATCCCAGGCTCCACAGTCAAAGGGGGTTTGTTAAGGGAGATTGTCCGTGACGCCACCCACGGTTGTGGTGATTGTGGACACCACCGCTGCTCTTTATGGGGATCCCGGGAGTGATGGTATGGAGCAGCTAGATGTTAGTCCTCCCCTCCGTTGGTAGGGGGTTGGTTGTCCCGGGGCCCGGTGATGGGGTAAGCAGGGAGCAGGGCGCAGTGCTGCGGTGCGGTGCCTGAGGGCACGGGCGTACTCACAAGTAGTTCACACAGAGTCACTGGTAACTAGGAATTGCCTGTGTCCGCAGCCTTCGGTACGGGGTGTTAGTGTCCCACACACGGTGCAGCAGCTCCTGTTGTTCTTTCCCTGCAGCCAGGTGCCTTTCTCTCCACTCTCTTCCTCTTTCTCCTCAGCCGGGAACGGGGAATACACTCCCCTGCAGTGATCTGGGTCACCCAGGTGCCGGGGGCCACTACCCTGCCCGGTTACCTCTGGCCCCTTCCTCACTCGCCGCCTGTCCCGGCCCTCTCGGAGCACGTTTCACCATCAGCCTGGGAGCTACAACTCCAGACTCCTCTTCTGTCTGCCTCTCCAAACACTCTGCACCAGCCCCTCCCCTCTGCTCTGCTTTTCTCTTACACTGGGGGCTGTGGTTTGTCCTGCTGCACCGGTGTGAGATCAGATTACCAAGGACGATTAACTCTTTCTGTGACAACCTGGCTTTGCCAGGGCGTCACACACATGCTCCCCAGCATTCTGTACTCTCAGCTTCCTGTCTGATCTGTGTGAGCTTGGTGAGTGTATCTGCAATCACTGCATACATTCTCCACCATTCTGGACCCTCAGCTCCCTTTCAGAGCTGTGTGAGTGCAGGGAGTGTGTCTGCCAGCACTGCACACGCTCCCCTGCACGGCCATCGGCTCCTCTCACAGAACATAGCGTGAGACCTGGCAGTGGCTGCTGTTCCAGCCAATGGGGCTTCGTTCTCTGAACTTTTGTTCATAGGCTGGACCAATAAGTCAGGGAACATCGTGGGATTTAGATTACGACAGAGCTGTGTGGTAGTTCTTTTGGAAAAAATTTGGTCAACGAGCACTGTGTCATGTCTTTATTTCTTTAATTTTCTTTTTTCATGTATTTCAGGTTCGCTTTTGTGGAATACTCTGTTGGATTACGTCGGAACTTCGTGGCTTATTTAAAAGAAATAAATTGGTGAATGAGGGCTGCAGTCGAGGGGGGGTTTTAGGCTATGTCCGCACGTTGCTTTTTACCTGCTTTTTACCTGCTTTTTTGCTGCTTTTCCAACTGCAGCGTTTATTGCCAAAATGGTTGTGTTCTGCTTTTCAAGAAAAGTCTATGGGAATTTGGGTTCTTGTCCGCACTATGCAGTTCAAACTGCAGCCTTTTTGTTGCAGAACTTTGGTCAAAAACTCAGCTTTGCAGTGCAAAACCCAAATGGCAAAAACAATTGACATGTCAGTTGTTTTTGCCATTTGGGTTTTGCACTGCAAAGCTGAGTTTTTGACCAAAGTTCTGCAACAAAAAGGTTGCAGTTTGAACTGCATAGTGCGGACAAGAAACCCAAATTCCCATAGACTTTGCTTGAATAGAAGAACACATCCATTTTGGCATTAAACAGCGCAGAAGAAAAAGCAGCAAAAAAGCAGGTAAAAAGCAGGTAAAAAGCAACGTGCGCACATACCCTTAATAGATTTTTTTGTGCACGTTTTTCGCTGTTCACATCTTCTGGGTTAGTAATGGGGTACATATCACACGGATGACACACGTGTACATATGGATGGACAAAATGGACCGTGCTACACTTTGAGTTTTTTTGAATGGATGCGTGAATGATTCCTAAGGTTGTGATTTCATGGCTTTTGACTAAATGTTTTTATAAATGTAACATAAGAAAATGTCTGTCAGCCATAAAACCTGTATGGCCAAAAACATCTTTGTAATTACAGACCACTGCAATTACAGGACAATTGTTTCTTAGGCTATGCTCACATTTTGTTTTTTTTCTGCAGCAATTTTTTTTTATTTTTTTTTGCTTATTGCACACGCTTTTTATTTCCTGACTGAATTTGGCAACTGTCGCATTTTTTAAATCTGCAGCATGGCAATTCTTTCGGCATTTTTGCAAAATTATTTCACCCATAAAAAATAATGAAACAGTGAAAAATTGCTGCAAGAAAAAACACAACTGCATTTTTCATGATGTTTTCGTTGCATTTTTGGTCCATATTTGAAGTGTAGTTGGTGAAAAAAGCTAACATGTAACTATAGACAGCACACAAGTAATGTGCACCCAAAAAAGCACCAAAAACACAACAAAGTGGTCTGCTTTGAAAGCAGCTTTGGGAGCAAGTCTTGGTTGTAGAAGAAAATGCAGAAAAAACGCTGCCTGTGAACTTGTTAATGACATATACACGTGACGTCTTTTTCAGTCATATTCCATTCCAAAACTCACCTTACCGTTTTTACTTTTTTTTATTATAGGCTATATCCCAAAAGATGCAAAAAGACCATTGGGGGCATCATTATTAGTTTTGCTTCTAATGTGTGTGTTTGTTTCTTTACACTGGGAAGGTTAATTTTACGTAGCAGTGTTTTGGTCAATATTTTGCATCAGTATTTGCAAGCCAAAACTAGAAGTGGGTCTAAACACAGAAGTACAAATGTTTCCATTCCTAGCTTTTATCTGTTTATGTTCCTCTTCTGTTTTTTACTTACAAATGCTAATGCAAAAAACTCAAGAAAACTGGCCTTACATCCAGCAACTAGTAAGATAGTTCCCTCTAAGGCCGGCGACACACAGGACGATCTATTGTACCCACCCCCGTCGTTTGTGCGTTACGGACAATTCGTTGCCCGTGGCGCACAAAGTCGTTAACCCCCTGTCACACACACTTACCTCCCGGACGACGTCGCTGTGGGCGGCGAACATCCTCTTCCTGAAGGGGAAGGGATGTTCGGCGTCACAGCGACGTCACACAGCGGTCGGCCAATAGAAGCGGAGGGTGGAGATGAGCGGGATGTAACATCCCGCCCACCTCCTTCCTTCCGCATTGCTGGCAGGATGCAGGTAAGCTGTGTTTGTCGTTTCCCGGGGTGTCACACGGAGCGATGTGTGCTGCCTCGGGAACGATGACCAACCGGAGCACAGAAGGAGGACCGACATTTTGAAAATGAACGATGTGTCAACGAGCAACGATAAGGTGAGTATTTTTGCTCGTTCACAGTCGTTCGTAGCTGTCACACTCTACGATATGTCTAACGATGCCGGATGTGAGTCACGGAATCCGTGACCCCGACGACATATAACCCGATATATCGTAGCGTGTGACGCCGGCCTAAGGCTGGAGTCACACTTGCGAGTGTAAAATCGGTCCGATTCTCATGCCAGAAAGTAGGACGATTTCTTCTCACATTTCATCAGTGTGCTGTCAGTATGCTATCAGTGTGTAATCAGTTTTTACCCTCAGCAGCTGTTAGTCATGTACTGTTATGTACAGGAGCATTTACAGTGTTCTCTGCTACATGATAGAAATCTATTGAGAAAAACGGATGTCACTAGGATGGTCCGTGTGCCGTCCGTGTGACATCCATTTTTTTCACGCACCCATAGACTTGCATTGAAGAGACTCGCGCGATTTGGACTGATAAAAAATAGCAGATCGGAGCTGCCTCATTGATTAACATTGGTCCGAGTGCAATGCGAGATTTTCTCGCATTGCATTCATGCGGGTTAATCGGGCACATGTAGACTTATTAAAATCAATGGGTTTGCGCACACATGTGTGTTTTCCAATGGACCGTGTGTCCATGTTGAGCATACGTGTGTCCATGTGCGCCACACATAGACATGACCGTTTTTCTCTGGCAGCACAGGTGTAACATGGACTGCACATTGATGTAGTCCGTGGGACATCAGTGTGACACGTATCGGAGAACACACATGTATGTAAAATAAAACGCTTTTCTATACTCACTTCTCTCCCCCGCTGTCTCCAGCACTGCTGTCATTCGCTTCTGACCCCCACTCATTATGCTCATTGCATATTCACTGCACCTCAGACCGGATGCAGCAGCACCAAGGACAGGTAAGTATAGATGTTCATGCCGTTAGTGTGCTATGCAGATGTCACACTGACAACACACCCTGAACACACACACAGACACATGCACACACATACGCATCTACACCATGGACCATGCAAAACGTCTGTGTTTTGCACAGACGTGTGGAAGAGGCCTTATCCAGCACTGACCCTCCACCCATAGCACACACCACTGCCGCAGCCAATTACTGGGCTTAGCGGCTCATGTCATCGACATTTGCAGAGATTGGCTGCAGCGGTGATGTGCACTGTAGTCGTAGCATCATCACTGCAGTCAAAACACAGAGGGCAGAGCAGCAGCAGAGAACCAGCACTGGCCTCAGGGAGGGTGAGTACTATCTGTTGTTTTACAAGTATGCCATTGTTTAGACACAAATTTTTTGTAACCGGAAAACCTTGTTAAACCTCCACTGTAAACATTTACAGAGGACGTTTACACTGACTATATCTTTACTTTTTCTGTAATGCTGATATCTAAATGTAGCATGCTGAATTTACTAAATATGTGAAAAGGGTGAGATTTATCAACACAACAATAGCTTCCGAGTGCGACTTCACATTAAGCTGTCACCTCGCCTCACATTTCTGGTTTAGTAAATGGTTGCATTCTTAGTGAAATAACAATGCTGTATAGTGCTGTTCCTTCTACAGATCTACTATAAATTTCTGAAATGAAGTGACAGCTGGGTGTCGACTTTGGGCTTGTCCCTACAGATCCTTTAAATGTCAGCATGTTTTTAAATTGGTATAGTTAGTTATACATCATATAAATAAGCACGTTTGCATTTGACTTACCTTTTCGATATGCTTTCATTCTCCTGCTGTGAGAACTTTTATCTTACATATTGAATAGCTTTTTACTAAGAAGACCAACTAACAGGGCTTAGCCAAGTGTGCAGTAGTTAAATTCAAGGAATGGAGTGAACTCCTGAGATCCAAGACACCTATATAGCAGTTAGCTGCTCACTGACCTGCTCTTATCAGACTTGCATAATCCCTGGTCCACAGCATAGGCAGTATCTAGGACACTTCTCCTAATCCTAATCACGGCTCTCACTTTTGTGAGTCAAGTGCTTGTTCAAAGGCCCTATTATATCTATATGCCAATATAATGATTACAGTGTACACTTCAGAATAATGACAGAAGCAGAAGGAAACTGACTTGAACTGTCACTGCCCACCCTCCAGCAGCCAGGAAGTAAAGAGACTGCAAAGCTATGAGCTGCTCAAGTGACATCTTGAGAACACTCCTTTAATGACTGCCGATAAACCTTTTTATGGCATACATTTAAGTCCCTTTTCCAAGCTTGAAAATTAGGCTATAGTGACCCCTCTCCCAATTGGAGGGTGTCCACTGTGCACTGTAGTTGACACCTGCTACATCTGCCACGATCGGTATCAACACTGATCATGGCGATTAAACCATCTGGATTCCAATAGTGATTGCAGCATCTAGATGATTAACAAAAGGTATCCTTGGTTGACATGTTCTACCAATAACATGCCTTAGGATCTGCCAGCAATGTTAATCCATTAGGCTCTGCAATAAGTTAGGTCTAACAGACAAAGTGTCATTCACACATCCATGTGATACTTCCGTATTCTGTCCATTTCTTTCTTTCTCGGACAGCACTTGGACTCGTAGACATTTATTCTTCCATACCTACAGCAGTTTCAAAATTAGATTTGTGTCTCCGGTCCATGAGATTCAGAACATGTCCTATTCTCATTTATTTTCAGGATCAGACTCCGCCATTAAAGCCTACGGAGATTCGTATGAAATGGATGACACACAGAAGACATACTTTGTTCTTCAGTGTTCCATCTGCATTTCTTCCTTTATTAACTGACCATTGTTAAAGGGAACCTGTCACCAGGTTTTTCCTATATAAACTGCGGCCACCACCAATAAGCCCATATGTATACACTGTAAGTCCCCATGCCAATCTATATAGCATAAAAAATAGCTTTTATTATAGTCACCAGAGTGGACCGGTCCAATGGGCATCGCTGATCTTGATCCGGCGCCTCCTATCTGTATGCAATTGCTGTCCTATTTCCCTGCTCTATGTGGATGACACATCCTAAAGGGTGCTTTACAAGCTGCGACATTGCTACCGATATATCGTCGGGGTCACGTCGTTAGTGACGCCCCTCCGGCGCAGGTAGCGATATTGCAGCATGTGACACCAAGGAGCGACGAACAACGATCGCAAAATCGTTCAAAAACGGTGATCGTTGACACGTCGCTCCTTTCCTTAATATCGCTGCTGCCACAGGTACGATGTTGTTCATCGTTCCTGCGGCATCACACATCGCTATGTGTGACGCCGCAGGAACGACGAACATCTCCTTACCTGCGTCCACCGGCAATGCGGAATGAAGGAGGTGGGCGGGATGTTACATCCCGCTCATCTCCGCCCCTCCTCAGTTATTGGACGGCTGCTTAGTGACGCCGCAGTGACGTTGCAATGACGACGAACGCACCTCCCCCTTGAGGGAGGGAATGTTTGGCGGTCACAGCGACGTCGCTGACAAGGTATGTGCATAAGACGCTGCCGTAGCGATAATGTTCGCTACGGCAGCAAGCACCAAATGTCAACACGAACGACGGGGGGGTGCTATCGCGCTCGACATCGCTAGCTATCGCTAGCGATGTCGCAGCGTGTAAAGCACCCTTAAGTCATCCACACAGTGTCCTCCATCATGCTCCTGTGTAAGTGCAATTTTCTGCCCTGCTAAGGGCACAACAAAGGTCTTTGCGCAAGCACAGCAGTGCAATGGAGGACACTATGTGGATGACGTAGGACATGTCATCTACACAGAGCAGGGAAGGAGGACGGTAATAGAAGGAAGAAAGGGGGCGCCGGGCCGGCACCAGTGACGCCCATCGGATCGGACTACTCTGCAAATGAGTACAAAAGCTGTTTTTTGCATTATACAGAGCGGCCTGTGCACTTATATACAGTATTCTGGAATGCTGCATATAAGGACTCACTGGTGATGGCCACAATTTATATGGGAAAAACCTGGTGACAGGTTCCCTTTAAGTGTTAATGGATAAAAAAAAGTTCAGACAATCTACTTGCGTTAGTGGAAAAAAACAAACAAAAAACATAATAAGAAATATAGAGACAAAAAAGAATGACACCTGAGAAAAAAAGTCAGTCTCCTTCTCTTGGATGGCAATATTCACACAGATGAGTGAATGCAGCCTTTGGGTATGTGTACAGAATGTCTTTATGGAGTGGACCCGCCTAAAAAAGTTCAAAGTAAAGCTCAAAACAATGAACATGTGCCCTGCAATTTAATAATGGCTTGCTGTGTATATTCTATTTTTTGAGGTTCTTTTAGCTTTGTCAGGTTTCCAAACAGGACAAGTGCAGTGGTGTATTATTACTTGGAGTCCATAGCAGTCTAGGACCTCCTCATCCTTAAGGTGGCTTCCTCACTTTTCAGGTGGTCAATTACTGGTTTATGTGAAACAAGGAAAAAAACGCAAGTGGTCAAATATATTACAAAGGACAACTAAAGTCTAAAGGCTGCTTTACACGCTGCGACATCGCTAGCGATCGCACCCGCCCCCGTCGTGCTTGCGTCACGGGCAAATCGCTGCCCGTGGTGAACAATATCGCTAGTACGCGTCACATGCACATACCTTCCTAACGACGTCACTGTGGCCAGCGAACAAACTCTTTTTTAAGGGGAGGTTCATGCGGCGCCACAGTGACGTCACAGAGCGGGCCACCAATAGAAGCGGAGGGGTGAAGAGCAGCCGCATTAACGTCACTCCCACCTCGTTGCCGGAGGACACAGGAACGCTATTGTTCGTCGTTCCCGGGGTGTCACACATAGCGATGTGTGCTGCCTCCGGAACGACGAACAACCTGCATCCAAAATGAGCAACGATATTTGGGAAAGGAACGACGTGTTAACAATCAACGATTTTTGCCGTTTTTCGGACCGTTAGCGGTTGCTCGTAGGTGTCACACGCAACGACGTCGCTAACTACGCCGGATGTGCGTCACGAATTCCGTGACCCCAGCGATATCTCGTTAGCAATGTCGTTGCGTGTAACGGAGCCTTAAAAGAGACATTTCAGGACAAATAACAATGCTGTGACCTCTAGCAAATTCCTACTGAAAAATTCACCAGGTTTACACATATCTAAAAAAACATTGTGTGTACATGATGGGTCTATTGCATTGCAATATTAGAAGTATTGTAGTACATTAGACTAGTGATCAAAGTGAGAATTGTTCAGATCCCATAATATGGCAAAGTGTGAAAGAAAACATTAAATGAGATTTGTTACAAAATTGTGAATCAATGTTTCCTAGAGAAAACACAGCTTTTATGTAGTCACAAAAGTCAACTAAAAATCACACATAGTTGGTATTGTCACACCTGAAACTATCTGAGAAATAGATGTCACATTTTTATCTGGTAAACAATGCAAAAATATTAACCAAAAACATGCCAAAAAATGTCGCTTTTTCATCATACACACAAAAATTAAAAAAAAGCAATCAAGAAGTCATATGTGAAAAAAATGGTCGCCTTAAAGTATAAGTTTGTTCCATAAAAAATAAGAACTGAAACTGCTCTGTTTATGAAAAAATAAAAATTTATATATCTCAGAATATGAAGATGCAAAAACCTTTTATTTCCTAGAAATTTGGTTTTAGTGTTTAATAGTGGCAAAACATAAAAAAGAACATTAGATATGGTATAACATTATTACAGGGCTGGGCAAAGTGGCTTGCGGGCCCTCTGGCTTTTCCAGTTCTCCCCCCGGACCAAGACAGCCAAAGGGCTCAAAACAGTTGATCGTGGGCCTGACCATGCCCTCTACCACCGGGCTGGCGCTACTGCCCACCACCCTATGTCATACTGCGGATAGTGGTGAATACATTGGTGAAGCCGGGGCTGTTGGCCCCTTCTTCCACCAATCAGCATGTGACTCGGTCAGTGCAGCAGAGTGGCAGGGGAACTGGAGAGAGATATGTAATTTTTATTTTTTTTCATATGTGTGTTAGCGCATACTATATAGGAGGCTTTGTGGGGCTCATGTATATAGGAGGCTTTGTGGGGCTCATGTATATAGGAGGCTATGTGGAGCTCATGTATATAGGAGGCTTTGTGGGGCTCATGTATATAGGAGGCTATGTGGGGCTCATGTATATAGGAGGCTTTGTGGGGCTCATGTATATAGGAGGCTTTGTGGGGCTCATGTATATAGGAGGCTATGTGGGGCTCATGTATATAGGAGGCTTTGTGGGGCTCATGTATATAGGAGGCTATGTGGGGCTCATGTATATAGGAGGCTATGTGGGTCTCATGTATATAGGAGGCTATGTGGGGGCTCAGGTATATAAGAGGCTTTGTGGGGCTCATGTATATAGGAGGTTATGTGGGGGCTTAGGTATATAGGTGGATTTTTGGGGCTCATATACAGTATATAGGAAGCTATGTGGGGTCTCATTTTCTATCAAAGTGTATAGATAGAGATCCAATAAAGAAAGACCATAACACAAAACCCCTAAAATAAATATTTTAATTATACTATTTAAATAATACACATACAAATAATGAACATTCATGTCCTTTTGTAAATTTTCAGAATAGGATGTATTAGTGGTCAGCTAATAGTGGTGTGACCCACCATTAGCATAAAGAGGCAGATGGGGAGAAAACCAGCTATCCCTCAATACATTCCTGCCTAACAGCGGAGATTTCACCCCTGGTTAGTATAATATACCCTCACAGAAAGACCCCCATCTTCACCTTAAAGTGTCCAGTGTATTCAATAAAAAACAATCATCAATTCACAAACTGTTATCACGGCACCCTAATCCATAAAGTCAATACTACTCAATATCATATAGGAAGGAGATACCGAAATAATCTCAACAGTGGAATATCTGAATTGGCTATCAATAAAGATTCAGGCCACATACTAGAAAACATAGTGGAGTATGGGCAAGCGTCCTTTACTTACTGCTAAATACCCGTACATTAATGAGTCCTCTATAACGAAGATTATATACATGAACACTTGTTAAATACAATCAAAAAACATGGTGAAATAGGCACGTCCAGGTGTAACCGGGGTACTTATCTGGTTGTATTATGCATGTTGCTGGTCTTTTATTTTCTATATAGTCCTACCTTGACCTTGTGGCTGGCAAGATTGGGTGTTTCCTTCTTTATTAGTGCTCTTTCTCTGCCAACTTTTGTTGTTCAGAGGCTAGAATTATTAATTATTCTTTTGCTCATTATCATTTTTGGTACAGGATTATCTACAATATAATAATCAAGGGACATGTCATGATTCATGCATGGCTCTGCCGTTCCTGAGCCGGTGCATGTATCCTGTCTCCAGGGTTAGGTCCCTTGGGAGGGGCCTGTTCGTTTTTGCCTTGTTCCAGGGGTCGTGCCGCCATATCTTGGTGCTACTACCTCCGGGACACTGCCAGTAATATTTCCGGCTCTGCATGCACTGTTCCTGAGAGAAGTTCTCTGTTTCTTGTCCTGCTGCCCGATAATGTTCGTCCTTACTTCCGTTCCTCTTGTCCGACCTTACCTCTGTCCATCCTGCCTGACCTGACCTCCATTCCCCCGACATGTCCTGACCTCCATTTCCCAGGCCTGTCCTTAGCTCCATCTCTCCTGCCCGTCCTGACCTCCGTCCCTCCTTCCTGACCTTACCTCCGGTCCTGTTCCGTGTCCTCCACTCGATCCCCTGTGCTTATTTGCTCTCCAAGTATCCGACCTCGACTCTGCTCTTTGACTTTGGCTTGGTTTCTCCTCAGTACAGACATGACATCCTGGCATAGACGTGACATCCCCCTAGCGGTAGCTTGGCAGGACATATAGGGAATCACCAGGGTCAGACGACACTGAGCAAAGGCGACATCACTTGCACTGTTTACTTAGATTGACAACCTCCCCAGCTACATTGGGTGTCCCCTGGAGCCATTACAGGGTCATTTTCCAGCAGAGGTTGCAGTTACCCTTCTTTTTCCCATTCTACCTTGACACACACATGATCTCCTTTTCTGTACCAATTTCTAACATTTAATATTGGTTTGGGTTCTATTTTGGCATTTGTATTTTAATGCATATCCAATAGAATGTAAATATTTTTAAAGGGGATTTTTTCCTTCTATTAGTTTTAAAACATAATTTTAATAGCTGGCCGGGACCGAGCCACACTGTAGACTAGTTGGACAGGTGGGTTCATGGCGGCTTTTCCCCATGTGCTCCCCTGGACTGGCAGGTCCTCTACTCTGAATTTACAAGTCTATATGCGCATGTAGGCAGAGACCTGTCAATCCAGAGCAGTGGGCAAGGAGAAGCTTCCAAGATCCGTCTGTTCAACTAGTCTACAACGCGGCTATTAAAAGCATAGTTTTCTCGGAAATGTGACGCCCTGGGCAAGCCAGGGGTCACAGGTCATAACACCACCACACCCTACACCCCAGTTAGGAACACCAAGGCTAACCTAAAATCCTTGTTGCCTTCCTCCAGGGGCTGATGTCCACACCAGGGGGTGGGCCAGGCAGTTGGCTCCGCCCACCGAGGAGTTCACAGCCCTGGAGGCGGGAGAACCAGGCAGATCAAGCTAGGGAGGAGGAAGGAGAAGGAAGTGAAGTGGTAGAGGAGCTTGAGAGAGGAGTTAAAGTGGAAGACTAAGTGAGAGTAGTGACAGAAAAAGGAACAGTTGAGCAAGCCTGAAGTTGGTCCGGGTGTGTGCCCCGGACTGAGACAGCAAGGTCAGCAGACGGCGGTGACTGTCTGCAGGGGAGACTGCTTGGAGATTGCTGGAAGGACCGGCGACGGGTGGTGGCCCGGCGGTACCGGAGCGGTATACGAAGAGCAGTCAGCACCATTGGTAGGGGCCTTTTGGATCCCGGCAAGGCTAGGAGTCGCCGTGAATTTGCCAAATCCGTTAGTGAAGGGGACCTCTGGGTCTCCCAACAAGCAAGTCCCGATTGAAGGCAACAGTCCAACCGTTACAGAGAGACACCGCCACCGCCAGGGCACCAGTTTCTCAGGGCCAGCGCCTGCGGGCAAAGTAGGGCTCCTCCGGCCCATATCCAAGCCGGGGAGCGGGTTACCGGTGGGAACCCATCGCAACCATCATCATCTTAGGTGCAGGAAAAGGGACCGTCACCGTCAACTACTGGGGAAAAGCAAGTGCAGCCGTCCGTGGGAACCGTCTTTCCAGCCGTGTGTTTTACCGAGAACTGTGTCATCGTCTCAGGCTGAGTGAGTACCACAGTGCCGTGCGGCACAGCGCTGCCCCCGCGTCCCTGCACCCCACCAAGCCCTGCATCACCCTCCTCATCACTGGGCCCCGGGACAACCAACCCCCTACCCACGGAGGGGAGGACTAACATTTAGCTGCTCCATACCATCACTCCCGGGATCCCCATACAGAGCAGCGGTGGTGTCAACAAATCACCACAATCGTGGGTGGCGTCACGGACAATAAACTATCCCAAAACCCAATCCCCTTTCACTCACGGGCGAGGAGCGCCGCTCGAGTCCCCGGGATCCGGCCCACCGCTCGAGCCACCGAGCAGCAGCAGCAGGCCGCAGCAGCCGCAGCGGCAGCCGGACCCGAGCAGTGGGAGAGCGCGGCGTCCCCTCCTCCGCCCGCGACAGAAACACCACAGGGCCATGATGCTCTGTTGCAAGCTGTAATTATTTATTAGAGTTGGCAGGGTCATGGTGCATAGTCGCAGTCATAGCAGGGCATACTTCCCAAGTTATAAAGACAGAGAGAGGGACATGTATAAACATAAACAAAAGTAGTACCCTCCTACTGAAGTCCCTTAGTATTCTCACTCACTAACCTTTTTTCATGGCCCCCATAGGGCATATTGCTCCCAAAAATCTGCCACACACACACACACACACACACACACACACACAGTATTATACCTCCCCAGTGAATTCACACAAATTTCCCCCACAGCACTCCCACAAGCACAGTATGATACCCCACAGTAACCCCAGAACAGTATCTACAGTACTCAACTGTGCCCCTATAAAAGTATAATGTCGCAACTTTGTCTCCAACACTTAAAAATGCCCCCACAGTCTACCTTAAATAGTAAGATGACCCACAGTCCCCTTTACACAACATGATAACCCCAGTCCTTCCTTCACATTATGATGTCACCACAGCCTCCCAACACAATATGATGTGTCCATCTATTCCCTCAAAGGATAATGTCACCACACACAGTATGATTCCCCTAAAGCTTCCACGAAATATAATGCCTTCAAAGCTATCCCACATGGTATTATGTCTCCACAGCCCTCCCTCCATATACTGTAGTATGATGCCCCAACACACAATGTGATGGCCCCACACAGCTCCCCCACACAGTATGATGGGTCACAAATATTATGATTGCCCCCACTCAGTAAGATGGCCTTCACAGCACCTCAAACAGCATCATGTCTCTCCCCCTACCCTCCCACACAGTATCAAATTTAATTAAAAAAAAGGTATTCCCTAGAACGTTTTCCCGATGTGCTGTTTCGCTCCGTACAGTTTGTGGACTGAGTTTCAGCAGTGCAGGCTTGATCTAGTGATGTCACATGCCTTATATGCTGAGACTCAGACACACAGGCAAAATGATGTAACACTAAGTCACAAGCCACATAGACGCCATGTGGTCTGAGGAATTGGCAGTACATCACTGTTTCAATTCCTTAATGTACTTTATGTAACCAAACGGCTTCTGCTGCATTCTGGTAATCAAGATCAAATTCTTGTGGTATGGCAACATTTTTGTGCTGCAAGAAAGCCACAAGGAAACCTTGTGGCTTACCTGATCTTGGTTTTGAATGATTTAGGAAAAGTTATAAACTATGGAGATAGGGAAAGTCCTGTACATTAGAAAGTTGCAATGAACAAAGGAAATATTGTTTGGCAGATGGTTACAGTCCTTAACACAGGTAAGTGATATAGGACATCTGCAACAGCAAATGGATTCTATGGCATTACAAATTAAAACATTTGCAATGAAAATCCAGAGTAAACTTACAAGTGCATCTCAATAAATTAGAATATCCTCAGAAAGTTAATGTTACTAATTCAATACAAAAAGGGAAACACATATTATATAGAGTCATTACACACAGAGTGATCTATTTCATGTGTTTATTTCTGTTAATGATGATTATGGCTTACAGCCAGTGAAAACCCAAAAGTCATTATCTCAGAAAATTAGAATAATTACAACAAAACACCTGCAAAGGCTTCCTAAGTTTTTAAAATGGTACTTTAGTTCACTTGGTTCAGTAGGCTACATAATCATGGGAAAGATTGCTGACCTGACAGATGTCCATGTCTTTTCAAAATACACATATGAGTATTGTCAGTATTGCTATAGAGGTTAAAGGGGTGGGGGTCAGCCTGTCCGTACTCAGACCATGCGCCACACACTGCAACAAATTAGTCTACATAGCTGTCATCCCAGAAGGAAGCTTCTTCTAAAGATAATGCACAAGACAGCCCGCAAACAGTTTACTGAAAACAATTAGACTAAAGAAATGGATTAATGGAACCATGTACTGTGGTCTGATGAGACCAAGATAAAAGTATTTGGTTCAGATGGTGACAGGTGAGGAGTTCAAAGACAAGCATGTCTTGCCTTAAAGTCAAGCATGGTGGTGCATGTGTCATGGTTTGAAGCTGCATGAGTGTTGCCAGCTGTGGGGAACTACAATTCATTGAGGGAACCATGAATGCCAACATGTACTGTGACTTACTGAAGAAAAGCATGATCCCCTCCCTTTGGAAACTGGGCCCTAGAGCATTACTCAAGCATGATAACATCCCCAAGCACAGCTCCAAGATGACCACTGTCTTGCTAAAGAAACTGAGGGTAAAGGTGCTGGACTGGTGAAGCATGTCTCTAGACCTAAACCTTATTGCACATCACTGGGGAAAACTCAAATGGACGGGGTGGGAGCGCATGGTCTCCAACATCTACCAGCTCTGTGATGTCTTCATGGTGGAGTGGAAGAGAATTCCAATGGCTCTTGTGAAGCTCTAGTGAACTCTATGCCTAAGAGAGTTTAGAAAGTGCTTGAAAATAATGGTGCCAACACAAAATATTGACACTTTGAGCACAATTTGGCTATTTTCACATATGGGGTGTACTCACTTTTGTTGCCAGCGGTTTAGACATTAATGACTGTGTTGAGTTATTTTGAGGACCCACCAAATTTATACTGTTATACAAGCTGTACACTGTGTTGTGAATTCCATCAGAGAGGGTGCTGTCCCTGGAAGTGTTTCTGGACTTCCTCTGGTGGCTAGTGCTGGTAGTTAGTCTGATTCTGCATCTGTCGCTCAGACAGGTGTAGAAGATGATTGCTGTTCCAGGTAGCCTATTGAGTCCAACCAGGGGGTATAAAGGAAAGCTGTCTCTGTCTAACCTTTGCCGATGATAATTGTTTTTGCCTCATGGGAAGATGTCCTGAATCCTTGTCCTCCAACCTTTGGGCTTTTTGCCTGCCTCTTTAGATTTTTGTTTTACCTTTTGAACCATTTTTGGATTCTCTAGGAATTTCAACAGCGGTTTTTCATTCCTTTGTATCGGTTCTGTTCCCATATCATCCTGAGTCTGCAGCAATGCCTGATAAGTATTTTGTGCTCTAGGTCTGGGTTTGATTGGGGCTGAATTTGCACTGAAGGGTTTTCCTGCTTGATTTATGCCTTTTCCTGAACCTGTGTTTGAGAATATTATATTTTGCTTCTTACTGGTGAATGAGTGCTTTTCCTGCAAGATTTTTGGAGAGTGATTTATTCCCAGCAAGAAAGGGAGTTGTTACTCCTTGTCTGATCAGGAATTGTATTTTTGTATCTCATGTGTTTTTGAAGTTATGATCTTTTCTATTACATTTGCATTTTCTATTTAAATGTATTTGCACAAGAGCTCCTGATACAGTGGGTGGAAGATCGTGTGGTCATTAAGGGAATATTTTTTATTATCAAGTATTGGTATTTTTTAAGGGTTTTTGCTGGCTGCAACCAGTAATCTATCCTATCCTTTTGTATCTAGCTAGCAGGGCCTCACTTTGCTTAACCCTATACTTTCCATCTGTGTATTGTTTTTTCTTACATCACCGTTGTTATATGTTGGGGGCTTTTTACTTTCCTTTGGAGCTCTTCCAAGGCAAGTCAGGATTCCTCATTTCATCTTTGAGGTTAGCTAGTTCTCCGGCGGTGATGAGGCGTCTAGGTTGGTTAGGAACGCTCCACTGCTACTGCTAGTTGTGTTGTTGTAGTCAGGGGATTGCAGCCAGCTAAGTTTCCAACTACTCATTGTGCATTATCTTCAACCTTTTAATGGGATTTTTGTAGACCTTTTTGCGGTCTCCTGACCATAACAGTATCACAGGCCACAAAAAAATAGGTACTCAAAAGAAGGATTATTTTTTTCTGTTTATTTTCCCTCCTTTTCTCTGGGTCACGGAGGAGATCTTCTGTTATGGATATTGATCAGTTAGCTGATCGTGTTAGCCATCTTGCTGCTGAGGTTCAGGGAATATCTACATATCTTACTCAGAGTCCTGGAGGAGAACCTAAAATCCCTATTCCTGAACTATTCTCGGGGGACAGAGCTAAATTTTTGAATTTTAAAAATAATTGTAAATAGTTTTTTGCTCTAAAACCTAAGTCCTCAGGGAGTTCTGTGCAGCAGGTTAAGATTGTTATCTCCTTGTTGTGCGATGACCCTCAGGAATGGGCCTTTTCTTTGGTTCCTGGAGATCCTGTTCTTGATAATATACCAAAAAAGAAGAAAAACCGAACTAAGAGGTCACTGGAATATTATATCTTTATTAATACATAATTAAAAGATGTACACATGATAAAACACACGGCTGTTGACTGGAAAAAAGCGTCAAAAACCTGCATAGCATATAGAGATCATAACAATAATATAATGTAATGATGAGACAAGAAGGATAGTGTAAGGGAATTCAAAGACGATGGATAAATGAATAAATAGGTAAATACAAAACACAACTAAAGTGTCAAGTGCTAGAGGATTGTGGCTAGAGGTCATGCCACAATAGTGGAGTAAAATCAGCAGAAAATTCAGCTGATAACAACCAGCAAGATAACCATCATGTTAGAATTCCACAAAACACTAGGCCAACGGCCTCAAGAAAGCAGGTGGAATGCGGGGAGGAGAGGAGACGGCTCAAAATAGTACCGACCAGTAGGGGAAGAAAAAGTGTCAGAATCGGCACAATGAAACACTAAATAGTGGTATAATCACCTAGGGTCACAGAGCACAGCCTCCTCCAGGTATGTAAGGAATAACGTTTGGAACACCATTCTAAGTCTGAACTGGGTGCAAAAACCTAAAAAAACATCACTATGGGGAGATAAGGTATGCACACCAGTGACTATGTAAGGGGAATACATGAAATGGCAGAAACTGCTGTGTGAATACTGACTTGAAAAATCCAATAGCTATATGTAAGAGTGAAAATGTGAAAAATGGAATCTGCATTACTGCCATGAACATATGAATCAAGAGAAATTTAGCTACTGAATTGATCAATGCAATAGAGCCCCAACACTACGCCAAAGTATTTCTCTACGTTGGGGTCCCTAGCTTGTGTGTGTCCTCTCATGCAGTTAAAAAACTTACCGTGTATGGGAAGCTGAGACCCAGGCTATTTATGCGTATGATATGGATTGGCAATAGGTGTGGTTGGGGAGGGTTCACAAACGAAAAACTACTAACAAATAAGGAATAACGTTTGGAACACCATTCTAAGTCTGAACTGGGTGCAAAAACCTAAAAAAACATCACTATGGGGAGATAAGGTATGCACACAGGTGACTATGTAAGGGGAATACATGAAATATGCTTTATGAAGAAGGGGAAGTGTCACAATCAAAAATATATAACCCTTAAAAACTCTTTTATTAATAATATTTAAAATCCACAAACCCTTGTGCAAAATGTGTAGGAAAAAGAAAGGGAGGAAGGTAAAGTTCTTACCCTATTTGATACCCCTCCCTCCTGTCCACTACCTACCGCGGGGGTTGGCACCCTAAATATACGAAAATGGCGCCCCCACTCAGCGGTGGCTGGCCCTAAAAAATCCCTAGATAGACCCTCAATATAGTCATGAAAAATAGATAAAGTGGAGGGTTATGGGAGGGCACATTCAATCTTAGTGGACAGAAATACTAGGACACATATACCCGGCCGATAGGCCTTGACTATTTCATGGAATTCCGATGTACCCTGGAATGATACTTGATCAGATATAACCTAATAATATAGATAGTATTCTCAGGGACCCGGAATAACCAAATCAACTCACTATGCAGAGAGAGTACTCCAATAGAAAATGATATGCATATTAGACTAAGTGCATAAAGCAGTGCAGAGTGCAATATGATGTATAGGACTCAGACATACATAAGCTCCTGGGGCTGTCTGCTTCCTCCAGACAGACGGCTTATATGCCCCAGGAAGCCGGTCTAGGTGTCATTGCATTTGCACATACAGATTGCATATCAAAAAACCACCAGGTGGTACCACCCGGGTTAGTGCATAAAGAGATAGTCAGGCACTTAGCTCATCGGGGGTCATGTGATTGTCCCAGAATTGCCCTGGAGTCGCCTCGACGCGTTTCTCCGGCCACGGATCTTCAGGAGGCTCGATATATAACTTGCCAATCGTTAGCAGGACGGCATGATGTCTGGATAAAGGGGGAGACCTGATAGACTGAGGTCTCCTTTTGGCTTTTGCCAAGAGTGAACCGCCCCCACCTCCAGCCAATCCGTCCACTCCGCTCCCTCACCCACAGGCACACCCCCCCCCAACACCCCACCTCCCCCCCTCCCCTCCCTCCCTCCACGTCCAACCACCATCTCCCTCCGTATGATGAAAAGGTAAAGTTCCCATTCAGATGTACTCACTCTATTCCTATGTCTATGATGGCTTTGATGGGACTACGTCTCAGCATGCAATCGAGTGTTAATACACTCGTCAGATCTGCATACCCAGGCCGTATGCGAAGTCAGGGAACGCCCCCCTGATGCGTTCCACCATCGGACGCCGCTTGCGTTCCACACCCGCATCACGGGGCGGAACCGGAAGTGGCGTCACTCGGCGAAACCGGAAGTGGCGTCTTGCAGGCATTCACGGCCAATTGGAGATCAGGACGGCCGTGCAAACAATGCGAAGACAGGGGGAACGCCTCAGCCATTCACCCAATGTGACGTCACCTGCTGTTATTATCAGAGAAAGCAGGGAATACAGAATCGTCACGTCTCTAGACCAATGCGTACCCTGCATAGTATTAGCAAGTCGGGATGACCCAGATAACCTATCCGGGGTGTGCTTTGATCATAGTACTCTCAGTGGAGGGACAGTCCTCATCATAATAGCATTTGTACACTGACCGATTGTTATCAGTGTAGGTGAGCACGGGGATTCTCATGAGGAGATAAAACCCCCTATTAGAAAGGAGATAGTCTCCTTTGGATTGTGATCACGACAAGGCCCTTCTAAGAAAAGAATGCGAATGGATTTTTAGAATGGAGTCTGTACACCCTGGGGGTTTGAATGAGCAGATTTCATATGCCTGCTTTCTTTTAAGCCTGGGTTTGTGTTAGGGCTCCCTGTGGTCTGCTGGTCTGAATCCCGTAATAGGGAGGTAATGTTTTAATTCATGCCACAAGGAACATGTGGCATCAATAATAATCTGTGTCAGGGGTGACCAACCTCACTCCCCCGTCCCACATACCTGCTCCTCGCTTTACATGGGCGCCCAAGCCCCCCCACGCCCCCCTTCCCCTCCCCTAATGTCCTCCCTCTGTCCCCCCTCTTTCTTCCCCCTCCCCCCCCCCCCCCCCCCCTCCCGATCTCTCACAATCCAAAGGAGACTATCTCCTTTCTAATAGGGGGTTTTATCTCCTCATGAGAATCCCCGTGCTCACCTACACTGATAACAATCGGTCAGTGTACAAATGCTATTATGATGAGGACTGTCCCTCCACTGAGAGTACTATGATCAAAGCACACCCCGGATAGGTTATCTGGGTCATCCCGACTTGCTAATACTATGCAGGGTACGCATTGGTCTAGAGACGTGACGATTCTGTATTCCCTGCTTTCTCTGATAATAACAGCAGGTGACGTCACATTGGGTGAATGGCTGAGGCGTTCCCCCTGTCTTCGCATTGTTTGCACGGCCGTCCTGATCTCCAATTGGCCGTGAATGCCTGCAAGACGCCACTTCCGGTTTCGCCGAGTGACGCCACTTCCGGTTCCGCCCCGTGATGCGGGTGTGGAACGCAAGCGGCGTCCGATGGTGGAACGCATCAGGGGGGCGTTCCCTGACTTCGCATACGGCCTGGGTATGCAGATCTGACGAGTGTATTAACACTCGATTGCATGCTGAGACGTAGTCCCATCAAAGCCATCATAGACATAGGAATAGAGTGAGTACATCTGAATGGGAACTTTACCTTTTCATCATACGGAGGGAGATGGTGGTTGGACGTGGAGGGAGGGAGGGGAGGGGGGGAGGTGGGGTGTTGGGGGGGGTGTGCCTGTGGGTGAGGGAGCGGAGTGGACGGATTGGCTGGAGGTGGGGGCGGTTCACTCTTGGCAAAAGCCAAAAGGAGACCTCAGTCTATCAGGTCTCCCCCTTTATCCAGACATCATGCCGTCCTGCTAACGATTGGCAAGTTATATATCGAGCCTCCTGAAGATCCGTGGCCGGAGAAACGCGTCGAGGCGACTCCAGGGCAATTCTGGGACAATCACATGACCCCCGATGAGCTAAGTGCCTGACTATCTCTTTATGCACTAACCCGGGTGGTACCACCTGGTGGTTTTTTGATATGCAATCTGTATGTGCAAATGCAATGACACCTAGACCGGCTTCCTGGGGCATATAAGCCGTCTGTCTGGAGGAAGCAGACAGCCCCAGGAGCTTATGTATGTCTGAGTCCTATACATCATATTGCACTCTGCACTGCTTTATGCACTTAGTCTAATATGCATATCATTTTCTATTGGAGTACTCTCTCTGCATAGTGAGTTGATTTGGTTATTCCGGGTCCCTGAGAATACTATCTATATTATTAGGTTATATCTGATCAAGTATCATTCCAGGGTACATCGGAATTCCATGAAATAGTCAAGGCCTATCGGCCGGGTATATGTGTCCTAGTATTTCTGTCCACTAAGATTGAATGTGCCCTCCCATAACCCTCCACTTTATCTATTTTTCATGACTATATTGAGGGTCTATCTAGGGATTTTTTAGGGCCAGCCACCGCTGAGTGGGGGCGCCATTTTCGTATATTTAGGGTGCCAACCCCCGCGGTAGGTAGTGGACAGGAGGGAGGGGTATCAAATAGGGTAAGAACTTTACCTTCCTCCCTTTCTTTTTCCTACACATTTTGCACAAGGGTTTGTGGATTTTAAATATTATTAATAAAAGAGTTTTTAAGGGTTATATATGAAATACATGAAATAGCAGAAACTGCTGTGTGAATACTGACTTGAAAAATCCAATAGCTATATGTAAGAGTGAAAATGTGAAAAATGGAATCTGCATTACTGCCATGAACATATGAATCAAGAGAAATTTAGCTACTGAATTGATCAATGCAATAGAGCCCCAACACTACGCCAAAGTATTTCTCTACATTGGGGTCCCTAGCTTGTGTGTGTCCTCTCATGCAGTTAAAAAACTTACCGTGTATGGGAAGCTGAGACCCAGACTATTTATGCGTATGATATGGATTGGCAATAGGTGTGGTTGGGGAGGGTTCACAAACGAAAAACTACTAACAAATAAGGAATAACGTTTGGAACACCATTCTAAGTCTGAACTGGGTGCAAAAACCTAAAAAAATAGCCTGGGTCTCAGGGTCTCGGAAGGGTCTGGCAGGTACAGTGAAAGATGTAATGGTGGGATTTCCTATTCCTACTGGTCTCAATGAGTCTATGACGTTGGCTATCCAGATTGATAGATGTTTGCGCGATCGTAAAACTTTACAAGCTGATGTATTGATTGAGAAAAATCTTTGTGAACATATGCAGTGGGATAAGGTTCTATCTAATGTTGAGCGACAGGTTTTCAGAAAGAGAAATAAGCTTTGTTTCTATTGTGGGGATGCTTTTCATACTATCGCTGTCTGCCCCAAGCGAGAGAGGAGATCTGCTCGTTCATGTTAGGTGGGTACCGTGCAAGCTAAATTCTTGTTGTCAGTGTCTTTAATTTGTTCTCTATCTTTGTTTTCTGCAATGGCCTTTCTTGATTCAGGAGCCACTTTGAACTTGATGGATTTTGGATTTGCTAAAAGGTGCGGTCTTCTTTTGGCACCTCTTCAATCTCCTATTCCTGTAAGGGGGATTGATGCTACCCCTCTTGCTAAGAATAAGCCCCAGTTTAGGATTCAGGTAACTATGAGGGTTGAACCAGGTCATCAGAAGGAATAGAAAGTTTTGATATTACATAACTTACATGGTGATTTGGTGTTGGGATTCCCTTGGTTGCAGACCCATAATCTGGTCCTAGATTGAAGATCTTTGTCTATTGTTAGTTGGGGTTGTCAATGTATGCATAATGACCTTTCTGTGTTGTCTATTTCTTCTAAAGCAGATGGAGTACCTGAATTTTTGTCTGATTTTTCAGATGTGTTCAATGAGACTAAATCTGATTTCTTACCTTCCCATAGGACCATCATCTTTGCCCCTTGGTGCAGGGTTCTTTTTTGTGGCCAAGAAGGATGGATCATTGAGACACTGTATTGATTATCACCTGCTTAATAAAATTACTGTGAAATTTCAGTATCCATTGCCTCTGATGTCAGACTTGTTCTCTAAAGTAAAGGGTGCTAAATGGTTTACCAAACTTGATCTTAGGAGAGCGTATAATCTTATTCGAATTAAGGAGGGTGATGAATGGAAGACGGCTTTAAACAGTCCTGAGGGGCATTTTGAGTACCTAGTGATGCCTTTTGGACTCAGTAATGCCCCCTCTGTCTTCCAGTCATTCATGAATGATATTTTGCGGGAGTTTATTGGTAAATTTCTGGTCATATATTTGGCTGATATTTTAATTTTCTCCGATGTTTGAGAGTCTCATGCTAAACAGGTTCGTACTGTCTTTCAGGGAAAATGCATTTTATGTTAAGGGGTCTAAATGTCTCTTTGGCGTACAAAATATTTCATTTTTGGGGTTTATTTTGTCCCCGTCTTCTATTGGGATGGATCCAGTAAAGGTTCAGGCCATTTATGACTGGATTTAGCTCACATCTTTGAAGTCCCTTCAAAAATGTTTGGGCTTTGCTAATTTCTATCTCAGATTTAAAGATTTTTTTTTAGTATTGTTAAGCCTTTGACTGATTTGACTAAGAAGGGGGCGGATGTTGAGAATTGGACTCCAGAGGTTATTAAGGCCTTTCAAGAGCTTAAGGGGAGGTTCACCTCTGCTCCAGTCCTGAGGCAACCTGATATTTCAAGTAGAGATTGATGCCTCAGAGATTGGGGCAGGAGCTGTTTTGTCTCAAAGAAATCCTGTAACTTCTAAAATGAAACCTTGTGCTTTCTTTTCTTGGAAATTCTCTCCATCTGAACAAAACTATGATGAGGGTAATTGGTAATTATTGGCTATGAAGTGGCTTTGGAAGAATGGAGACATTGGTTGGAGGAATCGAGACATCAAATTGTGGTCATCATCGATCATAAAAATTTGACTTATCTTGAATCAGCCAAGAGACTGAATCCTAGGCAGGCTAGGTGGGCCTTATTTTTTACTCGCTTTGATTTTGTGGTCTCTTTTCTTACGGGTACTAAGAACTAAGAACATTAAAGCTAGAAGTTTTTTTGGCGGATTCACTCGATGTTGGTGGGCCATCTGCCATCTTGAAAGATGGTGTGGTTCTTTATGCTATTTCACCAGATTTAAGGTTAGAACTTGAAAAGTTCCAGAGGGAAAAACCTGAGAGATGTCCTGTAGGAAAATTGTATGTTCCTGATCAGTGGAGGAGTAGAGTTATGTCTGAGGTTCATTGTTCGGTCTTGGCTGGTCATCAAGGGATTTTTGGTACTAGGGATTTGGTGAGCAGGTCTTTTTGGTGGCCTTCTTTATCTCAGGATGTTAGGGGTTTTGTGCAATTTTGTAAGATTTGCTCAAGATTCAAGCCTTGTTGCTCACGTTCTAGTGGGTTGTTGTCACCATTGCCTGTACCCAGGAGACCTTGGACTCATATTGCTATGGATTTTATTTCGGATCTTTCTGTTTCTCAGAAGATGACCGTTATTTGGGTTATTTGTGATAGATTTTCTAAGATGATCCATTTGGTACCATTTCCCAAGTTACCGTCTTCTTCAGAGTTATTTCCTTTGTTTTTTCAACATGTGGTTCGTCTTCATGGGATTCATGAGAACATTGTGACGGATAGAGGGGTTCTGTTTGTGTCTAGGTTTTGGAGAGCATTTTGTTCAAAATTGGGAATTGAGTTGTCCTTCTCTTCTGCTTTTCATCCTCAGATCAATGGTCAGACTGAGAGAGCAAATCAGAATTTTTGTAGATCTTTTTGCGGTCTCCTGACCATAACAACACTGACTACTTTACATTGTAACAAAAAAAAGAAAACAAAAAATACTTATTAGCCACTCTACCACCATCTGCAATTTCTGATATAGAGAAAAAGATGCACGGATCAGAGTCCAGCTGGTCAGCAGAAGAAGTGATCCAACTGATGTATGAGTAAGGATCTGTGACTTTGTGATTTGTAAAGTGACAAGCCCCTACTACTTGAATAACATCATTAATCCACTCATTGTGCCTCTACATGAGAAACACAGACCTAATTTTATCTTCATGGACAAAAATGCTTCAGCTCATTGAGGTCGCATCATTAGAGAGCTGCTGCTGAAGACTGTGGTACCTCAAATGGAATGGCGTGCACTTTCTTTAGACCTGAATCTCATTAGGTTTTCTTAGTTGGTGTGTAGTGGCTCGTAAATCTGTGCCCCAGAACCTGAAACCTCAATGACCTGAGGAACGCCCTTCAAGAACAGTCTTCAGCAGACAATATTGCCACTTGTGAACAGCTTGAGACTTTATTGACAAGCTGTAATTGATGCTTAAGGCCACGTGCCAAGTTATTGAGACAGTGACATTTTTGGGGGGTATACCCACCATTGTTGTTGGCTTTTGTGTCAATAAGTTGTTTGAGATGAGGAAATCACTATTGCATGCTTTTTCTTAAATGCCCTACTTTCATGGTAAAATATCACTATAGCGTGAACTTTTTACATTTTACATAAATTTCACCCAAAATCCAAATATCCCTAACTTTTTGTGAGTAGTTTATGCCTACAATAGATACTAAGGAAAGTAAATGTTATAATTTTTAACAGGAACTTAAGAAGAAAACACTTTACTAATGATGTAGTGAATGAAATTGTTATCTGTCCATCAGAATGAATGTATGACGATATGTTGTTGTGAATGGATATGGGAATTCGTTTGAGTCAAAAATAAGAGGATATTTCCTGCCATTGTCATTATTCAAAGGATAATTGCTAGGTATGTAGGAGTTGGTGCTAATCCTAAATAGCTTACTGGAGTGTGTATGTGAAAGGATAGAATTCCTTTAGATATCATAGATCACATGCATATGGCAAGGGTTAGTTTGGCTATTAAAGGGAATCTGTCACCAGGTTTTCACCATATAATCTGAGAGTAGCATAATTTAGAGACAGAGATCTTGATTCCAGCAATGTATCATTTAAGGAGCTGCCTAATGTAATTTTGATAAAAACACTGTTTTACCAATAAAGATTATCATAGAGAACTAGTAAACATGCTGGCAGGTAGTCCTCCATATTCATGAGCTCTGTATAACCTCGCCCCAAGCACTGATTGGCAGCTTTTTGTGGATGTGATGCCCTGAACTAGCCAGGTCGTCCCAGGTAGTCCCATGCACACACGCCCCTGTCCCCCTTAGTGAGGTGACAGCAGCCAAGCTACCAAAACCCAGGTGGTTGGCTCCACCCACCGAGGAGTTCACAGGCCCGGAGGTGGAAAAAAGAGTAGTCTAGTCTAGTCTTGACAGAGAAGTGGAGTGGAGTGAAGTTCAAGGGCAGACCTGTGCCTAGGTCTGCCATAGTCTACACAGGTGTCTGGGTTGGAGCCCAGTCAACTCTGGCAAGGAGGCAGACGGTGGTGGCCGCCTGCAGGAGCTGGGATTACAGCCGGTGGAACTGTAGGGACTGGGGATAGGCGGTGGCCCGCCGGTACCGAACAGGGGAACCAATGGAAAACCGGAGCACCAGGAGGGGTACTCAGACCCAGTACGAGGCCCAGAAACCACCGGGCTGAGTCAAATCAACTGATTGAGGACTGGACTTTAGGACCTTTCCCACATAAAACCCGACTGAAGACAACAGCCCAACCATAGGGGTAAAGCCACCGCCCAGGCATAGAGACCCAAGAGGCCAGCGTCTGCAGGCAAAGAGGGCTCTCTCGACACATATCAAACCGTCGAGCGGACTACCGTTGCTCAGGCATAGGAGTCGTGATTTCTACATAAGTGAGGTGCAGGAGAAAGGCGGAAACCACCAACCTGTTAAGGGGAGAAATGCAGCCGGCTGCGGGCACCGTTCACCATCTTTTTTGGTTTACCAGAGACTCCAGCGTGTTTGTCATAGTGAGTACAACAGTGCCTTCAGGCCGCGCACCGCACCGCACCGACACCCCAGCATGCATCCATCCCCTCACCTCAGCATCTCCCTCGGGCCCCCCGGGACCATAATTCCCCTACCCACGGAGGGGTCAACACCAAGCTGCGCAACACCGTCCCCGGGAGCCTAGTCAATGGCAGCGGTGGTGTCCATCCATTCACCACAACCCGTGGGTGGCGTCACGAATTTAAATCCCCTGCAAACCACCACGGCTCTGGCCGTGGACCTCCCCACCGAAGTCCCTACATGTAGCGCCAACCCCCTTTCAGAGCGACATGACCCCCGGGTCTGTGAGGAGCTCGAGCCACCCACCGACAAGCACGGATCCGAGCGGCTCGGCAGCCGGCCGAGCCCCGGGGCGGTACATGGACACTGTACATTTGCAGAAAGCTGCCAATCAATGTTGTGGGTGGAGTTATATTGCAGCACATAAAACTGTGATTTTATCAAAATGAAATGGCTGAGTTCATACAGCCAGTGTCTGATACATGCTTCCAATGGATTGAGCAACATATATCAGCTGTCAGGTTCTCTTTAATGGAATCTGTCAGTAAGATCCCTGAAACCACTCTCCCCCAAGCCTAGTATACAGTTATGACCAAAAATGTCTACGAGCTGAAAACCGAAATTGTTAGAAAATATCAACATGCTCAAGGTTACAAGTCTATCTCCAAAGATCTTGATGTACCTTTGTCCACATTGCGTAACATAATCAATAAGTTTACAACCCATGGCCCTGTAGCTAATCCCCTTGGATATGGACGGCAGCGAAAAATTGGATGAAAAGTTACAATGCAGGATAGTTCGGATAGTGGATAAACAGTCCCAATCAAATTCCAAAGAAATTCATTCTGTCCTGCAGGCTCAGGGTTTATCAGTGTCAGTGCAAAACTTATCCGTCAACATTTAAATGAAATTAAACGCTATGGCGGGTGACCCAGGAGGACCCCACTGCTGACTGACATAGAGACATAAAAAAAGCAAAACTGCAGGTTGGCAAACTATATGTGAGTCAGTCAAAATCCTTCTGGGAAAGCATCTTGTGGATAAATTAGACCAAAAGAGAGCTTTCTGGTAAAGCACATCATTCTACTGTTTACCAAAAATAGAATGAGGCCTACAAAGAAAAGAACACAGTACCTAAAGACAGATATGATGGAGGCTCAAAGATGTTTTGTGGTTATTTTGCTGCCTCTGCCACTGGGTGCCTTGACTGTGTGCAAGGCATCATGAAATCTAAAGATTACCAAAGGATTTTGAGTCACAATGTAGTGTCCAGTGTCAGAAAGCTGGGTTTCAGTCCCAGGTCATGGGTCTTCCAGCAGGACAATGACCTGAAGCATTCTTCAAGAAATACCTAGAAATGGATGGAACCAAAGCGCTGGAGAATTCTGAAGTGGCAGCAATGAGCCCAGATCTAAATCCCATTAAACATCTACGGAGAGTTTTGAAAATTGCTGTTGGGAGAAGGTGTCTTCACACATGATAGACCTGGAGCAGATTGCAACAGAAGGATGGTCCAAAATTCCAGTTGAGAAGTGTAAGAAGCTTGTTGATGGTCACAGGAAGCGTTTGATTGCAGTTATTTAGCTGAGGGTGCCAACATTTTTTTCCTGCCTATTTTTACAGTTTTGTGTAAAATTGTTTACTGCGTAATTTAATTCTGAATGGGCAATCTATTCTGATGGATAAGATTTTCAAGAGCAAGCGCTAATTCATATGTCAGTGATTTTTCTCGTCCCAAAAAACAGTCTGTGCTTCATCATCACCGTATGGACAATACCTGGACTTGAACCCGATTCCTGGACTGGGGAAAAGGGGTGCTGACCTGTTTTTAGAGGCAACATCAAGGTTTAGGTTTGCTTGGTTGGGCAAATGAAAGGACCCGGTCCCGTCCCGTTCCTGTTTAATAAAAATGTCTTTTATGTGTTTGCAGTGTTAAAGTATAGTGCCTCCCGTCTTGGGATGAACCAAAAGTAATCATACTTGTAAATATGTTAGTATATTTGTTAATTGTTTTTATCTTACAAAATAAACGGTGGTGGTCAGACAGCCCACGGACGATCTGCAGTTAACCAAGGGGGAGTGTGACGCCCTGGACTAGCCAGGTAGTCACAGATAGACCCCCACACTACACCTGTCCCCCAAAAAGGTGTCATCAGCCAACCAGTAAACCCTAGTCACCCCTCTCAAAGCTTGATGGACACACCAGAGGGCGGAGCCAGGCGGTTGGCCACGGCCACCGAGGAGTTCAGAGGGCCTGAGGCGGGAGAGAGTTGAGTTGCAGGTCGGAGAGTGTGTAGTCAGTGGTCAGTAGTGGAAGCAGGCCTGTTCCCAGGTCTGCAGCAGTCTGATAGGTGCCAGGGTTGGAGCCCTGGTACCTTGGCTAGGAGGCAAACGGTGGCCTTAGCCTGCAGGAGCCGGGAAGTCGGCTTCATGGAACCGTGGTGGACCAGGACAGGGTAGTGGCCCTCCGGTACCGACCAAGGAAACCGACTCGGAAACCGGAGTACAAAAGGGGGGTACTCAGACCCTGAAACAAGGTCCAGAATCCACTGGACTGAGTTAATTAACTGATTACGGTCTGGACTATAGGTCCTTTCCCACCCAAGTCCCGACTGAAGACAACAGCCCACCAAGGGGGATAGAAAGCCACCGAACATGCAGAGAGATCCCATGGGCCAGCGTCTGCGGGCAAAAGGCTCTCCCAACATCTACTAAACCAGGGAGCGGACTTCTGACGCTGCAAGCGCAGGCAGCCCAAGTACACAACACGGTGCAGGAGAAAGGCCAAGACCACCGAACCAGGTGGGGGACCAGACGCAGCCGGCTGCGGGAACCGACCACCATCAACTTGGTTTACCAGAGACTTGTGTGTGTCAATAACCGTGAGTACAACAGTGCCATCCGGCCGTGCATCACCCTGCACCACCCAGCTATCCCCAACGGGTCCCGGGGCCATCATCCCTACCCACGGAGGAGTTAACATCTTGCTACACTACCATCTCCCCCCGGGTGCCCAGTAATCACAGCGGTGGTGTCTACCTTCACCACAACCCGTGGGTGGTGTCACGAACTCAAACACGGCTCCGGCCGTGCACCTACCTACCCCCATCCAAAAGCGCCAGCACCCCTTTCAGAGCAAAGTGACCCTGGGTCCGGAGGCGCTCGAGCCACCCACCAACGAGCCCGGATCCGAGCACCTTGGCTGCAGCCGAGTGTGGGGCGGTACACTTAGAATCCACTTCATCAGGTGAGCCCTAACACAGACTTCAATAAGGCGCATAATCTTTTGGTAGCCACAATAGATAACACCACCAATCTGGCCTATCAACAGAGGAGTCATTAGCATCAAGGTATCTTGCCTCGAGCCCCAGATCTCCTGTGACTCTCTCTTTGAACTGTGTCAGCATCATATTGATGCTGATACAGTTCAATCCCGTGATAGAGTACGAAGCAAAATCTCCCTGCTTTGTCACTGTTCATTTTTTAAGCCTGCTTAGTCTGCTATAGGCCTGCAACTTACGATATGTTAGCATGCCCATGCAGGCAGTGGGATGATATCACTGCATCTCGCCACCTCTGCAGGCCTGCCATAGAAGAGGAGATGTAGTCTGTGGTTCCAGAGGTCAGGATTAGTTTTTTTGTTAATATTTTATGCTTGTGGGGGAAAGAATAAAGAATACAAGAGGTAGCGGGGCCCTCATACTATATAGGAAGAAGTTGGGGCCATAATAAAGTGTACAAGAGGCTGTGGGCGCCATCATAGGGTAGATAGGGAGTTGTGTGGGGCCATTAACTTTTTCACGATCTTTGACGTACTGGTACATCAAAACTTGTGACCCTGCTTTTGATGTGGGCTTGCACACCAAGCCCATTCCCAGCACATGATAGTTGATTTAATTAGCCATCATGTGCCTCTGTGGTCATTAACCAGTTAAATACTGTTGTCAATCTCTAAGAGTGGCCTTTAACACTTGCCAGCAGGGGATGCATCATTCTTCCTGCCCATTGCTACATGATCACAGGGTGCCAATGTACTGCCATGACAGCCGGGAGTTTGCTGATGACCCCTGTGACTGTCATTATGAGCCTCCTATGAACACTGGCCCGTGGCCAATGTTCATAGGTGATCGTGATTTCTACTATACAAAGCCGTGCTGATGCAAAACTGTGTATAGCACAGGCAATCATACAATCGCAGCTTATAGTCCTCCTACAATGACTATTAAACACAGTAAAAAGTAAAAAAAAGTGTTTAAAAATACAGTATAAAAAAATAAAAAAAAAAACATTTTAAATTCTCCCTTTTACGCCATTAAAAATAATTTTATAAAACATCATACACGTATTTGTTATTGCTGCATTCATAATAGTCCTATCTATCAAAATATACAATTAATTAATCCCATCGGTAAATGACATAATGTCACGCTCCCCGGGTCCTCACCCCCGTTCCCCGGCTCACCTGCCACGCTCTCCGCTCCCCAGTCACCGGATTCCGTCCGTCCCAGGGCTCCGGGCCCCCGATCCCGGCGCCCGACAGCTTCCCTGGACCTGGCCGGCTCCCCTGCGTCCTCCTCGCAGCCTCCTTCCCTGGCTTCTGGCACCCGGGCGGCGCGCATGCGCATTAGGGCGCGCGCGCGGTCACTGACCCTTTCTTAAAGGGCCAGCGTCCATTAACAGGAAATGAGGTTGCACAGGTACAAGGTATATAAGGGGTCATTGTCCAAGGGGGCGGGGCCTGATCTTCGTGTTCCCTGAGCTAGGAGTCAGGTCTCCTGGTGTTACTGTGCTCGTACTCACCTATCTCTCTTTGTAGAGCCGTGCCTGCTTCGCCATCCAGTCTGCCGTGTCCTGATCCCCGCACGCTGCCCGTCTGCCATCTGACAGTCCGTACCATCCCGGATCCCTGCGGTGACCCGTCATCTTGCTCCAGAGGTTCCGGACCCCGCCTGATATCACCTCGGCCTCCGAACCTGAGCTACGTCACCAAGACCACCTTCTGTGACTCCGTGGTCCCTGGGACTCCTCCGCTGCCTTCACTTGCACGGACTGTTCTACTGCCCATCAGTGCTTCAGCTGCCGGACTCCCTACCACCATCTCAGAGAGTTCGGTCCAGTGGATCCACCTCCTGGGTCTGCCCGACCGCCCGGCCGTGACAGTAAGATCAGGCCATGGATCCCGCTGCAGCACTATTGGCCCTGCAAGAGGAACTCCAACGCCAGCGTGAAGTCCAGACCCGCATGCTGCAATTTATGACCTCCGTGGACACCCGCCTGTACACGTTACAAGCATCCATGACGCCTGCGGCACCCAGGTCCTCCAATGGACAATCCACGGCTCCCGCACCAGTGGCAGCCTCGTCGGGTGCTTCCCAACTCCGGTTGGCTTCACCACCTCGTTATTCTGGAGATCCCAAGACCTGCAGGGGCTTCATCAACCAATGTTCCCTTCATTTCACGCAGCTGCCACATCTATTCGCCTCCGACCAAGCCAAGGTCGCCTTTATAATGTCCCACCTAGAGGGCGAGGCACTGGCGTGGATGAACCCCTTGTGGGAGAAGGAGGACCCTGTGACCAAGAACCTTCGAGAGTTCCTGCAGGCCTTTCGCAGTACCTTTGACGAGCCGGGACGCGCCTCTGCGTCTGCTTCATCACTTCTCCGCCTACGTCAAGGAACACTGACGGTGGGCCAATACGCCATCCGTTTCCGCACTTTGGCTTCTGAACTCGGGTGGAATAATGAGGCCCTGACAGCCGCCTTCTGGGAGGGACTCTCGAGTCGCATCAAAGATGAGTTGGCGGGTCGTGACTTGCCCTCCACCCTAGATGCCCTGATTGCCCTGGCTACTCGAGTGGACATTCGTTTTCAGGAGCGCTCTAAAGAGCTGTCTCGTGAGAGACGACCGGTACGGCATTCCTCACCTCCCCAGAAGCCCTCCGCACCTCAGTCATCAACAGCTGGGATTCCCGTCCACGAGCCCATGCAGATTGACCGAGTACGACAGTCTGAACAGCGTCGAGCAGAGCGGCTCGCCAAGGGCCTCTGCTTTTACTGCGGAGAGGGCACACACCTGCTACGCGCCTGTCCAGAGAGGCCGGGAAACTCCAAAGCCTAGGGTTGGTAGGAGAGGCCACCCTAGGTGCTGGGACTCTCTCAGACCCGGTTATGTGGACTGTGCAAGTGTCAACGGGAGAGACACGGTTCACGGCTGAGGCATACCTCGATTCCGGGGCAGCAGGCAATTTCATTCAGCAGGCCACGGTGGACAAGTACCAGCTGCCTGTTACTCCACTTGACAAACCCCTCGTGATAGCCTCTGTGGATGGGAGACCCCTCTCTGATACCATCTCCTGGGTCACCAGACCGGTCGAACTACGTATCGGTGCCCTGCACACCGAGAACATCTCTCTCTACGTCCTTCCACACATGTCCCATCAAATCCTGCTGGGACTTCCCTGGTTGCGGACACACGAACCCTCAGTCAGCTGGGGTACTGGCGAAATCACCCGATGGGGTCCTTCTTGTCATGAGAAGTGTCTGAAGTCCATACCACACATCCGACGACCTCCGGTTCCAGAGAACCTACCGGAACTGCCCTCGGCCTATTGGTCCTTCGCAGACGTTTTCGACAAGAAGGAGTCTGAGGTACTTCCGCCACACCGTCCCTACGATTGTGCCATCGACCTGCTCCCAGGAACAACACCACCTCGAGGACGGATATATCCGTTGTCCCCAGCCGAAACCAGGGCCATGTCTACCTACATCACAGAGAGCCTGGCTAAGGGATTCATCCGGAGATCCTCCTCTCCTGCGGGAGCGGGCTTCTTCTTCGTTAAGAAGAAAGAGGGTGACCTACGCCCCTGCATCGACTACCGGGGTCTGAATCAGATCACCGTAAAGAACAAGTACCCTCTGCCGCTCATCCCCGAATTGTTCGACCGGCTCAGAGGAGCCCGTGTGTTCACCAAACTGGATCTTCGGGGTGCTTACAACCTAGTTCGTATCCGCTCTGGGGACGAATGGAAGACCGCGTTTAATACTCGCGATGGGCACTATGAATACTGCGTGATGCCCTTCGGCCTATGTAATGCACCAGCAGTCTTCCAAGAATTGGTGAACGACATCTTCCGGGACCTCCTCTACGTCTGTGTAGTAGTGTATCTGGATGACATCCTTATCTACTCTCCGGACCTCCAGACCCACAGAGAGAACGTCCAGCTGGTCCTACAACGACTGAGAGAGAATCGTCTATACGCCAAATATGAGAAGTGTGTCTTTGAGCAGTCTTCTCTCCCTTTCCTGGGATACATCATCTCGGGTACTGGACTGCAAATGGATCCTAAGAAGGTGTCCTCCATACTCAACTGGCCTCCCCCTTCTGGACTAAAGGCAATCCAACGGTTCCTGGGATTCGCCAACTACTACCGCCAGTTTATCCCTCACTTCTCTGCCCTGACTGCTCCTCTCTCCGCTTTGACCAAAAAGGAGGCTAATCCAAAGGACTGGTCACCTGCGGCCGACGCCGCGTTTTGCTCACTGAAGCGAGCATTTGCCTCCGCTCCTGTACTCCACCGTCCGGAGTTAAACCGCCAGTTCACCTTGGAGGTGGATGCCTCCTCCTCGGGAGCCGGAGCAGTGCTCATGCAAAAGTCCTCCTCCGGGAAGATGGTTACATGCGGTTTCTTCTCCAAGAGCTTCTCTGCACCTGAACGTAATTACACCATCGGTGACCGAGAACTATTGGCGGTCAAACTGGCTCTGGAGGAATGGCGCTACCTCCTGGAAGGAGCAGTGTACCCCGTGATTATCTACACGGACCACAAGAACCTGGAATACCTACGGTCCGCTCAGCGACTGAACCCACGGCAAGCCAGGTGGTCCTTATTCTTTGCCAGGTTCGACTTCCAGCTCCATTTCCGACCCGCAGACAAGAATGTACGTGCGGATGCCTTGTCTAGGTCTTTCATGCCCATGGAGCAGGAGGAAGAGACTACCCAGCCTATCATCCCTCCTAGCAAGATTATTCCGGTGGCCCCTGTCACCCTGGCCCAGATACCGCCCGGAAAGACCTATGTCTCTGAGACTGACAGGCAAAAGGTGTTACACTGGGGTCATGCCTCGAAAACAGCCGGTCATGCAGGCCAGAAGAGAACATGGGGTGCGATTGTACGCCATTATTGGTGGCCATCCCTTCGCACGGACGTCGCTGCTTTTGTCTCTGCCTGCTCCTCTTGTGCCAGGAACAAGACGCCCAAACACCTGCCCTATGGCCGTCTTCTGCCTCTGCCGATACCCACAATTCCGTGGCAACACATAGCGATGGATTTTATTACGGACTTGCCATTATCCTCTGGACACACAGTCATATGGGTCGTGGTGGACCGGTTCTCCAAAATGGCTCACTTCGTCCCTATGGCTGGACTGCCCTCTGCTCAAGAACTCGCGGAAGCCTATATACATCACATCTTCCGCTTGCATGGTTTCCCATCCCACATCGTGTCCGACCGAGGAACTCAGTTTACCTCCCGCTTCTGGAGGGCGCTCTGCAAACATCTGGGTGTGACTCTGGACTTTTCTTCTGCTTACCATCCTCAGTCTAATGGCCAAGTGGAGAGGGTCAATCAAATCTTGACCTCCTTCTTACGTCACTACGTCAACGCCCATCACGACGACTGGTCCACGCTTCTACCTTGGGCTGAATTCTCACATAACCACCACATCAGTGAGTCGTCCTCCAAATCTCCCTTCCATGTAGTTTACGGACTTCAACCCTCCGTCCCGTTGCCTATATCCCCTTCATCGGATGTTCCGGCTGCTGATACTGCAGTTCGTGACTTTGCTACCATTTGGGACTCTGTCAAAGCGTCCCTTGGGCGCGCTTCCCAGCGGATGAAGAAACACGCTGACAAGAGACGTCTGGATCCTCCGTGTTTCTCTCCTGGTGACCTGGTCTGGCTTGCTTCCCAGTACATCCGATTGAAGATACCTTCCTACAAGCTGGGTCCTCGCTACATCGGGCCGTTTAAGGTCCTCAGCAAGATCAATGAGGTATCCTACAAGCTACAGCTCCCGGCCACGATGAGGATACCCAACTCCTTCCACGTCTCTCTGCTCAAGCCGGTTGTCCTTGGTCCCTTCTCCGCTGCTGCCAGTCCGGCCCCTCCTCCTATTGCCGATGATGACATCTATGCGGTAAGGGATATCGTGGCCATGAAGACCGTACGAGGTCGACAGTTCTTCCTGGTGGACTGGGAAGGGTATGGTCCTGAGGATAGGTCTTGGGAGCCCAGGGAGAACGTGGGCACTCCTCTTATCCGTGCCTTCATGTCCCGGTTGCGGGGAGGGGGGCGTGGGGGGGGGGGTACTGTCACGCTCCCCGGGTCCTCACCCCCGTTCCCCGGCTCACCTGCCACGCTCTCCGCTCCCCAGTCACCGGATTCCGTCCGTCCCAGGGCTCCGGGCCCCCGATCCCGGCGCCCGACAGCTTCCCTGGACCTGGCCGGCTCCCCTGCGTCCTCCTCGCAGCCTCCTTCCCTGGCTTCTGGCACCCGGGCGGCGCGCATGCGCATTAGGGCGCGCGCGCGGTCACTGACCCTTTCTTAAAGGGCCAGCGTCCATTAACAGGAAATGAGGTTGCACAGGTACAAGGTATATAAGGGGTCATTGTCCAAGGGGGCGGGGCCTGATCTTCGTGTTCCCTGAGCTAGGAGTCAGGTCTCCTGGTGTTACTGTGCTCGTACTCACCTATCTCTCTTTGTAGAGCCGTGCCTGCTTCGCCATCCAGTCTGCCGTGTCCTGATCCCCGCACGCTGTCCGTCTGCCATCTGACAGTCCGTACCATCCCGGATCCCTGCGGTGACCCGTCATCTTGCTCCAGAGGTTCCGGACCCCGCCTGATATCACCTCGGCCTCCGAACCTGAGCTACGTCACCAAGACCACCTTCTGTGACTCCGTGGTCCCTGGGACTCCTCCGCTGCCTTCACTTGCACGGACTGTTCTACTGCCCATCAGTGCTTCAGCTGCCGGACTCCCTACCACCATCTCAGAGAGTTCGGTCCAGTGGATCCACCTCCTGGGTCTGCCCGACCGCCCGGCCGTGACACATAACAAGGAAAAAAAATCAAAATGCCAGAATTACATTTTTTTGCCCTTCGTAACTTTACAATAACAGGTGCTCAAAACATCAAAATGTTGTCAGTAAAAACATCAGCGCAGGATGCAAAAAAGTAAGCCATCACTGAGCCCCAGATCCCGAAAAATGAAAATGTTACGAGTCATGGAAAATGGCAACAGAAGCAAAAAAAAATTCTTCCAAATTTCTAAAAACTTTTTCACCACAAATGAAAAAAAACAGACATGGTTTGGTATGTGCATACTCGAACTGAGTTGGAGAATTATATTTCCAAGTCACTAATACCATATAGTGATCATGGTAAATGAAATGAAAAAAATGTATTGGGAGATGAAGGAACAATCATACGGTATATAGGGAGCTGTATTATCATGCCGCGTATAGAGAGCTATGGAGGTCATGATATAGTATATAGGGAGTTGTAGGGATCATCATGCTGTATATAAGAAGCTTTGGGGACCATCATACTGTACATAGAGAGCTGTGATGACCACCATACAGTGTATAGAAAGCGGTAGGAACAAACATACCATATATAAGGAGCTGTAGAGACCATTATGCTGTGTATAGGGAGCTATGGGGACCATCAACCTTTACTGTACATAGGGAGCTGTAATGACCATCATACAGTATATAGGGAGCTTTGAGGATCATTATACAGTGTATATATGGAGCTGTAGGGACCATCATATAGTGTATATGGGGACTGTGGGGGCACTCAAGTCATTATTTGTTTTAAACGGGTGCCCATGCACACATCTCTTGGCATAATAGAAATGGCAATATAACGCTAACCGTATTGGTAAAAAAATATTTTTTGCTGCAATTGTTAAGTTAAAATTTTACTAAAATCTATCTAATTGAGAAACACAATATTGTTGACAGTATATGGCTGGTGAGAAGAAGAGATTTCATATCTTGGCAAAAGCTAAAAGGGTGCCATCAGGTTGGGAGTTTTTAGACGAGTAATGATTTTATATGTGTATCCCTTGATCCTTTTAGATATTTCTTGTATTTTTATAGGAATGCCATAATGTATCCTGTTAGAATACCACTTTACCACTGACAGAATGAAACTGCACATTTTTTTTCTACATTCTGGATTTTTGAAGAACATATATGTCTGTTTGGTGCCAGTTGCCATGCTGTATTTTAGTAGATGAGATGCCAACTCATTTTGTCCCATTAAGTGTGATGTGGGGTCAATGCTTAATCCTTCAAATTTTTGGGAGATAAGCTTTCTCCCTGTTCTTCATTAACACATGTGGGTACTCAGTCAAGCCGAAAGTGTTCATGTGTTTATTCGCACAGATGGAGTCAAAACAGATAGCTGTCAAGCAAACTGGTATTCGGCTGAATGCATGTGTATGACGATCATTACATATAGAAATCCCGCAACAATGAGTGATTGGGTGCTCTTCAAAGTTGAAACAGAAGTGGAAAAGTGATATCATTGATGTGAGTAATGGACTTGACTAGGCATGTATTCTCGTATAATGATGATATTGTTGTAAGGAAACTAAATGAAAGTCTAATAAGAGACTAATACTGGGTAGGCCAAGTCTATTCATAGCTACTAGCTGAGCCTATTGGAATTCACGGTTACTCTTTTTTATTTCCTTTGGAAACATAACTTGAATTGTAAAGTGCTATATAAATAAAAATTATTATTATTATTATTATTATTACTTTTTTCAAATTAAATCCATTTTCACCAGTCAGTTTTTCTTTCTTTTTTTCAGAATTCACCATGACCGAGCTATTATGTTATCAGTAAGGCTAGTTGACATCAGAGTGGAGAAACTATTTAAAAAAGCACAAGTTCTTCTGATCAAAAATTAAGCTTATTCACATTAGGATTTGTTTTTTCTTGACCCTAAAGGGGAAGGGACCCTGACAAAAGGGAGAAAACACACTATTACGTGCAAACACAAAAGACATTTATGATGGTACATTGCGGATGTCCAGGATCTGGCCCCTTACAGACTCATTGTATGACACTTAAGGGTACTTTACACGCTGCTATGTCGCTAATGGCGCCGGATGTGCGTCACTAACGACGTGACCCCGACGATATATCGTTAGCAATGTTGCAACGTGTAAAGCACCCTTTACCTGAACTATTCTTGCAGATATGAAAATCTGCTTAGGAAAATGCTGTCATCTGTTTATTGCATACATGATATGATTACAGGAATTCTAATGTACAGTAATATCTTACATTACACAAAAGCTTCTCTAAACTTGTATATTCACTATTCAGACATTAGAAAATAAATACAATTGATTATCTCATAATAATAGAAACTGTCAAAGACAATAATAAATAAATGACTGCAAATGAATAGTCAGTGTAAGGAGGTGGCGGATTCCTGCCCTTGAAGACACAAGTATATATCTGTATGTAAGATAGGATTGTAAATAATAGCATGTTGCGAAAGTAGCACTTGCTTTGCAGCTAGGTGACCACACGGCAAGGCAGAGTTAAGTTATGGGATTAGCCTACAGAGCGGAGCAACCAATTTTTAGCGAGAGAGCACTGACTCCATCTTAGATTGGCACATAGGATTTGACCACATGCAAATCATGTTAAGGGTGCTTTACACGCTGCGACATCGCTAGCGATTGCTAGCGATGTTGCGAGCGATAGTACCCGCCCCCGTCGTTCGTGCGACATTTGGTGATCGCTGCCGTAGCGAACAGTATCGCTACGACAGCGTCACACGCACATACCTTTTCAGCGACGTCTCTGTGACCGCCCAACAATCCCTCCTTCAAGGGGGAGGTGCGTTCGGCGTCACAGCAATGACTCGCCCACCCCAGGGCCTTAGGTGACTCGGTGTCGGGCCGGACTAGTCTTGGGTAGTCAGCGGTGGCGGGGCCCGATTCCGTGACCCTGGTGGAGTCAATTAATGTGGCGATATTCGGGGAGATGGTGATAATGTTTATATAAGATTCGTGACTCCACCTGTGGTAATTTGCAGCTATGGAGCCGCAGCTGCTGGAAGGGACCTCCGGGGCTCATGTTATGGCAGCTGAGGTGTTTCTTGCACTCCACAGGTAGAGCGGGTACCCCGGGGCAACCTTTGGTGCATGGTAGAGTCTATGGTGTTTGTGGACGAGGTTCAGGATAAACCAGACGACACAGGGCTTGCAGCTAAGATGTTTTACTCACTGTTCAGTCTCAGTGCTGCAGTTGACCAGTTACCCACAGAATGCCAGGATCCGCTGTCAGGGGCCGCCGCCGATCCCGGATAGGTCAAGGGTCAATCCTGGTGTACCCCTTCTGCGTGTGTCCTTTTCTGACTTGCTTCCTAGCCTTCGACTGTTTTAGCTGGTCTCAGGCCTCCACCACAGGGCCTGTACAAAGGGGGCTGACCGCAGTCGTCTCTTGCCCTCTTCACCGGGGGTCTGTGGTGGGAAGTGGCCCTGGGCGCTTGCAACGATCTCCCAGGCCTTCGGTTTTACTTTTGAGAAATTGTCTTTCTTCTAGGGACCGTCCCTGAATGCAGCCAGATACCTCCACCCGATGTTGTCAGTGGAACAGGTCACGGGACAATTGCCCTTCCATGGCCCTGGAATCCTTTCCTCCTTTCTTTCGGTGTCACCTGGGCCTATCAAGACCCCAGGATCTCCACCAGGAGCCTCCTTCTGTCTCTGTCTTCTCTATCTGCTGTCCTGTACTGACATCCCACCTCCTCACTCCTTAACTCCCTCACTGCCTGACAGACTGACTAAACTTAAACTTCCTAGTTCCCTTTGTCTACTCTCCCTTTTTGACTCCTTCCACCCACACCATTGGGACCTGAGATGGGACTTACGGCCCCATGAGCTAAACATCAATGGGGGTTGCTGCCACTATCCCTGACCCAGTGTATGCCTACCAATTGGTGTGTGCAAGTTTTGTCTGTACACGGGGCAGTTGACCCCATTCTTAGCCGGGATGGGATACCACACCTCTGGCTGAGGTGCAATATCTCTGTGGCGACGGAAGCCTCAGGTGCGCCACAGCAATGTCACAGCAGCGGCACTAAGTAGCAGCCCAATAGCAGAGGAGGGGCGGAGATGAGCGGCCGGAATATCCTGCCCACCTCCTTCCTTCCGCATTGCCGGTGGACGCAGGTAAGGAGATGTTCGTCGTTCCTGCGGTGTCACACATAGCGATGTGTGATGCCGCAGGGACGACGAACAACCAGCGGCATGCACCACCAACGATATTATGAAAAGGAGCGACGTGTCAACAATCAATGGTTTTTGACGTTTTTGCGATCGTTGATCGTAGCTACTAGGTGTCACACGCTGCGATGTCACTAACGACGCCAGATGTGCGTCACTAACGACGTGACCCTGATGATATATCGTTAGCGATGTCGCAGCATCTAAAGCACCCTTTAGACCTTAAAAGGCTGCAGTTAATGGGTGAACGTAACTCTAATGAGGGCGTCACACGAGATGATCTATCGTGCGATATGTCGTCGGGGTCACGTTTTTTCTGACGCACATCCGGCATCGTTTACGACGTCGTCCTGTGTGACACCTTCGAGCGATGCAGAACGTTCGCAAATTGTGTATCGTTGACACGTCGCTCATTTTTAAAAAATCGTTCATTTTTCTTTGCGCTGGTTGTTCATCGTACCCCGGGCAGGACACATCCCTCCGTGTGACACCCCGGGAACGATGAACACAGCTTACCTGGGTCCCACGGCTCCAGCCGGCTATGCGGAAGGAAAGAGGTGGGCGGGATGTTTACATCCTGCTCATCTCCGCCCCTCCGCTTCTAATGGCCGGCCGCTGTGCCGACCCCCTTCAGGAAGTGGATGATCGCCGCCCACAGCGACATCGCTCAGCAGGTAAGTACGTGTGATGGCGGTTTAACGACTTTGTGCGCCACGTGCAACTAATTGCCCGTGACGCACAAACGACGGGGGCGGGTACGATCGCTCGTGCAATCGCACGATAGATCGTCTCGTGTGACGCCCGGATAAGACAGAACACCGACTATGTGTAGTGTAAAGGCCCTGTTACACGCTTCAATTTATCTGACGATCTCAGTAGCGATGTGACACGCCCAGATCGTAATTACAATTTGCCGAGATTGCACATAGGTCGTTTAGTAGCGGTCACATGTACACATCTCACAAATGACGCAACATCGTTCAGCGATATATTGTTTGACCAAGGCAGTCGTGTGGCTGTTGTTCGTCATTGGCAGGGTGTCAAATGTAGCAATATGTCGGCTGCGTTCCAAACGACGAACAATATTTTGAAACTGAACGACGTGTCAACGATCAACGATTTTCAACCTATTTGCAATCGTTCGGAGTCGCACATAGGTGTCACAAGCAACGACTTCGCTAATGATGATGGAAGTGTGTCACGGACACCGTGACCCCGACGACATATCGTCAGATAAAATGTAGCATGTAACGGGGCCTTAATACGAGGAAGTGGACAGACTCACATATGGTCAACATCTGAAGCTACTCCTGACCACGAATAGGCGACCTCAGCAGAGAAAGGTCTGGCCTCTTGTGTGGTGAGTGAGCTGTTCTTAATTAGGTCAGAGGTATGGTTCCTTTGTCTGTTAAATCAAGGTGATTCCTGATGAAGACAGCAAATAGCTGTCGAACCACGATGTGGCTATTAGAGGGTACTTAAGTTTAATAAAAAGTTTTTTTCTTTTAAAAAAACTTTTTTTAGTCGTCCCTGATTCCTGCCTCCTAGCGCTCCTAATTTGACCGCCATTTCGTCACTCCCAAACCAATCCTGTAAGACATAATACCCTGAAATGAGAACTGATTGGAATAAAAGGGCCTTGCTTCTGTCACCAGAGGGTATTCTACATGATCTCAGCCTGAGAGCTATGGTTCCAGCTGGATGATCACAGAACTGCTTTATTTCGGATATTCTACCTCAGCCTAGGAGCTATGGTTCCAGCTGGAGAATCACAGAATTGCTTCCAAGATTCATCCTACAGGATTTCAGCCTAGGATTTAGAGTTCCAGCTAGAGGATCACAGAGCTTCTTCTCTGCCTAATTCTAAGCTCACAAATTCGCTTGGAGAACCAAGGTTGGGACACTTTGGTCACCTGATTACATATCTTATTGTGATCAGTCAGCTTCCTAAGCTCTCGGCTCGGTGGGTGCACGCCAAAAGCAGGGTTCTGCTGGCTGAGATAGTTAGCCCTGGAGACCCTGAAATCGTAAAGATTATAATCCCTGGTGGGCCAGTGGAAGGGTGAGACTCTGTCGCTTGAATCATTTTGTGTTCCTGCTGGGAGTGTATAAGTTTTTACCTGTTGGTTACCCAGTAAAGTCTTATCGATGTGTGGCTCCCTCATCCTGGGTTGTTTGAGTAATGTTCTGCCCACGGTAAAGGAGTGCGGGCTTTCAGTGGGATGATCCCTGGTCCGTCCGTTCTCTAATGAATTGTTAACATGTTAAATGCAGCTGTCAAACTCTGACAGTGGCACTTAATGCCCGCTAGCAAGAGCGTGCTGTTTGAACCCCTCATTGATGTCACTGCAAAGCGATGTGGGACACTGATGGGTTTTCATGACAGCCATGGGTCTGCTGAAGACCCCTGTGTCTGTCATCATATTACTCCTGTGAAAACCTGCCCATGGCTGGCGTTTCTAGGAGACTGTGATTTTCACTATACACAGCAGTGCTGATGCACTGATTTGTATAGCAAAATCTATCAAATTCAAAGGTTCAAGTTGCCTAAGGGGACTATTAAATCCAGTTAAAAGTATAATGTAAAAAAAATATATATATATATATATATATATATATATAAAACAACATATATATTCAAATATTTTACCACACTGAAAACTAAGAAATACAAGAATACACATATTTGGTATTGCTGCATTTGTAAATGAGACCTATCAAAATTTAAAATGAATTAATTTGATCATTAAACAACGTAATGAGAAAAATAATCAAAACACCAGAATTGTGGTTTTTCGTCCGCAAGAGAAAAAAAATGTAATAACAGGAGATCAAAACATCATGTATACCCCAAAATTATATTAACAAAAGCATTAGCTTGGGTCGCAAAAAACAAACCCCACACAGCTCCATATCCTGGGAATGTATAAATTGATAAAGTCACAACGCAGGATAATTTTTTGTTTTTTTACAAATTTTGGATTTTTTTTTCCCACCACTTAAAGGAAACCTGTCAAGTGCAATATGCACCCAGAACCACGAGCAGTTCTGGGTGCATATTTCTAATCCCTGCCTAACTGTCCCAATCTAGTAGCATACATAAAGAGATCTTTAGAAAATGTATTTCTAAAGATTCTTAATGAGTGCAGGGACTAGCCACAAGGACGTCAGTTCCTGCGCTCATTCCAGCCTCTTAGCATGTTAGCACGCCCACAGAGTGTGCTCGAGACATGTTGACTTGATGGATGAACGCACTGTAGGAATATCAATCTTGTTAGTTAGATTAAGTTTGGAGTTCAAGTTGAGAGGAGCGTGGTCTGAGGCTAGGTGTAGCTCCAGCAGAGGAGGTTCAAGTTGAACGGTGCCAGAGTAGGAGCCCTGGTGCCTTTGGCTAGGTGGCAGACGGTGGTCTCCGTCAGCGGGAGATGGGAGGACGGCTCGGCAGAACCCAGGTGGACCGGGGCAGGTTTGTAGCCCGCCGGTACCGACACGGGGAACCGACCCGGAAACCTGAGCCCAAAGGGGGGTACTCGGACCCTGAAGCCAGGACCAGAAACCAGCAGCCTGGTTAATTAACCGATTGAGGCCAGGACTAGAGGTCCTGTCCCACCCAAAGTCCCTCATAGAAGACAATAGCCCACCGATACGAATAGGAGGTCACTGCAAGGGCCCATAGATCCCACGGGCCAGCGTCTTCGGGCACGGTTCCTTAGGCCACATCCAGCCGGGAGTGGACTCCTGAGTTTCAGACCAGGCAGTCCACCAAACACAAACTCAGTGCAGAGGAAAAGGACAGAGATCACCAACCTGAGTGGGGGGACCTGAATGCAACCGGCCACGGCGGCCGGCCACCAGCACCTTGGTTTACCAAAGACCCGTTGGTTCATTTACTGTGAGTAACCAAAACGTTCCCCTGTTGTTGCTATACCCTGCACAAAGACACTGGACCCCGGGGCAACCATCCCTACCCACGGAGGGGTTATCATCCAGCTGCCGCTACATCTCCCCCGGGTGCCCCATAACAGCAGCGGTGGTGTCCCACCTCACCACACACCGTGGGTGGCATCACAAACTTAATATGGCCTAGCCCGTACATCTACAGTTAGGTCCAGAAATATTTGGACAGTGACACAATTTTCGCGAGTTGGGCTCTGCATGCCACCACATTGGATTTGAAATGAAACCTCTACAACAGAATTCAAGTGCAGATTGTAACGTTTAATTTGAAGGTTTGAACAAAAATATGATAGAAATTGTAGGAAGTCTGGAACCCATGGACATCACCAAACGCTGGGTTTCCTCCTTCTTAATGCTTTGCCAGGCCTTTACAGCCGCAGCCTTCAGGTCTTGCTTGTTTGTGGGTCTTTCCGTCTTAAGTCTGGATTTGAGCAAGTGAAATGCATGCTCAATTGGGTTAAGATCTGGTGATTGACTTGGCCATTGCAGAATGTTCCACTTTTTTGCACTCATGAACTCCTGGGTAGCTTTGGCTGTATGCTTGGGGTCATTGTCCATCTGTACTATGAAGCGCCGTCCGATCAACTTTGCGGCATTTGACTGAATCTGGGCTGAAAGTATATCCCGGTACACTTCAGAATTCATCCGGCTACTCTTGTCTGCTGTTATGTCATCAATAAACACAAGTGACCCAGTGCCATTGAAAGCCATGCATGCCCATGCCATCACGTTGCCTCCACCATGTTTTACAGAGGATGTGGTGTGCCTTGGATCATGTGCCGTTCCCTTTCTTCTCCAAACTTTTTTCTTCCCATCATTCTGGTACAGGTTGATCTTGGTCTCATCTGTCCAAAGAATACTTTTCCAGAACTGAGCTGGCTTCATGAGGTGTTTTTCAGCAAATTTAACTCTGGCCTGTCTATTTTTGGAATTGATGAATGGTTTGCATCTAGATGTGAACCCTTTGTATTTACTTTCATGGAGTCTTCTCTTTACTGTTGACTTAGAGACAGATACACCTACTTCACTGAGAGTGTTCTGGACTTCAGTTGATGTTGTGAACGGGTTCTTCTTCACCAAAGAAAGTATGCAGCGATCATCCACCACTGTTGTCATCCGTGGACGCCCAGGCCTTTTTGAGTTCCCAAGCTCAACAGTCAATTCCTTTTTTCTCAGAATGTACCCGACTGTTGATTTTGCTACTCCAAGCATGTCTGCTATCTCTCTGATGGATTTTTTCTTTTTTTTCAGCCTCAGGATGTTCTGCTTCACCTCAATTGAGAGTTCCTTAGACCGCATGTTGTCTGGTCACAGCAACAGCTTCCAAATGCAAAACCACACACCTATAATCAACCCCAGACCTTTTAACTACTTCATTGATTACAGGTTAACGAGGGAGACGCCTTCAGAGTTAATTGCAGCCCTTAGAGTCCCTTGTCCAATTACTTTTGGTCCCTTGAAAAAGAGGAGGCTATGCATTACAGAGCTATGATTCCTAAACCCTTTCTCCGATTTGGATGTGAAAACTCTCATATTGCAGCTGGGAGTGTGCACTTTCAGCCCATATTATATATATAATTGTATTTCTGAACATGTTTTTGTAAACAGCTAAAATAACAAAAAAATGTTTTAAAAAGGACCATGGCTTTGAACTGGCAGGCCAACCCATAAACTATTGGATCTTGTAAATAGTCCCTGACCAACCTTCTCACCCTGCAGCAGTCTCTGGAGAGGCTGATTGGAGGAAGGGCCTGCGGTAGACTCGGCCGAGGCCCTGTCACCACCAAAACCGGTGACTACCCTCCGGGTCAGGGGTCCCCGGGATGTGGGGCCCTTGAAAAAGGACTGCCAGGTAAGAAACTTTTTACCCGGCCTGTGTGGGCAACAGCTGGACCTACCCTGGACTTGGGCAAGAGGTGCCAACCTGTGTTTTAGAGGTGGCATCAGGACTAGGTTGTTTTGGGTGGGTGAGGTGAGAAGGACCTGGTCTGTCCCGTCCTGGTTTTAAATGTGCAACGTTTAAGCAAAGTGCCCCCCGTAAGGGAAGAAACCAAATTTACTTCTATGTAAATATGTTAGTATACTTGTATTGTGTTTTACCCCTTTTTATCTTTTTCACTTCCTGTTCAATAAATGTTGGTGGTCGGGCAGCCTGCGGACGGTCTGTATTAAACCAAGGGGGAATGTGATGCCCTGGCAAAACCAGGTAGTCACAGATAGGCCCCTGTACAACACCCTTCCTTCACTTAGGAAACATACAGCCGACCTAAAACCCTAGTCACCCGCCCCTTAGGGAAAGATAGACACACCAGTGGGCATGATCAGGTGGTTGGGCACACCCACCCAGGGGTCTAGACAGCCCAAGGCGGGAAAACAAGCAGTTCTGAGTTAGATTAAGTTTGGATTTCAAATTGAGAGGAGCGTGGACTGGAGCTAGGTGTAGCTCCATCAGAGGAGGTTCAAGTTGAACGGTGCCAGAGTAGGAGCCCTGGTGCCTTTGGCTAGGTGGCAGACGGTGGTCTCTGTCAGCAGGAGACGGGAAGACGGCTCGGCAGAACCGAGGTGGACCGGGACAGGGTTGTAGCCCACCGGTACCGACACAGGGAACCGACCCGAAAACCGGAGCACAAAAGGGGGTACTCGGACCCCTGAAGCCAGGACCGGAAACCAGCGGCCTGGTTAATTAACCGATTGAGGCCAGGACTAGAGGTCCTGTCCCACCCAAAGTCCCTCATAGAAGACAACAGCCCACTGATAGGGATAAGAGGTCACCGCAAGGGCCCATAGATCCCACGGGCCAGCGTCTGCGGGCATGGCTCCTTAGGCCATATCCAGCCGGGAGCGGACTCTTGAGTTCCAGACCACGCAGTCTACTATACATAAAGTCAGTGCAGAGGAAAAGGACAGAGATCATCAGCCTGAGTGGGGGGACCTGAATGCAACCGGCCGCGGCGGCCGGCCACCAGCACCTTGGTTTACCAAAGACTCTTGTGGTTCATTTATTGTAACCAAAACGTTCCCCTGTTGTTGCTATACCCTGCACAAAGACACTGGGCCCCGGGGCAACCATCCCTACCCACGGAGGGGTTAACATCCAGCTGCCGCTACATCTCCCCCGGGTGCCCCATAACAGCAGCGGTGGTGTCCCACCTCACCACACACCGTGGGTGGCGTCACAAACTTAATACGTCTCCACCTTTTATTCGGTGTTTCCGCGAGACCCCTGGGTCCAGAGACCCTCGAGCCACCCCCTTAGGAGGTCCGGATCCGAGCAGCGGTGGCTGCTGACACGGGAGCAGCACACCAGATGTGTCCAAATTAGGCAAGTCGTAGCTTGGTGATCCTTGCTTCGAGTGACATTTCTGGCTTGATTTTTTCCAAAATTGATATGCTTGTTCTTCTTGTCATACATGATATTGATAAAATCCTTCTCCAACACCACATTTCAATTGCATTGATTCATCTTCTTTCTTCATCGTCCAGGTTTCACATCCATATGTTACTACAGAAAAGACCAGACTATGTACGAACCATGTCTTAATTATCAGTGAAATGTTCATCAATTTTAAGACCTTCTCCAGTGACTTCGTTGTTGATTTGCCCATAGCTATTCTCCTATTTACTTCCAGTGTCATTGCTGCTTTTTGAGTGATCATTAATCTGAGTGGGATTGCAGTTCGTCGCCGTCCATCTCAAATGTGTCCTGGTCAGAAGAAGGAGTAGTGAATATCTTTGTCTTCTTTCTATTGAGTAGGAATCTCATGTCCCTGAATATATGACAGATATTCCCAGGAAAAAAAGTCCATAAAATCTGCTGTGCAACTACTGAACAGGTGACAGTGGTCATCATGAATCCACATCTTACCAACCAAAATTATTATACACACTGGTACAAACAATTTGGCAGAACAGCACCAGTAGCTCACAGGACAACTGACCCAACTAACAAGGACTGCACAATAAATAATCCCAGACAGCAAGTTCATTTTGACCTCTCTGCTCTTAAGAAAGGATATATCTAGCCAGATCACCCAGACCATCAACATGGATCTGACCACAAGAATCAAGTCTGTGCCAGGCATGACTATGTGTAAGTCCGCCAACCTCCCTGCACTACACCCGGCAGGGTCTCCCTGGCTATTAAGCTGCTCCTTTTCCAGTCTCACTGCTCCTAGGACCTGCGCACGCTGCACAAGTCTCCTTGGAACACACTAAACGTGTGAGCTTCTGCATGTTCTGCCTCTTAATGGGGCAATGTGTGCACTGGGGAAGTGTCAGCCAATGGCTGGAGGACACTAGATATATAAGGCACCCTCCTCCTTTGGGAGGTGCCAGAGCAATGCTGTTTTTGTGCCTGTTAGATACTTGTTAGGTCTCAGAATCCAAACATGTCCTATAAGCCTGTACCTGTCCTGCCTGTCTGAATCAGACCCTAACATGCAGGTCTGAACACTAACCTATCCAGTCTGCCTGAACCCATGGTTATGTGTACCACCCCAGCGCCAGCAGCCGGGCTGCTGCTCGGATCCAGATCCGCGGGGGATCGAGGGGTCTCCGGACCCAGGAGGGGTAGCGCGGACACTCAAAATAAAAGGGGGTATTTACAGGGGATTTAGTGGTTAGAGTTCGTGACGCCACCCACGGTGTGTGGTAGGGTGGAATACCACCGCTGCTGTTGGGAGCGCCCGGTGGCGATGGAATGACAGCCAGGTGTTTAACCCCTCCGTGGGTAGGGGGAGGTGCCCCAGGGCTTGGTGATGGTGTGAGGGGAGCACCATTGGGGAGGAAAGGGTCACTGTGTACTCACTCAGTCCAATAACGCTGACACCGACAACTTGTAAACCAGAATTCTTAGCACCGCTGTAGCAGAAAGGGAGTACGCTGGGATCCCGTGCCCGATGGTGTTGCTTATTAGCCTGTGACCTTTTCCTTGGCACTTTCTTTACTGGTTGGCCCCTGTAGTATGGAACTAGTCGGGTCCCGCTCACCCGTATGGCTAACGGAGTGAGCTTTCTCTCAGGGTTCACACTTGGGAATTTCTAGACTATGTATTGAGAAAGTCCTATCCCCCTCGTTGCGCTAGTACCCCGATTTTGGAACAGGTGGAGAATGAATCATGAAGTCTTCGCCCTCGTCGGGTATATTATCAGGACGTGTGAAGCTACTTCCTGACCTAGGGTCCACATACCCCGCCGTGCCCTGGCCCCTGCCCGGAGATGGTTCAAGGCCGCCGGCTGCTCTGCTCGGCAGTTCCGTGCCCCTTGACACGATCCCCTGCGACCGGGGTTCCAGCTCCTACCAGGCACAGACCAACGTCTGCCATCTAGTAACTGAGGAGCCCAGCTTCTAACCTCCTCCAACTAACTTGTGACCTCTCCTCTCGATAGTCACCACTCAACTGAACTGCTCCTGTCACTTCTGACCCTCCCTTACCAACCCCCCAAGTATGCGGCCCTATTCCCTTCAGGCTACCCATTGGTGTGTCTGGTGGGTGTGGTGCAGAGTGTTTCTAGCTTTTTGATTAGCTTGTTCTTAGCAACACCGAAGGCCAGGGATCCGTAACCAAGGAGGAGATGGACACCATGCATAAGGGAAGATTGCACAATGTCCTGTGACGACCTGATAGGCCAGGGCGTCACATTCCCCCTTGGTTAAACGTAGCTCGTCCCAAGCTACAGGACACCAGAGGTTTATTTTTTTTTTAACTGTAGAAAAAGTAAGAAAGGGGTTAACATTTTTATTTGAAATTTTCATCCCACGCAGGGGAGGCACTTTTCTTAAACGTTACTTAACTTTAAAGAGTTCATTGCCCAACGGTGGGACGCTACCGGTTTTTGTGGTAACGGAGGCTCAACCTGCTCCGTTGCAGCCCCTACCTGCGACAGTCGAGTCCCGATGTCCCGGATCCCATTAACCCACCATCCAAACAACCTGACCTCCTGGACCCCACGGGTCCGTGACCAGGTTAAGGACCGGGCGTGGTCTTAGACGACTCTGGTTGGCACAGGAGGTGCAACTATATACAATACACAAGTTTGTGTTGGTCACGCCAGTCCTATGACCATGGTCCATATTTACTTATAGATATAAAAGCAACGGAGTCCATGTACCAGATGTACAATCTGTAAAGGAATCTGGTTGTTAATCAGGTAACTTCTTCGTTCATTTGCAGTTGGTTACTCAAGCATTGATTGGTTAACATTTCTACATGAAAAACAACAAACTGTGGAAAATAATAACCGAAAACACCGATACCTAACAGTTCTATGGCATCGTAAAACTACTGGCATTATAACTTTTTCAACACTCTTCTCTGTACCTCCGTGGAGGTTGACCAGAGTTAGCACGGATTGATCTCCTTAATGCTGGACCCTCATCCCCGTCGGAGGACATGACTACATTCCCTGCAGGTTCCTTGCCCTCAGTGCTGGGTGTAACTGGTAAGACCCTACGAGTGCGTGGCAAGGGGACAGGCGCTACTCTAGGTGCTGGAGTGGGTGCAGTGTCAGTAAGTCTTTCCTGTTCTGGTTCTTCCACGGGTTGTGGGAATGTCAACACAGGGACTATTACTGCTCCATTCTGCATAGGCCAATTTTCCGGATAATCACCTTGAATGGTATGGATCACTCTCTTTCTTCCTTCCACCACTTGCGGCTGGGGCTGAGGTTCTTCCGTCTTTCTTAAGGGTTCTGGCACCTTTTCAGATGGTCTTGGGATACCGTAGCCATAGTTCTCCGGTGATCCTTGCTGATCAAGCAGGTCTTTTGATTGTCGAAGTTGGATGGTTGTATGATATGCGGCTCCTTCTCCCATTGCTCATCTAACTTGTGTTGTTTCCTCTTTCTCTTTAACACGATTTCACCAGGGGCGAAGGGAGCTGCTTTCGCTTGTTTGTTAAAGTTCCTTTCTTGCCGTTCCCGAGTGTGATTCAAACTTTCCTCCACGCACTTCTGAATCTGCTTGTACTGAGCTTGGCGACGTGAGTCCCAATCTTCTCTGGGTGCGCAGGCTTCGGGCAATTCAACCTCCATCTCAAAGTCCACTGGGAGTCTTCCAGGTCGAGCTCTCATCAGGTAGGCTGGGGTACACTTGGTGGATCCCACTGGAATGTTGTTGTAGATGTCCACCAGGTCTGGCAGTGTTTCAGGCCACGGGTTCCGCTCTTCCAGGGGAAGGGTTTTCAGCATATTGATCACTAGGTGGTTCACCTTCTCACACATCCCATTCGTCTGCACATGGTAGGGTGTAGTGCAGATCTTCTTGCAACCGTTCAGACTGCAGAACTCCTGAAAGATATCAGCTTCAAATGCAGGGCCCTGATCCGTAAGGACTCGGTCGGGGTACCCGTGCGGCCTACAGAAGTGGGCCTGGAACGCTTTTGCTGCAGTACTGGCGGTCAAAACGTTAACAGGCACCACCACCAGGAACCGTGAGTAGTGATCAACCATCGTGAGTGCATACGTGTACCCACTTCAGCTGGGGGTTAGCTTGACATGGTCCAGCGCCACGATCTCCAGGGGCTGCTTGGTGACAATCGTCTGAAGTGGCGCTTGTTGACTAGTGCCATCTTGTCTCCTCAAGGCACAGGGACCACAATTCCTACACCAGGCCTCTATGGAGTCTCTCATTCCTATCCAGTAGAAGCGACTCCTTAGCAACAACTCCAGCTTCTTCCACCCAAAGTGCCCGGCTCCATCATGATATGCCTCCAGCACCACTGGGACGTACGACTTGGGAACCATGATCTGGCAGATTCTCTCGTGAGTCTTGGAGTTAGTCAAGCTCCTGCATAGCGTGCCTTAGTGCAGATAAAGCCGACTTCGGCCTTGCCACAATTTTCTGGCCTCTTCTGGGGCGCCTGGTCCAAGACGGGCATACGCTCTGGCCAGCAACACTTTGACCAATTTGATCGCAGGGTCCCGATCCTGGACTTCTTGCCAGCGGTGATGAGGCAACGGGTTACAGGTCATCTCTTGCTGGTGAACACTGGATCTAGACCGTTCTTCGGGCAGGGGCTGATGGAACGCAGGTAGCTCCACTTCTTCCAGGTCATCTTCATCCCTTCCATCATCAAACAAATGGGGCATCCTGGACAGTGCATCTGCGTTAGTGTTTTTGCGGTCAGCCCTGTATTTGATAACAAAGTCATAATTGGCTAACCATGCTACCCATCGTTGCACCAGGGCTCCCAGCTTCGCCGTATCCAAGTGAGTCAATGGATTGTTGTCTGTGTACACCGTGAACTTGGCGGCGTCAAGGTAGTGCTTGAATCTTTCCGTCACAGCCCAGACGAGTGTCAGAAACTCCAACTTGAAGGAGCTATAATTTTCTGGGTTTCTCTCCGTAGGTCTTAACTTCCGGCTGACATAGGCGATCACCTTCTCCTTGCCCTTCTGCACCTGTGACAAGACGGCTCCTAATCCCACATTACTGGCATCCATATACAACACGAATAGGAGACCGTAATCGTGATAAGCCAGGATTTCGTCCCTTGTCAGGACAGACTTCATCCGTTCAAAGGAGTCTTCTTGTTCCTGGCCCCATTTGAATGGGGGCCCTGAAGATTTGCCGTGTACAGTCTGGCCCACCAGAAGGTCCTGCAAGGGGGCTGCCATTTAGGTGTACCCCTTGACGAACCTCCGGTAGTACCCCATCAGGCCCAGGAATTGCCGCACTTCTTTGACGGTAGTGGGCCGCGGCTAATTCTGTATGGCTCTGATCTTTTCGGGGTCCGATGCCACACCTTCAGCACTCACCACATGCCCTAAGTACTGCACATTCAGTTTCAGCAAGTGGCACTTGGATGGCTTGAACTTCATTCCGTATTTGGACAGAGCGTCAAACACCTCAGCCAGATGCTCCAGGTGTGCTTCGTAGGTCTTGGAGTAGACGATGATGTCATCCAGATGCAACAAAACAGTCTCAAAGTTGCAGTGGCCCAGGCAACACTCCATCAACCTCTGGAACGTCCCGGGCGCGTTGCACAGCCCGAATGGCATGCTATTAAACTCACATAAACCCATCGGAGCAGCGAAAGCGGTCTTCTCACGGTCTTCCTCGGTGACTGCCACCTGCCAGCACCCGCTGGTGAGATCAAGGGTGGAAAAGTAAGTAGCAGACTTCAAAGCGGCCAAAGATTCTTCAATTCAGAGTAAAGGGTAGGCATCTTTGTGTGTGATTTTATTAATCTGTCGGTAGTCTACACACATCCTCATTGTCCCATCCTTCTTTTTTAAAAGTACCAGTGGGGCGGCCCAGGGACTGCAGCTGTCACGGATCACTCCGGCTTCTTTCACGCTTCTGAGCATATCTTTAGCACATTTGTAATGAGCAGGTGGAATGGGCCTATACCTCTCTTTGATAGGTGGGTGAGTGCCTTTGGGTATGTGATGTTGTACCCCTTTAATCCGCCCAAAGTTCAATGGGTGTTTGCTAAAGACCTGCTTGTACTCCCTGACAACCCTGTAGACCCCTTGTTTGTGATGTATTGGTGTAGAGTCGGTGCCCACGTGTAACTCCTGACACCACTTCTCTACCGAGCTTGGGGGGCTAGCCCTAGGAAACTGGCTAGGTTTGTCTGAAGAGCCTGTTGCATGGATGTCATCTGCATTTACCGTAAACAGCTTGGCTATGGTGGCATATCTGGGTAGTGTAACTTCCTCCTCCCCACAGTTTAGTATTCGCACGGGCACTCTCCCCTTCTGGACATCAACTACCCCCCTAGCTGTGAACACAGTGGGCCAATGCTCTGAGGGTAAGGGCTCTACCACTGCCTGGTAATCCTGTCCCTGGGATTCTACAGCTGCCCTGCACCATATCAACATCTCACTTCGTGGGGGCACTATCAGAGGGGCTACATCCATTACCCGTACACCACCTATCTCTCCTCCAGAGAGATTTACCTGTTGCAGTCTCAGACAGCTGTTGAAGCAAAAACAGTACTTCCCCCATACAATTCTCAATGATATTTGTGCCTAAAATGATCTTCGGGTTCCGATCACTAGGGTCATTTTGGACTACTATGAGGCCTTGCCTCGGCAATTCTACCCAGCCCACCTTAATGGTCACCTCCTTAAACCCAATTTGAGTCACTGGTAACCTGTTGACAGCATAGATGGTCAGGCTGTCGTCTGGTGGAGTCAAATCATCATCAAGCCAGTATTTCTTATACAGTATATAAGGAATAGTCGTTACCTGGGAGCCAGTATCAAGAAGTACAGAGGTCGGGATCCCATCCAAGGTGATGGAAATGATGGGCCGTCCCCCTACATACCACTCTCTCCAGTCTGCTGGGCCTTGGCAATTTATTCCTGAGGATTGGCCCTTGGACTCAGGGGTTGCCCGTTTAAAGGATAGCTTCTTGCGTAGTGGCCGTTCTGGTTGCACTTGTAACAGACAGGTGGGCCATACTGGTCGCTGCTCTGCCGAGGTCCGCTTTCTCATCCAGCGGACGTCTTCAGGGCAGTCAGCCAGTTGTATCTCCCTTGATGCAGTAGCCTTAAGGCCGCTTTACACACTGCGATTTCGCTAGATCGCTAGCGTGCGTACTAGAGTTGAGCGCAGTTCGCGGTTCGAGGTTCTCCAGCTCTAGGCTCGAGTGATTTTGGGGCCTGTTCTAGATCGAACTAGAACTCGAGCTTTTTGCAAAAGCTCGATAGTTCTAGAAACGTTCGAGAACGGTTCTAGCAGCAAAAAACAGCTAATTCCTAGCTGGCTTTCCGCTGTAATAGTGTAAGTCACTCTGTGACTCACACTATTATGAAATTTCAGTGTATAGTGTGCGGGAACAGCGCATTCAGATCACTGCTGTTTGTATAATGGCGATCGCCATTTTTTTTTTTTTCCTTGTCTTCCTTCCCTAAGCGCACGCGTGTAGTGGGGAGGGCCAGCATGTCAGCCAATCCCAGACACACACAGCTAAGTGGACTTTTAGCCAGAGAAGCAACGGCATGTGTGATAGGATGTCCATGTCACATGTCCCTGCATTATAAAAACGGACATTTTCCTCCAGCACGCCATTATCTGCCTTCTGCGTCCTTGGTGTCAGACATCACTGGCGCAGCTCCGTCCTGAGTCCTATCGCCGATACTGCTGTATGCGCTCCATACACAGCGCTGGACAGCTTAGGGAGAGCACTTTCTATCAGTCCTTTTAAGGGCTCGTACCGGCAGGGTCAGAGCCATAGGTGACAGGTCCTGAAAACAGAGACAGCGTCTGTGTAGCTAAGGTCAGGGATTTCCTCGCTGCATTTCCCCATTAGGAGGGAATAGAAAGGCAGGCTTCCATTCCTCTACCCAGAGCCCCACAATCCTGGCACTGTACACTCCTGTCCTCTGTCTGCACACTCCAACTCATTATAACTAAGCCATTATACTAGCAAACACTGAGTGTACCTAGTGTCATCCTAAACGTGGCTGTTGGACTTCTGTATAGTCCCAGTAGTGCACAGATATTTGCAGCACGTCTGCCTGCATTGCACACTCAAACTCATTGTTACTAAGCCATTATACTAGCAAACACTCAGTGAACCTAGTGGCATCCTAAACGTGGCTGTTGGACTTCTGTATCGTCCCACTAGTGCAAAGATATTTGCAGCACGTCTGCCTGCATTGCACACTCAAACTCATTGTTACTAAGCCATTATACTAGCAAACACTCAGTGAACCTAGTGGCATCCTAAACGTGGCTGTTGGACTTCTGTATCGTCCCACTAGTGCAAAGATATTTGCAGCACGTCTGCCTGCATTGCACACTCAAACTCATTGTTACTAAGCCATTATACTAGCAAACACTCAGTGAACCTAGTGGCATCCTAAACGTGGCTATTGGACTTCTGTATAGTCCCAGTAGTGCACAGATATTTGCAGCACGTCTGCCTGCATTGCACACTCAAACTCATTGTTACAAAGCCATTATACTAGCAAACACTCAGTGAACCTAGTGGCATCCTAAACGTGGCTTTTGGACTTCTGTATAGTCCCAGTAGTGCACAGATATTTGCAGCACGTCTGCCTGCATTGCACACTCAAACTCATTGTTACTAAGCCATTATACTAGCAAACACTCAGTGAACCTAGTGGCATCCTAAACGTGGCTATTGGACTTCTGTATAGTCCCACTAGTGCAAAGATATTTGCAGCACGTGTGCCTGCATTGCACACTCAAACTCATTGTTACTAAGCCATTATACTAGCAAACACTCAGTGAACCTAGTGGCATCCTAAACGTGGCTATTGGACTTCTGTATAGTCCCAGTAGTGCACAGATATTTGCAGCACGTCTGCCTGCATCGCACACTCAAACTCATTGTTACTAAAGTATTATACTAGCAAATACTCAGTGAACCTAGTGGCATCCTAAACGTGGCTGTTGGACTTCTGTATAGTCCCAGTAGTGCAAACATATTTGCAGCACGTCTGCCTGCATTGCACACTCCAACTCATTGTTACTAATACATTATAATACCAAAAATTGAGTAAACTTAGTGGCATACAAGAAGTGGCTGCTGTACTCTATTAGTGCCCCACTGGTGCCAAGCTATTTTTAGCACCTCTGCATGACACCCTCCTGCTCTGTTTTTAATAAGCTATAATGATAGCAAAAAATACTGCCATTTAGTGGCATCATAGAACTGTCTGTTGTATTCCATTAGTGCCCCACTGGTGCCAAGCTATTTCTAGCACCTCTGCATGACACCCTCCTGCTCTGTTTTTAATAAGCTATGATAGCAAAAAATGCTGTCATTTAGTGGCATACAAAAAGTGGCTGTTGGACTTCTGTATTGTCCCACTAGTGCAAAGATATTAGCAGCACGTCTGCCTGCAATGCACACTCAAACTCATTGTTACTAATACATTATAATACCAAAAATTGAGTAAACTTAGTGGCATACAAGAAGTGGCTGTTGTACTCCATTAGTGCCCCACTGGTGCCAAGCTATGTGCAGCACCTCTGCATGACACCCTCCTGCTCTGTTTTTAATAAGCTATAATAATAGCAAAAAAATGCTGCCATTTAGTGGCATACAAGAACTGTCTGTTGTATTCCATTAGTGCCCCACTGGTGCCAAGCTATTTCTAGCACCTCTGCATGACACCCTCCTGCTCTGTTTTTAATAAGCTATAATGATAGCAAAAAATACTGCCATTTAGTGGCATCATAGAACTGTCTGTTGTATTCCATTAGTGCCCCACTGGTGCCAAGCTATTTCTAGCACCTCTGCATGACACCCTCCTGCTCTGTTTTTAATAAGCTATAATGATAGCAAAAAATACTGCCATTTAGTGGCATCATAGAACTGTCTGTTGTATTCCATTAGTGCCCCACTGGTGCCAAGCTATTTCTAGCACCTCTGCATGACACCCTCCTGCTCTGTTTTTAATAAGCTATAATGATAGCAAAAAATACTGCCATTTAGTGGCATCATAGAACTGTCTGTTGTATTCCATTAGTGCCCCACTGGTGCCAAGCTATTTCTAGCACCTCTGCATGACACCCTCCTGCTCTGTTTTTAATAAGCTATAATAATAGCAAAAAAATGCTGCCATTTAGTGGCATACAAGAACTGGCTGGTGTATTTCATTAATGTCCCACTGGTGCCAAGCTATTTCTAGCACCTCTGCATGACACCCTCCTGCTCTGTTTTTAATAAGCTATGATATCAAAAAATGCTGTCATTTAGTGGCATACAAAAAGTGGCTGTTGGACTTCTGTATTTTCCCACTAGTGCAAAGATATTAGCAGCACGTCTGCCTGCATTGCACACTCAAACTCATTGTTACTAATACATTATAATACCAAAAATTGAGTAAACTTAGTGGCATACAAGAAGTGGCTGTTGTACTCCATTAGTGCCCCACTGGTGCCAAGCTATGTGCAGCACCTCTGCATGACACCCTCCTGCTCTGTTTTTAATAAGCTATAATGATAGCAAAAAATACTGCCATTTAGTGGCATCATAGAACTGTCTGTTGTATTCCATTAGTGCCCCACTGGTGCCAAGCTATTTCTAGCACCTCTGCATGACACCCTCCTGCTCTGTTTTTAATAAGCTATAATGATAGCAAAAAATATTGCAACTTAGTGGCATACAAAAAATGGCTGTAGGACTCCTTTATTGTGCCACTTGTGCCAAGCAATCTCAAGCACCTCTGCATTCTACCCTCATGCACATTTTGCTATGCTAATTTTATAGCAAACTCAGGGAATTCCTTGCTGCATTTGATCATTAGGAGGGATAGAAAGTGAGGCTTCTTTTACTGTCCTGGTTCCCACAGAACACGGCCACTGTACCCATCTGTCCACTTTTGCCACGCTATTTAATTTGCCCAAAGAGCTGACTCTTTTTCTGCCATCCTAAAATTGTCTGGAATACTAAGTTAGTGTTCCTTTGCTGCCAAGCAAGGTACAACACATGTGTATTCTACACTCCTTTCCATTTCTGGAATGCAATTATTAACTGCAGGTAGTCCAGCCAATCTGTGACGAAGGTGCAGGCGTGAATATAATGTAGCCTGCATCCAATGTTGGTTTTCTCAATGTGTGACAGCTCAAGAATACGTTCTGTTTCCACTTCCAAAACAAGTGATGACCTGCCAATCACACTCCCTGTTGCGGGTAAAGGAGTGGAAGTTCAGTGTGAAAAACCATGTGTGACTGCTGTCCCCACAGTCACAGAGGATGAAGAGCACGCAGATGCACTTGATGGGGCAGGCGGTGGTTGCACAGGCACGCTAGGCCGCATTGTAGCACAGTGAAATTCACATTGCGACTTATGCTTCATTTTAAGTCGTGTACAGGGTGGGCTCCCCAGGATGCAGCAAAACCAGGCAACAGGAAAAGGACTCTAGGCAGTTGGGTTGATAAATGATTGTTTAACTTTACCAAAACAAACAATAAGAACCATGCATACAATTTAAATAATTGAACAATCTATTCTGTTGCCTACTACCTGCTAATCCCTCTGTGTAGCAGTAATTGTGTGTTTGTGAGTGTGTGTGTGTGTGTGTGCGAACATGACTTACCAGTGGCGCATCACAAGAGCTTCCAAGTTACCTACCTAAACATAGACAAAACACATTACCCCCCCTGAATACCCTTGTTAGCTGAAGCCTCACAGATAATGCAGATGATAACAGTGTGAATGCAAACCACCACAGCTCTGCAACACAGTCATGGAAATCTTGAAAAGCAACAGTCAATGCAAACATGTGTTGCTGTCCCTCTATGATTTAAACTGTACGTGACAATTTGACAGTGCAGAGGCAGCAAGTCTTATTGTCTATAAATAGTCGGCCTACCCAGAACAGATATGTGTTTTGCTAATAAAACAAAGTGTTGCGTGCCCGCATTATTGTCTGGGCACAGCCTACCGTACCCGGGTACTCTGATGTCCAGTTGCCAGAAATACAGACTTTACGCTCCTCTCACGGTAAACAGTATAGACAGCACCGTAAGAATGTTGGTCTGTGGCACAGGATGCTGCTCACTGACGTTACAGTGCTCATCATCAAAGTACAACACAACTCCCCTCACAATTGAACAAACTGTTTCCGCGGTGGCTCCTTGCTTTAACACACACCTTTAGCTTTTCCTTCTGTTCATAGACAGCATCTCCAAGTCCACACCCGAAGAGCAATTTTATATTGCTATAGCGACCAAAGGCAGATCCAAAAAAACAGCAGCCCCTTGTGTGTAGTCTGCAACAATGCATGCAATGAACGGCAAATAAGCATATTGCGTTGACAGTTGCTAAAGCTGAGCAATACACCTTCACGCTGTCAATTCATATCCATGTGATACTTCATGGAGGAAGTACTCAAAAGTGTGAGTTTTTGCCTTCTACTTACAGATTGTTGACAAATCTTACAGATTCCATGACTTGGGTGATCCTTTGCGATGTCCTAAAATTCACAGGCTAGGAAAGGCTTACAGCCCATGCGACCTGCATAGCCAACACGACTTCTGCTCAGAGTCAAAGTTGTGGTCCAGGATTCAGTTGTTGACGTGCTTCCAGTACTTTGTCTCTGGCCAGGAAGACGCAACGTAACCTCGTCATCAGTAGCATCCTCCTCCACCTCCTCTGCTGACCTCATCGACTGGCTGACTTTGGTTTGACAGTAAGTGTGGTCTCCAACCTCATCAATAACCCTGTGTGTTTTCATTCCCCTCGTCCTGAGTCCTCCGAGACAACCTCTTCCTGCCCTGACCGAATAGTAAAGTTGTCATTCCAATCAGGTATCTGTGCTCCTCATCATGTTCCCCATTGTCTCCACCAGGAGGATTTACTTTTTGGAAATGAGCGTGTAGATTAGGCTCAGCACCTTCTTCATCGGGGCCTGGATCCCACTCACAAAGCTTCTGGCCATCTGCGCAGATCATTTCCCCTGTCTCATGGAACTCGCTACCTCAACACGTCAGATTATCTGCTACACCCGCAAGCTTCAAACTGAATCTGAAAACTCATCTGTTCAGAAATGACTATAACCTTCAATGACACCACCACCATACATACTTGACGCTCAACCTAAACCACTCCTACTGTCTCCTCCCAAAAATCCTTTAGAATGTAATCCCGCAAGGGCAGGGCCCTCTTCCCTCTGTACCAGTCTGTCTATAGTTACTTGTATATGTATTCTGTATGTAACCCCCTTCTCATGTACAGCACCATGGAATCAATGGTGCTCTATAAATCAATAATAATAAAAATAATAATAACTTCCTTGTCTGTACTCATTGCAGCTTTGGAGCAGACCTCTGATTCCCAGGCTATAGTGCGACTGAACAGCTATGCAAACTCAACCATCTCTGTCACCCCATACTCAGCAGGGCTGGTGGAAACTTGAGAGCTGTTAGGAAGCAAGTGCGATTGGATTGACACCACAGAGGAATGGAGTATTTGGGATCTTGAAATTGGGGTGGAGGAGAGGCCACTTTATGGAGCACTTCAGATTCATTGAAGCAGCTGCTGTTTTGGCCTCATCAAAAAGGCCAGAGTAGTAGAAAGCAGAGGTGGTGGAACTTGCTTGGCACCAGTGGGACACTAATGGAGTATAGGAGACACTTTGTGAATGCTACTAACTTTCAGCACTGTTTGCTATAAAAATAGCGTAGCAAAATGTGCATGAGGGTTTAATACAGAGGTGCTGGAAAATGCTTGGCACCAGTGGGACACAAAATTAGTAGAGCAGCCACCTTTTTGGATACCACTTACGGTATGTCCAGCACTGTTTGCTATAAAAATAGCATAGCAAAATGTGCATCAGGGTTTAATGCAGAGGTGCTGGAAAATGCTTGGCACCGGTGGGACACAAAATTAGTATAGCAGCCACTGTTTGGATGCCACTTATATTCAGCACTGTTTGCTATAAAAATAGCGTAGCAAAATGTGCATGAGTGTAGAAAGCAGAGGTGGTGGGACTTGCTTGGCACAAGTGGGACACAAAATTAGTATAGCAGACACTTTTTGGATGACACTTATGTCCAGCACTGTTTGCTATAAAAATAGCGTAGCAAAATGTGCATGAGGGTTTAATGCAGAGGTGCTGGAAAATGCTTGGCACCAGTGGGACACAAAATTAGTATAGCAGCCACTGTTTGGATGCCACTTATGTCCAGCACTGTTTGCTATAAAAATAGCGTAGCAAAATGTGCATCAGGGCTTAATGCAGAGGTGCTTCAAAATGCTGGGCACCAGTGGGACACAAAATTAGTAGAGCAGCCACCTTTTTGGATGCAACTTATGTCCAGCACTGTTTGCTATAAAAATACCGTGACAAAAGTGGGCAGGTGGGTACAGTGGCCGGGTTCTCTGGGTCAGTGGACAGGAAAGGAAGCCTCACTTTCTATCCCTCCTATTGGTGAAATGCAGCAAGGAATTCCCTGAGGTTAGGTACACAGACGCTGTTATCTGAAGCTGTATACAGTGTTTCTACGGACCTGACTGTCACCTATGGCTCTGAGCCCGAGAAAATGAGCCCTGAAAAGGACTGAAATAAACTTCTGTCCCTAATCTGTAGAGCGCTGTGTGTGTAGCGTACACAGCCGGAGCGGCGCCAGGAGCTGCGTGAGCGGTGACTGACACCTAGACGCAGAAAGCAGATAATGGCGATGTGAGAGAAAATGCCCGTATTTATAATGCAAGGACATGTGACATCGACAGCCTATGACACATGCCCTTGCTTGTCTGGCAAAAAAGACCACTTAGCTGTGTGTGTGTCTGAGATTGGCTGACATGCTGGGCCGCCCCACTGCACGCGTGCTTAGGGAGAAAAAAAAAAAATGGTGATCGCCATTATCCCAGCAGCAGTGATCTGAACGCGCAGTTCCTGCACACTATACGCTGAAATTAGATAATAGTGTGAATCACAGAGTGACTCACACTATTACAGTGAAAAGCCAGCTAGTAAATAGCTAGGCTTTTTGCTGATCGAACCGTTCTCGAACGTAACTCGAGCTATCAAGCTTTTAGCATAAAGCTCGCGTTCAATCTCGAGCACCCCCAAAATCACTCGAACATGAAATTGGCGAACCTCGAACATCGCTCAACTCTAATAGTAAGTCATGGGTCATTAAAAGGTTAAGTATAAGTTTAAGACTTCATATACTTCATATGACTGCTCCAAGGGTGACTCTCTAGGAAGGTATACACTAACCTCCCATTTATGAGGTTAGTACATTGATGCGTTCCACCATAGGTCCTCAATGCGTAACACTGCAGGTCATTGCATTCCACAGCATCCCGGTTGGTGTATGTTGAGTATGAATCTTCTCTCTTTTGCAGGTGTCTGCTTTCTTTAATGAAGTGTACTGCAAAGATTTCCTTTTTGTGTATTGGTACAACTAAATAAAAACAGAGAAGGAAAGGCAAATTGGACAAAATTTCACAAAAAACTCCAAAAATGGGCTTGACAAAATTGTTGGCGCCCTCAACTTAATATTTGGTTGCACACGCTTTACATAAATAACTGCAATCAATCACTTCCTATAACCATCAACAACTTTCTTATACCTCTCAAGTGGACTATTCTTCTTTTGCAAACTGCTCCTGGATTCTCATATTTGAAGGCTGTCATGATGTATGTACTTTTCTTCATCCCATATTTTTTGTATAAGATGCCATGTGATGTATTTTACCTTCTCACTGTATTTGCTGTAATACTATGTCAGGATGTGATGTAACTTTCCTTTGGTTGTACTTACTGAACACTTTGAAATGTCTTGGGATGTAAGTAACCATACCTTCCCCCCATCTCCTGTGTCTCTGGGCCCATAATGCAATTATCTCTTGTCCACACAGCCAGGGGAACTTCCCATAGTTTCGTAAGCAGTGGATAACGCCAACTACACAAACCTGTAGACATCTCGGAGCCAACCTTCTAGAATCTTCTAGTGGGCCCAACCATTGCATAGACCCCTACCCTTGAGGGGCGGGCCCACGAGCTCAGACAATACACTCCTGTTTCTAAGTGCAGTTGGGAGCTGACCTTTGAAGAGGAAGGGAGCGAGATCTGATTCTGCGGACAGATCTCGCCATCCAGTGGATTGTGTGGGAATTCTGGGACTCTGAAAAGGACTATTATGTCGTGATCTGGCACTTTGGATTATCGGGAGGTGCCCCCGAATCTGTTTTATTTGGACTTTTCGTGTGCTGTTCCTGTATTCCTGTTAGTAAACCTGTTGGATCATCTTCGTCCTGTTGTCTCTCCTTGCTCTGCTCTGCTGTACACCCCGTCACAAAGGCGCCTTCTCCCAACAGCAATTTTAAGATCTCTGCACAGGTGTGCAATGGGATTTGGATCTGGACTCATTGCTGGCCAGTTCAGAACTCTCCAGCACTTTGTTTCCTTCCACTTCTTTGTGCTTCTTGAAACATGTTTGTCGTGTTTGTAGCCATTGTCCTGCTGGAAGACCCATAAACTAGGACAAAAGCCCAACTTTCCAACACTGGGTACTACATTGCGACCCAAAATCCTTTGGTAATCGGCAGATTTCATGATGCCTTGTCCACAGGCAATGCTCCCAGTGCCATAGGCAAAAAAACAACTCCAAAATATATTTGAACCTCCATCATATTTGACTGTAGGTACTGTGCTCTTTTCTTTGTAGGTCTCATTTCATTTTCAGTAAACAGTAGAATGATGTGCTATACCAAAAAGTTCTATCTTAGTCTTATCTGTTCACAAGGCATTTTCCCAAAGGCTTTTGGTTTACTCACTTGCATATTGGCAAACTGCAGTCTAGCTTTTTTATGTATCTGTGTCAGCAGTGGGGTCCCCCTGGGTCATTTTAGTTCATTCAAATGTCATCAGATAGTTTTTCATACACTGATGCACCCTGAGCCTGCAGGACAGCTTGCATTTCCTTGAAACTTGATTTCAGCTGCTTATCCAGCATCCAAACTATCTTGAGTTGCAACCTTCCATCAATTTTTCTCTGCCGTCCATGTCCAGGGAGATTAGTTACAGGGTCAAAGGTTGTACACTCATGGGTTATGTTGCGCACCGTGGACAAAGGAACATCAAGATCTCTGGAGATGGGCTTTTAATCTTGAGAATTAAGAGGAATATAGTATCTAGTGCTTACCCATAATATATGTGATGTGAGGTACCCCTTGTGTAGCTTTATCCTGGGGTTTGCAACAAATGAGCGATTGTGTTGCTTATTCCTCACTGAAGGGCACTTTACACTCTGCGATCTCGCTAGCGAGATTGCTAGCGAGCGTACCCGCCCCCGTCGGTTGTGCGACACGGGCAAATCGCTGCACATAGCGCACAACATCGCTTACACCCGTCACACGGACTTACCTTCCCTGCGACGTCACTCTGGCCGGCAAACCGCCTCCTTTCTAAGGGGGCGGTTCATGCGGCATCATAGCGATGTCACACGGCAGCCATCCAATAGAAGCGGAGGGGCGGAGATGAGCGGGCGGAAGATCCCGCTCACCTCTTTCCTAACTTTTTTTCCGGTGGACGCAGGTAGGAGATGTTCGTTGTTCCTGCGGTGTTACATGTAGCGATGTATGGTGCCGCAGGAACGACATACAACATCGTACCTGCAGCAGCAACAATATTATGAAAAGGAGCGATGTGTCACCGATCAACGATTTTTGACGTTTTTGCAATCGTTGATCGTCGCTCCTAGCTGTCACACGTTGCGATGTCGCTAACGGCGCCGGATGTGTGTCACAAACATTGTGACCCCGACGATATATTGTTAGCGATGTCGCAGCGTGTAAAGCACCCTTTACTTTATCCTCTTGATTATATTGTATTATATGTGTATATGCTTTTATATCTGCTAATAAAATCATTTCTGTTTTGGAAATTGTTTTGGTTGGCTTCTGAAAAGTGGCATGCACCTCTGTGTACCTCACCACATCTTACTCCAGTCAGGGAGTGAAGTAATATTTGTGGTGTAAGGCACAATGCAGATCGTCATGAATTAGATGACCTAAGATGTCACGTTCCTGTTCCACCTCAGTCCTGATAATTTACAGAGCTGGGCAAAACTATAGTGAAAATGAGAAAAGTCACAAAAAGTTTTGCGAACGCTGTGTTCTTGAATGCATCAGGGCCTCAGTGTCCAATCAGAAAAATATTAGTTGTATGTACCACATTTATTCATAGCTGTGTAGATGATGGATCTAGAAACCACTGCATTTTAAACTAGGATATGAAGTTAAGTATACAAATTTCCTCCCAGCTGGTAGAAATAATATTTCAAAACCTTATGAATTTTTTAGGGTTAAATAGCTTAATCTGAGTGTCTGATGTAATAGCATTTTTTCCACATACCAACCATTCATTCCTGTGTCACGCAGATTGTTTTAAGGCATGCTCTATCCATAATGTCTCCTGTGAACGCACCAATGAGGGTGATTAAGATCTTGATGTGCAAGTCAGGAAACACCTAGGGAACATGAAGCCACATCCAGCTTTTCAAGTTCTACCACTTATGCAAGGTTCTCAGTTATGTTACCAAACCGTATGTGCATGGCAATGTTTACATACTGTACAGCTGTCAAACCCCACTGAGAAACCTCCCTAGATTAATGTTCGGAAATAGTTGTTATGGTGATAGGTTCCTTAAAAACATTAATTGTAAGTCTCTCCTATCACATTCCATGCTGAAAAATTCAGTTCTAGAATGATATTGAGGACCGTATATACTGTGAAAGTTTTCCACAGACAATTTTATTTTTCTATGTCCACTTGCACATACCTTTATTAAATGCAGAGATACCTACAACCTACTACTAAATAGTGGTGAGCGAGCACTAAAATGCTCTGGTGATCGTTACTCGAATTGAGCACGTCGGACTGCTCGAGTGCTCGACTCGTGTAATGAGTATAATGGAAGTCAATGGGAAACTCTAGCAATTTTTAGAAGACCCTACCAGGAGTGCTGGGGGGGACAACAGTAAAATGGAAGGAAACAGCATGGAGAAAAAGATGCCTGGGGCATCTCTGACTCCCTAGATGCTGCTGGAAGTCAGAGATGTCAGATTATTACTCCACTTTTATGGAGTGACAATAAAACATACAAAACTGAAGATGTAATGGATTTTGTAGCAAAACATGTTAGCAATTGTTGTTTCCTGTATATTTACTTGTATATAAGTGGAGATGAGCGATCCTGTTCGGTTCGCGTTAGCCAATTTCAAATTTGTTACGAGCCTTGGCCAGTTCGATTGGGTTTGGCTTACCGAACAATTTGTTCAAAAGTCGGCAACGTTTGGTAAGTGTTCGTTTGCAGAAAACCCACTCATGGCCCTATCATAGCCATGTCAAGTATTGGAGCTGCTGATTATCCTTCATACATATTCACTGATTTTCCACCCATTGGTGTCTCTGATTGGTTGCAGTCAGAACCTGCCCTCATAAAGCATTTGTGATTGGTTGGAATCACAGACCCGGTCTGTGCGTCTATATCGTGGTATAAAATAAATAAATAAATAAAATTGGTGTAGTGTCTACCCCATCTATTAATACAAGCACAGCTAAAGCCCATGGCTACAGGCTGCAGCCCCCAGCCATGTGCTTATCTTGACTGTGTATCAAAATAGGAGGAACTGCATGCAGCTTTTTTTTTTAATTATTTAAATAAATAATTAAAAAAAAATGAGGTATGGTCCCCCAATTTTAATACCCAGCTAAGATAAAGCTCGAAAGCTGGGGGCTAGTATTCTCAGGCTGGGGAGACCCATGCTTATTGGCCACCCAGCCTGAAAATAGTAGCACTGGGCCGCCCAGGATTGCCATATCCTGACACTTTACCTGGTTCATCCCGATTGTTCTGTTGCACTGGAAATGGGGTAATTAGGGGTTAATTGCAGCTCACAGCTGCCACTAAGTCCTAGATTAATAATGGGAGGCAATTATGAGATCCCCCATTACTATTCTGTAAGAAAAAGTAAATAATCACAAATGCCGAAAAAATTCTTTATTTGAAATAAAATACAAAAACCTACCGTCTTTCACCACTTTATTAACCCCCAAAAGACCCAGGTCCAATGAGGTCCCACAATGATTTCAGCTCTGCTACATTGGAACTGACAGCCAGGGGCCATAGAACATGACTTCAGGCAGAGACTGAGCCACAGTAATGAGTGGCGAAGTCACTCAGATTATTTGCGGTCACAGCTGGAGGTTCCCCAGTCCTCCACCTGTGAACACAGGTAACCTGACCTCAGGAGACTTCAATGAACTCAGTGACTTCACCTCAGGTGAGGTTACTGAGTTCACAAACCTACTTCTCCTGGCAGAAAACTGCATTTTTTTTTGCCAGGAGATGCAGATTAATTGCTGAAATTTTTACACCATATTTCTCCAATGAATCTACACCTTCTGGCAAAAAAAGCCTGAAAACCGCATTATAATGCATGCAGTTTTGGTGCATTTTTTTGCCAGGGGATTGGTAGACTTGGTGCAGGAATATGGTGTAAAAATGTCAGCAGCAAATCTGCATATCTTATCATACAAATGCACAAAAACGTTTTTGATGCTGTTTTGGTGCTCTTTCTTCTAAGAGGTGCAAATTTGGTTCTGAAATGTCTGCACCAGATTTCAGTGCAGACATTAACCCTTATTATCCAGATTGCCTCCGCGCCTGATAAAGTGTCAGGACTGTCACATCTAATAGATGTAGCAATCTTGGGCAGCTTCAAGCTACTATTTTTAGGCTGGGGGCCCAATAAGCATGGGTCTCCTAAGTCTGAAAATACCAGCCCCCAACTGTTGGGATTTATCATAGCTGAGTATCAAAATTGGGAGCACCGTATACCGTTTTTTAAAAATTATTTATTTAAACAATTTAAAAAAGCCACATGGGTGTCCTCTTATTTTGATACACAACCAAGATAAGCGCACGACTGGGTGCTGTAGCCTGTAGCCCTGGGCTTTATATGTGCTGGTAACAATAGATGGGGGGACCCTATGCCAATTTTATTTATTTATTTACTTATTTTATACCATGATAGACCCGCAGACAGGATCTTTGATTCCAACTAATCACAAATGCTGTCTGCGGTGGAATCTGAGTGCATTCAGAGATGCCGATGTGCAGGGAAAGCAGTGAATATGTATGAGGGAGAATCAGTGGCCCTGGAAGTACAGCCACGGAAGCAATTCCCGCCGCGAGAACAGTTACAACCTCGCCGAAGACTTGGTAAGTATGTCCTGGTTTATTTTCCTTTTATAGCTCCCTACACCATTTTACAACACGTTTCAGCTCCTATTGAATTTAATGGATTCGGTATGTTTGCCGATTTGTTCAGCTCAGCGAACACAAGGAAGCTCGTTAAAGATGGGCAAACCGAACTTAGAAAGGTTTACTCATCTCTATATATAAGGCAAAGTAAAAAAGGGGAAAAATAAAATCCCTCCTCCACCCCTTAGACTATGTTCACATGTAGTGATTTTGCTGCTTTTTTGCACTTTCTCATTGCTTTAAATGATGAAATAAATATTCACCGGTAAATTTCATTTTAACATTTTACTACCATATCTGGGCATGTGGTGTGTGTGACATGGTCAGTCACTTCCTATTTAATTTATGAAGGAGGGACGCTGAACCTCATAAAGCCTATGGAGACAATGCAAAAACTGCCAAAAATTAGAATAAAGAGGGACTCCAATACACCCTGTATTAGACATAAAGGAGGGCCTCATACTCATTCTGGTAAAATGATTAGGTAGTGGGACTCCTAGACCTAAAAAACCTATAAAACAAGTTTAAGGGCTACCAAAAAATAGACTAAATACTGTACACCCTGGAAGATCCATAGATGAGTGGTTTCTGACCATTTTAAAAAGATTCTGACTTCTACCCTAGTAAAGCATGTGCACTCAGTGCAACATCTAGCTTGAATTCTAAGGAAGGATTGCAATACATGCAGCAAGAGATGAAGAACAGCAACTCTGACTACATTTTGGGGAAATTATATAGAGTCTGACTCCTACCCTGGTAAAGCCTATGTACTCAGTGCAAGGCCTAGCTTACATTTGAAGGAGGGATTGCAATACATGCAGCAAGCAACATTGAGGAGGGATTATGAAAACATTTTCGGGCAATTTTAAAAGATCTACCCAATCTGGAAAAGAATATTCACTCAGTGCGAGGGCTGCCAAAAAATTGAAGAAGGAACCAATACACCCTGGATGACATGTAGAAAGGGCCTCAGAAAACATTTTTTCCCATTATTAAGGCGTGGTAATCCTGGAGTAGTAAAGCCTATGCACTAAGTGCAAGAGCTGCCAAAACTTAGAAGGACGGACTTAAATACACCCTGGAAGAGATGTACAGGAGGGCCTGAAAAAATTTTTTTGCCCAATTTGGGAGTAGTGGGACTCCTAAACTGATAACGCCAATGTACTATGTTCAAGCTGTCGAAAATAGAGGCAGGCACTCCAATACACCCTGGAAGACACATAGAGAAGGGCCTTGGAAAACATTTTTTCCCCATTATTAAGAAGTGAGACTCTTGGACTAGTAAAGCTTATGCACTATGTGCAATGGTTGCCAAAAATTCGAAGAACGGACTCCAATAGACGCTGGAAGACATGTAGAGGAGGGCCTGAGGAAACATTTTTACCCCATTTGGAAGGAATGGGACTCCTAATGCATTATGTGTAAGGGCTGCCAAAAAGTAGAAGGAGGCACTCCGATATGCTCTGGAAGACACGTACTGGAGGGCGTCAGAAATTTTTTTTACCATCTGGATGGAGTGGAACTCCTAGGTTGGCAAAGCTGATGGACTATGTGCAAGAGCTGCTAAAAATTAGATGGAGGATCTCCGATACACCCTAAAAGATATGTAGAGGAGGGATTCAGAAAACCTTTTTCCCCATTATTAAGGTGTGGGACTCCTGAAGTAGTAAAGCTTATACACCATGTGCAAGGGCTGCCAAAGTTAGAAGGACAAACTCCAATATACCCTGGAAGAGACATAGAGGAGAACCTGAGTAAACATTTTTGCCCCATTTAGAAGGCGTGGGACTCCAAGACTGGTAAAGCTGTTGCACAAAGTGCAAGGGCTGCCAAAAATTAGAAGGATGCACTCCGATACACCCCAGAAGACATGTAAAGGAGTGCCTCAGAAAACCTTTTATACCATTTGGAGCGAGTGGTACTCCTAAACTGTTAAAGCCAATGCATTAAGTGCAAGGACTAGAAAACATTTACCCCTGGGGGTATATAAGAAATTATTTGAGATACATCTCTAAATATTATTTTGTAGTGCATCCTGGGAAAATTAAGAGCGAGGTTTGAATCATGATATGGGTGGAGTAGGTCACTAAACAGGCAAAAACAAGAACCATACACCCTTGTTTGTGTGGGAAATGGTGCATGTGAATACACCAGAAAAAATGGAACATTAGAATTGCCTCTGGTGGCATTAAAAAATGCTCATACAAAATGCTAGCGGTAGAATAGGCCAGCACCTCCAAGGCACACAGGGACAGTTTATGCCACATGTCCAGCTTGGAAATCCAACAGTTTTACAGCACAGAGGAATCACGAAGGATGCAGGTACAGTCGTCTAGATAGTCCTTCACCATCTTCAGAAATGTTTTGCTCCTTGTCAGAGTACCTTGCAAATCAGGGCCTGGGTGCTAGGAGGGTCTAATCAAACTGTCTTATACCTCTGATAGTGTTCACCTGCCTCTGTATGACCTGCTGTGTGTCTCCGTCCTCTCTACTCCTTGGTTATCCAGCAGGAAGAAGAGAGGGAGGAGATGGAGAGTTGTCCCCCTGGTGAAGAAGGGACATCTTGCCTGCTGAGAGTCAGGTACTCATGGCAGACTTTATGTCCCACTGCCTCTCCTGTAACCCTTGTATTATATGCATTTTGGCCAACAGTCATTACAGGTTGTCCACCCTTCTTGACTCATGCTGCAAGAACTTTCAATTTCTCCTTCCTGCGGTGGGGAGGGCTACTAAAATAGTGCAATACAAGAAGGCCATAGTAGAAGAATTGGTAAAAAAAAATCCCATCTGACAATGCTAGCAGCAGAGGTGATAGTTCTTGGGACAACCAAGAAGTAAAGAAAAGGGAAACACAGAGCAGCAGGTCTAACAGAGGCAGGGGAACACAAAATTTGTGAGACAGTTACATTAGACCTTCCCAGCACCTATGCCCTGATTTGTGGTGTACTCTGGCAAGGAGGGAAAGTTTATGCAGATGGTAAAGGCGTACCTAGCTGACCATAAGTATCCTCCGGAACTTCTCTGTGATGTACAACTATTGGGTATCCAAGCTGAACACGGGGCATAGACTGTCCCTCTATGCCCTGAAGGTACTGACCTGCCCTGCCACTGTTTTGTCATAGTGGGTTTTTAGTGCCGCCAGGCTCATCCAATGTCAACTGAAAATGCTGACAGGCTGACTCTCTTATATAAATGTTCAAGGCCTGGATTGGACCAGACTTTTCAACCCTACCAGATGACAGTAGGAGATCATAAAGTAAAATAAAATGTTCCTTTTTTTGGTGGTATATTACCAGCACGCCTTCCCACCCAAATAAAGGTATACAGTTCTTATTTTCTTCCCTTTTCATGTCTTCCGCCTCCTCCATCTATCAACAGTGTCAAGATAAGACCTTCGTTGTTAATTTTTCCAGTGTGTTTATGATGCTCTTCTATATATTTTTTAGTGGCTTGCCTCTAAAAATCTCTAACATATATGTATACCCCCTAAGTATAAATGTTTTTCAGCCCTTGCACTTAGTGCATATGCTTTACCAGTCTAGGAGTCCACTGCTTCCAAATGGAAAATAATATTTTCTGAGGCCCTCCTCTACGTCTCTTCCAGGGTGTATTGGAGTGCCTTCTAATTTTTGGCAGCTCTTGCACATAATAAATACACTTTATCAGTATAGGAGTCCCACTCCTTAATAAACGCAAAAAAATAAATTCTGAGGTCCTCCTCTACATGTCTTCCAGGGTCTATTGTAATCCCTCCTTTAATTTTTTTTGCTTGGCTTTGCACTAAGCTTAACCACTATAAGGGTCCCATTCATTTTAAAATTGTCCAGAAATCTATTCTGAGGCCCTCCTCTACGTGTTTTCCTGCGTCTACAGCAATACCTCCTTTAAATAAATACGGTGAAATACGGAGAGAGATGGTCCAGCTATCAAAGCTTTGTTTTCATGTCGCATTTTTGCTACATTTTTTATAGCGCTTTTTCATGAATCTTATGCAAATTAAAAGCTGATTTTTACAATACCAGCAAAAGCTAGGAGATTTCATAAATGAAATGCATGTGTGGCGCCCCTGAGGCTCTGGTCGTCACAGGGTACTGCACCTCCATTAGGGTGCGGTATCTATCTCAGGTAAGGAAGGGATTAATCATCGGTGTTCCAAATTCATACACTACATCATACAGCTTAGGAGCCTTCACATAGAGTGGGTTGGCTCAGGGTAGGCAGGAGAGTGGCCATACGATCATGGACCTCCCGTTCACTGAAGTGAGCCACCTGGGAGGGGCGGGTTCCACTTGGGTTAGAAATAGGCACAACACACGCACATCAAAAAAAGACCCGTCAGGACCAAAGTTCTGGCAAGACATCTCTGGGAGACTTGGACTTTACTGGGCTCAGGGGCTTGGAGTGGGAGCTCAGTCAGGGTACCTAATTGCGAAGGGGGACAAACTAGAAATAGGACTCTCACTCCTTCTCTCTCAAAACACCGGTGGTGACCCCTTACCAGATCTGGGATTGACCGGAGCCCATCACGGCAGTGACCAGTGTGACCAGACTGGCAGCTGAAGTTGTGAGTAAACTACACCATGAACCCGCAGAGACTATGTTGGCTCGTCCTCACCGGCGCCGCCGCCCAGCACTCAGGCGCGAACGGCCATTAAAACCGTCATCATCCACCCGCGGCCCACTCTGCCCGTGGGGACGACACTATCTCGGCTGCCATAGCAACTGCCCCGGCGAGGAACTCGGCAGCAGCGGCTACTCCCTGGCCGCATACCACAGTGGCGTCACGACAGACTTTCCCAAATACCCCGCTTCACTCACCATTTACTGTACGCCTCAGGGCAACGGAACCAGGCAAGGCCACTCATGACATCGCCTGACCCAACCTGAAACGGCCCGGCAATTGAGTAGGTTAACCACCTGCCCTGTGGGGCGCTACACATGCAATTATTTTAAGAATCATGTCAATTCTTTAAGCATTTTTGCAGCTTGTCTTAAATATTCAAAGCAATGAGAAAAATGCAAAAATGCTACTTGTGAACATAGCCTAAAGGGTGGAGGAGACATTCGGGGGGTTTTTTCATCCCTTTTTTAATTTGCCTTACATACATGTCATTATGCAGGAAACAATGTTTCCTAACATTTTTTCCTGTAAAATCCATTTTATGTTCGGTTTTGAAAGTTTTATTGTCACTCCATAAAAATGGTATAATACCCCGACAACATTGTTACCAGCAGTGACCTGGGAGTCACAGACACATCCAGGCATTTTCCCTATGCTGTTCCCATTCTGTGTGTTGTTGCCATCCATTTCACCGATTTTCCTGCCCCCACCCCCACACCCTGGCCCTCATGTTAGGGTCTTCTGGAAAAATGCTTGAGTTCCCCATTGACTTCCATTATACTCATTACTCCAATCAAGCCTGTCCAAGCGTCGGCCCTGCTCAATTTAAGTAACGAGCAATAATGAAGCATTTTAGTGCTCGCTCATCACTAATGCTAGAAAGTAGACATATGCAAATATTTAATGAAAAATAAAATATCATAATGCACAATTACTAAAAAAAAATATTAAAAAACACCCCATAAAAACCTGAAAAAATCTGGTAAATCACAGGTTGGTGTAATGTTATCAATAAATGAAATGTAGAACATATCAATAAGGCAGTAAGGGTAATTTGAAAATGGCTGCCGCTTCATTATTTAGTTATTCCGTGCTTTCCCCACCCACTGGCGCCCATGATTGGTTGCAGTCAGACACGCCCCCACAATGAGTGACAGCTTTCTCACTGCAACCAATCACAGCCGCCGGTGGGCGGCTCTATATCGTGCAGTAAAATAAATAAATAAATAATAATAATAAAAAAAAAATGCGGTTCCCCCATATTTGATACCAGCCAGGATAAAGCCACATGGCTGGAGGCTGGTATTGTCAGGATGGAGAGCGCCATGCCATGGGGAGCCCACCACCCTAACAATATCACCCAGCAGCCGCCCAGAATACAGTCCCGGGACTCTACCCAGCTCATCCCGAATTGCCCTGGTGCGGTGGCAATCGGGATAATAATGAGTTAATCATGCCAGGCGTCTCCCCGAGATACCTTCCATGATCAACCTGAAAGTGAAAGTAAAGAAACACACACAGTGAAAAATCCTTTATTTGGAATAAAAGACAAAAAAAACTCATTTACCTCTTTATTAATCCCAAAACAACAATCCAGGTCCGAAGTAATCCACACGACACTGTGTAATAATGAGTTAATCATGCCAGGCGTCTCCCCGAGATACCTTCCATGATCAACCTGAAAGTGAAAGTAAAGAAACACACACAGCGAAAAATCCTTTATTTGGAATAAAAGACAAAAAAAACTCATTTACCTCTTTATTAATCCCAAAACAACAATCCAGGTCCGAAGTAATCCACACGACACTGTCAGCTCTGCTACATGAAGATGACAGGGAGCGCTCTGTGTCATCTCCACGTAGCACCTGAACTGAACCGCGCTGTAATCTGAGACTTCAGTCTGCAATGCAGTAGCTCAATGGTTAGCGCGCTCGACTCAGTACTATTAGTTCATGAGTTCTAATCCTGACTGTCCCAGTAAAAAAAATTATTTATTTTTTAATTAGAATTATTTATTTAAAATTATAATTGAATTTAATTTAATTATGCACTGAGGGGAGGAGCCGGACATCAGCTGTGAGCCACACCTCTAAAATTGGAGCAGTTCACGGAATGAGGCTGCATTGCTCTCTCTCTCTCTCTTTGTCTCTGTCCGTCCCTCAGTCTCAGTATCTCAGTCTCTCTCTCTTTTTCTCTCTCTCTTTTTCTCAGCCTCATTTTCTCTTTTTCCCTCTCTCTCCTCTCTCCTCTCTCTCCTCTCTCTCTTTTCTCTCTCTCTCTGTCTCTCTCAGTCTCTCTCTCTATCTCTCAGTCTCTCTCTCTCTCTTTCTGTCTCTTTGTCTCTCTTTGTCTCTCTTTGTCTCTCTCTCTCTTTCTCTCTCTCTCTTTCTCTCTCTCTCTTTTTCTCTCACTCATTTTCTCAGTCTCTCTTTTTCCCTCTCTCTCTGTCTCTCCTCTCTCTTTTCTCTCTCCTCTCTCTCTTTTCTCTCTCTCCTCTCTGTTCTCTCTCTCTCAGTCTCTTTGTCTCTCAGTCTCTCTCTCTGTCTCTCTCTCAGTCTCTCTCTCTCTCTCAGTCTCTCAGTCTCTCTCTCTGTCTCTCAGTCTTTCTCTCAGTCTCTCTCTCACTTTCTCTCTCTCTCTTTGTCTCTCTCAGTCTCTCAGTCTCAGTCTCTCTTTTTCTCTCTCACTATTTCTCTTTTTCCCTCTCTCTCGTCTCTCTCTTCTCTCTCTTCTCTCTCTCCTCTCTCTCTCTCCTCTCTCTCTTTTCTCTCTCTCCTCTCTCTCTTCTCTCTCTTCTCTCTCCTCTCTCTCTTTTCTCTCTCCTCTTTCTCTTTTCTCTCTCTCCCTCTCTCTCTTTTCTCTCTCATTTCTCTCTCTTCTCTCTCTTTTTTTCTCTTTCTTCTTTCTCTCTCTCTCTCAGACCTGGCAATGATCAGCTGATGCAGTCACCTGACGGAATCAGATGACACTATAAGTTGAGCGGTGAGGCCGGCTTTTTACCGCCCGGCCAGCTAAACTATCAGCTGATGCTGTCGGACAGGAGTCTGCACAGAAGTGTGTAGTTTGTTTTGTTTTTTTTTTGCACTGATGCATCATCTGATTGTATAAAAGGCGTTTAAAAAATCAGCTGCTGTGTCATGTGATTCAGGCCCTTGAACCTGACACATCATCTGATCGCTTTGCCTTCCAGCAAACCGATCAGATGATATTGGATCCAGATTGGACGGTGCAGGACCCTTGACCCAGGATTACTGCGGAGGGAGGTTCTTTATTTCAATAAAGATGGAGTCACTAATTGTGTTGTGTTTTATTTCTAATAAAAATATTTTTCTGTGTGTTGTGTTTTTTTTTATCTGTACTAGAAATTCATTGTGGCCATGTCTAATATTGGCGTGACACCATGAATTTCAGGCTTAGGGCCAGTTGATAATATACAGCTATCCCTAACCCCATTATTACCCAGCAAGCCACCCATCACCAGGGCAGCTGGAAGAGTTAAATACAGCACCAGAAGATGGCGCTTCTATGAAAGCGCCATTTTCTGGGGAGGCTGCGGACTGCAATTCGCAACAGGGGTGCCCAGAAAGCTTGGGCACCCTGAGCTGCGGATTCCAATCCCCAGCTGCCTAGTTGTACCTGGCTGGACACAAAAATTGGGCGAAGCCCACGTCATTTTTTTATTTAATTATTTCATGAAATTCATGAAATAATTAAAAAAAAAAAGGGCTTCCCTATATTTTTGGTTCAAAGCCGGGTACAAATAGGCAGCTGGGGGTTGGGGGCAGCCCGTAGCTGCCTGCTGTACCTGGCTAGCATACAAAAACATGGCGAAGCCCACGTAATTTTTTTGGGGGGCAAAAAACTCCTGCATACAGTCCTGGATGAAGTATGCTGAGCCTTGTAGTTCTGTAGCTGCTGTCTGTCTGTATGGAGGAGAGCAGACAGCAGCTGCAGAACTAAAAGGCTCAGCATGCTCCATTCACTAGTGAATGCAGGAGAGCAGACAGCAGCTGCAGAACTACAAGACTCAGCATACTCCATCCAGGACTGTATGCAGGAGTTTTTTGCCCACATAAAAAAATGTGTGGGCTTTGCCATATTTTTGTTTACTAGCCAGGTACAGCAGGCAGGTACGGCTGCCCCCAACCCCCAGCTGCCTATTTGTACCCGTCTGGGAACAAAAAAAAATAGGGAAGCCCTTTTTTTAATTATTTCATGAATTTCATGAAATAATTAAAAAAAAAATCGTCATGAGCTTCGCCCCATTTTTGTGTCCAGCCAGGTACAACTAGGCAGCTGGGGATTGGAATCTACAGCACAGGTTAGCCCAAGCTTTCTGGGCCCCTCTGCTGCGAATTGCAGTCCGCAGCCGCCCCAGAAAATGGCACTTTCATAGAAGCGCCATCATCTGGCGCTGTATCCAACTCTTCCAGCTGCCCTGGTGATGGGTGGCTTGCTGGGTAATAATGAGTTAATACTAGCTTTGTTTTACTAGCTAGTATTAAGCCAGAGATTCTTAATATCAGGCAAGTTTGACCTGGCCATTAAGAATCTCCAATAAAGGGTTACAAAAAAAAGACACCACACAGAGAAAAAAACATTAATAGAAATAAATACACAGACACACTTAAAGACTCCATGTTTATTACTCCCTCTCACCCCTCCACGATCCATGGTTTTCTGTCTTCTTTCTCCTTCAACCCATGCAGCTCTGCTACATCAGACAGCGCTGCATGGGGGGAAGACGCTGCTGCTCCCCGTGCAGTCTATATCACTCAGTGAGTGAGCAGAAGCTGCGTGCTGAAAGCGGTGACATCACCGCTGACAAGCGGATTACCATAGCAATGGTGCTCCGATCACGTGACTCCCGATACCGCTATTTACCGGCCGTGACAGCTAGTCCCTGCATGTGGGCTGACTCTGTAAAGATTGCCCACATGCAGGAACAGGGAGTCGACAATGTGTCAGAGCATTTCGCCGGTACACGGACATGCTGGAACGATCACCGCGTACCGGAGAGATGCACTGACAGGACTTGGCATGACGTCATAGCCATGTGACCAGTCTGTAGCCAATGAGATAATAGACACGTGACTGGTCACATGCTTTTTTTGACGTCACGGAAGGTCCTATCATCAGTGCTGGTTCCCGGAGGACGCAATGATTATCGGAAGTAAAAGCGGCGAGAGACAGAGTGCAGGACACGTCGCGGGGACCTGTAAGTGTTATGGCAATGTTTATTAACTGTATGTGTACATGTATAATGTGTTTTCATGTGTTTGTGTTTGCCTCCCATTGTTTTCAATGGGGTTCGAGAGGTTTGTCGAACGGTTCGACGAACCGAAGTCAAATGGAGCCTCCGTTCGACGAACCAAACCGAAATCGAGCCTTCAGAGGCTCGCTCATCTCTAGTCATGTGTCATGAGATTTTTTTGTATAAATACTGTAAAGAAAAAGGTCTTTAGCAGATTGGCCTTTTCTTCATCCTCTTCCACCATTTCATGCAGACTATTTTTTAGGGGGTCAACACAATCATTTTTGATTTTCTTACTGTTTATGTAGTTAAAGAGTAATTTTGGATTATTTTTGATTTCCCTGACAATGAATCTCTGTCTCAATCTTTGCTGCCTTGATTCGTTTTTGTTATTTGGTTCTGTCTGCCAGATCCAGCAGTTATCATACGTATGTCACGTGGTGATTAGCTTTTCCTCTTACTTTTGTCAGTGAAGCAGAGTCTATATAGTCTATATACTAGTTACATATTAAGCCATATACTGGATGTAATACACTAAATTCACAGATTTCCCATATTAATACAGGATAATTTGTGACTGGTATATCATATACTATATGCATAGACATCAGATATTATTCACAGGATAATATGCAGCTGGTGTAATAACTGATGATTGTAGTCCTAATGTAATACGATGGGCTGCTGATAAGTCTTTGGCTTTACCCAGAAAGAAAAGAGAAAGTTGATGATGAAACTTTAGATTTATTCCACATACTCTCCACTGATGTCAACACGCTTCTTACATCGGTATTCCAAGTTCTGTAAGCCTAGCATAAAGAAGGATTTCGGTTGTGCCTCAAACCAGGCATCCGTAGCAGTCATGGTATCAGAAATGGTGGGAAATTTGGTACCCTTGAGGTGTATCTTCAGGTTTGAAAACAGATGATAGTTGGAGGGAGCTAGATCTGGTGAATAAGGTGAGTGGTCAACCAGCTGGAATCCCAAATCTGCCAGTTTTTCCATGCAGTGTGAGCGGAGGCATTGTCTTGCACAAATAAGATTCCTTTGGACAGCTTGCTGCACCTTTTGGCCTTCAGAGCTGCCTTCAATTGGTCCAAAAGTTCAATGTAATACTGTAACGGGGTGCCAGGGGTGCCTCGGGGCTTGTAGTCGTGGCCCCCTTTTCTCTCAGGCCAACCCCCAGCTCCGCCGTCACTACTGGGACAGGGGATTGTTCTGTGGGGCAGAGTGTGGTGTAAAAGAGCATACTTTCAGCCGCAGGAAGACTCTTCAGGCAGGGATCAGATAAACCAGACGACATCTTTATTGCACAGAGTTTCACAGACAGCTCAATGCACGGATTTTGTAGCGCACGGTCACAATTCCTGTCCGGGGAAATCTTTCCTTGTTGTCTCCTCTAGTGGGGATGTGCCCGGCTACTCCACTTCACCTAGGCTCCCACTCCGGCTAACACAGACTGGACCCACACCAATGCTGCTTCACCCTTCAGGACACTTCTTCTCTTCTTCCCTTCTTTCTTTCTTTCTGCCCACTCAGCTCCACACTCTGCCCCTGGCTGTTCCTTCTCCCCCGTCCCGGAATCAACTGACCTCAACACACACATACTTCTCTCTCTAAGCTGCCGGCTCCTCCTCTCTCCTGCCCTGTTTCTATGGGGACAGCCGTCCTACCCGGGATCTAGGGGAAAACCCACTGCACAGTAAAAACATGTTTATTAATAACATCAACAGTAACTACCCCAGAGTGAGGTATCTTCAGGGGGAAACTGCACCTCCTTGTAAGGGGTCTGCCCACCCCTTACATTCCTCCCCTCTTTAAGCCTAAGCCTCCCGGCAAGGCTCGAACCTGTAAAACACAATTTAGCAGCAAGGCAAACTTTGGATAAAACTTTAAAACCTTCATAAACAAAGTCAACCACTGAGCGCCCAAGTTCTGCGCCCGGAGTCCCTCCTGGGAGCTCCCGGTCTTTGTAGGCAGTGTGCCTGGAGGCCTTCAGCAGGCACTCCCGGTCTTTGCTGGTCTTCTGCCCGGAGGCTTTTACAGCACTCCCGGTCTTAGTAGATAGGAGGACAAACAATAAAGTTTTCCTTAACATCACGGAGGGAGCCCCTGGCTCAGTCCAGCATCAGGCTCCTTCCGGGCTCGGTAACTTAAACATGGTTGCAAACTGTGGAACTTTTCCGGCTCTTTAACAACACCAGTCTTCAACACGAACATGTCCATCACCTCCGGTCGTTACGGGTCACTCGGTATGGTAAGCGCGCTGCCATTCGGCCCGCTGAGCCCTCACATAATCGGAAAGGGACTGACCTGGCAAGCGGCGCAGCCTCCGGAACGGTTCGTAGTTGACTGGTGGTTCTGGCGCCTCTGTCTCCGGTTTTGCCTCTTCAACCCCCGACGGGGGTGACGGGGTCGCTGAACGGGACGGACGGGGACTACCCACGACGATCACCGGGTGTGTGACCATACTCTGGTGGATCGCTAACACCGCCGGTGTCCCCTTGTCTGGGTCAGCACTCAGTCCTGTCATGACTTCTGGCGACACCACCAGCATGTTTCTCGGCCGGGAAATCTCAGCCAGCACCGGTCTCTGCTGTGTACGTCTCCGGTACTGACACTCTTCCCATCCAATCTCTTGCAGACCTTCCTGTAATGGCGCCGGGAACGGTGGAGATGCTGGGGAAGGTGGAGGCGGGCCTTCTTTTCCCGCTCTTGTATACGCTCCACCCCCAGTCTCACACATTAAATCGACCCAGCATAGGCGACTCTTCTTTTTCTCTGTACTGCCACCCTCTCCACATGTTTTCAGTAACATCTTAGGGCCAGCACCTCCCCTCTTTGGACGGCGTACTCTGTACTTCTTTTTCTTCGCCGGCCAACTCAGGGACTTTCGTTTGGCGCCAATTCTTCGCGCGCTCGCTGTACTCGTGAAGACGGCGGCCATCTTACCGCCGTCTTGTGCCTGGTCCAACACCTTAGGCACCACTTGGTCTCCATCTTCTTGGATCGGAACCCCCTGCAGATAATCCGGATCCTGCCGACTACGCCACATGTAACGGGGTGCCAGGGGTGCCTCGGGGCTTGTAGTCATGGCCCCCTTTTCTCTCAGGCCAACCCCCGGCTCCGCCGTCACTACTGGGACAGGGGATTGTTCTGTGGGGCAGAGTGTGGTGTAAAAGAGCATACTTTCAGCTGCAGGAAGACTCTTCAGGCAGGGATCAGATAAACCAGATGACATCTTTATTGCACAGAGTTTCACAGACAGCTCAATGCACGGATTTTGTAGCGCACGGTCACAATTCCTGTCCGGGGAAATCTTTCCTTGTTGTCTCCTCTAGTGGGGATGTGCCCGGCTACTCCACTTCACCTAGGCTCCCACTCCGGCTAACACAGACTGGACCCACACCAATGCTGCTTCACCCTTGAGGACACTTCTTCTCTTCTTCCCTTCTTTCTTTCTTTCTTTCTTTCTGCCCACTCAGCTCCACACTCTGCCCCTGGCTGTTCCTTCTCCCCCGTCCCGGAATCAACTGACTTCAACACACACACACTTCTCTCTCTAAGCTGCCGGCTCCTCCTCTCTCCTGCCCTGTTTCTATGGGGACAGCCGTCCCACCCGGGCTCTAGGGGAAAACCCACTGCACAGTAAAAACATGTTTATTAATAACATCAACAGTAACTACCCCAGAGTGAGGTATCTTCAGGGGGAAACTGCACCTCCTTCTAAGGGGTCTGCCCACCCCTTACAATACCTTGCATTGATGGTTGAACCCTTTTGAAGGTAGTCCACTAGCAGCATGACCTCCTTAACCCAGAACACAGACGCCATCACCTTAGTGGCTGATTTTTGCACCCTAAACGTGTTTGGACGAGGAGAACCACTGTGCCTCCACTCTTTTGACTGCTCCTTGTTTTCAGGATCATACAACTAAATCTAGGTCTCATCCATAGTGATCGGTTGATCCAGGAAGTTCTTATCTGTCCGGAAACGCTGACAAATGGACCGGGAAGTTTTCACTCCCATGCTTTCCTGATCTGTTGTCAAACATTTGGGTACCCACTTTGCAGTTAGCTTCCTCATGTCCAAATGTTCATGGATAATGACAGAAACAAGTTCACGGGAAACCCCCATGATGTCTGCTATTGCTTTAGCTGAAATTGGTCGATTCTCCAGTATGAGGTTGTGCACAGCATCGAAGATCTCCAGAACAACAACCACTCTCGGTCGTCCAGGACGTTCCTCATCATTGGTGCTGAAATGGCCCATTTTCAATTAGGGAACCCAGTTCTTAACTGTTGAATATGAAGGGCATTGCTCCCCCAATATCTGCGACATATCACCATGTATATCCTTCACGGACTTTCCTTGCAGAAATAAGAATTTTATCACTCTGGTCTCAGTTGCTGTGAATATTGCATTAATCTCCAACATTTTGTCTTCCCGCGTGCATAGAACACTGTTGCCATAAGCAACAAAAACAAAATTTTGTAAACATATATTACACACATAAGGCTTTCATGTGATGTAACACTTGTTACCATAGAAACAAAAAAATTCACAAAGCCAAAGACTTATCAGCAGCCCCTCGAATATACCAGTCACATATTATCCTGTATTTGTATCCTGTATCTGGTTTGTGTAGTTATAGTATATTATATACCACTAGACAGGGCAGCCAATCAGCAGCAGCTTCATCCCTACTCCTTCAGATAAAACTGACATCGAGAGGAAGCTTCTGGTGCCTTTGCGATGACTTTATTCTGTACACTTTAAGTATAAAGAGTGAGCGGCTTCCAAGCGTAGCCGCCCCAAGAATTAGTAGTTACTTCTTTGAACCCTTTCGTGGCTTTCAAAGACTACAGCAGCTAAAAGAAGTAACCAAGACAAGAAATGTGCATTGCAATATCATTTTGACAATTGCATTTGCTACGGTTTCTTTCCAGCACTTTTTTAGACCTGATCCTGAGCGAACCTGCCTAAAAAGACACAGTGTGCACATAGCCTAACAAACTACTGCATGACTAGACCCGAGAGAAGGACAGAATAGAATAGAAAGCAGCAACCTTTTTCCAACTTCATTGAATTATTGCAAGATGACAACATATGATGAAGCAGTATATTGCAGAAACAGTAACACATATGTTTTTATTTTGTAGTATTTTCACAACTTAAACACATCTCAACAAGCATAAAGAGAATGATAGGAAGTGACTGTATTCAGTGCTTTGGGAAGTATAAGTTCAATAAAAGTAGAAAAATTAGATTAGAGGCTGGTGACCATTTATAGAAGTATAGTCAGATGGCAAAAATATCCCTCTAAGCCCGGGGTGGGCAATTAATTTTCCTGACACGTGAAGCATAAGAATGTTAAGTAGGTTATAAATGGGCACCAACCATAAGAATAATAATATTATTATTTATTTATAGAGCACCATTGATTCCATGGTGCTGTACATGAGAAGGGGGTTACATACAGAATACATATACAAGTTACAATAGACAGACTAGTACAGAGGGAAGAGGTCCCTGCCCTTGCGGGCTTACATTCTATAGGATTTTGGGGAGGAGACAGTAGGTGGGGTGTAGGTTGGGCCGCAGCTCCGCACGGTGGTGGGGAGGCAGCTCCGCACGGTGGTGGGGCGGCAGCTCCGCATGGTGGTGGGGCAGTGGAGTCATTGAAGATTATAGGCATTTCTAAACAGATGAGTTTTTCAAGTTCTGTTTGAAGTTTGCAAGTGTAGTAGAATAATATAGAATGTTTTAGGGTAAGATTAATGTACTGTAGGGACTAAGTGTGCAGGAGGGGAAGTAAGTGGTAGCCGAGAAGACAGAGCACAATGGGAGGAGTGACAGGAGCTGGTTAGCCAGACAGGCAAAGAAGTCAGACAATAATGCAGAGTGGTTCCAGGAGTACGGACGGGCCTTGTAGCTTGTGCCTGTCCTGGAACTGGAAGGAAAGCTATCTTGTGTCCAGAGCCTAAGGCCGGCATTACACGGGATGATATATCGTGTGATCGCATGAGCGATCGCACCCGCCCCCATCGTTTGTGCATCACAGGCAATTTGTAACCCCCGTCACACGTACTTACCTCCTGAACGACCTCGCTGTGGGCGGCGAACATCCTCTTCCTGAAGGGGGAGTGGTGGTTCGGCGTCACAGCGACGTCACACAGCGGCTGCCCATTAGAAGCGGAGGGGCGGAGATGAGCGGGGCGTAACATCCCGCCCACCTCCTTCCTTCCGCATTGCCGGCGGGATGCAGGTAAGCTGTGTTGATCATTCCCGGGGTGTCACACGGAGTGTGTGCTGCCATGGGATCGACGAACAATCAGCGCGCAGAAGGAGGAACAACTTTATGAAAATGAACGACGTGTCAACGAGCAACGATAAGGTGAGTATTTTTGCTCGTTCACAGTCATTCGTAGCTGTCACACGCTACGATATCTCTAACGATGCCGGATGTGCGTCACGGAATCCGTGACCCCGACGGCATATCGCCCGATATATCGTAGCGTGTGACGCCGCCCTAAGGCTCACCTCGTGGATCAGGCTACAGAGCACCCCAGGATCAATAGGACATCTGGGTAGGGTGCCGCTGACGGAACCTTGTACTGAAGCACTTCCGTGTGTCTTCTGTCAGGTGCCCCTGCAGGCTGTGTCCCGCTCCCGCACCAGCTCGCAGTGCAGCGTGTCAGCATCTGTTAGCAAAAATTAGTTTGTTGTCTATTTTTTTTATTACTGACTGGGTTAGTGATGTTGTGTAGCTGATAGACGCCGTGATATCACAACCCCAGGCATTTATGCCAGGTGACATTACACAGCTGGTATCAACCCCATATATTACCCAATTTGCCACCGCACCAGGGCATCGAGATGAGCCGGGTAAAGTCCCGAGACTATCGCATCTAATGGATGCGTCAATTCCGGCCGGCTGATGACTGATATTTTTAGGCTGGGGGGCTCCCAATAACATGGGTATCCCCAGCCTGAGAATGCCAGCTTTATCTTGGCTGGTTTCAAAATTAGGGGGGACCGCATGCCGTTTTTTTTTAATTATTTATTTATTGTAGTGTACCCACCAGCGGCTGTGATTGAACAGGAAATGGCGGCCATCTTTAGATCTGGTGTCACGTGTATGATCTAAATAGGCTTATATAAGATTAAATTATTTAATTGGACATTTTTCCTACAATCCCTTACGTCTCAAGGATAATTAAGTATTTGATCCAATGGTCCGCCTCAACATATCGGTGACAGTATTTTTGTGCAATTTTTACACCATTTGTGAAATGTGCAACTTTTGATGTTAAAAATTTACAAAAACACTTCAAGACCAAGATATAAAAGAAGCCAATTTTTCACTATGTGTCAAATTCATAAATCTGTGTGTCATTTTGAAGAACTTGACACAAAAAGCATAAACTAATACTACAAGAGAAAAAATGAAAGTGATAAATGTGACATTAAAAAAAGCAAATAATGAATAGGGGCCTATGTGTTTAGCATCCATTCCTTACTCTATAGCACCATGAGAGGAAGAATTAAAGGGAATCTGGCACAATGATCCACCTTCTCCAACTATTTTTATGGTTATGGTGTTGCTCTCTGTAAGATTATGTCCCCTACGCCTTTACTGATTAAGGCTATGTGCGCACACTGCGTCTTTTTGACGCTGCGTTTTTGTGCGTTTTTGTGCGTTTTGGCCGCTAAAAACGCACCTGCTTCGAAAAACGCATCAAAAAACGCATGCGTTTTTGCCGCGATTTGGTGCGTTTTTGGCTGCGTTTTGCTGCGTTTTTGATCTCTGTGTTTTGCTGCGTTTTTCAAATGCATTGCATGGGCGGAAAACGCAGAAAAACGCAGGAAAGAACTGACATGTCCATTTTTTTTTTTTAACTCAAAAACGCAGGTAAAAAAAACAGATGTGTGCGGACAGCGAAAATGAAAACTCATAGACTTTGCTGGGGAAGCAAAGTCCTGCAGTTTTGAGGCCAAAAACGCACCCGAAAAACGCGCAAAAACGCCGTGAAAAACGCACTGTGCGCACATAGCCGTAATCTGTTGCTCCCTGACTGAAAAGCAGGCACTTGAGAAGTGCTCTGACACTCCCGAAGCTTTTAAGTCTCATTTGCATTTGAATTAAGCTAACATTTGTATTTATGATGACAAAATGGTTAAGGAACGTAATCATGAAAGTATGACTTGGGACATTTGTTGAACATTTTTTGCCATTGAGTTTAGATCCACAACATGTTTTTGAAGCCTTCTTCTCATCTGGTATTTTTTATGGTGAAATTCTTGTTAAAAATATCAGAGCATCTTAGGGGTTTTCTTCACTGGTATCTACTTGGAAACAGATCCAGTATGGTTGTATTCCAATTATTCTAAATGAATCCAAAGAAATCAAGCAGGACACCAGCTCTGACATGAAATCTTCTTTATTCAATCCATTTTTCATACAGTGCATCACAATTCAAACAGTGAATAGCGTCTTCTACGCGTTTCAGGTGTACTTAGCACCCTTCTACTTTATTTCTTTTGGCTATGCCAAATCTTTTGCTCGAGCACCATACAGAAATTGAATTAGCAACATGGTGAACTGGACTTTATATGTTTTAACTGAATGCCTTGCAGCTGGTGTGAACACAGTCTTATAATTTAGATAAATCCCTTTTGGAAGTCGCTACAAAAGGACTATTACCTTTCCAATTTTAGAGATTATGAAATTTAACAAAGTGTACTTGAGAAAGGAAATTATGAAATCCTATCTTGGCATCTATAAAATGTATATTTACTATGTGCAGGTAACAAATTCCACTTCAGCTAATCTAAAAACATATCTATAAATATCACATGTTCAGTGTGTACCGAAACCTAAGAGTTCATTACGTCAAGTCCTATTGAGCAATTTGCTCTGATGGATTGATCAGTAAAACATGCTTCCTAACTGAATCACCAGCTACTTCTTGTCTTTGTAATAGTGTGAGCAAGGAAGATATAATCTCTAATGGACTTCAGACAATTACATAAATGGCAAATGCCAACATGTCTTCAGTAATTGTTGTGTGAAGTCATATTTCTACATGTAGCGCTGTGTGAGTTCATTCACATATAGCAAAGTGCATTATAGTAATGATACGAGTTCCTTATAATATTGTAAGAAAGTGCTCTTGACTCTTCTCGGAGTCAAACATGGCACAATACACACAGGATACACAGGGACAGAAACAATCATAACACACTAAGTGGTTGAGAATGATGTAAATTACAGAGGTTCATGGAAATGCAACAGAAGTCAACATTCATGAAATGAAGGGGAATGGTTGTTAGAAAAATCAGTAGATGGCGGGTGAAAAGTCATGCAGGCTCATCATAGTGTTTCTAATGCACTCATAAAGAGAACATTCTACAATTTCCGTGTCAAGAAGCTTTTCATGAATTCTTGTGTAATACATTTATATTGGTAAGTTTATGATCAGGCAATTGAAAAAGATAATTGGGGTGGGGAGTTGTTTATTCTTTATTGCTGCCGCTGGAGCCTCCCATCAGGGAAGAGCAATTTTGATTGGAAGTGAATTCTCAAATTTTACAAAAAAACCACAGTATACGGAATTTCATGCAATTTACTACATATGAAATTAGCAAAATGGTGGCCAACTGCAGCCGGAATTTTGCTGAACTGGAAAGGTTAAAAAAATGATATATTGATGCCTCACTACTCACCTCTCCCGCACTCCGCTAGTCTCTTTACTCCTGTGCAGGTCTCACGGCTTGACTAGTCCTTGAATGTCACTGATGTGTGACTGATGGTACATCGTGCAGTGATGTCTAGTCTAGGCCTAGTCAATCCAAAAGACCTGACCCGAAATGAAGAAATGGAAGAGAATGCACATGACAGGGAAAGGGGAAATGATGACCAGATGGCGAGATAGCTGAGTGGAGATGTGGGTATTAACTCCCTTTTTTTACTTCCTACATTTATAATGTCCTGGGCTATGGAGAGACCCTAGAGCATAAAAAGGAATCATTTAGCTGCAAATCGAATTTTGCTGTAAATTCCACAAGACTTGGTGAATTTGAATCTTTGTAAATTCGATCATTCCTACCTTTAATCCATCCTTTCACACTTTTGTGTACATTTACTTCTTGTATCTACTGACCCAATCAATACATCATTATACAAGTGTATTTACAAAGATGTGTTTATAGAATTCAACAGACAATCAAGTAAGGGAAACAGTAATGTCTTTAAAATTTACAGGGGTTGTCCACTACTCAGACAATCCCTTTTCAACTGCTATATTCCCCCTTATAAAATAAAACCGGCTATATTTACCTTCGGTGCCGGTGCTATTTCAGCAATGATGGCATGAGTCTTCCAAGGCCCACGTGACATTTTTATACACATGGGCCCTGTATTCAACCTGTAATCTCTTTACTCTTACTACCTTCAGAGGTAAGTGATATTTGGAGGAAATCAGCAGCAGCTCTCACTTTATCTAGGTGTCAGCTAAAGAAGTCAGAATGAGGTGGGCGAGAATTGGTGGCAGGGCTCATATGGCATAACACCGTCATGTATTCCCTGGAAGGCCCGTGCTGTCATCGCTGGAATGGTACTTGCACTAGAGGTGAGTAAAGGTAGTAATATTTTATATTGGAAAATATAGGAATTTAGAAGGTATTGTCTGAGTAGTGAACAACCACTTTAGGTCTATTAAGATTTTTATTTTCACATCTTTGGCATTGCTTTTTTTTAAAGGGAATCTGTTGGTAGGATCAACCCTCCTAAACAGTTTACATGTGCATGCAGGCCATAGAAAGCTGAATTAATTGATATCTTAATATCTGCGATCTGTTGTCTTATTTCAGATAAATCAATATTTTTCTTAATATTTAAATGCGCTGTTAAGATCTTTGGGCAAGACATAGACCTGCATGAGAATCTACTTCCAAAGCTTTTTTAAATAGCATGGGGTTTACCAGTGTGACACATGTAATAACTGACAGTCTGCTCTCCTGATCTATATGTCTCACACTGTTAGCTTCCCTTTCATTTAAAATAAACTCTGGAGCCAGCTTCTCAAGGAAAATAGAGTCCAGCCCATAGATTTTAACAGGTCATTTATATATTAAGTAAAATGTTGATTTCTCTGGTGTAATATAAGGGATCGCAGATATCAAGATATCATTTTATTCAGCCTTCTATGACCTTCATGTCCATATAGACAGCTTAGGAGGGTTGAGCCTACTGACATCTGCCCTTAAAGGCCATGAAAAACTGGGATATAGCTGCAAATCCATCTGATAACAAATTCATGTGTTTTTTTTACTGTACTTCATGGATTTTCCATAAGGACTTGGATTTCTGAAGTTATTATTTTTATAGAGATAAAATACCACTTCTATTAACATGATTTTTAAATTAGCATTATGGAAAACAAGTTCCAGGAGACGATTCCATTTTATTACAAAGGCCACATATACTGCAAGGTTTTTTTTAGAATTGCAAATAATCAACTATGCATTACATACTAATGAAATTACCTTAACCTTCGCATTTCCATAAAAAGCACAGAACCTTTGCACTTAGATATAGCTGCTCATATTTCCATAGTTACTTTTTGTAAATGTAGCAGGCAGAGCGTATAGTTCTTACTATAGGCCAGTTTCTTCTGTAAAAAACAGAAACCAAACACTAATATAATTTTTTAGATATACCGATCAGTCATATTCATAACAAATAAAACTAATACTGTGTAGTTTCACCTCCTCCCTCAAAAGATTGCCGAGATGTATTACGGTAGAAGTTTAGCAAAATGTGTTATCCTGCTAAAAGAGGCAAGTGCCATTAGGAAATACCATTGAAATGAAGGTATCACTTGGTCCACAACAATAACATCCACATGACCGTCAGGACTCAAGGTTTCCTACCATAAAATTCCCTAGGACATCACGAAACATCTTCCAGATTTCCTTCTTTCCATGGTGCATCTTGGTATCATTACTTCCCCAATTAAGTGATGCTCAAGAATGTTGTTATCTACATGACGTAAAGGGAAACATGATTTTTCCGGTCAAGCCACATTCTTCCATAGCTCCATTTTCAGATGCTTAAGTTAGAAGATTTTGGTGTTGGATAGCATCAGCATGGATACTGTGGTAATGGTTTTGTGGCTACACAGCCTTATGCAAAACTAGTTGCAATATACCTTTCTATCACCTCCAACATTTTTTCTGTGTGCTATAGAAGCTAGAACAGATGGGCTGAATGTCGCTACTCCTGCGTATTAATAAGTCTTGGTCCCTAAAAACTTGTTCTTGTTTCCCTGATTATTTTCTCTTGGACCTCTTTGCAGGATAAAACACTGCCCACTATGAACACCTTTATGGCTAAGTTCACATGTCCAGTAATCATACGTTAGAATGGATCCAGCAGCATCCGTTGGCATAGAAATTGTGCAGAAACAAGTTGGGGTTTTTTGTCCATTTTTAACCCTAGAACACATACCTGGGGCCTCGCAGGCCTGCTAGGTTATTTGTTTTCTATGGTAGATTTCTATGGTTGCATATTCTAGGGTTAAATTATTGATTTTAGCTTGGAAATTGAAAGCGGAAGTCCTCATTAATATTTAATATTTATATTTATTTTTCTCCAAAAATCAGGGATTTTTATAATATAAAAATAGGTGTACTTTAGCTCCCCTAGCTCCAGTGTAGACCTTATTTCACAAAATGCTCAGCCTTTTGAAAACATTTTTGTAAGTCGGACAACCCTTTTAATAAGATAACATCTTAGGATGCTGTTGGCCATTTTGTATCATATGTTGAGGAACCAGTCTTTTCAGGGTATTCATTCGTTCCAACCATTGCATCACTGGCTTCTACTTTTATACTTGATTACTATTCTCAGTTACTGTCTCTGCTCACACAATTTCCAGTCTACATCCTATGCCTATTAAATCTTTTTTTCTTTGTTTGCTGTTTGCTAATTACCAGGTTGAGGCTTTTAAAGTTTACAATTAGAGGTTGCTGATATCATTAGGTCCTCACGTTCTACCTATTTCTGCTGTTTAGGAAGTTATAATAGGTTGGGATTAGACCGATATTATTAGCAATCCAAAAATTTCATTTTTACAAGCTGATATAATGTGTATAGAAAGGTAAATATAGCGCATAGACATAGGGCGGATAGGTTGGTTTGTCTGTATAAGTCGTATAATTTCAGGGACTCTGAACAGATGGATTCCATCACCCCTGTATATTGCCTCTACCTGACAGCTGCCTTTTGTATAGAGTTCTGTTTGACTTCCTAACCAATTTGTATACTTCTGTACTCTTTTAATTCTGTAGCGTAAATGCCCAAAGGATAAAGTCTATGGTGATTATAAACTTGGAATGTGATTTTTTGTTGTTAATAAGCTTTTTTTCTTTATACCGCTCACACTATACTGGCATTGTTTATTTTAATTGATGAATGTGTTTTTGTTTTTTAATATATCCTCTTCCATTTTTGTTTTTGAAGAACAAGAGCAGAACTATGATTACAACAATTCATAGAGACCTTTTATAATCCATCTCTCCCAGAGGACCTACACTCCATTGATGTAGAACATGTGGCATAACCTATTTTTTTTCAGTCTATCTTGTTATCATTGCACTTGCAAGACCTACGTTGTCATTGGAAAGGTCTAAAAGATCAGCTGTGAATTAACTATTGCCCAATTAATTTTTTGGTACTTCTGTAGCACCCCATGGGGCAGGTGGTTAACCTACTCGTTGCTGGGCCATTTTGGGTCGGGTCAGGCGTTGTCACAGGGTGGCCTTGCACGGTTTTGTTGCCCCAAGGCGTACAGTAAATGGTGGAGGAGGTGGGGTATTGGGAAAAGTTTGTTGTGACGCCACCTGTGGTATGCAGCCAGGGAATAGCCGCCGCTGCCGGGTTCCTCACCAGGGCAGTTGTTATGGCAGCCGGGATGGTGTCGCTCCCCACAGGCGGAGCAGGCCCTGGGTGGATGATGAGGGTTTTAATGGTCGTTGGGCCGTGGCGCCGGTAAGGACGAGCCAACACAGTCTCTGCGGGTTCAGGGTGTAGTTTACTCACAACTTCAGCTGCCAGCTCGGTCACACTGGTCACCACCATGATGGGCTCAGGTCGATCCCGAATCCGCGGGAGGTCAGAACCGGTCCGCTAGTCTGTGAGCTCTTCCTCACTGTGCTTTTTAGTGCGGGTTCCTGTGGCTTGAAGCACTTAGAGTCCCTTCCGTACTAGGTAGAGTACTGTTCCCTATGCCAGTAGCGGGGATCTCTTTGAGTCTGACCGTGATGTAGGCCCCGGGAGTCCTATATGCCACTTGGCTCTGGAAACTTGGGTGGTCAAAGAAGCAGGGAACCTCTCCGTCCGTCAGAATCTGGTGATGCAGCGTAGAATTACACCACCCGTGCTGCACCCTGAACAGCGCTGGTCCCGGGGAAACTGACACGGTATCCTCCTCAGCGATCGTTAAACTCCTATGTCCCACAGGAGCTACTGGGAAAGACGTCTGCTCACTGTCACTCCTGCTGGAGAACACCCTGAAAATTGGCTCCTAACTCCCCCTGGTGACCGCTCCTCCCCCTACCCAGGTCCTAAGCTAGTGGATTGGGGCCCCTATTGTGAGGCATCCTGTAACTGCCACACTGTTAGAAACCCCTTTTGTACCCGACCCTACCCCAGTCCCCAGTGGGGAAGGGGCAACCCATATGTGTATGTGGATGATGAAACCGGTACCGACGTCCTTTTGGATCCATGATCAGCACCACACCCTGAGTGGGGTGCAGTACCCTGTGGTGACCTGAGCCTCAGGGGCGCCACACTTCTACCATAAGAACATCAAAGTTGGAGCAGTGGGAGAATATTTCCAACAAACTTATAGTACTGTGCAAAAGTTTTAGACAGATGTGAAAAAAAATGCTGCAAAGGACGAATACTTTAAAAAATAGAAGAGTTGATAGTTTATATCAATTAACAAAATGCAAAGTGACTAAACAAAACAGAAATAGGAATCAAATGAATCAAATCAAAATTTAGTGTGATCAACTTTTGTCTTCAAAACATACATAAACAAACACATCAATTCTTCTAGATGCACTTACAGTATTTGATCAAACTCGGGGGAGAGGTATGACGCTAGTGACTACTCATCGGCTAGTCATGAGGCTGAGAAGTCTAGAGGTCCGGAGTCAGACACAAAGAGGGCTTGTCATAGACAAAGGGGTAAAGTAAAAAGTGTAATCAGGCCATGGTTCAAGATCAGATTTCCAGGAAGCTAGCAGATAAAGACAAAGGGACTGGGAAAATGGAGAGGATAGGTCCAAGATCAGGTAACAAACAGCACAGGGACCAAATTCACGCATACACCACTGAGCATAAGCTACAACTGGCAGTAATGGAAGCAGGGAGCCAGCTAAATGGCCTGGTAATCACTTCAAACTTGAGACACATGGAGAAAACTCACCACGTCCCAGCCTCCAATTGGACGGCTGAACTGTCCATCACCATACTAACAGCTCAGCATGCCACTGTCCAAGATTGGCCAGCTGAACTGTCACTCACTACTTTAAGACACACAGCTAGGAGCAATTGTGACAGGAAGTTGTTCCAATCACCTTGGAGAACTAACCACAGATCTTTTGTAGATATAGGCTAGCACAAATCCTTCTGGCTCTTCACATAATCCCAAACAGAATTGGTGATATTGAGATCAGGGTTTTGTGGGTGCCGTATCTTCACATCTAGGACTTCTTGTTCTTTATGCTGAAAATAGATCTTAATAATATAGGCTGTATATTTGGGGTCGTTGTTCTGCTGCAGAAAATATTTGCCTGATTTGACACAGTTACATCATAGAAACGTATCTGGCTGGAGTCACACTAGCATATGCATCGGATGCGAAAGCATCATATGTGACATGCTAGCAACATTCGCCCAGGTTCTGCTGTGAGCGTGATCAGAGTGTGACCCTACCCTATTTTTCAGCATTGATGACACCATTAAAACGAACTTGTCAGGTCTCCAGTGCACCCAGAACCACTAGCAGTTCTGGGTGCATATCTATAATCTCTCCTTAACAGCCCCTGCATCTAGCAGCAAACATAAACAGATCTTTAGAAAAAATATTTCTTAAACTTGTTTATGTGATTCTGATGTGGGCTGTGATTAGTCACAAGGGCATTAGTTCCCTGGCTAGTCGGCCATCTTAGCATGTTACTACGCACCACTTCCAATCAGCAATATCTTCTGTCTCCCTGCCTTCAGACGTTAGATCAAACAACAGGTAGTTAGCGGCAGCTGCAGCATTCACTTCCTGTTGAGTAACTCATTTGTCCGAAGTTGGCTTGACATAAGCCGACGGTTATTGGCCGCGGGGTTGTTGACATCACAAGTGAGTATTTTTTTTTTCCTAGGGAAATGTGAAATCAGAAGGGGTTGTCCTAGTTCTGGACAACCCCTTAAATCCATAATTGACTAAGGGGTTAATGACCACACTGTAAATATGCACCTACACTCTGCTTCTACCAACTCTCCATTTTTCGGCTGGGCATATATACAGTACAGACCAAAAGTTTGGACACACCTTCTCATCTCTAGAACAACTGTTAAGAGGAAACTTTGTGCAGCAGGCCTTCATGGTAAAATAGCTGCTAGGAAACCACTGCTAAGGACAGGCAACAAGCAGAAGAGACTTGTTTGGGCTAAAGAACACAAGGAATGGACATTAGACCAGTGGAAATATGTGCTTTGGTCTGATTAGTCCACATTTGAGATCTCTGGATCCAACCACCTTGTCTTTGTAGAAAAGGGGAACGATGGACTCTACATGGCTGGTTCCCACCGTGAAGCATGGAGGAGGAGGTGTGATGGTCTGGGGGTGCTTTGCTGGTGACACTGTTGGGCATTGAAGGCATCAAAACTATGAATTAACACATGTGGAATAAAATACTTAACAAAAAATTGTGAAACAACTGAAAATATGTCTTATATTCTAGGTTCTTCAAAGCTGCTGTTAACCTGCCATTTCTGAGGCTGGTGACTCGGATAAACTTATCCTCTGCAGAAGAGGTGACTCTTGGTCTTTCTTTCCTGGGGCGGTCCTCATATGAGCCAGTTTCTTTGTTGCGTTTGATAGTTTTTGCCACTGCACTTAGGGACACTTTCAAAGTTTTCCCAAATTTTCGGACTGACTGACCTTAATTTCTAAAAGTAATGATGGCCACTCGTTTATCTTTACTTAGCTGCTTTTTTCTTGCCATAATACAAATTCTAACAGTCTACTCAGTAGGACTATGTCACGCTCCCCGGGTCCCCTGCCCTGCTTCCCGGCTCCCCTGCCTCGCTCCCCGGCTCACCTGCCACGCTCCCCGGCTTCCCTGCTTTGCTCCCCGGCTCCTCTGTTAGGCGTCCCCTGCTCCACAGCCTCCAGCCCCCATCACCTGCGGTCCCCAGGCGGCCCGGTCCCCGCTCCCGGCGCCAGTCGGCAGCTCTGCTCCAGGCTGGCTCCCCTGCTTCCTATTCACCGCTCCCTGCCCTGGCTTCTGGCACCCGGGCCTCGCGCATGCGCATTAGGGCGCGCATGCGGTCATTGACCCTCTCTTAAAGGGCCAGCGTCCACTGACAGGATATTGAACACACAGGTACAGGGTATAAAGGGGTTTAATGTCCAAGTGGGCGGGGCCTGTTCTTCGTGTTTCCTAAGCTAGGAGTCAGGTCTCCTTGCGTCTGCTGGTATACTTACCTATCTCTCTTCTAGAGCCGCTCCTGCCTCGCCATCCGGTCCTGACGATTCCCGAACCCCGAACGCTGACTGTCTGCCATCCCGTCAGTTCGTACCATCTCTGATCCCTGTGGTGATCCGTCCTCTCGCTCCATCGGTTCCGGACTCTGCCTGACAACATCTCGGCCTCCGAACCTGAGCTCCGTCACCCGGACTACCATCAGTGACTCCGTGGTCCCAGGGACTTCTCCACTCCACTCTTTTGAACGGACTGTCCTGCTACCTGTAGTGCTCCGGCTACCGGACCCCTTGCCTTCAGTAAGGTGTTCGGCCCAGTGGATCCACCCCCTGGGTCTGCCCGTCCACCTGGCCCTAACAGACTATCAGCTGTGTATCCACCAGACTTCTGCACAACACAACTGATGGTCCCAACCCCATTTATAAGGCAAGAAATCCCACTTATTAAACCTGACAGGGCACACCTGTGAAAACCATTTCCGGTGACTACCTCTTGAAGCTCATCAAGAGAATGCCAAGAGTGTACAAAGCAGTAATCACAGCAAAAGGTGGCTACTTTGAAGAACCTAGAATATAAGACATATTTTCAGTTGTTTCACACTGTTTTGTTAAGTATTTCATTCCACATGTGTTAATTCATAGCTTTGATGCCTTCAATGTGAATCTACAATTTTCAGTCATGAAAATAAAGAAAACTCTTTGAATGAGAAGATGTGTCCAAACTTTTGGTCTGTACTGTATGTCGCCCAGGGATATAGGGTACTTGGTCCAGGGCGGTGTATTGCTGGGGAAATGTCACTTGGTGGCCGTTGCCCGGTTCAGTGTCCTGGGGACGCTTTTTAAAAAGGGTATATTTACAGGGGAAATTAAATGAAAGTTTATAATGCGATGCCACTTGCGGGTTGCGGCTATGTGGATGGAGCTGCCGCTGCGCAGTTCTCACTACTGGGGCTGGTGTTGGTGGCAGCCTGGATGTTAGGCCCTCCGCAAGTATGGCCGGGCCCCAGAGGATAGGTGATGTGGATGGGTGCAGAAAGAAGGTAGGCCACACAAGGGGTTGCAGTGTAACTGGTTCCTTTACTCACAGTCAGATGGAAACTGGTCACCCGAGAAAGGCTTTGACCGCTGGTCCCCTTAGTTCCAGTGCCGGTTTAGTGACCTGGTGGCTTCTTTCCCCTGCACCTTTCTTTGATTGGTGAGTCCCCATGGCTTGGAGCGTTTGGGGGTCCCCCCCTGGTAGTCTCTCAACGGTAGTCCGTATGACGGTAATGTGAACCCTGAGGGGTCGGAGTCTCTGGTCCTGTTTCCCAGTTCTCCCATTGCTACTGAGTCCCGAACTTCAAGGTCAGTGAGGTTCTTGATGGTCCCCTCACTCTGAAGATTTTATCAGGTCTGCCTGGAGCGTTTGCCTGACCTAGGATTCTGTACCCCGTTGGTGCGTAGTTCCGGGAGTACTCCAACGTACTCCACTGGCAACTAACCGCCTGGGCCCACAGGTCACTGTTACACTCTTGACAGTCCTTTGTGGCGCCCCTGACCTGGTCAGGCACCACTGAGTACTGCACCCATGCTGGGGACAGTACAAACAGGTAATCCAGAAGGCTGACCGAGGTGTGACTACACAGGCGCATAGTGATCAGGTCTCACACATGTACCTTTGGGAGGACCCCTGGGGATCCCAGGAGGGGGAAAAGCCTTCACCTTCACTGGAATAGTGGAGGGGGCCAAAAGCCTCCATCTCCTCTCAAGGGGTGTGGTAAGAGAGCCTGGTTGCTAGGTGGCGTAGGCAAGAACAGGAGAGGAGGGGCAGTGAGCCGGTTCAGTGCAGAGTCCAGGGAGCTCGGAGGAGAGCTGACCCCTTCCCCTGGGGCTGTTGCAGTCTGACAGCGCCCGCGCAGTGGCTACCGACGGGGGAGAACGGTCACCTAGGAGTGCTACCCGAAACCCATCTCCAGCTAGAGAGAGAGCACAGAGTGGGAAGTAAGGAGACTGCTAGGGAGTACCAGGCCCAAACGGGCGGCAGATCCCGGAGCGGGGATAGATCCACCTTTCCCTGCTAAACCTGCCGGTGTGGGGCCCTCAAAGCCCACACCACAACACCTAAAAGCCGCAGCCACGTAGCCACAGTTAGGGCCCATAGTTCACAGGAGGCAAGCAGCTGGAGTGATCTGGCCCAGGCAACAAGCAAACGGCAATCGAAGGGGAGTGAGGCTTCAGCCACTTCCCTGGGTGACCCCCATAGGGACTAAAAGTCGGGGTTACCCCAAACCACTAAGGGCTAAGGAAGGCGAGTCGGTAGTCACCATCAGAAGTCAGCCTGAAGGATACCTGGTTCCCGCCTGGTTCATCCCAGCTACGCCCGGGTTACTCACCCTGCCATCTGAAGTGAGTAAAACCCCTGAAAGACATCCTGCGTGAGTGGAGTTATTCTGCGCCTTGTGGTCCTACGCACCTACACAGGGCCCTGGGGCTTGCCTCACTCTCAGGAGGCTATTCCAACTAACTGCACTCACCATCAGCCCCAGGCGTCCCTCAACCTGCAGTGGCGGTCCCCACTGACCGCAATACTGAGAGTGGCGTCACGACAAATAGAAGATTCCCTACCTGTGACGAGATCCAGCCGAGTGGAGTCCCTGAAGGTAATGCACCGACACTACACCTGTGGGGCTTCACATCTGGCGTCACGAACAGGATAAGGACTAGACCTGTCTAGACAGGTGACCATGTGCCTGGGCGGTCCGCTTGAAAAATTGGAAGCGCCGCCATATTGCCACCATGAAAAGCGCGCTGAAAAAAACAACAGCAGCCCGCGCTGGGAGAAGTTACCGCCCACGAAGAGGTGTGGCTACCCAGAGATCCCCTGCAGAGTTCTGACCTCGCTTGTGAAGAGAGCGGAAGCGTCCAGAGACGGCGGAACGGAAAAGAAGCCAGCAGCTTGTTGTTAAGGAAAATGGCGTCTGAATGCAGAGACCCAGAGCCAGGCTCCGCTGCCTGGTGGTGTCGGGAGCTCGCCGAGTTCTGCGAACAACTGGAGGCCAGGGTCGGAAGGCTGATCAGAGAGGGACGTGCGGAGTTCCTGGGAATGACCGCGGCGGTTCAGGCCTATGAAGAGAGAGCCGCGCGCCGAGTGCCAGACCGGGCGGTGACGACTCAGACCCCGATGCTGCCACCGATGGGTGAGTCCAGTGATGCCCCTGCCAGCGCGAGTGCCCCGACCCCTGCTGCCACGTCCGCGGTCCCTGAAGAGGCGTCCGGCGCGGCGACGCTGAAGCAGGCCGCAGCCACGCCAGGAGCAGCCCGCCAAGCTCAGGCCGCCGCAGCGATGCCCTGCTCGGCCCACCAAGACCCGGTCCCTGCAGCGACGCCCAGTCCGGGCCGCAGAGAACCGGCTGCCACCGCGACCCTCATCCGCGCCGCAGGTGTGACGCTGACCCAGGCCGCCGCCATGCCAGGCGCGGCCCGCCAAGACCAGGCTGCCGCCATGCCAGGCGCGGCCCGCCAAGACCAGGCCGCCGCCATATCGGGCGCGGCCCGCCAAGATAAGATTGCATCACCATTTCCCCCGGCCTGCAAGGCCAGAGCAGCCACCGCTCCCCAGTCCAAGGAGGTCCCTGCTAGGAAGTCCCTGGTAGGTGAGGACCCCGCATACTGGCAGCTGAAGGCTGACCTGGAGGCCAAGTTCCCACAGGAGATGGTGGACCGGTACATGCTACCCCCGCATACCCCCAAGAGGATTCCGGCAACCCCTGCAGCAACCACGCCGAAGAGTCCCCCGCCTGGGCCTGCTGATGAAAGTCCATCCCCAGCACTGCCACCAAAGGAGTGCTCAGAAGAACTAAGGGGGAGGGGAGGCCAGGAAGCTGAGGAGCTGACTCAGGAGCCACCAGCAGTGGATCCATACCCAGAGCCAGAGATGTTGCCATATTCTCGCTGGGATGAAGAGGAAGACTTGTCCAGCAACCTCACCTGGGAGCCTGCCAGCAGTGAAGCAGCCACCCAGCAGAACCCAGCCCGTAGGACACGGCGCCGCAGTAGAACCCAGTCTTTCCCTGCACCGCAATCTCCAGAGCAGAGAGATGAAATAACGGCCAGAGACCTAGAGGAGAAACGGTTCCTGAGAAGAGCCAAAGCCCAGGTCAGAGGACCCCTTTGTAGAGGAATTGTGGAAGACTTTAGCCTGAAGTCAGGATACGGATTCATCGTTGCACCTGGTATAAAGGAAGGTATCTTCGTCAATAGAAGAGACGTTAGAGCTCATTTGCCCAGAGGACATCCTGGAAGAAACTTAAAGATGGGAGATTCAGTGCAATTTACAATGCATCAAGGAGAAAGAGGGTGGTATGCGCTCGATGTAGCACCATGTACCAGCAAACCCCACAGCCATCCCATGCTACAAGATAAAGAAACAGATGAAGACAGAGAAAGAAAAGACAAGGAACCTACTGATGAGACTACCACTGATGACGACAGAGAGCGAGAAAGCAGCAGGTGCCGCAGCCCTACAGGCCCAAGCCCTGGTGAGGAGGAATCCATGTAAATAACATAAGAAATACAGCAAGTTACCAGTTTTGAAGTTTTTGCAACGTTTTAAAGTTTAAGTATGTGCCCACATAAACTAATGTGAGAAATGAACCTTAAGGCTATGAACTGGCTATAGCCACAAACTCTCGCAGTGTAAATAGTTACACCAGAGGGCACCACCACCAGAGTCAGCCTGTTTAGGGGCTTGGCTCGTCTGCAACCAGGGGGCACGTCCGTATATAGGGCCTTGGCTTACCTGCAACCAGAGAGCATGCCTGTTTATGGGGCCTGGCTCTCCACCACAAAGAGGGTACCTGGTCAGCACCAACTGTGGAGGCCGCCTCTACATCCTGCCAGAAGAGGCTGAAGGCGCGGATCCACCAGGCCAGGTATACCCTGAAGACCACCAGCCCATGAAAGCCGCCTCTACATCCTGCCAGAAGTGGCTGAAGGCGCGGCCAACGTGAGAGGGTTTTGGGTGGGTTAACGGACTTGTGGGTGGAGGGTGGTGATGTATGGTACCTGGTGCTTTTAAAAATGTTTTACTGTTTTATGCATTTTAAAATGTTGTCTTGCAGCCCGAGGACGTGCTGGTGATAACTAAGGGGGAATGTGGCGCCCCTGACCTGGTCAGGCACCACTGAGTACTGCACCCATGCTGGGGACAGTACAAACAGGTAATCCAGAAGGCTGACCGAGGTGTGACTACACAGGCGCATAGTGATCAGGTCTCACACATGTACCTTTGGGAGGACCCCTGGGGATCCCAGGAGGGGGAAAAGCCTTCACCTTCACTGGAATAGTGGAGGGGGCCAAAAGCCTCCATCTCCTCTCAAGGGGTGTGGTAAGAGAGCCTGGTTGCTAGGTGGCGTAGGCAAGAACAGGAGAGGAGGGGCAGTGAGCCGGTTCAGTGCAGAGTCCAGGGAGCTCGGAGGAGAGCTGACCCCTTCCCCTGGGGCTGTTGCAGTCTGACAGCGCCCGCGCAGTGGCTACCGACGGGGGAGAACGGTCACCTAGGAGTGCTACCCGAAACCCATCTCCAGCTAGAGAGAGAGCACAGAGTGGGAAGTAAGGAGACTGCTAGGGAGTACCAGGCCCAAACGGGCGGCAGATCCCGGAGCGGGGATAGATCCACCTTTCCCTGCTAAACCTGCCGGTGTGGGGCCCTCAAAGCCCACACCACAACACCTAAAAGCCGCAGCCACGTAGCCACAGTTAGGGCCCATAGTTCACAGGAGGCAAGCAGCTGGAGTGATCTGGCCCAGGCAACAAGCAAACGGCAAACGAAGGGGAGTGAGGCTTCAGCCACTTCCCTGGGTGACCCCCATAGGGACTAAAAGTCGGGGTTACCCCAAACCACTAAGGGCTAAGGAAGGCGAGTCGGTAGTCACCATCAGAAGTCAGCCTGAAGGATACCTGGTTCCCGCCTGGTTCATCCCAGCTACGCCCGGGTTACTCACCCTGCCATCTGAAGTGAGTAAAACCCCTGAAAGACATCCTGCGTGTGTGGAGTTATTCTGCGCCTTGTGGTACTACGCACCTACACAGGGCCCTGGGGCTTGCCTCACTCTCAGGAGGCTATTCCAACTAACTGCACTCACCATCAGCCCCAGGCGTCCCTCAACCTGCAGTGGCGGTCCCCACTGACCGCAATACTGAGAGTGGCGTCACGACAAATAGAAGATTCCCTACCTGTGACGAGATCCAGCCGAGTGGAGTCCCTGAAGGTAATGCACCGACACTACACCTGTGGGGCTTCACACCTTCCTTTCCGACACTGGTCTTCTGGGTCCCTAGGGGGGGGGTAGGCCCTGCATCCCGGGGATGGGATGGGGATGCAGTACCTTGTAGCTCCCTGATGGCTTCAGGGGCACTACACATATATATATATATATATATATATATTGTATAGATATAGTGTCATATATATAGCTTGGCATGGGCAGCTGTCTGGGTCCTGCTCTGCCCCATTTATTTTGAGGTCTTCAGACACATAGCGAGGTAAATTCAATAGGTAGGACTGTCCCGATTGGATATATCTTGCTGGGGTGGGATGGCTTTTACTCTCTTTTGATAAAAATAGAGTCAACTAAAAACCATATAATATTCACAGGTACTATAACTATTCATTTACTTACTGCAGGGTATTTGTATTTTTTATTTTCCTCAATGTTGTGAAATACGGTCAGATAGATGTCCATTATGCAATATCATTAATGAAGCATCTTTTGAACAATCTCCCGGCCATGTTTGTTCAAAAACTGTATGTAAGTGAACCTAAAAAAATTGAGGCTTTGATGCTATTTTGAAGGTAAAGGGCAGTCGCACCAATTGTTGATTCACTTTGCTTTGTTGATTGATAAAAATAAAATATCAACACACCTATATTTGAAAGTTTTCTTACCCTGCAGCATTTTTTCCTCCCCTGCTTACAAACTTTGCACAGTACTATATGCTGTATATATTAATGTACTAATAGTCTTTAAAATGCTCAGATGTGATTTGGCCTTCCCGTTGACTCTTTTTAGGGAATATCAGCTATGCAAGGAGACAATAAAAACTATGTAAAGGATAAATACAATATACATGAAGTCAATCTCAGCTGAGACTATATTTCTAGCTCTACCTAAACCATCTTTTCTTTAGTTGTTTATGTACTGTAATCTCTAAGGAGATCCATGCTACATGGTAACCCTGCTGATGTAATTACCCTAATGAGATGTCTGCAGCTTTTTCATATGAGCTGAAACTATAGTGGAAGCAATTCTTGCCAGTGCCATGTTTTAATATTTACTATTAGGAACATTATTTTCCATCTGCACATTTTTTTTCCAATTCTACACCTTTTTCATTTTCCCATTTCTATCTCTAAAGGGAATCTATTATCAGGCTTTCACCCCTTAAGGGCGCTTTACATGCAGCGACATCGCTAGCGATGTGGCTCGTGAAAGCACCCGCCCCTCTCGTTTCTGTGTCACAGGCAAATCGCTGTCCGTGGCGCACAATAGGCCCCATCACACGGACTTACCTGCCTAGCGACGTTGCTGTTGCCGGCGAACAGCCTCTTTTCTAAGCAGGCGGTTCGTGCGGCGTCACAGCGACGTCACACGGCAGGCGTCCAATGGAAGCGGAGGGGCGGAGAGCAGCCGCATGAAAGTCACGCCCACCTCGTTGCCGGAGGATGCAGGTACGTTGTTGTTCGTCATTCCTGAGGTGTCACACGTAGCGATGTGTGCTGCCTCAGGAACGACGAACAACCTGCATCCAAAATCAGCAACGATATTTGGGAAATGGACGACGTGTCAACAATCAACGATTTGGTGAGTATTTTGCATCGTTAGCAGTCGCTCGTGTGTGTCACACGCAACGACGTCGCTAACGAGGCCGGATGTGCATCATGAATTCCGTGACCCCAACGACATCTCGTTAGCAATGTCGTTGCATTTAAAGCGGCCTTTAAACTATTTCTATGCGCATGTACCTCTTTCAAAGACAAGTCCATCCATAGCTCTAGCTAACTAGTCAGTTTCTCCATTACCGAGAACTTACCATTAGAATAAATATGCAATGAGGCTGAAGTGCCTTGCGCATGTGGAATCACTTCCCAAATCTCTGCTCTCCCCAACTCTAATATCCACCCAGCAGCACCTTCTGCTTGATTGGCAGCCCCTTTGCTGTGTGACTTTGGAGCATCGAGCTGGTGAGAGCAGGAGCTTGGTCAATGCTTCAACATGCTGAAACACCCTCATTTGCATAATAATTCAAATAGAGAGATTTCGGTAATAAGGGAATGGGCTAGCTAACTAAAGGTATGGATGGACTTGTCATTTCAAGAGCTACATGCTCATATAAACAGTTTTGATGGTGAAATCTTATTAACAGGTTACTTTTAAAGGGGATATGTCAACTGCAAAATACTAGGTATAGTGGTAATTATGTTTAAATAATTTTAGACTGGTTTACTGGAACAGCAGCTGCTGGGAGAAAATTAAGTTATATTCTCCCTGCAGCTGTGTGCTTCCAGACATTGAGACATTGCAGGGGGTAAGGCTGCTTTCACACATCCAGCTTGAGCTCTGCGGCTCAATCCGGCTGTGCAAGCTATGCAACGGATGCGGTGAAAACACCGCATCCTTTGCATAAGTTTTTCCTTTGCGGCCAGTCCGGTTTTTGCCGCTTGCGGCATGCTACTGAGCATGCGCAGTGGCAAAAACCGCATGCGGCGGCCGGATGCGGTTATTGCCGCATCGCGCCGCATCCGGCCGCCATAGGCATGCATTGAAAAATGCGCCGCATCGGCCGAATGTGGCGTGATGCGGTTTTTTTTGCCGCACGAAAAAATGTGCCAGGCAACGTTCCATACGGCCGCCGCATCGGCTAAATCTGCCGCATGCGGCAAAAACCGGATGGAACGCAAGGCCTTGCGGCACAATGCGGCACTAATTAAAGTCTATGCAGAAAAAACGCAACCGGCAGCAAAAAAAAACGGTTGCGATTTTCCTGCAAAGTGCCGGATTGTGCCGCATTGCAGAAACCGGAGGTGTGAAAGCAGCCTAAGTCATCTCTGACTATAGACTGAGTGCAGCTGTAATCACTCCCCACAATATTGATTGACATCCTGATTTTGTACACACCCAGTGCACACATATGCTAGATGAAGGGGTAGGGATTACAATTTATTTACAATTAATTACAATACCTGTAGATTAACACTAAATATGAAGGTAAACATAATTTTTGCAGGTGACAGATTTTATTAAACCTGGATGATAAGACCAAGTTGGCATAGTATTGTTTGGGTGCAATTTTAAGATATTTATAAGTTACGGTAATTTAAACCTAGAAATTAGTGAAATTCTCAAATGGATACACTTAAAGAATATAATATGCTTACAGTATCTTTGAGTATATTTTTAAATGATTTCATCCAGCTATCATCCAATAATTTGTAATGACCGATCAATGACAGATAATCTGTGAAAATTGGGACTTAAATTCTGCCATATCATGTAGTTTATGATGTGTGACCAAGTATATTAGCCATTTAGAAAAGTTGTATAGTTACAAATTTCATCTTGTTCTACATGCTGCAGTATATATTTTTTGCCTTATATATACTGTATATGTAGCAAATCCAGGGTGGTGTGGGTTAACTAAGCTCTGCTGGTATGTAGCGATACCAAGGTGGTGATCCTTTTCTGCATGCATTCATTAGGAATGCCTCTGAAATGTTTTGGAAGGAACCAGGCATTTGTACACACTGGGGGTTTCTCCAAGGCCTAAAACACACTTCCGCAAAAAAAACGTCCGTATAATACGGTCCGTTTTTCGGGTCCGTGTTCCGTTTTTTAGGGGCGTTTCTCCGGTACGTATGGTATCCGTGTGATGGCGTATGCGAGCCGTGTGTGCGTGTGGAATGTCCGTTTTGACATAAAATACGTACGTGTGCTGTCCGTGTGCTGTCCGTTTTTAAAGGCCCGCATTCTTACCCAATTAACGATTTTAATCATTCATCATGAGATCCTGGTGTTGTTGTTTGCTTTCAAATGACCTGATTGATTGGAAACAAGTGTTTCAAATTTTGTGATGAAAAACGGACACGGACGATACGTGCTGAATACGGATATACTCCGTGTGCGGTCCGTGCAGGCACGGACCCATAGACTAAAGCAGGTCCGTGCCTGCGTGTTGCCGGCAAAAAATGGACATGTCGTCCGTGTAGAAAAGCGCACACACGTACTTACGACACGGACACACGTTCCGTGTGATGTTACGTGTGTGTGCCATCTACCATTGAATAACATGGGTCTCCGTGTGTATGTGTCTCCGGTACGTGCAAATACGTACCGCACACGTACAAATTACACGGATGTGTGTTGCGGGTCCAAGAGAGAGAGTTCTCTCCCTGAGAGGGAGCTGCATGTGGCAGGTGAGAGAGAGATCTCTCACAGAAAGGCAGCTGCATGTGGTAGCTGATAGAATTCTCTCCCTGAGAGGAAGCTGCATGTGCAGCTGAGAGAGTTCTCCCTCTGAGAGGAAGATGTCTGTGGCAGATGAGAGATAGTGAACTATCTGATAGAAAGCTGCATGTGGCAGCTTAAAGAGTTCTCTACCTGAGATGAAAGTGCCCGTGGCAGCTAGGAGATGAAGTTTCTCAGAAAGGACACTGCAAGGGTCAGCTTGAGAGTTGAGCAGTCTGCTATTGACGAAGGAAAAAAGTGTGTTTAACGGTAGGCAGTCAGCCACAGCACAAGCAATCTTGGAGCTGGGGAAGAAACCAGCAAGTGTAAGGTATACTGGACCTAGGTGAGGAGCCTGATCTGCTGGTTGGAAGAGCCTCCCGTATTTCTTATCCTGCAGTGAGAGCTGGACATTTATCTGTATGGGTGAGCCTGCATGTGTCTGTATATGGACTGTTTTTTTGTTCCTTGATGCCAGAGAAAGAATGTGTGTTTTCCATTCTGCTTGAAGATTGTGTATGACAATAAACTACCCTATTTGACCAAGGAACTACTTACCTGTATGAATGCTACCAGCTGCTTAAAAGCCAGGGAATCCCTTTAGGTGGTATTAACAAAACTAAAGAGATAAAATGAATCTCCTGTTTAGCTGTTTCTCTTGTTTAACTACTTCAGATAGTCAGTAAATGGCCGTTTTAAAGAGAACCTGTCAGCACATTTTTGCAATATAAAGTAAAAACATTACTGAAATGGCATTGTAAAATTGAATTAATTAAATTGATACCTTTCATGAATCCGCCACTCACTGTGCATTGGAGGCTTGTTGAGCTGTGAGTATTTTGAGTGACAGCTCGGCCATCCTATCTGTGGCAGTGGCATGTTGAGCTATTGGTCTTGTGAGGGACAATCCAATCACCCAATCAGGGCAGGCACGTGCTCAGTTTCTTCTAGGTGTGTCTTGCTTTGAGCAATTACCTAGGTATTTAGCTGGCTGACTCTGATCTGATTATTGCCAGTTGTAGCCTTAGCTCAGTGGTGTGTGTCTTGTTTGTAGTGCTTTGGTTTTCTGATCTTTTGCTGCCTGGCCTTTGACATTACCTTTGACTATTTATTTTTCTAGTCTCTTGATCCACTACCTTCCTGGAATTCTGACCTCAGAAATCTGCTTTGTTGTTCTTCTTTAATCACCACTACTAATTAATTTCGGTATACAGGGACTGGAGTGTACACTGTGTTTTCTCCTTCCTTTCTGTGATTTACCTGCTTCTCTGCCTGCCTCTTGTCTTTGAATGACCTGTCTCCTCTGTTTGAAATATTAGCAGTGACCTGACATTCAAAGACAAGAGGCAGGGACAGGAACTGAGGAATAACAGAAGTCCAGCCCCTGTTCACCGAAATCTAATTAGCAAAAAATGGTAAATGGTGAGTAAATAAAAACCATAAAGTAGATTTCTTCATCCAAGGTATCAATTTAATCTCTAAAGCCCCATTACAGACATATTTTTTCTTTATTTTACAAAATTATGCTGATGGTTTCTCTTTAACATTCTACAATATTCAGCAACCTATTCTTTTTATAAAAGGCAAAGTAATCTGGATGTTCTCCCAAGTGGAGCAGGGGACTGGAGGAATGCTTTCACTGAACTTTTCTTGTTACCTTTTTGTCTTTTCTTTCTTTTCTCTTCTCTTTTCCTTTTACACTGTCATCTTCTGTTCTTTATTGTCATTTGACGATCCCACACAAATTATGTCGGGAGAGAGAAGAATGCAGCTTACCGAATTCAAGTGGCCAATTTTTTGGCTTTTCCAAAGGAGTCTCTCAGTGTTTTTTTCATAGAGAACACAGGTATGCCCGGCCAAGCTGAGCATTCTTGTATATGCTGAAGTCAGGAAAGATAGCTGTTGGCCAATTAATCATACAGTCAGGGCCAGAAATATTTGGACAGTGACACAAGTTTTGTTATTTTAGCTGTTTACAAAAAAATGTTCAGAAATACAATTATATATATAATACGGGCTGAAAGTGCACACTCCCAGCTGCAATATGAGAGTTTTCACATCCAAATCAGAGAAAGGGTTTAGGAATCATAGCTCTGTAATGCATAGCCTCCTCTTTTTCAAGGGACCAAAAGTAATTGGACAAGGGACTCTAAGGGCTGCAATTAACTCTGAAGGCGTCTCCCTCGTTAACCTGTAATGAATGAAGTAGTTAAAAGGTCTGGGGTTGATTACAGGTGTGTGGTTTTGCATTTGGAAGCTGTTGCTGTGACCAGACAACATGCGGTCTAAGGAACTCTCAATTGAGGTGAAGCAGAACATCCTGAGGCTGAAAAAAAAGAAAAAATCCATCAGAGAGATAGCAGACATGCTTGGAGTAGCAAAATCAAGTCGGGTACATTCTGAGAAAAAAGGAATTGACTGGTGAGCTTGGGAACTCAAAAAGGCCTGGGCGTCCACGGATGACAACAGTGGTGGATGATCGCCGCATACTTTCTTTGGTGAAGAAGAACCCATTCACAACATCAACTGAAGTCCAGAACACTCTCAGTGAAGTAGGTGTATCTGTCTCTAAGTCAACAGTAAAGAGAAGACTCCATGAAAGTAAATACAAAGGGTTCACATCTAGATGCAAACCATTCATCAATTCCAAAAATAGACAGGCCAGAGTTAAATTTGCTGAAAAACACCTCATGAAGCCAGCTCAGTTCTGGAAAAGTATTCTATGGACAGATGAGACAAAGATCAACCTGTACCAGAATGATGGGAAGAAAAAAGTTTGGAGAAGAAAGGGAACGGCACATGATCCAAGGCACACCACATCCTCTGTAAAACATGGTGGAGGCAACGTGATGGCATGGGCATGCATGGCTTTCAATGGCACTGGGTCACTTGTGTTTATTGATGACATAACAGCAGACAAGAGTAGCCGGATGAATTCTGAAGTGTACCGGGATATACTTTCAGCCCAGATTCAGCCAAATGCCGCAAAGTTGATCGGACGGCGCTTCATAGTACAGATGGACAATGACCCCAAGCATACAGCCAAAGCTACCCAGGAGTTCATGAGTGCAAAAAAGTGGAACATTCTGCAATGGCCAAGTCAATCACCAGATCTTAACCCAATTGAGCATGCATTTCACTTGCTCAAATCCAGACTTAAGATGGAAAGACCCACAAACAAGCAAGACCTGAAGGCTGCGGCTGTAAAGGCCTGGCAAAGCATTACGAAGGAGGAAACCCAGCGTTTGGTGATGTCCATGGGTTCCAGACTTAAGGCAGTGATTGCCTCCAAAGGATTCGCAACAAAATATTGAAAATAAAAATATTTTGTTTGGGTTTGGTTTATTTGTCCAATTACTTTTGACCTCCTAAAATGTGGAGTGTTTGTAAAGAAATGTGTACAATTCCTACAATTTCTATCAGATATTTTTGTTCAAACCTTCAAATTAAACGTTACAATCTGCACTTGAATTCTGTTGTAGAGGTTTCATTTCAAATCCAATGTGGTGGAATGCAGAGCCCAACTCGCGAAAATTGTGTCACTGTCCAAATATTTCTGGACCTAACTGTATGACCAATAGCTATGTAATGTGTATGTTAATCTTTAGACCAAGATAGCCTAGGATAGGTAGCTAGGATTTTTTCACCTAGGGCAAAAGTTTAATTTGGTTACTGAGCCCTGAATCTAAATACCATAGCCAAGGCAATGATGAGAGGTGGCTTGTTGACACCCACCCTGGTACCCATGCTCCTGTTGCCCTTAATCCCTGGATATAACCGTGCCTTAGCAGAAAATGGTTAGAGAGCTCTATCTAGGAGTTTTTTCACCCCTGCCAGATTAAGTTTGTTGCCCTTGCCGCATACTCAAATTCCACAACCAAGGAAATATGAAATTGTTCTCACCCTTCCTGGAACCAATGTCCCGGTAGCCTTCTCCCTAGCTACAACCCTGCCTTAGGTGAAAATATTTTCAGACTTGTAGCTAGAATTTTCTTCACCCAGTGCAAAGTTGCAGTTTGCCGTCCTTGGTTTATATCCAAATACTATGGCCATAGCAATATGTGTTTGTTGGCATCTTCCCTAATACCCATACCCGGTAGCCTTCACCGCTAGCTGCAACCCTGTCCTAGCTCAAAATAATCTGCTATCAGGATATTCTCTTTATGGAATGGGGAAAAAGAAAGCTAAAAGCCTAAACCCCAGGTAGTCTGAAATTAATGAGGATCTGTGCCTAAACATAATACATTAAAAGCACAAACCAACTGGGTAGAATGCCACCCACTACATTTCATGTGACATTTCGGTTGGGGGGGGCCGAACAGAAGAGTATGTCATATGAGTAGAAAAGATGCTTCATGTACCTTACTAATAACTAGGTTAGTGTTAATGGTTGCCCTATTATAAAATGATCAGTCAGATCAGTAAGATTAGCACAAATAATATAACTTAATAGAAAATGGAACATGCAGTTCTAAAGTTCTTCTGCTATTATAAAACATCCACAATACGTATGACAGGCTCTTATTTTATATGAGTGACTTATAGTTCAACCATAACGTTATTTGTAATAACCCCATTGTGTTTCCACAGGCCAAGTCTCAAGTCTCTTAGCAACACTACAAAAGGAGATCAGCATTAAATGAGTAGTTTGGCCATTTCAAGCATTTCTTCATTGTGAACATCTCATAAGCTGTCAATCATTAGACCCACATCCGCTATAAAAACATTTATAAAGAATATTGAAAAAATATATGAAATATTCCGTCAGTGGAGCTGTACTATAGACGTAAGTGCAGATTTGGAGACTGTTTTAGCAGAAAGGTTGATTATGAAATTTTTGCTGTGCCCATATTTTTGCTATAAATATTATGACGTTATCATGTTTATACCACAAGGACAGTATTTTATATTGCACTCAGTGACTTGTAGCTAAACATCAGTAGCTCCGTGAAAAAGAACATTCAGTAATATAGGGATTTTTAAAGTATTTTATATTATTTTTTTTTCTCTAGAAAATGTTTTCTCACAGGCTGTTTGTTATCCATATTTGATTTAAAGGGAGTTTGTCACACCCAAAATATCAATTAAACTGCATAAACATTTATATAGGGGATGTGGGCTCTATAAAAATGATACTTGGCAAATACAGCTTAACATAATATTTGATGTAATGCCTTTCATTTAATATGAAAATGAGGGCACTTTGGTGCACCCTTGGTGCTGACTACAGCTTAGTGCACTTACACCCTACTATTTGCAAATTAAAGCCAGCCCCTTGTGTGATTGACAGAGCTCCTTTGATAAGAGCAAGAAATGTCTTAAATTAGTTTGCATATCTCCATTTGTGCACTAACACTTGAGGAGAGCAACGGCATGCTAAAATTGTCATTGTGGGTGTATACACAATGTGGCTGCATGTCCATTCTGATTCTTGGTTGCTGCCTGTCTAAAAGTGTACTGAGTGAGCGGCTTTAGTGAAAATGAGATGGCCTTGTGATGTATACATGCTTTCTGGTCACTTCAAAGCCGCTCCTCTTCACTGAAGCCACTCAAAAAACAGCCAAAGACATCCGTGAACTAGACCCGCAGTCACTTTGTGTACACTGCCACAATGACACATGGAGCATTTCACTGTGCTCCTCAAGTGTCAGTGCCCAAGCACAAACATGCAAACTGATTTTGGACAGCACTCACTATTACCTACAGTGCGCTGTTAATAAATATACAAATAGGAGGGTGTTATGGTGCACCAAGGCGTAGGCCATACCAGGGGTGCACCAAAATATCCTTTTACGTTACATAATTGTAGATTTTTAAGCAAATATTAAAGGGGTTGCCAGACTTTTGGTAAAAGTCTGCAGTCACACCTCGTGACTGCAGACTTATGAGTTCTCATGGCACTGCAAGCTGTCAAGATTCTTCGGTATCTGTGGAGAGATTGGGTGGTCAAGAGAAGGCAAGTATGCAATATGCATATTTCTGACCATATTCCAACTAGACTTCCAGAGCCTCCCTCCATTCACTTGTATGCACACAACTAGTAGGAATGTGGTCAGGAGTATGCATATCACATACTTGCGGTCACATGACTGCCTTCCCTATCTGCAGACACCGGAGAATCCTAATAGCATGTGGTGCGTGCACTGTGAGGATACTGCAGTCATATGGAGTGACTGCAGACTTTTAGCAAGAGACTGGATAACCCCTTTAAGTTAAACTGTATATGCCTGGCATGAATTTTATAGGGGTTATATAAATGTTTATGAAATTTAATTGGGAGTGATAAATTCCCTTTAACGTATAGACAATGTTTCTCTAATATCGTTTGCTTGTTTGTCGATTTGTCTGGTAGGATGAAAACATACTCACTGCTTATTTGATTGCGTTATTTTAAAGAATTTGAAACAAAACTGTAACAAACTCTAAAAGACCAAACAGAAAAGTCATTTAAAACATGTAAATGATGAATTGGGACCAAAGTGTTCAAAGCATCTTGGATTCAACTACCACAGCGGAAGTAAAAAGACGTTAAGACGAATATAATGCTACAGGTATTTCGGGTTTCATAGACATAACAAATAAACAGCATAAAACTGGATGGTATTCACAGATAACGTATAGATAGTTATAAATAGCAGCGTTTTACATTTCTTCTTAATTTCAATCATACAAATCCATATTTGCAGAATCCATCTTTACTACTTCCTGTACACTAGCTGAAGCATCTACATTTCCATTTTCCTATGAGGCAAGGCTTAGAATTCCTTCTCCAAAATCTTCCACATTAAGTTGACACTTTTCAATCCACCACATTATTAGGGCAACCTTGTGCAGCACAAGACAACCTCAGGACTACCAGTAACTTTGCTCCACCATTGTTCCCAACTATGCTCCTGTTTGGACCTCTCCCAGCTTCACAGTAGGCTATGCTCACTTCTAGGATAATGTTTCTGCCATTTTTTTTCTGGATTCCTGTTCTGGGAGAATTTGCTTTCTGTCTGATTGATGCTTATTGTGCTGTATCTGCAGACACTCTGTTCTACTAGGACTCTACAGCCAAATATATGACTGAAGCCAGTGGCGTAAGTAGAGTTTGATGGGTCCCAGTGTAAAATTTGTAACTGGGCCCCCACAACGGTACACCAACACTCGGGGTCCTGGATAATGACTTGGCTCCTTCCCTCAGCACCCATGTTTCCCATGATTTGAATTCCCTCTTTCCCAGCTTTCCTATGTTTTGATATCCATTTTGTCCAGAGGATGTACCTTCTCCATGCTCTGCTATACATCTTTCCCTGAGCATGCAGCTTTCCCATGCTCTGATATACTTCTTTTCCTCAGCACCCAGCATTCCCCTATCAGAGTATGGGAAAGCTGGGTGCTGAGGGAAAGATGTATAACAGAGCATGTAAAAAAGAGTCTCTTTCCCTCAGCACAAAACTTCCCCATCCAATGCTTTTATCTTCGTCCCCCCTCATATATAGCTCTCCAAATACTGTAAAGGCCTTCACATAGCTTTTCATATAATTATAATGGGTCCCACATAAGGATTCATAATGCAGCCCCATAGTTCTTCATATTGTATTATGCAGCCCACATACTGTTTAATACACGCCCATAGGCCTCCATATATTACAATGCAGCCCCATAGTCCTCCATGTTTTCTAATGCAGCCCCCTAGTTCTTCATATTGTATTATGCAGCCCCCATACCATTTAATGTACCCCATAGGCCTCCATGTATTATAATGTACCCTCATAGTCCATATATAAGGTGTCATTCATATTGTGTTATGCAACCCTTATACCATTTAATGCACCCCATAGACCTCTATGTACTATAATGCATTCCCATAGTCCATGTATAAGGTGTCATTCATATTATATCATGCTGCCCCCATATCATTTAATGCACCCCCATAGTCCTTGATATTATATTATGCAGCCGCAATACCATTTAATGTACCCCCATAGGCAACTGCCACCGTGTATTCACTTATTAAAAAAAATAAACAATTCCTCACCTTTCCTCATTCCCTCGCTGCTCCAGTCAGAGCATCCTCCCGTTCTGCGCTCTGCGCTCGACATGACTCAGCACAGCAGTTGCACAATAGTGGCGTCACCATGCTCTGCTGCACTGAGACGTTGAGTGCAGGCACAGGGGGAGAATGATAAAGGATGGAGCGGAGCGCTCCGCTCCACCCTTCATCATCCCTTTGTGCCGCCGCTAGCACCCAGCCCTCCTGACTCACAGGTCCCATAGCAACCGTGTAGTTTGCCAATGAAGAGCCCAGCAACTCTCTCACAGAGAAGAGCTGGCTGCTTCTCTTCAGGGCCCAAATCACAGTCACGATCTCTGCAACCGCTGTCGTTACACCCCTAGCTGAAGCTTTGCAGTAATTGATAAGTCTTTCATACCCAAATACTCATTCAGCTAGTTTTAGGTTTCAGAGTACACTTATACACTTACTAGAAGGTGGCCCGATTCTACGCATCGGGTATTCTAGAATTTACGTATTGTGTAGTTAATGTATGATTTTTGTTATATATATATATATATATATATATATATATATATATATATATATATATATAGATCTTGTTGTCTGTAGTTACCAAGTGTTTGTGTAGGGGCTGTACATGTTCTGGGTGTTGTCTGGGTGTGGCGGGGGGTGAGAGCAGTGTTGTTTGTGTGTTGCGTGTGTAGCGTTATTTGTGGAGCGCTGTGTGTCTGTATCGCTGTGTGTGTGTTGCGCGGTTTGTGTGGGTGTGGGGTGTGTGTGTGTTTTGGGGGGAGGTATGTTTTGTGCAATGTGTGTGTTGTGCGGTATGTGCGTATATTTGTGTGTGCCGCGGTGTTTGTGTGTTGGGTGTTGTGTGTGTGCAGCGTTGTCTGTGTGTGTGGGTGTCTGTGTAGGGCAGTGTTTGTGGTTCCCAGTGTGTGTGTGGTGTGTTGTGCAGTGCGTGTGTGGCAGTGTGTGTGTGTGTTTTGGGGGGAGGTGTGCACCCCCCATCGTGCTCCATCCCCCATGCTGCGCACCCCCCATCGTGCTCCATCCCCCATGCTGCGCACCCCCCATCGTGCTCCATCCCCCATGCTGCGCACTCCCCATCGTGCCCTATCCCCCATGCTGCGCACTCCCAAACGTGCTCCATCCCCCATGCTGCGCACCCCTCATCGTGCTCAATCCCCCATGCTGCGCACTCCCCATTGTGCTCAATCCCCCATGCTGCGCACTCCCAAACGTGCTCCATCCCCCATGCTGCGCACTCCCCATCGTGCTCTATCCCCCCTGCTGGTATGTGCATATATTTGTGTGTGCCGCGGTGTTTGTGTGTTGGGTGTTGTGTGTGTGCGGCGTTGTCTGTGTGTGTGGGTGTCTGTGTACGGCAGTGTTTGTGGTTCCCAGTGTGTGTGTGGTGTGTTGTGCAGTGCGTGTGTGGCAGTGTGTGTGTGTGTGTGTGTGTGTTTTGGGGTGAGGTGTGCACCCCCCATCGTGCTCCATCCCCCATGCTGCGCACCCCCCATCGTGCTCCATCCCCCATGCTGCGCACCCCCCATCGTGCTCCATCCCCACTCCCCATTGTGCTCCATCCCCCATGCTGCGCACCCCCCATCGTGCTCCATCCCCACTCCCCATTGTGCTCCATCCCCCATGCTGCGTACTCTCCATCGTGCTCCATCCCCCATGCTGCGCATTCCCCATCGTGCTCCATCCCCCATGCTGCGCACTCCCCATCGTGCTCCATTCCCCATGCTGCGCACTCCCCATCGTGCTCCATCCCCCATGCTGCGCACTCCCCATCGTGCTCTATCCCCCATGCTGTGCACTCCCAAACGTGCTCCATCCCCCATGCTGCGCACCCCTCATCGTGCTCTATCCCCCATTCTGCGCACTCCCAAATGTGCTCCATCCCCCATGCTGCGCACCCCTCATCGTGCTCCATCCCCCATGCTGCGCACTCCCCATTGTGCTCCATCCCCCATGCTGCGCACTCCCAAACGTGCTCCATCACCCATGCTGCGCACTCCCCATCGTGCTCTATCCCCCATGCTGTGCACTCCCAAACGTGCTCCATCCCCCATGCTGCGCACCCCTCATCGTGCTCTATCCCCCATTCTGCGCACTCCCAAACGTGCTCCATCCCCCATGCTGCGCACCCCCCATCGTGCTCCATCCCCCATGCTGCGCACCCCCCATCGTGCTCCATCCCCCATGCTGCGCACCCCCCATCGTGCTCCATCCCCACTCCCCATTGTGCTCCATCCCCCATGCTGCGCACCCCCCATTGTGCTCCATCCCCACTCCCCATTGTGCTCCATCCCCCATGCTGCATACTCTCCATCGTGCTCCATCCCCCATGCTGCGCATTCCCCATCGTGCTCCATCCCCCATGCTGCGCACTCCCCATCGTGCTCCATTCCCCATGCTGCGCACTCCCCATCGTGCTCCATCCCCCATGCTGCGCACTCCCCATCGTGCTCTATCCCCCATGCTGTGCACTCCCAAACGTGCTCCATCCCCCATGCTGCGCACCCCTCATCGTGGTCTATCCCCCATTCTGCGCACTCCCAAACGTGCTCCATCCCCCATGCTGCGCACCCCTCATCGTGCTCCATCCCCCATGCGGCGCACTCCCCATTGTGCTCCATCCCCCATGCTGCGCACTCCCAAACGTGCTCCATCACCCATGCTGCGCACTCCCCATCGTGCTCCATCCCCCATGCTGCGCACCCCCCATCGTGCTCCATCCCCCATGCTGCACACCCCACATCGTGCTCCATCCCCCATGCTGCACACTCCCCATCGTGCTCCATCCCCCATGCTACGCACCACCCATCGTGCTCCACAGTCACACATCAGACAGTATACATGCACACACCTGATCGCATACACTCACACACACACCTCACTTCTCCCTGTGCCCACCGGTGGGCATGTGTGTGAGAGTGAGTGTGATCTGATGTGTGTGTGTGTGTCTGTTCTTATGTGTGTGCGTGTGTGTGTGTTCCGCCGCTGCAGGACCTTGATGCGCTCACCTCGGGGCGAGAGGCCATTCCGTGTGGGGGGTGGAGCCTGGGCGAGCGGTCAATCCGTGCGAGGGGGGCGGAGGCGAGGCGAGCGGTCAATCCGTGCAGGGGGAGGAGCCGAGGCGAGCGGCCAATCCGTGAGGCCGAGCGGCCAATCCGTGTGGGGGGGCGGGGCCATGGCGAGCCCAGCGACCAATGCGCTGTTTGTCACCGTAAGGACATGGCCAATCCGTGCGGGGGGGTGGAGCCAAGGCGAGGCGAGCGGCCAATCCGTGTGGGGGGGAGGAGCCGAGGCGAGGCGAGCGGGCAATCCGTGCGGGGGGGGGCGGGGCCATGGCGAACCCAGCGGCCAATCCGCTGTTTGTCACCGTAAGGACATGTCACCGTAAGGACACAATGTTTGAGCAAGACAGACAGACAGAATAAGGCAATTATATATATAGATAATCAATGTAGCAACTGAAAAAAGCATCAACCTAACACTTACATACGGTAGCTTCTAACCGCCCTAGATACAGAGGTACTGTCCTCATTTGAGAGAGCAGTTCAAACGTGCTGGCAGGTCATGACTGTGTCCCAAGTTTCACTCACTGATGGCTTCTTTCCTGCATCTTCATCACTTCGTTGCCCCTCCTGTGGGAGCGTGTGTTGGGGGGAGTGTAGTATCTTCGCCCAGCACATATTGACATTCAATTAAATCAGGGGTGGGGAACCTCCGGCCCGCGGGCCGCATGCGGCCCGCCATGACCTTTTATGTGGCCCCCGGGCAGATTCCCGGGGGAGGCAGTGCTCGTGCTGTCACCGCAGTTTGCTGCCGCCGGCCCTTTAAATCCACACATTGCTGTTTGTGCTGCAATGTGTTCTCCCGTCGGCCAGTGCCAATTGTGGGCGGGTCTACAGCAGCCTCACAGCTTCCTGCCTTGTGTGTCCGCCCCCTGCCCTCCGGAGATCAGTGCCTGCCTTCTCCTTCTGATGCAGTGTCCGGCTCCTGCACTCCGGTGATGTGAGTGCAATGCTGCTGTGAGTCCAGCGCCGACCCTCTGATGCTATGTGCCCTGCCCAATGCTTTGTGCCTCCCCACACCAGTTCTGTAAACCCTCTCCCCCAGAGTTGCATGAAACTCTCAGCGCAGTGTGGCCCCCAATGTCCTGTGTGCACCCCTCCCCCAGTCCTGTGTGGAGCCCCCCCAATGTCCTGTGTGCAGCCCATCACCCAGTAGTCCTGTTTGCACCCCCCCAATCCTGTGTGCACCCCTCCCCCAGTCCTGTGTGCAGCCCCCCAATGTCCTGTGTGCACCCCCACACAATCCTATGTGCAGCCCATCACCCAGTCCTGTGTGCACCCCCCAGTCCTGTGTGCACCCCCTCAGTCCTGTGTGCACCCCCAGTCCTGTGTGCACCCCCAGTCCTGTGTGCACCCCCCCAGTCCTGTGTGCACCCCCCCAGTCCTGTGTGCACCCCCCCAGTCCTGTGTGCACCCCCCCAGTCCTGTGTGCAGCCCCCCCCAGTCCTGTGTGCAGCCCCCCCCAGTCCTGTGTGCAGCCCCCCCAGTCCTGTGTGCAGCCCCCCCAGTCCTGTGTGCAGCCCCCCCAGTCCTGTGTGCACCCATCCCCCAGTCCTGTGTGCAGCCCCCCAATGTCCTGTGTGCACCCCCAAACAATCCTATGTGCAGCCCATCACCCAGTCCTGTGTGCACCCCCTCAGTCCTGTGTGCACCTCCTCAGTCCTGTGTGCACCCCCCCAGTCCTGTGTGCACACCCCCAGTCCTGTGTGCACCCCCCCAGTCCTGTGTGCACCCCCCCAGTCCTGTGTGCACCCCCCCAGTCCTGTGTGCACCCCCCAGTCCTGTGTGCACCCCCCCAGTCCTGTGTGCACCCCCCCAGTCCTGTGTGCAGGCCCCCCAGTCCTGTGTGCAGGCCCCCCAGTCCTGTGTGCAGGCCCCCCAGTCGTGTGTACAGCCCCCCCAGTCGTGTGTGCAGGCCCCCCAGTGATGTCTGTGCAGCCCCCCCTAGTGATGTCTGTGCCTCCCCCCCAGTGATGTCTGTGCCTCCCCCCCAGTGATGTCTGTGCCTCCCCCCAGTGATGTCTGTGCCTCTCCTCAGTGATGTCTGTGCCTCCCCTCAGTGATGTCTGTGCCTCCCCTCAGTGATGTCTGTGCCTCCCCTCAGTGATGTCTGTGCCTCCCCCCCAGTGATGTCTGTGCCTCCCCCCCAGTGATGTCTGTGCCTCCCCCCCAGTGATGTCTGTGCCTCCCCCCCAGTGATGTCTGTGCCTCCCCCCCAGTGATGTCTGTGCCTCCCCACAGTGGTGTCTGTGCCTCCCCCCCAGTGATGTCTGTGCCTCCCCCCCAGTGATGTCTGTGCCTCCCCCCCAGTGATGTCTGTGCCTCCCCCCCAGTGATGTCTGTGCCTCCCCCCAGTGATGTCTGTGCCTCCCCACAGTGGTGTCTGTGCCTCCCCACAGTGGTGTCTGTGCCTCCCCACAGTGGTGTCTGTGCCTCCCCACAGTGGTGTCTGTGCCTCCCCACAGTGGTGTCTGTGCCCCCAGCCCCGCGTGTGGTGTCTGTGCCCCCAGCCCCGCGTGTGGTGTCTGTGCCCCCAGCCCCGCGTGTGGTGTCTGTGCCCCCAGCCCCGCGTGTGGTGTCTGTGCCCCCAGCCCCGCGTGTGGTGTCTGTGCCCCCAGCCCCGCGTGTGGTGTCTGTGCCCCCAGTTAATTAATTGCTTCACCCAATATAGCAGGGTCATTTAAACATTGATAATTTTGTGCGGCCCCCGAAGGTTGGTAGAAATTTCCAAATGGCCCCCGACAGAAAAAAGGTTCCCCACCCCTGAATTAAATAAACAACTTCTTTTTTTTGGAATTTGGTCTTCTCGGGAATCAAACCTACAACCTGTATCATTGCCGGTAACATCTGTTCATACACTGAACAAAAATATAAAATCAACAATTTTGTTTTTACTTCCATTTTTCATGAGCTGTAGGGAGCACATGGACACAGTCCGTGTCAAAGCTTGGACATGTGCACAAGCCCATTGAATTTAATGTGTCTACATGTTTCCTTGTCTCTGTTACATGTGAAGAAGGATGTCACACGTACTGGAAACACAAATGTATGAAGGAGGCCTAAAGTCCGGCTGAACTTCCCGAAGTGAATTTTTACGGGTCCGCTCATCTCTAGTAACAACCCATACAACACAGTGAACACATTATTTTCTGTGATCGGTAACACACACCCATAAAGAATTAGATAAAAATGGAACACTGAGGCCATATTCACATTTAGCGTAAATGCTGCGTTTCATTCTACTTTTTTTCTGCACATTTTCTGCAGGTGTCCACACCATGGGATGAATTATCTTCTCTGAGTATTGTGTTTGCTGGGTTTTTTCCCTTACTTGGTGTGCTTTTGGTGTAGATGTAAAGCAGTGTTTTGAATGATTTTAATAGTACAGAAAAGCTTTAATTCTACACTTAAAAATGTGACAGCTTTTTTTACGTATGTTTTTTCAGGCCCCACATACTGCATAAGCTTATAAAGAAAAAAATACAAAAAAAAACGTCCATTTGAGCAGGGTGTACTTCAATTCTGCACCAAAAACATAAAATAAAATGCAATAACCAGAGAAGATCGTTATTGCGTAGTCTGGTGCAGACTGCAGAGACATAGAGAAAAAGTGCAGAAAACAAAAAATACAGTATTTTCACTACATGTGAGATTGGTCTTACAGACATGAATAAGTAAGATGTCATATAGTGAAGGTAATATAAATATGAGAAAGTTATGGCTGTAACATTTATAATGAATAAACGTAAAATAAATCCAAATGTCCCAACTAAAGATGAGCATAATGCATAGATTACGTCACACTAAACCTGGCTAATCAAAAGCCATGTTGGGGATGCCAAAAGATAAGAGATTTATGGGCCTCCCGAACAGCCACCAGGTACTACTGACCTGGATGCTGGACCGGAGTACCATGAAGCAATCCTCTCATCTCTAGTCCCTCCCATCCCCAAAGCAACAGACAGTCCTGGATTTGGGTCTATGCCCTGCAATACTAGGCAGTCTTCTGAATGTCCCTCCAGGCCACCGTTCCTTCTGACATCTCCTCTTGTTAGGGTTTAAACAAATGATAAATGGGTGGCTTGGGGCATGGCTAGGGGCATGGTCAAAATTTGCTGCATTGCTGTAAAAGTTCAAAGGTAGATATGTATTACAACATCTTCAGGATGTGGTAATCCCTGATGTACTCTTACACACTCCCCTTCTTTAACAATTGCTGTCCTCGGCAAACAGGACCTGCAAAACAAAAGGAAGCAATACGACTATTTCACATTTTTCCATGTATGCTCTTCTTTCAAGCTTAAGGAATGCATCAATAAAACATATACAAGAATCCATCAACAAATTCCTTGACATAACACATTACGTTTATTATACTCTACCAAATATACAGCTCCACACTTAGATGCTATGTAAACATTGAATACAGAAATGTGAACATACATTACTGCTAAGAAAATAAATTAAAAAATGGAGACACTTAGAGCATAAAAGGCTAGTTTTTTGTGAGCCCAGCATCCAACGTTAAGGCGTATATTTTTGCCATTTCCATACCTAAATGCCTTTACTCGGCCTGAAAAACCTACAAATTAATGGGTGGGCAGAAACCTGGTAATAGGAAATTAAAATCACCTTAAGATTCTAAGAAGTGATCAGTCACAAGGTATGACCCTATAATCTAAAATGAAAAAATAGACGGAACTTCAAAACAGACAAATGTGAACAGGTGCATACTGAATATGATCTATTTTCTGACAAATATACAGCTGCACACTAAGGTATTCAAGCTATGAATATAAAAATTTGAAAATGCATTACTGCTAAGGAAATAAATTTAAAAATTGAGACTCCTAGTGCATAAAAAGGACAGCTGTTTAGATGGCCAGGAACCTGTCAATAGTAAATTAAAATCACTTTGACGTTGGCTGCTGGGCTCATCACATGAAACTGCCCTTTTTATGCGCTAAGGGTCTCAATTTTTTTAATTCCCTTAGCTTTAATGCATGTTCAAATTTCTATATTCAATGTTTGCATACCTTTCAGAGTTCAGCTGTTTATTTGTTAGAGTATATTTCATGTTCAGTTTGCACCTGTTCGCATTTGTCTGTTAGGATTTGTCATCAGTTTTCTCATTTTACATTACATTTATTATAATATCATCAGGGGGGTGTTGATCATTCTTCCACTCTCAAACAATTCTACAAAATTAAAAATATTATTCATTACATATTTTGCCTTAACAAAATGTAAAAAACCAATGCCAGAACAGTTGTTTTTATTCCTCCTGCCTCCAAAAAACTCATTAAAAAGGATTGTTTTTCCAACAAACAATCTCACATAGATACAAAAAAAGTGCAAATACAGCAAAGTGTTTCAGATTTTATTGCAGCCTAAGTTTATAAAATGTGTTTATTAGTAATGTAGTAATGTGTGATGAGAACATAACTTATTGCCTAAATTATATTTTTGTTTGAAATTTACTTTTTATAATTATTGGCATTTTTTTATATTACTATATGGTTTGTTTTTTGTTTTTTATTAAAAGAGTCTTGCAGAAATATTGAAATTTTTGCAAATTTTCACACTAGGCCTAATTCTAGGTTTATTCTTCCTGTTCTTTCAGGAAAGCCACATGGATGTTAGTAGCACTAGACTGACCCAGACCCTACTTAAAAAAGCACTCCCACAAAGGTTTCTGGGCTTTTTTACTAAATCTGCGTATATGTGCATGTTGTGTGGTGTGTGTAATATACCACCTTCTCAGTGATGTCATGGCTCTTCAGAATATCTGAGTGACTGTATGCTATGTGCGTAACTCTGAAGTCTCTTTAACAATGTAAGTCTATAGAGCCTCATTTTGACGCTCCATAGATTTACATTGTAAAAGTCTCTTCGGAGTCACACATAGCGCAATGTTACCCAGAGAATGTAAAGGTGATATCAATGAGCAGTGTCGTAAGCAGAGTTCGATGGACCCTGGTGCAAAATTTGGACCTGGGTTCCCCCTTTTATGTTGGTCAGATGTATCTATATGTATGTATACATTTAGTGTTCTAAATCCTATACAGACATACACCCTCTCCCCTATTATGTAGTATTGTCCCCCATCCTGTTCTAATGTCCCCCATCCTGGGATCCTTCCTGGTAAATATGTCCCCCATTCTGGTACATATGTCCCCCATCCTGATATATATATCCCCTGTCCCAGTATACAGTTAGGTCCAGAAATATTTGGACAGTGACACAAGTTTTGTTATTTTAGCTGTTTACAAAAACATGTTCAGAAATACAATTATATATATAATATGGGCTGAAAGTGCACACTCCCACTGCAATATGAGAGTTTTCACATCCAAATCGGAGAAAGGGTTTAAGAATCACAGCTCTGTAATGCATAGCCTCCTCTTTTTCAAGCGACCAAAAGTAATTGGACAAGGGACTCTAAGGGCTGCAATTAACTCTGAAGGCGTCTCCCTCATTAACCTGTAAGCAATGAAGTAGTTAAAAGGTCTGGGGTTGATTACAGGTGTGTGGTTTTGCATTTGGAAGCTGTTGCTGTGACCAGACAACATGCGGTCTAAGGAACTCTCAATTGAAGTGAAGCAGAACTTCCCGAGGCAGAAAAAAAAGAAAAAATCCATCAGAGAGATAGCAGACATGCTTGGAGTAGCAAAATCAACAGTCGGGTACATTCTGAGAAAAAAGGAATTGACTGGTGAGCTTGGGAACTCAAAAAGGCCTGGGCGTCCACGGATGACAACAGTGGTGGATGATCGCCGCATACTTTCTTTGGTGACGAAGAACCCGTTCACAACATCAACTGAAGTCCAGAACACTCTCAGTGAAGTAGGTGTATCTGTCTCTAAGTCAACAGTAAAGAGAAGACTCCATGAAAGTAAATACAAAGGGTTCACATCTAGATGCAAACCATTCATCAATTCCAAAAATAGACAGGCCAGAGTTAAATTTGCTGTAAAACACCTCATGAAGCCAGCTCAGTTCTGGAAAAGTATTCTATGGACAGATGAGACAAAGATCAACCTGTACCAGAATGATGGGAAGAAAAAAGTTTGGAGAAGAAAGGGAACGGCACATGATCCAAGGCACACCACATCCTCTGTAAAACATGGTGGAGGCAACATGATGGCATGGGCATGCATGGCTTTCAATGGCACTGGGTCACTTGTGTTTATTGATGACATAACAGCAGACAAGAGTAGCCGGATGAATTCTGAAGTGTACCGGGATATACTTTCAGCCCAGATTCAGCCAAATGCCGCAAAGTTGATCGGACGGCGCTTCATAGTACAGATGGACAATGACCCCAAGCATACAGCCAAAGCTACCCAGGAATTCATGAGTGAAAAAAAGTGGAACATTCTGCAATGGCCAAGTCAATCACCAGATCTTAACCCAATTGAGCATGCATTTCACTTGCTCAAATCCAGACTTAAGACGGAAAGACCCACAATCAAGCAAGACCTGAAGGCTGCAGCTGTAAAGGCCTGGCAAAGCATTAAGAAGGAGGAAACCCGGCGTTTGGTGATGTCCATGGGTTCCAGACTTAAGGCAGTGATTGCCTCCAAAGGATTCGCAACAAAATATTGAAAATAAAAATATTTTGTTTGGGTTTGGTTTATTTGTCCAATTACTTTTGACCTCCTAAAATGTGGAGTGTTTGTAAAGAAATGTGTACAATTCCTACAATTTCTATCAGATATTTTTGTTCAAACCTTCAAATTAAACGTTACAATCTGCACTTGAATTCTGTTGTAGAGATTTCATTTCAAATCCAATGTGGTGGCATGCAGAGCCCAACTCGCGAAAATTGTGTCACTGTCCAAATATTTCTGGACCTAACTGTATATGTCCCCATCCTAGTATGTATGTCCTCCATCTTGGTATATATGTCCCCTATCCTAGTATATATGTTCCCCATTATAGCCCACATCCTGGTAAAAATGTACCCATTCTTCCTGGTATATATATCCCCCTCCTGGGCACATTTTGGTATACATGTCCCCGGCCCGGTTTATTTGTTACCTTCCAAGTATATATCTCATCCTCCTAATATATACGTCCCCATCTTGGGCCCCTCCTGGTGTATATAAATCCCCCTCCTGGTAACATTCTGGTATGTATGTCCCCATTCTGGTTTTTGTCCCCATCCTGGTTTATTTGTCCCGATCCTGGTATATTTGTATGATCCTGGGCACTTCCTGGTGTATATATCTCCCCATCCTGGGTAAATTCTGGTACATATGTCCCCATCCTGGTTTTTGTCCCCATCCTGGTATATATGTCCCCATCCTGGGCTCCTCCTGGTATATATATATCCCCCTCCTGGGTACATTCTGGTATATATGTCCCCATCCTGGTTTTTGTCCCCATCCTGGTTTATTTGTCCCAATCCTGGTATATATGTTCCATCCTGGGCCCCTCCTGATGTGTGTGTATATATATATATATATCCCCCACCTGGGTAAATTCTGGTACATATGTCCCCATCCTGGTTTTTGTTCCAATCCTGGTTTATTTGTCCACAACTTGGTATATATGTCCCCATCTTGGGCCCCTCTTGGTATATATATCCCCCTCCTCAGTGCATTCTGGCATATATGTTCCCATCCTGGTTTTTGTGCCCATACTGGTTTATTTGTCCCCATTCTGGTATATATGTTTCACCCTGTGCCCCTCCTGGTATATATATCTCTCTCCTTGGTACATTCTGTTATTATGTATTCCCATCCTGGTTTTTGTCCCTTTCCTTTTACGTACAGTAAATGCTGGGGGAAGTGAGGTATTTGGGAGAGTTTGTTATGACGCCACCTGTAGTATGCGGCCAGGAGTAGCCATCGCTGCAGAATTCCTCGCCGGGGCAGGTGTTATGGTAGCCAGGATGGTGTCGCTCCCCACAGGCGGAGTGGGCCCCGGGTGGATAAAGAGGGATTTAACTGCCATTGGCACCTGTCACGCTCCCGGTCCCGGTCCGAGCGCGCCGCTCACCACCCGTTGCTCCAACCCCTGGCCGCTCTCCTGCTACCCCGTCCATACCTTTTCCCCGTCGGTCCCGCCCCTCGCTGCTCATTCACTGCAGCCACCTACGCCCCAGCGTCCTGCCTCTCCTCCTGTGGTCTCGGCTCTGACATCCGGGTTGCGGACCTCACACATGCACACTAGGGGGCGCGCACGTGCACTCTCCTTGACTTAAAGGGCCAGCACAGCTGTCCGGAATATTACTAATAAGCACCTTGGGTATTTAAGACTTGCTACTCTCCATGGCCAGTGCTTGTTCAACGTGTCCCTGTAGCTTGTCTCTTATACTAGTTGTTCAGCCCCTCTATGCCTGTGCTTGGTGTAACCCTTTCTCTGCTTGCAGATCCTGAATACTGTTCTGAGCACACATTCCAGCCTGATCCCAGTAACCTGCACCAGTCTCCGCTCCTCGACTTCAGCCTAACTCCTGTAACCTGCACCAGTCTCAGTTCTGGACTTCTGCCTGATCCTGTTAATCTGTATCTGGTCAAGATCGGAACCTGCATCCAGTGACTCTTGCTGATCCCAGCTTCCGTGCATCTAGGCCCTCTGTGGTTATGCCTGACAGTCCCTGTATAGGGGTTCACTAGAGGTGGCATCGCAGAGGAGTCCGGTGCACGGTCCAGTGGGTCCACTCCCAGGACTATCCTTACAGCGCCTAAGCGCTGGGCAGCGGCACCGGTAAGGACGAGCCAACACAGTCTCTCCGGGTTCAGGGTGTAGTTTACTCACAACTTCAGCTGCCAGCCTGGTCACACTGGTCACTGCCGTGATGGGCTCCGGTCGATTCCAGATGCGGTAAGGGGTCTAGAGTGTCCCCCTCAGCAGTTAGGTACCCTGGCTGAGCTCCCGCTCCAAGCCCCGGGCCTAGCAAAGTCCAACTTCTTCCTGAGATGTCTTGCCAGAACTATGGTCCTGACGGGTCTGCTCTTGATGTGAGTGTGTTGTGCCTATTTCTACTCCAATTGGAACCTACCCCTCAGGCGGCTGGCTTCAGTGACTGGAAAGTCCCAGAATCGTTATGGCCACCACCCTGCCTACCCTGAGCCACCCCACCCTATGTGAAGGCTCCTAAGCTGTATGTAGTGTGTGAATGTGGAACACCGGTGATTAACCCCCCTTAATTGAGGTGCAGTACCCTGTGGCAACCAGAACCTCAGGGGCGCCACACTTCCACCTGAAGCAAGGCAGGGGCTGGGGTCAGCCAGCCCTCCCACCACCCTCCAGCGAACTTCAGCTCACAGAGCTCCTACGTTTCCTTGCCACCTCTGCTGCTCTACATTGCCTGTAGCAGTGTGATGAGGTTGCAGAGTGATGACCTCATTACTCTGCTGCACACTGGGCCGCAGAAGAAATTGCCGGGACCCTCTGCTGCTGATGTGACTGGGACCCGATAAAGAGGGGAGCCTGGCCCGCTGCGTAATAAAGCTAAGTATTTACTCCAGGCCACCCTCTTCCCCAGGCCCTATATATTAGTAATGATTGTCATGCCCTGATGGCGGCCCTGATCATAGTACAGGGACCCGATGAGTCTCTGCACCACAATGCATTTCAGCTGGATGTGCAGCCTTGGGCCAGGCCGGTCGCGGTTGAAATCCCTGCCAAAGCAATCATTACGCCCCTGTCAATGAGATAGGAGCAGAACGCCACTTGATCCTGGAAATGGCAGAAGTAGTTGAGTATATTAACACACACCTTACTACATACACATATACACAGATTTAGTACGAAAAACCTTCATGGGATTGCTTCTTTAAAGGAGCTGTCCAGTATTCTGATAAAGGTCGGTAGTCACTCTGTGATTTCAGACTTTTGAACACTAAAGGGGGCTTTACACGGTAGCGATATCGGTAGCAATTTCTAGCGATATCGAGCGTGTAAGTACCCGCCCCCTTCGCGCATGCGATTGTTTGTGATCGCTGCCGTAGCGAACATTATCGCTACGACAGCGTCAAACGTACTTACCTGGTCGGCAGCGTCGCTGTGACTGCCGAACAATCCCTCCTTCAAGGGGGAGGGACGTTCGGCATCACAGCGACGTCACTGCAACGTCACTAAGCGGCCAGCCAATCAAAGCAGAGGGGCGGAGATGAGCAGGACGTAACATCCCGCCCACCTCCTTCCTTCCGCATTGCGGCCGGCGGCAGGTAAGGAAATGGTCCTTGCTCCTGCGGTGTCACACATAGCGATGTGTGCTGCCGCATGAGCGATGAACAACATGGATAAACAACCCTTACCAATTTTTGAGTTTGAGACGACCTCTCCATGGTGAACGATTTTCACCATTTTTGAGGTCGCTTAAGGTCGCTGGTAAGTGTCACACACTGCGATATCGTTAATGACGCCGGATGTGCGTCACTAACAACGTGACCCCGACGATAAAACATTAACGATATCGTAGCGTGTAAAGCCCCCTTAAAAGTGTGCACACTGCATGCTGTAAGTATTGTTGAGTACTGGTGGAGAGAACGGGTTGTCACATGACCGCAGATATGGGATTTGTATACTTTCAGCCACATTAAGACTAGACAATCTCAGCCCTGCTCAATACAAGTGAATTGAGCAAGGCTGAACACATTTAGTCAGAATCTGGCTGCAAGTATGCAAATCACATACTTGCGGTCTTGTGATAGCCCGCTCTTGCTTGCAATACCAGTGAATCCTGATAGTATGCAATGTGCATGTTGTAAGGATTCAGACATCTGCAGACACATAAACTGACTGCAGACTTTTATTAGAAGACCGGACAACCCCTTTAAGTGTTTTTAAGTATGCAATGAACATGCCCTGATTGCAACAATGATTAACTGGGTGCCATTTTTATTTTATAATTTGTTGGCTAGCCATTTACTATCAAGGTCACTATTAAAAAGAAAACTGCATGACTGCAATTCATCTTCGCAATAGGTTGTGAGTGTATACAATAATTGGATGACATGCACCCATACAAGTCTATGGGTACATGCAAATTAGTCGACTGCACTTAAATGTCATCCAAGTGCAGTCTGATATACACAGACACTGGAGAAGATCTAGAAATTACGTTCTCCATCTTCTCCTCACCTGTGCTTCGATTTTGGCATGCGAGACAGTCATATAATAGTAAACTGACACTCAGCTGATCAGAGTTTGAGCTGAGTGTCATTATTATAATCAGATTTTTATGTAGGAAATGACTTCTGATCCACATATAAGACGCTCTGTGAAGGGGCTAGGCTAAAATAAAGTGTGAATTGATAGGATAAGAATGTTTTTAAACACATGCACACTACACTGCATATATCATTTCTAATTGACTTTATTTGCTTCACAAAATTGTGCAAATTATTGGCACAATGTGTGGTATCTCTCACTACCACCTTTTCCAAACGAAACATGCTTATTACAGCGAGGCCACATCCCTCTGTAAAAAATGTGTCTAAGACACCTAATAAATGTTGTAAAGATCACGTAAGACTGGTTTTTGTGCAAAGACTGATGTACACATATAACCTAAGAAATCTGCCATAATGTATATAAATAAAGAACTAAGATACATTCTGCACAGTTGCTCTTGGTTTTTCCTTCACAGAGTTTGGGCGGTAAGGAAATACACGTGTTCTATGTATAATTAATAGGGTGTTCTACATGGGTGTAGACTTTGCCTTTTAAATCAATGCCAAGAATAGGATAAAAAAAGAAAGAGTCAATTAAATTAGGAGAGGCCAATGCAAGCTAATAGCATAGGAATATACAGTATATATTATGAGTGCAACATCTGATTACGTTGTGAAACAATAGGATCTAGTAATTAGACTTAATACTTCTAATGTGCTAAAAACAAGTGTATTGAATAATCACATTATTTATTTAAAGTGAACCTGACATTTGATGCATGCTGCCCGATCTACGGCCAGCATGCTATATGATCTCTGCCAGGTAAATGTGACTCTGAAATGCTGCGGAGTTACAGAGAAAAATATTATTGTTGTTATCTATTCGCTTTCATTGTGTATTCAGAGCCATTCGAAGTTGCAAGGTGTTCGAAACGCGTCTGGTGTTTCATGCTCTGGATTTATCCACATCGTAGACGGATTCACAAGCTATGTACCATTTGGCACTTTCATTCACAAGTGGTCAGGACTACAGCATGCTGCAGGTTTTGGGAACAAACCTTGTTGGCTCATATTGGCCCATGTGTAGAAGGTTATGGCTACAGACAGAAATGACATATTAGCCCATGTGTAGAAGGTTATGCCCACAGACTGAAATTACATATTGGCCCATGTGTAGAAGGTTATGCCCACAGACTGAAATTACATATTGGCCCATGTGTAGAAGGTTATGCCCAGAGACAGAAATGACATATTGGCCCATGTGTAGAAGGTTCTGCCCACAGACTGAAATGACATATTGGCCCATGTGTAGAAGGTTCTGCCCACAGACTGAAATGACATATTAGCCCACGTGTAGAAGGTTATGCCCACAGACTGAAATTACATATCAGCCCATGTGTAGAAGGTTATGCCCACAGACAGAAATGACATATTAGCCCATGTGTAGAAGGTTATGCCCACAGACAGAAATGACATATTAGCCCATGTGTAGAAGGTTATGCCCACAGACTGAAATGACATATTGGCCCATGTGTAAAAGGTTATGCCCACAGACTGAAATGACATATTGGCCCATGTGTAAAAGGTTATGCCCACACATTGAAATGACATATTGGCCCATGTGTAGAAGGTTATGCCCACAGACTGAAATTACATATTGGCCCATGTGTAGAAGATTATGCCCACAGACTGAAATGACATATTAGCCCATGTGTAGAAGGTTATGCCCACAGACTGAAATTACATATCAGCCCATGTGTAGAAGGTTATGCCCACAGACAGAAATGACATATTAGCCCATGTGTAGAAGGTTATGCCCACAGACTGAAATGACATATTAGCCCATGTGTAGAAGGTTATGCCCACAGACAGAAATGACATATTAGCCCATGTGTAGAAGATTATGCCCACAGACAGAAATGACATATTAGCCCATGTGTAGAAGGTTATTCCCACACACTGAAATAACATTCATCTGAACTGAACTTAGGGCAAGAGGGGTCAGATCTAGTTTTGTGCTTTAGGTTTGTTGGGATAAGAGATTTACCTTGAACCTGTCAGGTGTAATATGCACCCAGAACCACAAGCATTTCTGGTTGCATATTGCTAATCCCTGCCTATCCATCCCTGTATACACTAGCATAGATAAAGAGATCTTTAGAAAACGTATTTCTAAAAATTCTTTATGATATGCTAATGAGTGAGGGGACTAGTCCCCTGGACGTTATTTCCCCTGGCTAGTCGTCTCCATTAGCATGTTAGTACGCCCCTGTGGCGTACTAACATGCTAATGAATACACAACATCACAGGATGATCTCACTCACCTCTCCGTTGCCATCGCCGCCCGATGGTGGGTTTTGGCTCAATGCGCATGACCCCGGAGTTTTGGTCATGTGCACTACTTCAGTTTCAAGCCATGACGCGTACACCTGGCTTCAGAGTGCGCATGACTTAAACTCCGGGGTCATGCGCAATGAGCCGAAATCTAGCATCGAGTGGCGATGGCAGCGGAAAGGTGAGAGAGGCCATCCTCTGATACTGCATATTCATTAGCATATTAGCACACCCACAGGGCACAGGGGTGCACTAACATGCTAATGGAGCCGACTAGCCAGGGGAACTAATGCCTGGGGGACTAGTCCCCTCACTCATTAGCATATCATAAAAGATCTTTAGAAATACTTTTTCTAAAGATCTCTTTATCTATGCTAGTGTATACAAGGACGGTTAGGCAGGGATTAGCAATATGCACCTAGAACTGCTCGTGGTTCTGGGTGCATATTGGACCTGACAGGTTCCCTTTAATAAGATTGAAAGGAATATACAGTATTGTGCTTGTCAATGATTAGAGGAATAGAAAACGGAGTGCAAGTTATTTATATGTAAAATGACACAAAATATGCAAGTAAATTGAATAGATGGCGTCCCCATGGTCAGAAGTACGTGCAAAACCTCCAAAAACTACCGCACGTACTAGAAAAAAATATAGTGTGCATTAGAAAAGTGAAATCTGTGTACTACCGTATGTTTTTTCTTCTGAGCTAAGACAGGATTGCTTGCTATAACCCTAAGCCTGAGGAACCAGAATTACTTGTTTCTGTTGACAACATTTCTCCTTCTGACTTCTGTCAGATGTACCGTTGTCATGGCGACCTTGTGCAAATACAAATTACCATGCACACAGACCTATTAACCATTGCTCAAGCTAGCTGAGCTAGATTTTGATGTGGATGATGATATGATTTCACCCATGGTCTTCATGATAACACTGTTAGGTCTCCTTTTAATGTTATTAATATACAAATAGGCCCAGGGTCTTGGAAATATTAAAAAACATGTGCTCACTTATTGACCCGGCACTTCTCCTTTACATTTACATAACGTGTCCCTCACCAATCTTCTGACGAGGACATCAGTTGACCGCTGCAGCCAACCATGGTCACCTACAGCTTAGGCTGCTTTCACACATCCGGTTTTTGCAGTGCGACTCAATCCAGCTCAAAAACCTATGCAACGGATGCGGCGAAAAAAAGGATCCGTTGCATAAGTTTTTCCATGTGGCCCGTCTGTTTTTTTGACGGATGCGGCTTGATACTGAGCATGCGTACTGCACTGCACGGCGTTCTGCGGTTTTTGCCGCAGAACGCCGCATCCGGCGTCCATAGGCTTGCATTGTAAATCGCACCGCACAAAAAAACATGCCAGGCAACATTCCATCCGGCCGCCACATGGGCTAAATACGCCGCATCCGGCAAAAAACGGCGCAACGCAAGGCCATGCGGCACAATACGGTGCTAATGCAAGTCTATGCAGGGAAAAAACGCAACTGGCGGCAAAAAAAAACCAGTTGCGTTTTTTCTGCAGAGCGCCGTATTGTGCCGCTCAGCAAAAACTGGATGTGTGAAAGCAACCTTACAGTTTATTCCAGCTTGGACAAAACATGACCACTATAGTAAACTAGAAGGTGGCCCGATTCTACGCATCGGGTATTCTAGAATTTACGTATTGTGTAGTTAATGTATGATTTTTGTTATATATATAGATGTTGTTGTGTGTAGTTGCCAAGTGTTTGTGTAGGGCGCTGTACATGTTCTGGGTGTTGTCTGGGTGTAGCGGGGGGTGAGAGCGGTGTTGTTTGTGTGTTGTGTTGTGTGTGTTGCGTTGTTTGTGGAGCGCTGTGTCTCTGTAGCGTTGTGTGTGTGTGGTGCTGTGTGTGTTGCGCAGTTTGTGTGGGTGTGGAATGCGTGTGTGTTTTGGGTGGAGGTATGTTTTGTGAAATGTGTGTTGTGCGGTATGTGCGTATATTTGTGTGTGCAGCGGTGTTTGTGTGTTGGGTGTTGTGTGTGTGCGACGTTGTCTGTGTGTGTGGGTGTCTGTGTAGGGCGGTGTTTGTGGTTCCCAGTGTGTGTGTGGTGTGTTGTGTGGTGCGTGTGTGGTGGTGTATGTGTGTTTTTGGGGAGGTGTGCACCCCCCATCGTGCTCCATCCCCCATGCTGCGCACCCCCCATCATGCTCCATCCCCCATGCTGCGCACCCCCCATCGTGCTCCATCCCCCATGCTGCGCACCCTCCATTGTGCTCCATCCCCCATGCTGAGCACCCCCCATCATGCTCCATCCCCCATGCTGCGCACCCCCCATCGTGCTCCATCCCCCATGTTGCGCACCCCCCATCGTGCTCCATCCCCCATGCTGCGCACTCCCCATCGTGTTTCATCCCCCCATTTTGGGCACCCCCATCGTGCTCCATCCCCCACGCTGCAACCTCCATCGTGCTCCATCCCCCATGCTGCACTCCCCATTGTGCTCCATCCCCCATGCTATGCACCCCCCATCGTGCTCCATCCCCCATGCTGCACCCCCCATCATGCTCCATCCCCCATGCTGCACCTCCCATCGTGGTCCACCCCCCATGCTGCACCCCCCCATCGTGCTCCATCCCCCATGCTGCGAACCCCTCAGAGAGGAGTATAATAGGAGGAGTATAATAGGAGGAGTATAATGGGAGGAGTAGTCCTGGGGAAAGAGGAGTATAATGAGAGGAGTAGTCCTGGGGGGTGGTGTACAGGTGCCCAACGTGTGCGGGGGGCGTGGCCTAGCGGGCATCGCGTGCGGGGCGTGGCCTAGCGGGCATTGCGTGCGGGGGCGTGGCCTAGCGGGCATCGCAGGAGGAGTGGCCTAGCGGGCATTGCGTGCGGGGGGCGTGGCCTAGCAGGCATCGCGTGCAGGGGCGTGGCCTAGCGAGCATCACGTGCGGGGGGGTTGGCCTAGCGGGCATCGTGTGCGGGGGGCGGGCCTGGCCAAACGGTTAATCCATGCGGGTGGCGGGGCCAGCGGGCATCGCGTGCGGGGGGCGTGGCCTAGCGGGCATCGCGTGCGGGGGCGGGCCTGGCCAAACGGTTAATCCATGCGGGGGGCGGGGCCGAGCCCAGCGGCCAATCCGACGGTTGTCACTGTAAGGACACAATTTTGGAGCAAGACAGACAGGCAGACAGACAGACAGACAGAATAAGGCAATTATATATATATAGATCAGCATTACCTGGCTATCTGCAGCAGTCACCTGACCCATACTGTTTCTTCTAGCTTGGACATAACATGACCACTGCAGCCAATTAGTGATTGTCTGCAGTGGTCACCTGACTTTGCTTGCTAGAGGCCTGCAGGGGAAACGTTTGGAGTATGGAGGACCTGTGCTGATCTAGTAGATGACTATTTTTTAAATTTATATTTGCACCCCCATCGGCGTAATTGGTACATGAATACAATGTCATGAATAACCCTAAAAGGTCTGCAATAGTATTAACAATTAAAGCTGAATTGATATGAAATGTACAGTCCAGGCCGTACTTAGGTACCAGAAGAAGTTATCTTATCAGAATAGGCTCTCTTTTTGTGAAGATACTAAAAAATTACATTTAGGAAGGATACATCTAGTGATACATACAAGACTAAAAGAATGTTCTCAAAAATCAAAGTAGAGATGACAAATGGCACTTAGTACTACAGTATGCTACCTCATCACAAATACTCTCCTGTAAAACAGGAACCGTATGATTGTGCCGGTAGTAGTGCACCTTGCTACCATGTGCTGTCCTGGAGTCAAGACACATGGACTACTTGTCTTTGCTCTAGACAAGTGTTTTATTTTTGTTGCTGCCCTCACCCACAACTCTGCTATCAAACTATCAGATATGCAAATCCTCTGTGCTATCCCTGGTATTTTCCATATTCTCATCTCCACTATGATGGTACATGATTATTAGCTGCAATTATTTCTGGTGCTGTCACAACCCTGCTGTATCAAAGTACCAGCTGCCTACACAACTCTGCTTTTTCTATGTGCTACCATTATCCTGCAACAAAGTACCTGATTATCAACTCAACTCTACTGTTCTTCTGCTGTCCACACACTTAACTCTGCTGCTTCTAGTATGTCCAGTTCCACTGATTCCCGTGCCTTCTTGCATATCCAGCTTTACTTACATTGCTGTTGATGTGCCATCTGGCAAGCCCAGCTCTACTACATCTGACTCGCCCACCCCAGGGCTATGGGACACCCGGTGCCGGGCCGGACTAGACCGGGGGTCGTCAGTGGTGGCGGGGCCCGGCTCCGTGGCCCTGGTGGGTGTCAGTTAAAATATGGCTGATGACTTGGTGATGAATAAAGTTTGTGTTCGTGACGCCACCTGTGGTATGGGGCTATTAAGCCGCCGCTGCTGTGTAAGGCCTCCGGGGTGATGGTATGGCAGCAATGATGGTACTGCTCCCCACAGGTGGAGCAATGCCCCGGGGCACACTGTTGGTGCTCGTGAGAGTCTATGGTGTAATGGAAGGCTAAGCAGATAAAATAACAGAGACCACTCCAAGGGTGCAGTTTCAAGTTCTTTACTCACACGTCCTGGTATGCGCACACTGGTGCCCTCAGACGACTGGAACCCACTGTCAGGGACCTCCGCCGTTTCTGGGTGATTCTTGGAGTGAAAACCGGTACCCTTCTCTCTAAGGTGTCTCTATCGTCAGCTGTCTTCCTAAGCCTAGCTATTTTAGGATGAACCTGCTCGGCCTCCACTACAGCCTCCAGGCTGGGGGGTCACCTGTCGGATGATTCTCCCCTTTTCTAGAGGTTCTGCTGTGGGCTGTGGCCCGGGGAGTTTACAACTTTCCCTGGACCTCGGTTTTTACTGTTTGGAGATGATTTTGCACTCCTCCGGTTTCTAGGGACCGTCCCCTGTTGCAGCTTAATCCCTCCACCGATGTTCCTGTGGAGCAGGCCACCACAGCTCTACAGTTATCCGTGGCCCTGGAATCCCTTCTGTTCTCTGATTGGTATCACCTGGACCCTCTGAGTCCCAGGTTCTTCACCAGGAAGCGTCTCTTTCTTCTTCTCAGCTCCTGACTGACTTGGAGCTCTCTTTCCTTCTCTCCTTCTTGTCTGCCTCCTGCAGGCCTCCTCCTCCTTCCCCACTCTCTCTCAGACTTCTGTTGCTTTCTCTGTGCAGACACTCTGAGCTCACAGAGCTCCTTTCTCTTTCACAGCTACATGCTGTCTCCTCACTCTCTGAGGTAAACTGAAACTAACTTGACCTTCCTTTCTCTGACTGCTCTCTGGTGGCTCCTCCCACCTCCGCAGTTGCTAAGCTGTACCCTATAGGAGCAGGGATGGGTCTTACGGCCCCTCCCAGCATGCAGCATGGGAGGGTAACTGCCACTGTCCCTGGTCCCAGTATGTATCTAACAATGGGTGTTGTGTAGATTTACCAGGGGACCGGTGTTCACTCCTTTCCTCACCCAGAATGGGGCATCACACCGCTGGATGGGGTGCAATGTCCTGTGGCGACGGAAGCCTCAGGGGCGCCACACATCAGTGCCTCAGGTCTGCTCACCCTGACCTATAACTTAGCAAATTGACGTTCCCAGGTGAGCCCATAACAGAATACTCACGTAATGGATTCCAAATGTGCAGCAGCATCAACAACTTTGCTGCTGGATATTGAGAACTTATCCAGAGTGAGTTTGCAACTTGCTTTGAGAAAACAGGAGATTGTCAAGGCTGTGATTTCTCGGCCAGTATGGATGCACTGCCTCAAACATCTGCTATTTCCACTCTGGCTTCTCAACATCTGCTTCAACCTTCCTCTTCTCTGGCATAGTCTCCTTAGATATTGTCATGTCAGGGAGCACTGTCAGTGGCCTTTTACCAAATTTTTCATGCTAAGCTGAACATATAATGTAATAGTGGTTGCAAAGCATAATAAAAAAAAAATATTTTATTGTTTTATTATGCCTCTCCATTGCAGAGATATTAGCAAGCTAAGTATTTAAATCCCGCTGTCAGAGGTTCATAGTTGGATTTAATTAGTTAACAGGAGCAGGTGGAACTCCAATCCACCCATGCCTGTTAGTTGCACATGTTTGCTAATCAGATGAGTGCGAGGAAACATGTGGGCTAGCCACGAGAGCCCGCATCAAATGGATAGACATGACCTATTATGTATCGGTACGTCATAGGTCATGAAGGGGTTAATTAATAAAAAATTATATTTCGTATTGTCATATTTGAGGTTTACCCACATTTTTTTTCTTTCTTCTTTGTTCCTGTTGGTCACATGGTGCTGCTTCCCTTTACCAGTCCCATCATTAGCCCCTCATTCATATATCCAACTATAATTGTTTATACATTTTTTAAATATTTTGGTCTGACGTAATGAGGGATTTGTTATTTATTATTGTATAATAAGCATAGTTTATGGCACTGTTCTAAGAATGTAAAATGTAAGGTATAATGTGGGGTAATACATAGAAATTTAATGTTGACAATGTTTGCATAATAATATATGTAAAAGGTTAATTCTGCCAAGCAACAGACTGCAGGGACAGAAACAGATAAGTTTTGGGACTAGCCCATCATGGGAGGGGTCAGCTGACAGGGAAAGGATGGTTCATTCTAGAATGAGTCAGTGAAGGCCTAGTGAGCGAACGTGACAGACGATAGTCAGTCAGTTGTGAAGGTCACATAAAGTCGGTACTTTGTGGTAATGGAGCAAAGGAGACAGGAGAGAAGATAGTGTGATTTCAAGAGAGGCCAGATAAACAGGGTGTGAAAATCGTTGTAACTAGAGGCCGATCCTCAGACGGAGTAGCTACAGGCTATAGGAGCTAGAGGATGAATTGTTTACAGCCAGGCCCTTTACCCGTCAAGGTACTGGGGATTCTACTGGTGCCGGACTCTAATGATGAGGCCACCTAAATATCAAGGTACCAGATTAACCTTTACTGGTGTGTGAGTTAGTCAACCAGCTGAGTGGTTTCCTATATGGGTGTGCAAAACAAGGATGGTGACTGTCATGGTGTGCGTTGTAATTCTTCCCCAGCGGGAAATTGAACTGTGTCTGTTAATGCAAAGTGAAGATGTGATGTTCTGGAAGATATGTGCACACTATCTGGACTGTAAAGTCGTGAATGACAACAAACCATTTAGTAAAGAGTTGTGGTTTAAAGTGAACAATTAGTCTCCTTGTGTGTGTGAGACATCATCTGGTACTGGCAAGCTGACACCAGCAGCAGTATGCAGTCTGCAGGGGTTCCCAGCCCACACAGCAGAAGTTCATCCAGCTAGGACCAGGTAATTCCCGTAATGTGCTGGGATGTCTGGAGTCAGCCCCTCACCCTTAACTACCATCTCGAGCCACTTTATATATGTAAGTTTGGTATTGTAATCGTACTAATCAGGAGACTCATGGTTCAATTTTAACTGCTGAATGAACACCAAGAAAACAAAACTCCTAAATAATTGTGAAATTGTGTTTTTTTTACAATTTCACTTTACTTGGATTTTTGTTTCCTAGTCTACAGTAAACCGTATGATAAAAAGGATGGTGTCATTCAAAAGAAAAACTAGTCCCACAAAAAATAAGCCCTCACATAGCTTTGTCAGTGGGAAAATAAAAAAAAACTACTACTTTTAGAAGAAAGGGAGGGCTATATGAAAACCCAAAAAATGAACATTCCAAGGACCTTAAGCGGTTAAAGGGGTGGGACGGAGGAACCCTTTTTTCCAATTTACAGCCTCTGAGGCCAGAACTCTATTAGTAGGGTTTCTGGTCACATAGCTACCACTAGTACAGTAACTACTGTCTCTTCACCTCTCATAATGTGCCTCCCTCTCCAGGCAGTACCTATTATATGTGTGTGTGATGCCCTGGACTAGCCAGGTAGTCACAGATAGCGCCCCGCACAACACCAGTTACCTAAAAAGGTGTCATCAGCCAACTATTAAACCCTAGTCACCTCTTCAGTGCTTGATGGTTACACCAGGGGGGCGGAGCCAGGCGGTTGGCATGCCCACCGAGGAGTTCAGAGAGCCTCAGGCAGGAAACAGTTGGAGTTCAGATCAGTTTGAGAGTGCAGTAGAGGAAGTCATGCCTGTGTGACAGGCCTGTGACAGACTGACAGGTGCCGAGGTTGAAGCCCGGGCACCTTTGGCTAGGAGGCAAGAGGTGGCCTCAGCCTGCAGGAGCCGGGAAGACTGCTCGGTGGAACCGTGGTGGACCGGGACAGGGTAGTGGACCACCGGTACCGACCCGGGGAACCGACTCGGAAACAGGAGCACAAAGGGGGGTACTCAGACCCTGAAACGAGGTCCAGAAGCCACTGGACTGAGTTAATTAACTGATTGCGGTCTGGACTTTAGGTCCTTTCCCACCCAAAGTCTCGACTGAAGACAACAGCCCAACGAGGGGGATAGAAAGCCACCGCACAGGCAGAGAGATCCCACGGGCCTGCGTCACTGGGCAAAAGGCCTCTCCCGACATCCACGAAGCCGGGGAGCGGACTCCCATCGCTGAAGTGCAGGCAGTCCACAGATACACAACACGGTGCAGGAAAAAGGCAGAGACCACCAACCGGGTGGGGGACCAGACTGCAGCCGGCTGCGGGCACCGACCACCATCATCTTGGTTTACCAGAGACTCGAATGTTTCATTCCAATAGTGAGTACACCAGTGTCCTCCAGCCGCCCATCTCCCTGCACCACCAAAGCTTCCCCCAACGGGTCCCGGGGCCACCATCCCTGCCAACGGAGGGGTTAACAACTTGCTGCATAACATCTCCCATGGGTGCCCCATTACTGCAGCGGGGGTGTCCACCTTCACCACATCCCGTGGGTGGCGTCACGAACTTAACCATGGCTCCGGCCGTGAACCTACGTCCCCCAAAACGCCAGCCCCCTTTCAGATCGGAGTGACCACAGGGCCCCCGGGTCCGGAGATGCTCGAGCCACCCACCAGCGAGCCCGAATCCGAGCGGCTCGGTTGCAGCCGAGCCCGGGGCGGTACATGTGCCTTCCACCAGCTAGGTACTTCCCCCACCCCCCTTAATGCCCAGTGACCTCCTGACCCACCAACCTATGGTCCTGGCCTTTATTAGTTCTTATTACAACATTTGAACTGCTACCTTAACATTTACTCTTGGTAGGGCTTCCTGATTCACCACATGCTGGCCCTCGCTGAACCTTTTTCGTGCCTTCTGATTTACTAAGCACCAAACTTTGTCAGTGAGGGCTGTTATGCAGTGGGTAAGAAGGCAAAAAAAAAGGTCAGTGAGGGCTGGCATGTAGTGGGCTCAGAAGGCAAGGAAAAGGGTGGTCCGTTTTGATGTAATTGAAAAGTGCTGTCCACTCTTGGATGACCTAGATAAACCCATTTTCAATGTTCCTAATGAGTCTAGTAAAAAAAGCATATATAACACCAGAGGGGACTCAACTCTTAGCACTGTGTACATCACAATCTCAGAACATTGTTCTGTCACATGAGTGCTTTAGCGTACCAGCATCTGCTTGCTGTACCCAGTAATGGCATTACTTTGTCTTCAGTGACGAGGAATTGTAAATACTCCCAGAAGTAAAAGTAATTTCTTTACATAAAATTTAAAATACATCGTGTTTTGGCCATAAGGCCTTCTTCAGATATATACAATAAAAACGTATATCATTCAGGCAAAATGTACAACCTATATGTGCATATGGATATGTTGTGGGTGTAACACACAGAAGTGTGGCGAGGTGCCACCCACAGACCTCCCAGCTGGTATGTCCTAAATGGGGGATAAGAACCTCATCTAACAATAAGAAAATTTTTCTTTCTCAATGCAATTAAAAGGGGTCTGCAGTACTCTCCAGTAAGGAGTGGAATACTGGATAAAAGTATATATGCATATATGTATATTCATATGTGCATATATACATATATGAAGAAATATATAGAGTTTCAAAAAACATTTTATAAAAGAGATGAGCAAACCCCTGGAAGTTCGGTGGGTGCAGTCAAACTTTAGATAAAGTTCGTTTTGGGACCCGGACTTGACCTGAACCTCAATGGAAGTCACTGATTGGGCAGTTCGGGTCTCTGCCCACATGCAGCCAGCCATAAAGAGATCACTTCCGGGGGAAGGTTGCTGGAATTTTTCTATTATTACTTTTTATTTGTGCACACTACATCCCATTATGCTGTTGTTACCCCAACTTTTAGCCAATCAAACACTGCAAGCGGCTCACACTGGGCTGCACACCGAGCGTAGCTGAGCACAGGTGGGGGCTGCTATTACTAGGCTTGGTCCAGACATGAATATTGGTCCCCCAGCCTAAAAACACCAGCTTGCCACTGCACAGAATTGACACATCACATTAGATGTGCCAATCCTGGTGCTTTACCAGACTCATCCAACTGCCCTGGTGTGGTTTAAATCATGGTTATATAAGGGGTTAATTACAGCTGTGATTTACTTACCCTGGTGCGGTTGCAATCATGGTAATATAAAGGGTTAATTACAGCTGGGATTTATCAAAAATAACAGCTGTCATCAAGACCTGGATTAGTAATGTGAGGCATCTATGAGACACCCCCATTACTAATCCTGTAATTGAAGAGAAATAAACCATAATTACTGAAATCCTTTATTTAAAATAAAATACACACCCTCTTTTACCCCATTATTAACCCCAAAAACACCCATGCAGATCCGACATAATCCATACTAAGTCCCATGACAATCCTCAGATCTGAAACATCCAGAGGCTGTAGAGAACGAAAACACTCTGCAGGCTAACAGGAATCACTGACAGCTGAGGGGGATGTCACTCAGTTCATCCGAGGTCCCATCTGGGTTCCGACGATGTGTGTGACCTTGGACTGTGACCTGCAGTCCCACAGTCTAGAAGTTAGGTCACCTGAGGTCACACTGGAGGTCCAGCAGTCCAACAATCCAGCAACACTTTCATTGAGGGTAGCGGTGGAGCCCTCATTGTGACCTCAGGTGACCTGACTGTTGGATTGCGGGTCACGGCCATGTCCAGCAGTCCAACAGTCTGGCAGTCAGGTCAGCTTAGGTAACAACAAGCAACAACAGACATACAGCTGTAATAGAAACTCTTTAGCACCCCACAATGGCATCTCAGAAGTGCCCATGGGTGCATAGAATGATGCACCCTTATGTCGGTGCGCTGTTAATGCTGCTGTCAGAGTTTGACAACAGTATTTAGCAGATTAACAGTCGTAGGGGGCGCTTCGCTCTACCTGTAATTGTTAGGGGTACTTTGCACGTTGCATCATCGCTACTGCGATATCGTCGGGGTCAAATATGAAAGTGACGCACATACGGCGCCAGTAACAACATCGCAATGTGTAAAGCCTAGATGCACCGATAAACGATCGCAAAAGCGTCGAAATTCGGTGATCTGTGTAGCGTCAGTCATTTCCATAATGTCGCACCAATAGGAGATACGATGTTCCTCGTTCCTGCGGCAGCACACATCGCTGTGTGTGAAGCCGCAGGAGGGAGGAACATCTCCTTACCTGCCTCTAACGGCTATGCGGAAGGAAGGAGGTGGGCGGGATGTTTACGCTCCGCTCATCTCCGCCCCTCCGCTTCCATTGGCCGCCTGCCGTGTCACGTCGCTGTGACGCCGCACGACCCGCCCCCTTAGGAAGGAGGCGGGTCGCCGGCCAGAGCGACGTCCCAGGGCAGGTAAGTGCGTGTGAAGCTGCTGTAGCGATAATGTTCGCTACGGCAGATTTCACAAGATATCGCATGTGCGACGGGGGCGGGTACTATTGCGCTCGGCATCGCTATCATCGGCTAGCAATGTTGCAGCGTGCAAAGTACCCCTTAGAGGCAGGTCATGGCTGTAACATACATCCAATACCTGCCTGTTATGGACAAGCTCCCCCCGTGAATCCACTCCACAAATCCGCTACTGACTTGTACCGTACATGTACATAGGATGTCAATAAGGGCTTAAATCAAGAACTAAAAAAATTGCTCAATAAACTTGGTATTCTCTTATTAAAAGGGTTCTTCAAGAATATGTTAATTGGTGCCATTTTATATCTCAAGCTGAATCCCTCCTTTTTCAGCCTGAAGAAACACTGCTCAAGACATGCATCTCAACTGTCAGAGGAGAAGCATCATGAACAAATATATAACATATGAACAATAGTGATGAGCGAGCATGCTTGTTACTACTCGGTACTCGCACGAGTATCACTGTACTCGGTCTACTCGGCGGGGACCGAGTAATCTCGCGATACTCGTGCTGTACTCGTGGTCTTCATTTCTGCATGTTGGCGCTCTTTTGAGAGCCAGCCCTCATGCAGGGATTGGCTGGCAGACCACTGCAATGCCACAGCCCTGTTAGTTGTGGAATTGCAGTGATTGGCCGGCCTGCACAGCGTGACCGAGCCTTTATACCGGCCGGCGCGCTGTGCTCTGCTCACAGCTATCCAGACAGTCAGTGCAGGGAGAGTGTCGCTGATTCAGGGAAAGCTTTGCGGCCCTTTATAGCTTTTTCAGTTGCAGGGCTGCAAACAGTGTGACCAAAAGTCCTTCTCAGGACTATTCTAGTTGTATACAGGCAGGCAGGGTATAGCCAGGTCGGAGTACAGTAGCAGAGTCCTTCTCAGGACTATTGTTGCTATATACAGGCAGGGTATAGCCAGGTCTGAATACAGGGTAGTGACCAGAAGAGTCCTTGTCAGGACTATTGTACCAGTATACAGGCAGGCAGGCAGGCAGGCAGGGTATATATAGCCATTCCTAGTGGTGACCGTATACCAGCCTTCATCATATCTGGGGCTGGTGTATACAGTCTAAAACAGTCCAGATAGTGTCTGACTTGTCTGTAATTGTCGCTCCCCAAAAAAACCTGTTAGGTTCTTAGTGCGTCCGTGCTTGGTTTTTAAAACCGCACGTGTGTGCCTGTCGGTGGCAGCGTACAGGTGCACTTGTGTGCAAGTTCCACAAACTTTGATATAACGCACAAGTAGTGAATACACGTCAGCACAGCATTGCAAAATGCGCAAGGGCATTGGCAAGGAACAAGGAAGTGGACGTGATGGTGGTGCAGGCAGAGGCCGAGGTCGTGGGCAAGCTCTAATTTCGCCACAACAAAGGGCCACATCTAGTCGCTCGCACGTCCTGTCCCAAATTCTTGGGGACCGCAGCAGTACACCGCTCTTGAACCAAGACCAGTGTCAACAGGTTGTTAGTTGGATAGCAGATAATGCTTCCAGTCAGATTGGCACCACCACAAACACTCTGTCTTCCACACGGTCAAGTGTCAGTAGCCGTGATACTGCACCGCACATTTCTGAACCTGATCCTCCTTCCTACCACCAGGCTGAGTACACGTCCTCCTCGGACATTAATGATCCCACACTTGGACACTCGGAAGAGCTGTTCACGTTTCCATTCACACATTCTGGCCTCTCGCCAGCTCATATTGAAGTGGGTCATGAGGAGATCGTCTGTACAGATGGCCAAATATTTGAGCAGCCACGTTCTCACGAAGTTGGCAACGTGTCTCAACAAGTGGTGGACGATGATGAGACACAATTGTCAGGAAGTCAGGAGGAGGAGCAGGGTGCGGAAGAGGAAGACGACGTGGTGGATGATCCAGTAACTGACCCAACCTGGCAGGAGGATATGCAGAGCGAGGACAGCAGTGCACAGGGGGAGGGAGGCGTAGCATCACAACAGGCAGTAAGAAGCAGGGTGGTGGCCCCAGGCAGAAGTCAGGCAACCGTTCCCCGGAACAACACGATGACACAAGGTGCCTGTACAAATGTTAGGTCTTCCCGAGTCTGGCAGTTTTTTAAGTTGGCTCCAGATGATTCTAAAAAGGCCATTTGCAACACCTGCCGTGCCAGCATCAGCAGGGGTACCAAAACTAGCAGCCTGACCACCACCAGCATGATCAGGCACATGTCAGCCAAGCACCCGACTTTGTGGGAAGTACAACAGAGTCGAGGAGCAGTGCTTGCTGATGTCACTGCTACGTCTTCGCTGGTTGTGCATGCGAGCCAATCCCCTGTCCATGCTGCCTGCGAACAAGCCTCCTCCACTCCTGCACCTGCAGTTGCCTACGCAGAAAGAACACCATCATCAAGCACGTCCTTGTCCCAGCGCAGCGTTCAGTTATCCATTCAGCAAACCTTTGAACGCAGGCGCAAATACACTGCCAACACCCCACATGCCACAGTTCTAAATGCTAACATTTCGCGACTGCTTGCGCTGGAAATGTTGCCTTTTAGGCTGGTGGAGACAGAAGCATTCCGCGACCTGATGGCGGCAGCTGTCCCACGTTACTCGGTCCCCAGCCGCCACTATTTCTCCCGGTGTGCCGTCCCCGCGTTGCATAACCACGTGTCACAAAACATCACACGTGCCCTGAACAACGCTGTTTCACCCAAGGTCCACCTAACCACAGACACGTGGACAAGTGCTTGTGGGCAAGGCCGCTACATCTCGTTGACGGCACACTGGGTTAATATTGTGGAAGCTGGGACCCAGTCTGAGCAAGGGACGGAACACGTCCTTCCCACACCAAGGTTTGCAGGCCCTACCTCAGTCAGTGTTTCACCCACACTCTACAGCTCAGGAATGTCATGCTCTTCAGCCTCCTCCTCCTCCTGCGCATCCTCATCCACTGTACCCTCCACACCAGTCCCAAGCTGGAAGCACTGCAGCACTGCCTCGGCGAAGCGGCAACAGGCTGTGCTGAAGCTAATCTGCATCGGTGACAAACCCCACAATGCAGAAGAGGTGTGGACAGCTCTGAAACAGCAGGCAGATCACTGGCTCACACCTCTGAACCTAAAGCCAGGAAAGGTCGTGTGTGACAATGGCCGTAACCTGGTGGCGGCTTTGAGGCGAGGCCAGCTGACACATGTTCCATGCGTGGCCCATGTGCTCAACCTCGTGGTTCAGCGGTTTATAAAGTCATACCCAGAGCTGTCTGATCTGCTGGTAAAAGTTCGCCGCCTGTCTGCACATTTTCGAAAGTCACCTACTGCTTCAGCCGGCCTTGCCGGCTTTCAGCGCCGTTTGCATCTCCCGGCTCACAGACTGGTGTGTGATGTCCCCACGCGTTGGAATTCAACTCTGCACATGTTGGTCAGGATATGTGAGCAGAAGAGGGCAGTTGTTGAGTACCTGCATCACCTAAGCCGTCGGGAAATGGGTCAAACTCCACACATAACACCTGAGGAGTGGAGATGGATGTCAGACCTATGTACCATCCTCCAAAACTTTGAGGACTCCACCAAGATGGTGAGTGGTGATGACGCCATTATTAGCGTCACCATACCGCTACTCTGCCTTCTCAAACGGTCTCTGCTGAAAAACAAACATGATGCATTGCAGGCGGAGCGCGATGAGTTGCAGCAAGAAACAGTAGTGAGTGTGGGAGATAACACACAGCCCAGCCTCGTCTCATCACAACGTGCAGTGGAGGACTATGACGAGGAGGAGGATGAAGACATGGAGCAACTCTCCGGCCAAATTGAGGATATGACATGCACACCAGTCATATCCTCGGTTCAGCGTGGCTGGCCAGAGGACAGGGTAGATGAGGAGGAGGAGGAGGAGGAGGAGGAGGAGGACAGCATGTTCAGTCATCTTGTTGGTCAGGCTACTGAAGTCCTGGCTGTTAAGAGTCTGGCGCACATGGCTGACTTTATGGTAAGCTGCCTGTCTCGTGACCCTCGCGTTAAGAACATCTTGGCCGACAATCATTACTGGTTGGTAACACTGTTAGACCCACGCTACAAGGAGAACTTTTTGTCTCTTATTCCCGTGGAGGAGAGGTCAACCAAAATGCAGCAGTTCCGAAAGGCCATAGTCACGGAAGTAGGCAAAGCATTCCTCTCACAAAACGCTAGCGGCATAGGTCAGGAATCAGTGGACAACCGAGGCGTACAGCCGAGAGAGGCACATGTCCAATCCGCCAGAGGTAGGGGAACAGTCTTTAAGATGTGGGACAGTTTTCTCAGCCCCTCACGTACCACAGCCCCTGAGGTGCGGGGTAGTGCCACAAGAAATCCTAAGTTTGCCCAGATGCTGAAGGAGTACCTTGCAGATCGAACAACTGTACTCCGACATTCCTCTGTGCCTTACAATTATTGGGTATCCAAGCTGGACACGTGGCATGAATTGGCTCTCTACGCCTTGGAAGTCCTGGCCTGCCCTGCCGCTAGCGTTTTGTCAGAGCGTGTTTTTAGTGCCGCAGGTGGAATCATTACAGATAAACGCACCCGCCTGTCAACTGAAAATGCTGACAGGCTGACTCTGATCAAGATGAACAAGGGTTGGATTGGGCCAGACTTCACCACACCACCAGCAAATGAGAGCGGAATTTAAAGTTTGCCATGTACCTCCACTCACCCATGGGTACACACTTCTGGACTTTGGATAATCGCTGGACTGCTCCTCCTTCTCCTCATGCGCCACCATGATGACCGTTACAAATTGCAATACTTAGGCCTTTGTTTCAGGTATACCCCCAGTGGTAAATTTTTTCGCCCATTCTTTGCAGAATGGACATTACAACGACAGGAGACCCGCTCCTTTGCAATGGGAACAATGTTTTGAGGCCCTCATGCACGTCTCTACCCAGGGACAACGTGGAGCCTCCCAATTTTTGGCTGCCCTGCCTAAGGGCTATACTATAATACACCCACTTCCTGACAATGGACACTTAATGTTTTGAGGCCCTCATGCACGTCTCTATCCAGGGACAACGTGGAGCCTCCCAATTTTTGGCTGCCCTGCCAAAGGGCTATACTACAATAGACCCACTTCCTTACAATGGGCACTTCAAGTTTACAGGCCCTCATGCACGTCTCTATCCAGGGACAATGTGGAGCCTCTCAATTTTTGGCTGCCCTGCCAAAGGGCTATACTACAATAGACCCACTTCCTTACAATGGGCACTTCAAGTTCACAGGCCCTCATGCACGTCTCTACCCAGGGACAACGTGGAGCCTCCCAATTTTTGGCTGCCCTGCCAAAGGGCTATACTATAATACACCCACTTCCTTACAATGGGCACTTCAAGTTTACAGGCCCTCATGCACGTCTCTATCCAGGGACAATGTGGAGCCTCTCAATTTTTGGCTGCCCTGCCAAAGGGCTATACTACAATAGACCCACTTCCTTACAATGGGCACTTCAAGTTCACAGGCCCTCATGCACGTCTCTACCCAGGGACAACGTGGAGCCTCCCAATTTTTGGCTGCGCTGCCAAAGGGCTATACTATAATACACCCACTTCCTTACAATGGGCACTTCAAGTTTACAGGCCCTCATGCACGTCTCTACCCAGCGACAACGTGGAGCCTCCCAATTTTTGGCTGCCCTGCCTAAGGGCTATACTATAATACACCCACTTCCTGACAATGGACACTTAATGTTTTGAGGCCCTCATGCACGTCTCTATCCAGGGACAACGTGGAGCCTCCCAATTTTTGGCTGCCCTGCCAAAGGGCTATACTATAATACACCCACTTCCTTACAATGGGCACTTCAAGTTTACAGGCCCTCATGCACGTCTCTACCCAGGGAACGTGGAGCCTCCCAATTTTTGGCTGCCCTGCCTAAGGGCTATACTATAATACACCCACTTCCTGACAATGGACACTTAATGTTTTGAGGCCCTCATGCACGTCTCTATCCAGGGACAACGTGGAGCCTCCCAATTTTTGGCTGCCCTGCCAAAGGGCTATACTATAATACACCCACTTCCTTACAATGGGCACTTCAAGTTTACAGGCCCTCATGCACGTCTCTACCCAGGGACAACGTGGAGCCTCCCAATTTTTGGCTGCCCTGCCTAAGGGCTATACTATAATACACCCACTTCCTGACAATGGACACTTAATGTTTTGAGGCCCTCATGCACGTCTCTATCCAGGGACAACGTGGAGCCTCCCATTTTTTGGCTGCCCTGCCAAAGGGCTATACTATAATACACCCACTTCCTTACAATGGGCACTTCAAGTTTACAGGCCCTCATGCACATCTCTATCCAGGGACAATGTGGAGCCTCTCAATTTTTGGCTGCCCTGCCAAAGGGCTATACTACAATAGACCCACTTCCTTACAATGGGCACTTCAAGTTTACAGGCCCTCATGCACGTCTCTATCCAGGGACAATGTGGAGCCTCTCAATTTTTGGCTGCCCTGCCAAAGGGCTATACTACAATAGACCCACTTCCTTACAATGGGCACTTCAAGTTCACAGGCCCTCATGCACGTCTCTATCCAGGGACAATGTGGAGCCTCTCAATTTTTGGCTGCCCTGCCAAAGGGCTATACTATAATACACCCACTTCCTTACAATGGGCACTTCAGGTTTACAGGCCCTCATGCACGTCTCTATGCAGGGGCATTGGTGAACCTCACAATTTTGGACTGCCCTGGCAAAGGAAAATACTACAAAGACTCACTTCCTCAAAATGGGCACATTAGACTCAAGAGGCCTTCATGCACGTCTCTATCCAGGGACAATGTGGAGCCTCTCAATTTTTGGCTGCCCTGCCAAAGGGCTATACTACAATAGACCCACTTCCTTACAATGGGCACTTCAAGTTCACAGGCCCTCATGCACGTCTCTACCCAGGGACAACGTGGAGCCTCCCAATTTTTGGCTGCCCTGCCAAGGGGCTATACTATAATACACCCACTTCCTTACAATGGGCACTTCAAGTTTACAGGCCCTCATGCACGTCTCTACCCAGGGACAACGTGGAGCCTCCCAATTTTTTGCTGCCCTGCCAAAGGGCTATACTATAATACACCCACTTCCTTACAATGGGCACTTCAAGTTTACAGGCCCTCATGCACGTCTCTATCCAGGGACAATGTGGAGCCTCTCAATTTTTGGCTGCCCTGCCAAAGGGCTATACTACAATAGACCCACTTCCTTACAATGGGCACTTCAAGTTCACAGGCCCTCATGCACGTCTCTACCCAGGGACAACGTGGAGCCTCCCAATTTTTGGCTGCCCTGCCAAAGGGCTATACTATAATACACCCACTTCCTTACAATGGGCACTTCAAGTTTACAGGCCCTCATGCACGTCTCTATCCAGGGACAATGTGGAGCCTCTCAATTTTTGGCTGCCCTGCCAAAGGGCTATACTACAATAGACCCACTTCCTTACAATGGGCACTTCAAGTTCACAGGCCCTCATGCACGTCTCTACCCAGGGACAACGTGGAGCCTCCCAATTTTTGGCTGCCCTGCCAAAGGGCTATACTATGATACACCCACTTCCTTACAATGGGCACTTCAAGTTTACAGGCCCTCATGCACGTCTCTACCCAGGGACAACGTGGAGCCTCCCAATTTTTGGCTGCCCTGCCAAAGGGCTATACTATAATACACCCACTTCCTTACAATGGGCACTTCAAGTTTACAGGCCCTCATGCACGTCTCTATCCAGGGACAATGTGGAGCCTCTCAATTTTTGGCTGCCCTGCCAAAGGGCTATACTATAATACACCCACTTCCTTACAATGGGCACTTCAGGTTTACAGGCCCTCATGCACGTCTCTATGCAGGGGCATTGGTGAACCTCACAATTTTGGACTGCCCTGGCAAAGGAAAATACTACAAAGACTCACTTCCTCAAAATGGGCACATTAGACTCAAGAGGCCTTCATGCACGTCTCTATCCAGGGACAATGTGGAGCCTCTCAATTTTTGGCTGCCCTGCCAAAGGGCTATACTACAATAGACCCACTTCCTTACAATGGGCACTTCAAGTTCACAGGCCCTCATGCACGTCTCTACCCAGGGACAACGTGGAGCCTCCCAATTTTTGGCTGCCCTGCCAAGGGGCTATACTATAATACACCCACTTCCTTACAATGGGCACTTCAAGTTTACAGGCCCTCATGCACGTCTCTACCCAGGGACAACGTGGAGCCTCCCAATTTTTTGCTGCCCTGCCAAAGGGCTATACTATAATACACCCACTTCCTTACAATGGGCACTTCAAGTTTACAGGCCCTCATGCACGTCTCTATCCAGGGACAATGTGGAGCCTCTCAATTTTTGGCTGCCCTGCCAAAGGGCTATACTACAATAGACCCACTTCCTTACAATGGGCACTTCAAGTTCACAGGCCCTCATGCACGTCTCTACCCAGGGACAACGTGGAGCCTCCCAATTTTTGGCTGCCCTGCCAAAGGGCTATACTATAATACACCCACTTCCTTACAATGGGCACTTCAAGTTTACAGGCCCTCATGCACGTCTCTATCCAGGGACAATGTGGAGCCTCTCAATTTTTGGCTGCCCTGCCAAAGGGCTATACTACAATAGACCCACTTCCTTACAATGGGCACTTCAAGTTCACAGGCCCTCATGCACGTCTCTACCCAGGGACAACGTGGAGCCTCCCAATTTTTGGCTGCCCTGCCAAAGGGCTATACTATGATACACCCACTTCCTTACAATGGGCACTTCAAGTTTACAGGCCCTCATGCACGTCTCTACCCAGGGACAACGTGGAGCCTCCCAATTTTTGGCTGCCCTGCCAAAGGGCTATACTATAATACACCCACTTCCTTACAATGGGCACTTCAAGTTTACAGGCCCTCATGCACGTCTCTATCCAGGGACAATGTGGAGCCTCTCAATTTTTGGCTGCCCTGCCAAAGGGCTATACTATAATACACCCACTTCCTTACAATGGGCACTTCAGGTTTACAGGCCCTCATGCACGTCTCTATGCAGGGGCATTGGTGAACCTCACAATTTTGGACTGCCCTGGCAAAGGAAAATACTACAAAGACTCACTTCCTCAAAATGGGCACATTAGACTCAAGAGGCCTTCATGCACGTCTCTATCCAGGGTCAATGTGGAGCCTCTCAATTTTTGGCTACCCTGCCAAAGGGCTATACTACAATAGACCCACTTCCTTACAATGGGCACTTCAAGTTCACAGGCCCTCATGCACGTCTCTACCCAGGGACAACGTGGAGCCTCCCAATTTTTGGCTGCCCTGCCAAGGGGCTATACTATAATACACCCACTTCCTTACAATGGGCACTTCAAGTTTACAGGCCCTCATGCACGTCTCTATCCAGGGACAACGTGGAGCCTCCCAATTTTTGGCTGCCCTGCCTAAGGGCTATACTATAATACACCCACTTCCTGACAATGGACACTTAATGTTTTGAGGCCCTCATGCACGTCTCTATCCAGGGACAACGTGGAGCCTCCCAATTTTTGGCTGCCCTGCCAAAGGGCTATACTATAATACACCCACTTCCTTACAATGGGCACTTCAGGTTTACAGGCCCTCATGCACGTCTCTATGCAGGGGCATTGGTGAACCTCACAATTTTGGACTGCCCTGGCAAAGGAAAATACTACAAAGACTCACTTCCTCAAAATGGGCACATTAGACTCAAGAGGCCTTCATGTACGTCTCTTCTCAGGGACATCGGAGTGCCACACAATGTTTTCACGTAAAATCTTTCATGTATTAATCTCAAAAAGTAACATACACCAGCTCTATCTCACTATTGGGTATGTGCCCTTAACATTTCTGCCATGAAAAATCATTTTGGGGTCATTTTGGAAGATTTTCTGGTGAGTCCGTAAAAATGGCGTGAAACGCGGACAAAATTGTTCACAGCTGTGACTTTTGAGTGATAAATGCTTCAAGGGGTCTTCCCCATGCTGTTGCCATGTCATGTGAGCACTCTTCTGAGACTTTTGTGCCATTTTTAGGGTTTCTCCATGCTGCCGGGGGGTCATTTCACAAAAATACTCGGGTCTCCCATAGGATAACATTGGGCTCGTTGCTCGGCCCGAGTACACGAGTATCTTGGGAGGCTCGGCCCGAGCTTCGAGCACCCGAGCTTTTTAGTACTCGCTCATCACTAATGAACAAACATACCTGATCTTCCCACATATCAGGGCAATAATAGGAGAAAAAAACTTATTGACTGATTGTGCACAACAGGGTTTTCTTTTCCACCTTGAGTCCTGCTTCATGCTCAGCTAGGCTCTATGCCATCTTGCAAAACTATTAGACAGACTCACCAGAAGAAGTTTACAAATCAGTACACAGCAGAATCAAGTTGGAAAAAAAAAAAATTGTTGTGCTTAGTCAACCGAGGAAAAGTTTGTTTGTTTTTTTTATACCGTTACAGCCCTGCTCCACGACTGAGTGAGCAGATCGGGTATATTTGTTCACAACGCTCCTCCTCTGATAGTTGAGCAGTGTTTCTTCTGGCTGCAATTCATCTTGACACATGACTATAAAGGGTTGCAGTTTGAAATATGTGACAGCAGCCATTTTTCACATTCTCAGGGAACACTTTTTATTAATACAAGTAAAACACTTAGAAATCTGCTAAAATAAACATAAATATGACTGTTTACTTTTCCTTTGGATACTAACAATTATATTAATTTTTTAATAATGGTTTGGTTTATTGATTTTTTTTATTATTAAATTTACTTTAACAATATTTTTTTTCTTCTTGCTCTGTAGTTTGCCTAATTTACCATGGGCACCAAAATATCTTGAGCTGAATACAACAGTATTTTATCATAATGCTGTACATTTATTGTTTTGTCAGTGAAAAATACTTTTTCTTTTTCTCAAAATGGAATAACATATCAAAACTGGTAGGGAAATTATACTGAACTCTTCAAGCAATGTCTTTTAAAATAATAGATGAGACGGGTCCCTTCCATTGTATTAGAATAGTCTGTAACAGTGAACTTTTAACAAGGATACAAAGAAAAATGTGACTTATCATCTCAGTCCTGGAAGATTACAACCATAGAAAAGTGTACGCCAAGCAGATCTGAACAGTTATTGACTATAAGGAAGCTTGTGCTATTCACTGTCATCTGCACAAGGCAGAATACATCATTCTATTGCATACGTCTTCTGTTTTTGTACAGGAAAGTAAAAAGCTACGGTGCAGTCTGACGAGTGACGATTTTCCTTCCCTGCATTTTGAAGGTTACAGACAGTGACTGTGTCAAATCTCCACAAATATGAATAGTATTTAGATGTGTCTTTTCAGTTTGCTTAAAAAAGCATCATAATCCATGCAAACAAAACAGCCTGACCTAAAATTTCATGGCCCGCCTTGTCTGGCCTTTTTCCATTTGAGAGAGTATATAGAGTTGATATGTCTATCTTACAGAATGCTTTGTCACGATGGTATAGTGTAGAGAGCAGGGCCAGCTCCAGGTTTTCGTGGGCCCTGAACGAAAAAAGTCTCAGTAGGCCCCATGCACACACAGACAGGCACCTAAACAGATACAGACACATACAGGCATACAAACATATACATATTTGAAGGCAAATTCACAAAAATACATATAAATAGACATAAATCTATCCACAATCATATACACTGAAAATAGATACACACAATACACACACAGACACATTACAGGTATTAATATGGGGAAGCCGGCAGCAGCCTCACTCACCTCCCCCTCTCCCGTCCAGCTTCTCCCGTGCATGTGGTTGTCCAGGGCGAGCTGCGTGATTGCCGTCACTAACTTTTATGGCCGCACAGTTCACACTAGAGGCCCCGTCACACTAAGCAACATCGCTAGCAACATCGCTGCTAACGAACAACTTTTGTGACGTAGCAGCGATGTTGCTAGTGATGTTGCTGTGTGTGACATCCAGCAACAACCTGGCCCCTGCTGTGAGGTCGTTGGTTGTTGCTGAATGTCCTGGGCCATTTTTTAGTTGTTGCTGTCCCGCTGTGAAGCACACATCGCTGTGTGTGACAGCGAGACAGCAACAACTAAATGTGCAGGCAGCATGAGCCGGCTTCTGCGGAGGCTGGTAACCACAGTAAACATCGGGTAACCAAGAAGCCCTGTCCTTGGTTACCCGATATTTACCTTTGTTACCAGCCTCTGCCGCTCTCACTGTCAGTGCCGGCTCCTGCTCTGTGCACATGTAGCTGCAGGACACATCGGGTTAATTAACCCGATGTGTGCTGTAGCTAGGAGAGCAGGGAGCCAGCGCTAAGCAGTGTGCGCTGCTCCCTGCTCTGTGCACATTTAGCTGCAGTACACATCGGGTAATTAACCCGATGTGTGCTGTAACTAGGAGAGCAAGGAGCCAGCGCTAAGCGGTGTGCGCTGCTCCCTGCTCTGTGCAGCTGCACCCTGTACTCTATACCCTATATATGTACCCTGTGCAGCTGCACCCGGTGTGCGCTGCTCCCTGCTCTGTGCACATTTAGCTGCAGCACACATCGGGTAATTAACCCGATATGTGCTGTAACTAGGAGAGCAAGGAGCCAGCGCTCAGTGTGCGCTGCTTCCTGCTCTCTGCACGTGTAGCTGCGTGCGCTGGTAACCAAGGTAAATATCGGGTTGGTTACCCGATATTTACCTTAGTTACGAAGCGCAGCATCTTCCACGCGGCGCTGGGGGCTGGTCACTGGTTGCTGGTGAGCTCACCAGCAACTCATGTAGCGACGCTCCAGCGATCCCTGCCAGGTCAGGTTGCTGGTGGGATCGCTGGAGCGTCGCAGTGTGACATCTCACCAGCAACCTCCTAGCAACTTACCAGCGATCCCTATCGTTGTTGGGATCGCTGGTAAGTTGCTTAGTGTGACTGGACCTTAACACTGCTGTATATATATCACAGAAGGGACTGAGGACAAATACATCCCTGGGGGCAAAGACAGCCTAGGAGGTTACTGGGGTCACTGTGGGGCATACACATTACTGGGGGCCCATATACATTACTGGAGGACACTGGGGGCTTGGGGGTCATACACATTACTGGGGGCCTGAGGGGCATGCAAATTACTGGGTGACACTGGGAGCCTGGGGTGCATACACATTACTAGGAGACATTGGGGGCCTGGGGGGCATCCACATTACTGGGTGACGTTGTGAGGCATACTCATTACTGGGGGATGCTGGGGACCTTGGGGGCATACACATTACTGTGGGATGTTGGGGGCCTGTGGGAAATACACATTACTGGGGAACACTGGGAGCCTGGGGGGCATACACTTTACTGGTGGATGCTGGGAGGCATACACATTACTGGGGGACCCTGGGGGGCATACACATTACTGGGGAATGCTGAGGGGCATATATACTAAAAAGACCAAGAAACAAAAACAAACTCCTAAAAGCAATATTTATTATTATATAGTATTAAAAATGCTCTAAAATACAGAGCGTAATAACTCTTATATTATCAAAAATAGTAAACTGGTCACGTGAGGTGGGTGGGAGGACAAAAGAGGTAAAAGCCAACTAGTGAGAAAAGGAGCGCTGATTTTCTCAACACTCAAAGCAGAGCTCTAGGTAGCATGATTCCAATCATTTTAATTTTTCAAATCGAATAGCCTATTGTCCTAGGGGATATATAGAAGGGGATAATCTATCCCTCCCTTTTACCTACCTACCAGCGGAGGTGCACCATAAAGTATTGGGTACCCACCGCTCCTCGTCGGCTCTCCCTATTCTGTCCCTTCGACCCGCAAGTCGCAAGAAAACCCACCACCAAGAATGGAAACTGCACAATAGTCATCAGGTCATTATCATAATATGGTTACCTAAATGAATTGGTAACCCTGATGCAACTTATCCTTTAAGATAAAAAAGGAAAGCAAGAAGATGATGCTTATTAATGTATTTTGCATCAGATTTGGAAATCCATACACAATTTTTTCTAAAGGTTGGTCCTCATAAATGTGATAGCCAATAATAACTGTACATATGTATATTCCTGCACAGTTAAACAGATGATATTTGGTACCAATATACCGGTGATGTTTAATAATAACATATAATCCCAGCAGGGAACTTATCTGCTAGGATCACTGATAGCAAATCCCAATCCCGACGCATTTCCCCCCTATTTGTATCTTAGGGGTTCATCAGGGGAAGAACCAAGGATTTCATCATATCCAAACTTATATCCAGCTTTGCTGCCCGGTGCACCACGGTTATTATACCTGGAGCACGAGCGGGTAATACTTGCCAGACGACTTGCCCACCACTAAAGGCCACTGATGTCGGTCTGTTACCATTAGGAAAGCCAAAACAACTAAGATAAAAAATGATGAAACTGATGTGTTTGGATATGATGAAATCCTTGGCTCTTCCCCTGATGAACCCCTAAGATACAAATAGGGGGGAAACGCGTCGGGATTGGGATTTGCTATCAGTGATCCTAGCAGATAAGTTCCCTGCTGGGATTATATGTTATTATTAAACATCACCGGTATATTGGTACCAAATATCATCTGTTTAACTGTGCAGGAATATACATATGTACAGTTATTATTGGCTATCACATTTATGAGGACCAACCTTTAGAAAAAATTGTGTATGGATTTCCAAATCTGATGCAAAATACATTAATAAGCATCATCTTCTTGCTTTCCTTTTTAATCTTAAAGGATAAGTTGCATCAGGGTTACCAATTCATTTAGGTAACCATATTATGATAATGACCTGATGACTATTGTGCACTTTCCATTCTTGGTGGTGGGTTTTCTTGCGACTTGCGGGTCGAAGGGACAGAATAGGGAGAGCCGACGAGGAGCGGTGGGTACCCAATACTTTATGGTGCACCTCCGCTGGTAGGTAGGTAAAAGGGAGGGATAGATTATCCCCTTCTATATATCCCTTAGGACAATAGGCTATTCGATTTGAAAAATTAAAATGATTGGAGTCATGCTACCTAGAGCTCTGCTTTGAGTGTTGAGAAAATCAGCGCTCCTTTTCTCACTAGTTGGCTTTTACCTCTTTTGTCCTCCCACCCACCTCACGTGACCAGTTTACTATTTTTGATAATATAAGAGTTATTATGCTCTGTATTTTAGAGCATTTTTAATACTATATAATAATAAATATTGCTTTTAGGAGTTTGTTTTTGTTTCTTGGTCTTTTTGCACTAATACTCCTAGTCTCTCATGTGTTTTGGGCATATATACTACTTTGAGACCCTGGAAGTATACACATTACTGGGATCTTGGGGGCATACACATTACTGGGTGATGCTGGGGGCATACACATCCCTAAGGGGCATACACAAAGTGGCCCTGAGGATGCTGGGGGGCACACACATATTACTGGAGGGTGCTGGGGGACATTCACATAGTAGCCCTGGGAGCCTGTGGGGTAGTCACATATGGCCCTGAGGGCCTGCACATACTGGCCCTGGGGGCCTGTGGGGCATTCACATATGGCTGTATCGCATTTACATACAGGCTCTGGGGACGCAGGTGGCAGCACTGAAGGACACTAGGGGCATGTGAGCATTCACATACTGGCCCTGGGGACGCTTGGGAATATGCAGGCAGGCGGCAGCACCGAAGGATGCTGGGAGCTGGCAGCCGCTCATCTTCATCTGTGGGGCTGGAGCGCATTGCATGCTAGCTCCACTCACAGGTGAACCCTGGCCTACAATGAATGCTCGTGCACGTGACAGAATTGGGAATACTTGGCCGGAGAGGGTCAGAGGATGTCACAGGTGGCCCTGCCCGGTTTTGTGACCCCGTTGGTGTCAATAAAAGGGACAAAAGATGGGGATGATGAGGATGAAGGGGTTGATGATGTTGGGAATAGTTGCCTTGTGACGCCACCTGTGGTGTGCGGCCAGCATTAGCCACCGCTGCGGGTGATGTCCTCTGGGGCGGATGGTAACGCAGTTCAGATGGTTCAGCTCCCCACAGGTGGAGCTAGGCCCCAGGGAGGATGATGGTGGTGGTAGTCGCCGTTGGCGCCGAAGCGCAGGGCGACAGCACCGGCAAGAACAGGCTGACTCCGTGGTTGCGGTTCAAGGTCTTTACTCACTGTATGATAGCCACCCTCGGAGTGCCAGTTTTTGCCGTGATGGGCCCCAGCTGATCCCGGGTAAGTCGAAAGTCAATACCGGTGTCAGAGTGTGTCCTTTCACAAGGGTTACCCCTTGATGAAGTGAAGAACCCGGGCGAAGCTTCCTTCTTCAAGCCTCAGGCTCTGAGAATAAAGACGTTGAAGAATATGGTGTTGTGTTGCCAGAACTGTAGTCCCGACTTGACTGACTATTGTGTCAAGATTGATCCTACTTCTACTCAAAGTGGTACTCGCCCCCCAGGTGGTTGTCTTAGTGACCGGAAAAGTCCCATGCCTCGTGATGGTCACCCCCAGCCTACCCTAGTCCAGTCCCAGTGAGAAGGCACCTAAGCTGTATGTAAGGTGAAATATGGAAACACCAGTGATTAACCTCCTCCTCACCAGAGATAAATGCTGCACCTTAAATAAGATGCAGTACCCTATGGCGACTGAAGCCTCAGGGGCGCCACAGAAGCAGCAGTGAACGCTGCGGAAATGTGCTCAGCTGGTTTAAACTGCCAGCATGCAGCTAAGTGAGACTGCCGGGCAGAGCACTTCCTGCGGTCCCCGGAAATCTGCCTAGGGGCCGCAGGAAAGAAAGTGACCAACTTTCTCCTGCTGATCACGATTGAGCCACCCCAGCTGTCCAGGGCCCTGATGCTTGCCCGGGTGCACCATGTGCTGATGACGGCCCTGGTAGAAAGGGCAAACCCTTCTTAACGTTACCTCATTTGCTATAATACCTTCCTGTACCAATAATATTAACATTTAGCATCAAATGAATGCTACTATTCTCTATCCGGAACTAAGCACTCCGCAGCAATTTATTATCAATCCAATGCATGGTAGCCTGAATTATCTCATGTTTTGAAACAACAAAAAAAATCCTATACACTGTATTTTCAAGAGTTTCTCCCCAGTAATGCATTGATTTTTAATACTTCAATGCCCAGTACCCCATGCACCCATCCTGGACATAAAAATACAGTGTCTCCAAAGCTCAGTTATTATGTACAACCCCTGGCAAAAATTATCGATTCACCTGACTCTGAGGATGTTCATTCAGTTGTTTACTTTTGTTTAAAAAAAAGCAGATCACAGACATGGCACAAAACTAAAATCATTTCAAATGTCAACTTTCTGGCTTTAAGAAACACTAAAACCATGAAAACATAATGGGCCAGCCAGTAATGGTTAATTTTCAAGACCAAACGGGGAAAAAATTATGGAACCACTCAATTATGAGGTAAAAAATATGGAATCATGAAAAACCAACAAACAAAAAAACACTCCAATACATCAATAGTATTTTGTTGCACCACCTCTGGCTTTTATAACACCTTGCAGTCTATGAGGCATGGACTAAATGAGTAATAAACAGTACTCTTCATCAATTTGGCTCCAACTTTCTCTGAATGCTATTGCCAGATCAGCTTTGAAGGTTGGAGCCTTGTCATGGACCATTTTCTTCAACTTCCACCAAAGATTTTCAATTGGCTTGAGGGAGCCTTGTCATGGACCATTTTCTTCAACTTCCACCAAAGATTTTCAATTGGATTGAGATCCGGACTAATTGCAGGTCATAACATTGACCTTATGTGTCTTCTTTCAAGGAATGTTTTCACAGTTTTTGCTCTATGGCAGGATGCATTATCATCTTGATAAATTACTTAATCATCCCCAAACATCCTTTCAATTGATGGAATAAGAAAAGTGTCCAAAATTTCAATGTAAACTTGGGCATTTATTGAAGGAGTAATGACAAACATCTCCCCAGTGCCTTTACCTGACATGCAGCCCCATATCATCAATGACTGTGGAAATTTACATGTTTTCTTTAGGCAGTCATCTTTATAGCTTTTCTGTATGCAAATCCCATTTACTTTAAGTGGTTTCTTAGAGTTCGGTCACAGACATTGACTCCAGTTTCCTCCCATTTGTTTCTCATTTGTTTTGCTGTGCATTTCCTGTTTTAGAGACATATTGCATTAAGTTTCCTGTCTTGATGCTTTGATGTCTTCCTTGGTCTACCAGTATGTTTGCCTTTAACAACCTTCCCATGTTGTTTGTATTTGGTTCAGATTTTACACACAGCTGACTGTTAACAGCCAACATCTCTTGCAACATTGCGTGATGATTTACCCTCTTTTAAGAGTCTGATACTGTAATCCTCCCCTTTGTTTCAATTGACATCTCTCGTATTGAAGCCATGATTCATGTCAGTCCACTTGGTGCAACAGCTCTCCAAGGTGTGATCACTCCTTTTTAGATGCAGACTAACAAGCAGATCTTTATATGATGCAGGTGTTAGTTTTGGGAATGAAAATTTACAGGGTGATTCCATAATTAAAGCCAGAAAATTGATATTTGAAAAGACTTTAGTTTTGAACCATGATTTTTTTAAACAAAAGTAAATAACTGAATGAACATCCTCAGAGTCCATAATTTTTAACAGGGGTTGTACATATAGTGCTCACTTAATATGCCCAATTAATGACAGCGCTCACTAAATAAACTCATTGGGATCGATTCATCAAAGTTTTCAAGTCACAAAAGTGTCGTAAAAGCTTTGAAAAGTCACAATTTTTTTGTACAACATTAAGTTGCTCAGAAACTGAGCAACCTTTGGCATTTTCACGCCACTTGCATAAACTCCACTTAAATAAAGATGGGGAAGAGCCAGGGTGGCGCGTGGGCCTGGCTATCTCCCAACCATCTAATTCATCAAATCTGTTGGTGCTTTTTAGTCCAGAAATGCTACTCTAGTCTCTTACTGAAGTAGTATTTCTTGCGTAAAGAGGCACCAAATTCATTAAGTGGTGTGTGCCTCTTAGCGTGAGTTCACATGTCCCATAATTATCCGTTAGAACGAATCCTGCAGAGATCCATTGGCAAAATGATATCTGCTTTTAACATTGGAGTCTATGGAGAACGGATCTATTAACTGATTGCTATTTATCTTCCATTTGTAACGGATCCTGTAAGAAAAAAATGGATTCGTTACAAATGCAAGAATAATGGATGACTAAATAGACCTGAAGTCAAGTTACCTGTGGTCACAGGTGGAAGACCATGGGAACTTCCAGCTGTGAACACAACTAAACTGAATGACATTACTGCTGATCACTGCGGCTAAGTCTCTGACTGAAGTTAAAGCAGGTGGTCATGTTCTAAGGCAGCTTGCTGTCACTTGAGATGTAGCAGAGCCGGGATCGTTGTGGGCCTTCATGTGGATTACTTCGGACCTTCAGGGGCATTTTGTGGGTTAATAAATGGTTGAAAAAGGGTGGCTATTTTATCTTTTATTTTAAATAAAGGATTTTTTCGGTATTTGTATTTTATTTCTTTTTACTTACAGATTAGTAAAGGTGGGGGTCTCAAAGATCCTCCCTATTACTATTCTAGGGCTTAGTGGCAGCTGTGAGCTGACATTAATTCCTTATTACCTCAGTTGCCACCACAACAGGGCAATCAGGAGGAGCAGGGTAAAGTGGATGTGGCTGCAGGCTGCTATTTTTTAGGCTGGGGGGGCAATAAGTAGGGTTTCCTCAGCCTGAGAATACCAGCCCCCAGCTGTCGGGCTTTATCATGGCTGGGCATCAAAATTGGGGGGGAACGCCCAGCCTTTTTTAAAATGTTTACTTAAATTATTTTATTTTAAAACCACATGCGGTTCCTCTTATTTTGATACATAGCCAAGATAAAAACACGACAAGGGGGCTGCAGCCTGTAGCCGTATGCTTTATCTTTGCTGGGTATCATAATATGGGGGGACCCTAAGAAAAAAAAAATATTTATTTATTTTTACACCACCTATTGACGCACATAGCGCCTGTGACTGGAAGCAGTCAGACACGCTGCCACTCAGGATGGGGACACATCTGACTGCAACCAATCACAGAGGCTGGTAGGCGGGGAAAGTAGTGCATATGCATGAGGCTAATGAGCGGCCCCGGAAGTAGAATGAGTGGCCAGGAGTTACAGCAGTGCCAGAGACTAGTAAGTATAGTTTCCATTCCCCCTATCTTTTCTACCACCATTTTTAAGTACCGGAGTCCACACATCACTACTTGTAGAGTGAAAATTCTTTCTGAAATGTAGCAAAAAACAAGGAGGTTGCCAAATCAGTCAGTAAAAAAAGGCAGGTGTTTTGTGTGTGTGCATGAGATCTCTAGAATCTCATAGACTTTGCTGGCAGTTTGCTTCACTTTGTGAAGGCAGCGTTTTATTAGCATGGATTTGCATAAAACCAAGGCAAAAACCATGCTAAAAAAACACAGCAAAAACGCTCTGTGTGAACATAGCCTAAAGACTATACGATAGAATTCTGTACAACACGGTTCAGATGCAACAATGGGAAAAAAAACTATTACTTCCAATGACTCACAGGAGTTTATTCATATTCCTATTTTATCTTTATCCACTTTAGAGCATCATAATCAATTGTTGTGCAGAGTTTACAGTCCAGATATCATTGGCAAGGAGAGTAGCTATAGGAAGTGCAGAAGTCATAGTCACACTTTGGTTCTTAAATCTGAGGAGGCTGCAAAAGAAGACTCCACACCAGTATTATAAATGGCACCTTTTAAAGGGGTTGTCCACTACTAGAACAACCCCTTCTTATTCCACAGGTTTCACCCAAGTAAAATAATAAAGACTATACTCACCTCCCGTACCTGTGCTCTTCCAGCAATGTCCAAGCTCGTGGTGCTGGGGCACAAGTGGGGTTGTGACGTCAAGCAAGCCCCGCGTACAGTCCTAGTAATGGACAACCCCTTTAGAAGAGTTAACTGTTTTATTGACTGAAGACGTCTGAATCCTTACAGCGTGCGCAGAGCAACTGTCAGGATTGTCAGTGTTGCCAGCAGGAGGTCTCATGATGGCAAGTATGGAAATGCCGGCTAAATGTCCTCAACCTCACTCAATACAAGTGTTATATAGTTTTTCATGATACAAGGATCCTCAAATAGCTTTCTCCAGACAGACAAAACAAAGATCTCAAGTGTAAAGCATGTTGGTAGACATTAATTTGAGCTTCTTTCCGAACAATGCACAATCATAGAATTCACTATAAAATTCACCATCACATCTTCATAATTTTCTTTGTACCAGCAAGTGCTGTGTGATCATTTTTAATTTAGGAACAAAGTAAAACACCTTTATGGCATCAAAACATTATATCACTTGGATGAAAGTCAAATGTTATTGTAAAGTTATCACAAACCTAGTTGTAAAGACAAATGACAAATGAAGTCATAAATGACTTCTACTCTACGATAATGACAAACACCTCGTGACATCAACACAATGGAATCCTTACTAGGAACAAACACAAACAATTTTATGACATTATAACGATGGATTCTTCCCTTTGAGATGTAATCAATGTTGTAACTTCCTCCTGATAAAGATATTCTACCTATGAATGCAAATTGCTTTGTGGCATCATAACAATCAAATTCGATATTGTAATAAAACAAAGGCATTATGATATCAAGACAAGAGAATTCTTTCTATGACAAAAAAAGAGAAACACTGTTGTATCATCATCACAATAGAATCCTTTAGTATGAATAAACATAAGGCATTGTGACATGATAACAATACATTTCAAATCGGAAAAAAAGATGACTGTAATATCATCACAATGGGTTTTTCTCAACAGGTACTGTAAATGTTGGGACATCACAATTACAATGCAAAGCACATTGGAAATAAAGAAAAAAACATTTAGTGAGGTAATCACAATAGATCACAACCTCACATTAGCATTACATAATGGAATAAAGATAATCTCTTTTAATGACATGACCACATTGAAATTATTTCTATGAAGAAAGACAGGCACCATTGTGACATCATCTAAAAAGAGCTTTACCTAGGAATTCAGTCATGCACCACTATGATATCATCATGATGGATTTTTTTTATTGGAAGAAAGATGAATGTTATTGTGACATGATCAAAAGAGAAGTCTAGTAAACAATATGGACAAATACTATTATGACATCATTGCGAAGGAGTCTCTGAAAATGTACATAATAGTATTATCAGATATATACTGTACACTCCTCAACAGTGAAATTGCAGCACCAAGAAGAAAAAGTCATGGAGTTATGGATATCACAAGATGGATAGATGTGTTAATAATATGCAAATGATGAAAATATGGGCAAAATATTTTCAAAACATCTCAATTTATTCAGTATCGAGTATAAGCGTCATATGCAGAAATACATGCACTTACACACCTTGGCCGCTATCAGTGAGATTATTATGGTTGTCTGAGGACTGTTCTGCCACACTAATTGCACTTGGGCCATCATATCATCAAGATCCACTGCTGGCTGCTCCCTTTGCAATTCCAGAACAATGATGATCCAGATGTACTCTAGGGGAGACAAGGAAAAATATGCCACAGGCCATAATAGAATGTGTAGGCCACGCAAGCTGCTCACAGTAGCATGAGTAACATGTGGCCTAGTGTCAAGGGGGTATCAAGACAGAGAGAGATCTCTCCAATTCCAGGGGTTAGAAGGTTGCAGTTGTGGCTGCACCCACACCTGCACAGATTGGATCGGCATTGCCTTCCAGGTAACTGAGCAGACATTCCTTGTACTGGCGCTGCTAGGATTAAGCAATTTCTTTTGTCTTTCTTGGCTTGCTGTCCTGAGTTTTCTCAGCTGTTCTGATTTCCCCAGTCCCTTCTGGTATAAGTACTCACCACTTTGCCTTAGTAGTTGCCAGTGGTAGTGACGCACCCACCGGGTTGGGGGTGACTTGTTAGAGGGCTGCGGTGCTTCTCCTGGGATGCTGCTGTGGCCTTGCCCAGTTCCGTGACCCTGGGTGTCAATAAAGGCTGGGGATGGGGACGATGGGTGTAGTTGTTCGTGACACCACCTATGGTGTGCAGCCACTATTAGCCGCCAATGCGGGACTTCTCTGCTGGGGCGGATGATAACGCCGCTCTTGGGCTGTGGAACGGGTCACGGGTGCCTTCTGCACTCCTCACGAACCCTGGGATACCCCTTCTTTCCTAAGAACCCAGGTCGAGCCTCTAGTTCCAGACCACGAGCCCCGAACTTTCTGTGTCTTTTCTTCCTTGTCCGTTCCGGAGTCCAACCTGACTTGGACGCTGTCCGGTGCTAACTGCTCTAAGTGTATAAGATGGCTTCTGAATTCCCCTGTGTAGGAGCCCCGCCTCCCGGGTCCCTGAACTAGTGGGCATGAGGTCCCATACCTCGTGATGGCCACCACAGCACCTACCCTAGCCTGGTCCCAGTGACAAAACCCTCGTGTTATGTGTGGTTTGAAGTGTGGTTGTGGTTGTTACCGCTGACATCCTCCTCCGTATCCGCAATGAATACTGCACCTTGGGTGAGGTGCAGTACCCTGTGGCACCTGAGGCCGCAGGGGCGCCACAATAGCTTGCTATTCTGTGGTCCTGGTGTGCAGGTGTGAGTCATGGAAAGAGAAATCATTTTGGACTTGATCCTGGAGATTGCTGCTTGGAAGTTTGTTTGTTGTCTTCCTATTCATTATCTCCCTTCTGATTTATTTCCCTTTCCTTCCAGTTATTTATCCACCTGTTGTTTGGGATGCATGTTAAGTGAATACAGTTTTTTTTCCCTTGTCTGTAGTTCTCCCTTTGTGTTCTAGTTTTCCTGTGCCTTGCTCACAAGACAGGGTCATAATTAGGGTAAGACAGGGATAGGCCCTTAATTGCTGTATGAGGTGAGAGAACCCATCGACGGACATCGGTAGACCAGGCTTGCTCATGGTAAGTGTCAGAAGTTACCCTTCTTGTGGTTCCCTAGACAGAGTAGTTCCCACCTCCTCCTTCTCGCCATGTACCATTTAGCCTCTTGGTGGAGCATGAAAACCAGAGACTGCCCTGAAGTGGTAGTTGGTGCCTATCGTCAGCAAAGTCCAACCTCATCACCAGAGGCTCGGATGATGCCTAGGTAGGCACTTAGTTATGCCCCTCTGGGGAAACCTGGTTCAGGGCACAGTGAGGTTAACCCCCCTATCCCCAACTTATTAGCATGACATCTAGCGTTGAAATGTCAAATATAGCAAGTGAGACATTTAGCCAGACCACTGCTTCCACGATTGATAAACCTGTACTGCAAGTGAAAGTAAACATCAAGTACCAAGCACCTAAGGTCTAAAACAATTTCTATACAAACCATCAGAATAGCGTTTGCAAGACATTGGGCTATGAGGCTCACATCCAGCTACAGGTGTCCCATTGACCTCATGCCATCACTCTTAAAAACTATCATTGTGTAGAGCAAGGTGACAAAGGGATTTGGAATGAACACCTTTTCAACGGTGAGTCCCAATATTCTCTTGGACACAGTGATAGCCATAGATTGGTCTGGAAACCACATGGACAATGCCATGACCCCTAGTCTTCATTCCAGGAACACTAACAGCTCGGACTTACATTGATTTGGTCGTGGAACAAGTTGTATGGCCATTTCTGAAAAGTGTCCCAGGAGCAGTGTGATTCTGTCAGTGGCCTACCATTAATAACTTCACTGATAGGCCATCCAGTGTACTGTATGTAAGTGTGTGTATTTCTGGTCATGGTGCTCTTACTCAATACTGTGTAACTCGAAATGGTTTAAGCAAATGTTATTCTTTTTTTTTTATTTGCCTATCATTAACAAGTCTAGCCATCGTGTGATTTCCATAACTCCATGACTTTTCTTTTTGGTGCCGCAAATTCAATTTTAAAATGTGTGATATAGAAAAACTATCATTAAAACTTAAAAAAATAAATCTAAAATCTACAAAAATATACAAAAACTCAAAATGTGCTTCTCAAAACCCAGAAATCATTAAGTCTACAATATTAGCTAATGTATTGATGGTAATTGCCACCCGATTATATAATTATGGGACAATCCATATTGATTTCATCTATATTGCTGTCCTTCTATCACAGTTTTTTCTGTGAATTGTCTTGTTTATAACCACTTGACAACTATTACACTATATTAATTAATATTGAATACTTTGCCGTTAATGGTTTTCAAGAAACATATTTTGTTTTGGGGGGATTTTTGTATATTTTTTGTTCAGTTTGTCTTTCTCTCCTTAAAAGTGAAGTTTTGCTGATAAAGTTTTTCGAATTTTTATCTGATAAGACTCTTCTGTAAATTATCACGGAATCACATCTGAAGTAGTAACCTAGCACCTTTTGTCCATAGTATACCAGACACACCATTCTGGAAGTTGGTGAAATCATTGTGAATTTTTTTTAAAGGAATATAGTCAAAGCTCTTTCTGCAATAGTCTCAGTGGAATTCTGCCTAGGAATGAGTAAAAATATATATATATTTTTGCAAAAAAAAAGTCAATGTTATTGCTATCACAAAAATTAAGTTCTTTCTAGAAATAAAGATCACTGCTATTGTTATATCACGACAATTGATTTTGATAGGGAATAAAAATATTTTCTATAATAACATCAAAATTAAATTTAATCTGTAAATTAAGATAGACTTTAGTGTGATATTGTAAAATTATAATTGAGAATAATAGAATGAAGGCAATTTCTATTGTGATGTTACCACAATAAAACTCTACCTAAGAATAATGGAAAAGCTATTATGATGACTTCATTAATTCTACCTAGAAATTAAGAGAAATGGCTCCATGGTATCATCAGAATGGGTATCTAACTGTGAATATTATAGTGACATCATCAGTATGGAATTCTACCAAGGAATGAAGGCAAACTTAAAGGGCTATTGTCAAGTTAGAAAGCTATCCCCTATCCATGAGATTGGGTAGAACTTTCCGATTGCTGGGGGTGAAACTGCTGAGACTCCCTAAACCCAAGAATTAGGACTCTGTCAAGCCTCATGTGAATAGAGGGGTGGTCAATCATGAGAACTGATACTCCATTCTTAGCAGGACTACCAGAGATAGCCAAGTGTTGTGTTTGGCTGGTCTTCAGAACTCAGAAATGCTGGGCGTTTCATCTTTCGGACTCCCAGTGATTGGGAATTTATCCTCTATCAAATAGATAGGAGATAACTTTTAAATTTAAGAATACAGCTTTAAGAGTTTGCTTTATTCTGAGGTACAATCTTGTTGTGTCAATGTCATAATTGTGTATATCTTTATTCCTTGGTAGACTTCCATATTGAAGATGTCACAATCTTGAGAATACCCCTTTAATTACGATGTTTAGTAACTTGGCATAAAGTCTATTGTGACATCACTTTCTGCCAGAAGATTACACTCATCTGAAAGAACATCTTGTAACATGTCACTGACCCTAAACACACTTTTAATTCAACCAAGGAATGAATGCACAAGAAAATCTGTGGTTCTTCCTCACAAAGGCAGCCATAGCTTGGACTTTATTGTCATCGACTAGTCAAATTTTTTACTGTATTTTGTTACACTGTTGAATGAGGGTCACATATTGATGTGTCCACATGTTAAAAAATAAGAGAAAACGTTAAATCAGCATTTCTCTCGATTCCTTCACATGGCCATACAAGTTTTTTTTGTTCATTTTTTAAAGTAGATGCCCAGATAAGACAAAGATGACAGATAAAAATCTTTTTTGAATCAGATTTATATATAGATGAAAAGTCCACTTAACGTATAAATGATCAGTCAAGGGAATCAAGGTTCAACCGGATTAAAATACCTATGCAATCTGGTGACGAGGTTGCTGACCTTTGGATCACACCGTTAAGGAGATTAATCCTCTTTCATGTAAACTGCTTTTTATGACGCTATGTTAGTGCTAGCATTCTAAGCAATGGCACATTGAATACAACGGCCTTGCATGTGAATAAAGTGCATCAACCTAAAATCAAACATCACAAACACTGTTAGCACAGGAATACATAAAGGATCACTAACATAAACATTTGTAACCATGTCCATGTTATTGCCAAATTGAACTATATTAATAAGACATATACCTTACTATTTAAAGATCTTTTATGGAACTGTTTTTCATTAAAAATCCTGTTTACACTGTATACTGTATACGTTATTTTATTTGTACAATTCTGCACTATATTCAAATAGTCTTTTTATGGTACTTTTTTGTCTTTTTTATTATTATAGATGTTGTCCAGGTCTTTAACATTGATGACCAATCTTTAAAATAGGTCATTAATGTCTGATCCGTGAGAGAGTAACACCCGGTACCCCCTCTGATCAACCGTTCCCGATGCCGTCAGCCGAAATTGCTTGCTCGAGGAACTACACAGCTCCATCAACTGTATAGTGTCTATGGCTGGGTACTGCATATCCGCCCCCTATCCAAATCAATAGGGGCAGATGTGCAGTATCCAGCAGTGCTCACTATTCCATCATCAGAGTGCTGTGAGGTTCCACAACTGAATAGTTCCGTCCAGCGGTGGCACTGGGAACGGCTGACCATAGGGGTTCCAGGTGTCACATCTTCACTCATCATCATACATTGATTACCCAGGCTAAGGATAGGTTACCAGTTTTAAAGTCATTGAGAACTCCTTTAAGTAATATTGCCCACAGCAGAAGCCAGTTTCACATTGTTGCAATGCAGCCATAATTTATGGTCCATATGTTTCCGCCTTCTGTTCCTGAAGTTCAACACAATCAAAAATCAAACATTTCATTGTCGCTTGTTGCACCTTCCCCCCCTAATCCTTACAAATCTTATTAATACATAGAAAATTAGTTGCTAAAACATATAAAGGCAGAATGTTGAAATGAATAAAAAAGAGAAAAATATATCCTTAAATATTATTCTCCACTCTCTGGTACTCCAGGCAACTGTGTAAAAGAAGAAAGAGATTTTATCAGCTCACCAATATCAGGAAAATGTCCATAATTGGAGTGCGGTGTGCGGAGCTCCAGAAAGGCGTCTGGATAATAAAGAACAGCAAAACAAAGAAACAATTCCAGCATCCGCAAAAAGGATATGGTAAAACTTCACTATTATTCCATGATTAAAATAATAGAAAAAAGTTAAAATATATAACAAAAGAAGTAGACAATCTACGTGTTTAGAGTTTAGCTCTTATTCTTGACTTCAAGAAAGAGAACCACACTCAAAATGCCTAGACCGACTGTACTTCTTTTGTTATATATTTCAAGTTCATACTGTTGACCATATGACTTTACACATGTCTCTTTTAATGCTTCAAGCGTAATATTGTGGTCATTATAATCTACTGAAAAAATCTAAGGATAAGTTAGGGTTGATCACAGATTTGAAAACCTTAAAACATGTCCTTATAGTCTGTTTTATGAGCTTTAATAGCCTGTGGTATGATGACATTTTGACACTTTATGTTACTACTATAGAAGATAGCCCCATTGTTCTGTCTCTGGTTCCTCAAAAAATACAAATAATTAACCCCATGACACCATCACAGGTGCATTTTCTTGACCAGCAGATAATAGGCTCACATAGTAATTTTATACTGTGTTTCTCTGGAACATTTCTTAATAATACCTCTTTCCAAGTGAAAATATACCTAGGATCAGAAGTGTATTCTTATATAACTTGTTTTCCCTATCTATGGTTTTATGCATAACAGTTGTCAGATCAGTAAATGACTGTTCTTTACTATATCCAATGCGAAAAATGATACTTGCATGATCCTGTAGTGTGTAGACTGTTGGAAGACGTCATATTATACGAGGCCATATAATTATATGACTATGAACAGCACAAGGGTGTCATTCTTTAATCATACATTGTGAACCAGAACAATGTGTAAAGAAGTTAAAATCTCATATGAATACATGAATGATGTAAAATTTTAATGATTGGTTCACAAAACTACTATATATGTAATCTTTTAAATCTGCATAGGTGAAAGTCTGAAGTTGCCATGTGCTTTCACATGAGGTCTATCTACACTGCAAGCTTATCATGAATAAGTGTTGATTTCGCAATACTCCTGTAGTCTAAACAGGCTGCCGATCACTCGATAAATACTCCTTCATCAGGTTAAAGGATATTTTGGTTTGCACAAAACATCATCATTCTCGGCAGCACATTGTCCTGTGTAAACAGGCCCTGTCCTCACGAGAGTAATAACAGCTCATATGCACTAAAACATCTAGTACAGATTGTTCAGTGAGGTCAGGTCTCCTGTGTAAACAGACTACTAAATTCTACTACTAGATTCTGCTGATCGAAATACACATAACTTTGTATTTCTTCTTTGCTCAAATAGCTCAGTACATGATAGAGGCCGTTACCTTTTCAGGTAGATTGGTCCACAAACAATGAACAGATGAAGTGCTTTGCATCTGATGGAAAATGTAGCAATTATATATCATTTTTGGGGACCCAATAGCCAACCCAGTATTCAATTTCCCAACAGTTCCCCAACATGATAAATGAATCATTATATATTTCTGAACAAAACCAATGAGCATTCTATGTAATAGACATAGAAGATCTTCCAGAGTAGGAGCTGCCCTGGCTAATAGATGAGGGTCTCACACAGGCCTCCCTATGAATGTATAGTAAGAGGGTGTACCCCAAAAAAATTACTTATTTACATTTTTTTATTTAAGACAACATCTTTAAAACATTAATCCCCCTCAAAATACTGTCCATTGGATGATATACACTTGTCACAACAGTTTTTCCACTGTTCAAGGCATTTTTTTTATTTTTTTATATTCTTCTGAACTGCTGCTAAGTACCTCCAACTATTTTTTCTTAACCTCCTCTATGTCCTGAAAACGCTTTCCCTTTAGGTTATTCTTCATTCTTGGGAATAAGAAGTCTCAGGGAGCTAGGTCGGGCAAGTAAGGGGGTGAGAAACTGTTGTCATGCTGTTTTTTATCAAAAACTGGTTGATTGTCAATGCTATGTGGGCAGGCGCATTGGCATGATGAAGCTGCCAGTCCCCTGATCACCATAATTCAGGTTGTTTTTTTTCTCACTACCTCACACAATCACTTCAGCACGGGCAGATAGTAACGTTGGTTCGCTATGGTGCCTTGAGGAACAAATTCAACGTGAACGACTCCTTTGATATAGAAAAACAAACCATAATTGACTTCAAATTTGATTTCACTCGCCTTGGGTTTTATTTGGTCTGGGCGATAAAGATGTCTTCCACTGGCTGAACTGCTGCTTTGTTTCACGTTCCTATCCTTAACATCAAGATTGATCCACTGGGATGAGTTTTGACCAAAAATCAAAGTCAGTCTGTGCACGTTCTTTCAATTCCTGACACACTCTTAGATGACTCTCCCTTTGCCAGTGTTTTTGTTACCAGGAAGCAGAATGTGATGTTGGCACGTTGTTCCTAAACGTTTCCCACTGCAAAATAGCCAAGAGCCTTGGGAAAGGTTAAGAAAACAATCCCTCTGTCTACAGTGATGGTTTCTCGTGAATGCTACTCGGCCAACTGAGTAGGTAGAGTGTCTAGTTAGCATACCAATGAAGAGAGGGAAGCACTGTCAACCTCCTTTCTTATAGAGAATAATTCTCGTTTTTGGGGATACCCCCTTCTACACCCTAATGAATACTCAACCATTTTACCTTTTTATTAATGCAATTTTATTGGAAACAAAACTCTACAAATATCTTGTAATGACCTCTTTATATATGACCTTAACTCATTAATAGCCATTACAATTGCTAATGTTGTGATAACAGTTGACATGCAAAGAAAAGCAACAATGCTAATTTTATTTTTGATACTATAGTTAGTGCACTCATAGGTCATTAACAATGTCAGAGCTAGATCTGCGATTAAAAGATTACAAATCCTTTCAGGGGCATCCTAAACCACCTCCTTCTGTAATCTTGTTTCACTTTAATCACTACAGATAGCTTATTCAATGGGGGGTTGTATTTCCTTTCACCTGCATAGACACGAGGGGTTCCCTTTCAGAGGAGCCCTGTGATTGGCCAGCTGTGAAATTGCGTGGTTGCTTAAGTGAAGTTTTGCCATTTTTTACTGTCTTTTCATTTGGACGTTTGATGAACACACAGTGGACTCCTTCAAGCTTTGGGACTTTATATCTAGAAGACTTTTTAAAGGATCAAGACAATTTAACCTGATTTCTGGAACGAAGTAGTAAATGTGATTTTTACTGAAGACTTTCTTTTTGTATTTTTGGGATTCACATTTTATATACGGATAAATACAACAAGACATTAAGTAAAAAATGGGGAATATGGATGGAAAAGCGGTAGAAGAACTAAGTGCCACAGAAATTCACCGATGGTATAAAAAGTTCATGACGGAGTGTCCATCTGGCCAGTTGACGCAACATGAATTCAAGCAGTTCTTTGGACTCAAGAATCTTAGTCCAGCATCCAACGAATATATTGAACAAATGTTCGACACATTTGACTTTAACAAGGTAACTTGTCTATACCTTTGCCTCATATACTGCACTATTTCATTCTATGACCTGATGAAATTTTTTAATTCCATAGTATTATTCTACAGAAGTGCCTTACAAAGGGCAGCGCCTTATGTGAATGATGACATTCTCTGTACAGCATTGTAGACCATGTAGGTGTTAGTTATAACAATCAATTAATAAAATAGGAAATCCCCCATATTCACATTTTCACAGATGAGGAGAAATGATTTAGTAAAGTGTAAAAACTAAATGTCTCCAAGTACCAGAATGTTCAATAACATTTTAAGGTAAAGAGGTATTCCCATCTCCAAGATCATAGCCCAATATGTAGTAGGTGTAGTAATAATAATATTAATAATAATACTAGCAAATCCCTGCAATTAGAAATGTAGTATAGCTCTCCTTATTAGTCATGTATCTTAACTCATGTGCAGGGCATTACAGCTTAGGTATCCATGTTGCAACCACTAACAACTAACTAACTGTCAGAATATAATTGGTCATAACCATACATTTCTAAGCTGCAATGCCCTGCACATGAGGTAAGAAACATGGCTATATCAGGAGAACTATACTACATTTCTAATTGGAGATATTTGCTAATATTATTATTATTATACCTACTACATATTGGGATAGGATCTTGAAGATGAGAATACCCCTTTACGAGCAGAATTGTTCTTAGTTACAGTGATTTATCCTGAAAAATGCTTTAACACTAGAAGTCCCAGAGAGGGGTCATTTAACATTTCTAACTTAGGAACCCAGAGACGGGTCGAATAACCTGAAGGATTTTAGCTAACATCTTATAATCACCGTCTTTTGTTCTGTAATTAAGGCCATTACTGGCGCACCACAGAAGGTTGTTGCTTTCCATTGAGTTTAGCCATTTAGTTTCTAGTTAGTTCTATTCAGTTTGGACTAAGGGTACCTTCACACTTTAGCGATGCAGCAGCGATCCGACCAGCGATCTGACCTGGTCAGGATCGCTGCTGCATCACTACATGGTCGCTGGTGAGCTGTCAAACAGGCAGATCTCACCAGCGACCAGTGACCAGCCCCCAGCCAGCAGCGACGTGCAAGCGACGCTGCTCTTGCACGGAGCCGGCGTCTGGAAGCTGCGGACACTGGTAACTAAGGTAAACATCGGGTATGGTTACCCAATGTTTACCTTAGTTACCAGCGCACACCGCTTAACTTAGCGTGTGCAGGGAGCAGGAGCTGGCACTGGCAGCGTGAGAGCTGCGGAGGCTGTTAACGAAGGTAAATATCGGGTAACCACCTTGGTTACCCGATGTTTACCTTGGTTACAGCTTACTGCAGGCTGTCAGACGCCGGCTCCTGCTCCCTGCACATTCAGGATTGTTGCTCTCTCGCTGTCACACACAGCAATGTGTGCTTATCAGCGGGAGAGCAACAATAAAAAAACGAACCAGGGCTGTGTGTAACGAGCAGCGATCTCACAGCAGGGGCCAGATCGCTGCTCAGTGTCACACACAGCGAGATCGCTAATGAGGTCACAAAAAACGTGACTCAGCAGCGATCTCAGTAGCGATCTCGCTGTGTGTGAAGTACCCCTAAAGGCCCAGTCACACTAAACAACTTACCAGCGATCCCAACAACAATACAACCTGATAGGGATCGCTGGTAAGTTGCTAGGAGGTCGCTGGTGAGATGTCACACTAAGCGACGCTCCAGCGATCCCACCAGCAACCTGACCTGGCAGGGATCGCTGGGGCGTCGCTACATGTGGAAGCATGCTGCGCTTGGTAACTAAGGTAAATATCGGGTAACCAACCCGATATTTACCTTGGTTACCAGCGCACACTGCTTAGCGCTGGCTCCCTGCTCTCCTAGCTACAGTACACATTGGGTTAATTACCCCGATGTGTACTGCAGCTACATGTGCAGAGAGCAGGGAGCCGTGCACACCGCTTAGCGCTGGCTCCCTGCTCTCCTAGCTACAGTACACATCGGGTTAATTAACCCGATGTGTACTGCAGCTACATGTGCACAGAGCAGGGAGCCACGCACACTGCTTAGCGCTGGCTCCCTGCTCTCCTAGTTACAGCACACATCGGGTTAATTACCCGATGTGTACTGCAGCTACATGTGCAGAGAGCAGGAGCCGGCACACCACTTAGCGCTGGCTCCCTGCTCTCCTAGCTACAGTACACATCGGGTTAATTACCCGATGTGTACTGCAGCTACATGTGCACTGAGCAGGAGCCGGCGCTGACAGCTGAGAGCGGCGGACGCTGGTAACGAAGGTAAATATCGGGTAACCAAGGGAAGGGCTTCTTGGTTACCCGATGTTTACCGTGGTTACCAGCGTCCGCAGAAGCCGGCTCCTGCTGCCTGCACATTCAGTTGTTGCTCTGTCGCTGTCACACACAGCGATGTGTGCTTCACAGCGGGAGAGCAACAGCTAAAAAATGGCCCAGGACATTCAGCAACAACCAACGACCTCACAGCAGGGGCCAGGTTGTTGCTGGATGTCACACTAAGCAACATCGCTAGCAAGTTGTGCATCAGCAGCGATGTTGCTAGCGATGTTGCTTAGTGTGACGGTACCTTTAGGGTCATTTGCCCCTCTTTTGGGACTTCAGGGGGGAGCTCGAAATTTCTGGGACTTCTAGTGTTAAAATGCCCTAACTAACTCAAGACAGTCACTCAGCTGCAAAAAAATCTTAAACCACATGCATTGGACCCTTATTTAGAGTCATGCGATATAAGTTCTCGTTGAGAAATCATTTTGCCTATTCTACTGTATGTTCCTGTTTACCGCCAGTTACAAAGAACATGTAGTCATTACTCACAAAAGGGTGCCATCTTGTGGTCTTAAGAAAGTATGCAGCACTAAGTCACACAGAACCGCCAAAACAATGAATAGGTTTAAGCATGAGACTGTCCTTAGTTCAGAATTGTTCTCTTACAGACAATTATATAAGTGATGTTCCTGTTCACACAAACCCAATGCAATTACATAACACCCGCCAGAGAAGTGATAGGTATAAAATTAATAGGTATTCACATACATTGACCCATATACATGGATTTATTAGACTTTGTGTTCTCCAATTTTACTATATGTCACCATTTACAGTACACTAGTTACATGTACTCGATGTGCACCCATTATTAGTTCACACAAACGTATTTTTGCTCTGAGTGCTGTCCGTGAAAAAACGGACAGCACACGGACAGCACTAGGACCAATGTTTTTCAATTGGGTAGTTCAGATGAGCATTGGTTTTCACAGATCGATTCTGTGCATAAAAAACATTGCAGCATGCACTAGTTTATTCTGTGTGTCAGATGAGACTTGACTATTAAAGTCTATCGGTGCAAAAAAAGAAGCGGATCAACCATGAAATATCTGATTTTTACAAATAAATTGCAATTAGTAACATAGGAAATTGTATTTGGTCTTGTAAATCTTAATATCTACTGTTGTATAAAAATGAATGCCATACAGAAGACAGCACAAATGGAAAATAGTCCTTTTTTTCTGCATCAAAACAGGATGATTTTCTATAAATTCTTACAAACTTAGCCTACATGTGGTAAAACATCAGGTTAGGAAAAGTGAAAGATTTTGTCCCCTGAACAGAATGTAGAAATATCCAGAGGATAAATGATAAATGCAGTGTTGATGGCTGCTGAGACCCTGACCGATCCACAAAAAGGGATCCCATTAACGTTCTGTGGTCACACAAGCAGAATACTGCTTCATTCATACATGGGACCTCCGTTCTGTAGATGGGTGGGGGTCTCAGCTGCCAGAGTCCCACATAAATATTCTTTATGGGACCATCCCTTTATGAATGCCTAAGGACCAGATTGTTATTGTAATTTACACTGGTCACCAACCTTTTTACTACTCCGGGTTGCCAATCATCCAGGAACCATCCATTCCAGGACAGTCCGTATAAAAAAGGACACTTTTTGCCCTGTCTGTAACAAAAGACTTAAGGCGTTCATGATTTTTTTAAGGATGAAGAAATTTCTATAGATTATTTTGACAGTCATTATTATCATATTACAGTTTACGGTGAATGCAGCAGATGTCCTTGTATCAGAATTATGGGCTGAAGACATGGATCACTTAGAATCAGAATGATTTATAATGCTCTTGTGTCCTTAAAAAATATTATTCGACAATGATTTTTTTTTTCATAAGACATCCAGAAAAAATAAAAAGTCAAGTTGGCAACCCTCTTACTGCTACAAAACCCAAGCAGTGCACATCTGCCAGTATATAAATACATATTCGAATGCTCCATGAAATTAAAGGGAAAAAACTGGTATCAACTCTAAAATAATTTGTCTCTTTCTGACTTAAGTTATTTTACTTATGCTGCCAAATGGAAAAAAAAAAGAAAAGGAAATAAGGGAAATATAAATCCTACCCAAACCACAGGCAGCATGAAACAGAAAAACAGGAAAGCCAGTACAAAATGTGAACTACACTAAAATTTCTAAACTGTGCTTTTAATTAAAATTTGAGATTTTTGGCAATCAGGCTATTTACTTCAAGCAGCATTTGCTGGTGCCTATCCCGCCCACAGCCATGATTCAGTCATGGGTACGGGATTGAAAATCACCAGGTAGGTGCTGCTATAAATAGTTCTACTTTTTCATATGTGAGGCCGTATGGCACATTTTAAATAAAAATATTTTAAAGTAGGACTGCCCCAAGCAGATTTACCGTGACGTGGCAGGGTAGCTCAAGAAATTGCAATTTTTTTGCCAAAAATCTCAAATTTTAATAGAAAGCACAGTTTGAAATTTATAGTGCAGTGAACATTTTGTGCTGGCTTTCCTGTTTTTTATTCAGCATGAAACAGACTCCCTCGTTACAAAGATCCAGGATCCCTCATTACAAACAGCAAGGCTCACTCATTGCAAAGAGCCAGGCTCGCTCATTATAAAGAGTCAGGCTCATTCATTACAAAGAGCCAGGCTCGCTCATTATAAAGATTCAGACTCCCTCGTTACAAAGAAGTAGGCTCCTTCATTACAAAGAGTCAGGCTGCCTTGTTACAAAGAGCCAGGCTCCCTCATTACAAAGTGTCAGGCTCCCTCATTACAAAAAGCCAGACTCTCATGTTATAAAGTGCTAGGCTCGCTCGTTACAAAGAATAAGGCTCCCTCATTACAAAGAACCAAGCTCCCTCGTTATAAAGTGCTAGGCTCGCTCGTTACAAAGAGTCAGGCTCCCTTGTTACAAAGAGCCAGGCTCCCTCAGTACAAAGTGTTTAAGCTCCCTTCTTACAAAGCGCCAGGCTCCCTCATTACAAAAAGCCAGGCTCCCTCGTTACAAAGAGTCAGGCTCCTTGGTTACAAAGATCCAGGATTCCGCATTACAGAATCAGGCTCCCTCATTACAAAGAGCCAGGCACCCTCGTTATAAAGTGCCAGGCTTGCTCATTACAAAGAGCCAGGCTCCCTCATTACAAAGAGTCAGGCTCCCTTGTTACAAAGAGCCTGGCTCTTTGTAATGAGGGAGCCTGGCTCTTATAAATGGCCAAGCTCGCTCATTACAAAAAGCCAGGCTCCCTTGTTACAAAGAGCTAAGCTCCCTCATTACAAAGTGTCAGGCTCCCTTGTTACAAAAAGTCAGGCTCCCTTGTTTCAAAGAGCAAGGCTCCCTCATTACAAAGAGCCAGGCTCACTCGTTGCAAAGAGTTAAACTCCCTCGTGACAAAGAAGCAGGCTCCCTCATTACGAAGAGCCAGGCTCCCTCATTTCAAGGAGTCAGGCTCCCTCATTACAAGGAGTCAGGCTCCCTCATTACAAAGAGCCAGGCTCCGTCGTTACAAAGATTCAGGCTCCCTTGTTACAAAGAGCCAGGATTCCTCATTACAGAGTCAGGCTCCCTCATTACAAAGAGCCAGGCTACCTCATTATAAAGTGCCAGGCTCCCTCGTTACAAAGAGACAGGCTCACACTTTACAAAGAGCCACACTCCCTCATTATAAAGAGCCATGCTCCCTTGTTACAAAAAGTCAAGGTCCCTTGTTACAAAGCGCCAGGCTCCCTTGTTACAAAAAGCCAGGTTCCTTCCTTACAAAGAGACAGACTCCCTTGTTACAAAGAGCTAGGCTCCCTCATTACAAAGAGTCAGGCTCCCTCGTGACAAAGAGCCAGGCTTCCTCGTTACAAAGAGTCAGGCTCGCTCATTACAAAGAACCAGGCTTCTTCGTTACAAAGAGCCAGGTTCTCTCGATATAATGAGTTAGGCTCCCTCATTACAAAGAGCCAGGCTTCTTCGTTACAAAGAGCCAGGTTCCCTTAATATAACGAGTCAGGCTCCCTCATTACAAAGTCAGGATTCCTCATTACAAAGAGTCAGGCTCCCTCGTTATAGAGAGGCACACTTTACAGCCTTTTTGAGAAAACATAGTTCAAGAATGAGTCAAAAATAGGGGAAAGGCTTGATAAATATAAATATCTTTATACACACATAGTTAGGGTCCTGTCAATCATGCTGATATGAGCAGAGAGCCACCCACTTGACTCTTGTTCCTTTAGGCTGCATTCACACATATTTATCGTACTACGACTTTTAGCCGCAACAGTTCTCTGCTCCTTTGGTCTTTTTAGGTCACGTGCACATGTTGATTAATTTTTTTACCTTGGTATGTCTATGCTAAAAGCAACAGTGGGCAAAAAATGCAGAAGTGGTGCCCGTGTTTCTATTATAGTTTTCCTCTGATCTACTCCTGGTTATCCTGAGGGAAAAAACTCACAATATACTGAACATGTGCACACCGTCCTACTGTTTCCCTGCAGAGTCACTTAATCTTATGAGAAAATAGCTGTTTCACCACTAAGGTGGCTGATCGTTATGCCCAGGAGGTTTTTCAGGTGAAACAGCTGTTTTTCTATAAGATTAAGTGATTGTGTAAGGGAACAGTAATAAAGTAGCAGTGTCACAGAGTTGCTGCGTGAACGCTACATGTGAACATAATCTTATAATCTCTCTAAAGAGTAATGACCAGTTTAGAGAAGTCAAGTATTTGTCGGAGTGTTAATACCGAAGTATCGTGGCATCTATACAAGCCAGCAATCATCTGACAAATAACCAAATTTTAGTTGTTAAGGAACGATATTTATAGTCATTATCGGTAGTCATTATCTGATAACATGATGTTCTATGCTCACAGAACAATCATATTACCAATCGTTCTGTGTTCATAGAACGCCCATCAATCTGTCTAAATGGACCAGTGAGCGTTGGAAAATTGACTTGCATATAGCCTATCAGCAGTCATTTAAGTGCATGGATCATCACTTCCAAGAGGGCCATCAAACATACCTATAGATATTCCCTGCTTCTTTCTGCCCCTTGTTCAGCAGTTCTCCAGAAACAGGGAAGTTAGATGTGATAATAAAGCAGAGTGAGAAGGAGGAAAGGTTGTCACACATCTGAATAGCTGACATGCTATTATTCCTATGCAGAAGCATACACACATGCTACATACAGTGCCTGGCTCATATTTTCATTACCTTATCCAATCATAAAAGAGCAGTGTGGTAACTGGAAGTGATAAGCAAGCACTGCCATGCTTGGTACTTGTTAAGAGCAGTTGGATGCTTGGATGGGCGCGACTCAAGCACCCGAGTATAATGGAGAGATCTGGAAGATTTCCTGGAAAAATGCTCAAGCCTTCCTTTGACTTCCACTATACTCAGTACACAATTCGCGCCTATCCGAGCATCCAACTTCTCTTAACGAGTACCGAGCACTCGAGCATAGTAGAGCTCGCTCATCACTAGTTATCACCTACCCAAAGCCTTGATAATAAAGTCTAGAATGGTGGGGGTCTGAGCATTGAGACCCCCACTGGATCGATAAAATTTAAAGAGGTTTTCCAGTAAGGCTATGTGCCCACGATGAACTTTAATAATGTTTTTGACGCTGCATATTTTTGCTTCAGCAAAAACGCAGCATTTCACAGTGCCAGGAAAGTGGATTTCTACAATTATCCTGTCCACTGCTTCTTTTTTGTGCTGCGTAAATTGACCTGCGGTGCATTTTTCCAATCCGCAGCATGTCAATTCAGCATGTCAATTTTTCTTACGGGTACGCCGAGTTTTCAGTGTGGAATTTCACCATAGACTTGCATTAGATGCGGTAAAAAAAAACCTGCTTGCGTTTTAAGTGTATTTTCAGTGTGTTTATACAGCATAAATGTATCAAACATGCATATAATCCACACCTAAAATGTCAATACCAAGAAGTTTCATAAACAAAGCAACTTTATTTAAAGCATGACACACCAGAGACAAAAACACAATGTTAAAAACGCAGTCAAAAACGAAATAAAAAAACGCAAGTAAACTAAGGTTCAGAAATTCTGCAGCTTTAAAAACTTAACAAACACTGATCGTGGGAATGTAGTCCATCTTGACAGTAAAAAACAGAAATGTAGACATTTTTGCAAATTTTTTAAACAAGAAAAACTAAGATATCACATGGTCATAAGTATTCAGACCCTTTGCTCAGACACTTCTAGTTAAGTCACCTGCTGTCCATTTCCTTGTGATGCTCCTTGAGATGGTTCTACTCCTTCATTGGAGTCCAGCTGTGTTTAATTAAACGGATAGGACTTGATTTGGAAAGGCACACACCTGTCTATATAAGACCTCACAGCTCACAGTGCATATCAGACCAAATGAGAATCATGAGGTCAAAGGAACTGCCCAAGGGGCTCAGAGACAGAATGGTGGCAAGACACAGATCTGGCCAAAGTTCCAAAAGAATTTCTACTGTACTCAAGGTTCCTAAGAGCACAGTAGCCTCCCTAATCCTTAAATGGAAGAAGTTTGGGACCACCAGAACTCTTCCTGGACCTGGCCATCCAACCAAACTGAGCAATCGTGGGGGAAGAGCCTTGGTCAGAGAGGTAAAGAAGAACCCAAAGATCACTGTGGCTGAGCTCCAGAGATGCAGTAGGGAGATGGAAGAAAGTTCCACAAAGTCAACTATCACTGCAGCCCTCCACCAGTCGGGCCTTTATGGCAGAGTGGTCCGACGGAAGCCTCTCCTCAGTGCAAGACATATCAAGGCCCACATATAGATTGCAAAAAAACACATGAAGGACTCCCAGACTATGAGAAATAAGATTCTCTGGAGACAAAGATAGAACTTTTTGGTGATAATTCTAAGGGGTATGTGTGGAGAAAACCAGGCACTGTTCATCACCTGCCCAATACAATCCCAACAGTGAAACTTGGTGGTGGCAGCATCATGCTATGGGGGTGTTTTTAAGCTGTAGGGACAGGACGACTGGTTGCAATTGAAGGAAAGATGAATACGGCCAAGTACAGGGATATCCTGGAAGAAAACCTCTTCCAGAGTGCTCTGGACCTCAGACGTGGTCGAAGGTTCACCTTCCAACAAGACAATGACCCTAAGCACACAGCTAAAATAACAAAGGAGTCACTTCAAAACAACTCTGTGACCATTGTTGACTGGCCCAACCAGAGCCCTGTCCTAAACCCAATTGAGCATCTCTGGAGAGACCTGAAAATGGCTGTCCACCAACGTTCACCATCCAACCTGACAGAACTAGAGAGGACCTGCAAGGAAGAATGGCAGAAGATCCCCAAATCCAAGTAAGAAAAACTTGTTGCATCATTCCCAAGAAGACTCATAGCTGTACTAGCGCAAAAGGGTGCTTCTACTCAATACTGAGCAAAGGGTCGGAATACTTATGAACATGTAATATTTCAGTTTTTCTTTGCAAAAATGTCTACATTTTTGTTTTTTTCTGTCAAGATGGGGTACAGAGTGTACATTAAAGAGAAAAAAAATGAACTTTTTTGAATTTACCAAATGGCTGCAATGAAACAAAGAGTGAAAAATTTGAAGGGGTCTGAATACTTTCCATACCCACTGCTTGTTAAGGAGCTCTGAAACTCATACATCCTGAAACATTTTAAACACTTGCCGCAAAATGATTATTTAAATGGGCTTGTGCCAAGTTTGGAAGCTATCTCCTATACACTGGGCAGGGAGTAACTTCCCTATTGCAGGAGGTCCAACCACTATGACCCCCACTGGTTCCAAGAACCAGTGCTCTGAAGAGCTCTTTGTAAATGGAGCAGTGGTTGAACATATCCCACATCCACTTCATTCTTTGTTATGGGATTGCTGACGACCAGCCTAACTCTGCAGACGTCTATCTTCTGCGGTCCTATAGAAAATGAATGGGGTGGATGTATACATGCTCAACCTCTGCTCCATTTGCACAGGTCTTTTCAGAGCCCTGATTCTTGGGATTGGTTGGGGTCCCAGTGGTCGGACATCCAGTGATCAGAAATTAATCCCCTATCCCAGAGGTCTCAGACTCGCGGGCCTCATGTGGCCCTTAGGCTGCTTCTTGTGACCCACAGGCACGTACCCCCCTTGACGACCATGGCCGCTGCAGGGGGAGCAGCCATCATTGCTTTATTTCAGATAAATGTTTTATCGGTGCTGTGCAGAGTTAAGCTCTCTCTCTGCACTATTCCAATGGCAGCCGCTGGCCAATCAGAGGCAAGCAGCTGATGCATATGATGTCACCTGCTTGAATCTGATTGGCCAGCGGCCGCCATTTGGATAGTGCAGAGAGCGCTTTACTTTGCGCAGCGGCAACAAAACTTTCATCTGAATTTTAGATGAAGCGCTCACAGTGGCTGCGATCTTCAAGGGGGGCTCATGCCTGCGGGCCACAAGAAACAGGAAAGAGGACGCTGAGGGAATGAAGGACAGGTGAGAAGAATGTGTGTGTGTGTGTGTGTGTGTGTATAGAATGGCACAATAGGGAACCAGGATGGGACATTGCTAGCATGTGTGTGTGTGTGTAGATTGGCACAATAGGGGACCGGGATGGGATATTACTAGTGTGTGTGTGTGTGTGTGTGTGTGTATGTAGAATGGCACAATAGGGAACCAGGTTGGGACATTGCTAGCGTGTGTGTGTGTGTGTGTAGATTGGCACAATAGTGGACCGGGATGGGATATTACTAGTGTGTGTGTGTGTGTGTGTGTGTGTGTATGTAGAATGGCACAGTAGGGGACCAGGATGAGACATTGCTAGTGTGTGTGTGTGTGTGTGTGTGTGTGCGTGTGTGTGCGTGTGTAGAATGGCACAATAGGGATCCAGGATGGGACATTGCTACAAAAAGATGATCAGTGAAGGGGACAATACATTAGTAAAAGGGGATGAGAATAGGCACATTACTACAGAAAGGGGCACATTACTACAGGATCGAGACAAGGATGGGGTACATTAGCAAAAGGGGGCAAGGACGAAGCACATTACTGCAGGATGGGGCACATTAATGCAGGATGGGGCACATTACTCAGGATGGGGTCAAGGAGGGGGCACATTACTACAGGATGTGCACATTACAACAAGATGGGGACAAAGATGGGGCACATTTGTAAAAGAGAACAAGGATGGGCACATTACTACAGGATGGGGACATGGATGGGGCACATTACTACAGGATGGGTACATTACTACAGAATGAGGACCAGGTTGGGAACATTACTTCAAGTAGGGGATTAGGATGAGGGACATTACTAAAAGATGTTGGCCAAAATTACTATATGGTGCTAATTCTAAAACTATATAACTTACAAGAAATGGATAAAATGTAAACAAAAATAAATAAAGCATGACATTATTTTTACCATCGAAAATGTTTTTCTATATATATATTTAAACAAAAAAAGTGCACATTTGTTATAATAAACAAGCAAAAAAATTTCCAAAACAGTGATCCAAAAGTGTATGGAAAAAAAATATAGTATCAATAAAATTGTTACTTTGTCCTGCAATCAATGAGGCCCTCCAAATTACTTTTTTTTCTATGTGCGGCCCATACACCCAGCTGAGTCTGAGACCCCTGCCCTATCCTATGGGTAGGGATTGGGATTTACTTGAAAACTTGATACAACCCTTTAATTCAAAAGTCTTAAAATGTTTATCGCTTTTAAAAGTTATATGTTAGGTTGTAGACAGCACACGAAATTGAGTCCAGTAACTGGCTGCAGTGGTTACAAGCAGTGTAAACATGATGTCACTGCTGCAGCCAATTAACAAAGACCAGCGCAGCGATAGATAGATAGATAGATAGATAGATAGATAGATAGATAGATAGATAGATAGATAGATAGGATAGGATAGATAGGATAGATAGATAGATAATAGATAGATAAATAGAGAGATGGATAGGATAGGATAGATAGGATAGATAGATAGATAGATAGATGATAGATAGATAGATTCTACACACTTTGGACACTACTGTATACGCTAATAGAGTTGTGAACTCGTGTTTTTCAGGATGGTTATATGGATTTTATGGAGTACGTAGCTGCTTTGAGCTTAGTCCTGAAAGGCAAAGTGGAGCAGAAGTTGCGGTGGTACTTTAAGCTCTACGATGTGGATGGGAACGGCTGCATTGACAGAGGAGAACTTCTCAATATAATAAAGGTGAGGTGATTTCTAGCAGATCAGGTCTGTAAATTCCATACATCATATTTCAAGTTTCTCAAACAAACCAAACTCGCTGTTGTCTTTCAGGCTATCAGGGCTATTAACAGATGTAATGATGAGATGACCGCAGAGGAATTCACGAATATGGTTTTTGACAAAATTGACATTAATGGCGATGGTGAGTAATCCATGCTTTTTTCTTATTATTAGGCTGCCTTTACGTAAGGTGCTTAGATTTATCTTCTAATACAATTGTGGCCTAATAGGACTAGCTGAGCAGCTTTATGTCACTTCTTGTACCGACCAGGGATTTCCACCAGAGGTCACCCTGATAACGATTACTAGAGGAATAGTAATGAGAAGAGGCATCAGTTATATAACACCGACATGTCCTGAAGCGCATTACAATGAAGGATGGAAAAATGCATATGGAAAAAATGTATCGAGAAGCAAAAATTCTGAAAAAAAAAGAATAAATCTTGCAGATAATACTTATAATCCCTCCAAAAAATACAGTGCCTACAAGTAGACTTCAACCCCCTGCAGATTTAGCAGGTTTGATAAGATGCAAATAAGTTAGAGCCTGCAAACTTCAAACAAGAGCAGGATTTATTAACAGATGCATAAATCTTACAAACCAACAAGTTATGTTGCTCAGTTAAATTTTAATAAATTTTCAACATAAAAGTGTGGGTCAATTATTATTCAACCCCTAGGTTTAATATTTTGTGGAATAACCCTTGTTTGCAATTACAGCTAATAATTGTCTTTTATAAGACCTGATCAAGCCGGCACAGGTCTCTGGAGTTATCTTGGCCCACTCCTCCATGCAGATCTTCTCCAAGTTATCTAGGTTATTTGGGTGTCTCATGTGGACTTTAATCTTGAGCTCCTTCCACAAGTTTTCAATTGGGTTACGGTCAGGAGACTAACTAGGCCACTGCAACACCTTGATTTTTTCCCTCTTGAACCAGGCCTTGGTTTTCTTGGCTGTGTGCTTTGGGTCATTGTCTTGTTGGAAGATGAAATGACGACCCATCTTAAGATCCTTGATGGAGGAGCGGAGGTTCTTGGCCAAAATCTCCAGGTAGGCCGTTCTATCCATCTTCCCATGGATGCGGACCAGATGGCCAGGCCCCTTGGCTGAGAAACAGCCCCACAGCATGATGCTGCCACCACCATGCTTGACTGTAGGGATGGTATTCTTGGGGTCGTATGCAGTGCCATCCAGTCTCCAAACGTCACATGTGGTTGGCACCAAAGATCTCGATCTTGGTCTCATCAGACCAGAGAACCTTGAACCAGTCTGTCTCAGAGTCCTCCAAGTGATCATGAGCAAACTGTAGACGAGCCTTGACATGACGCTTTGAAAGTAAAGGTACCTTACGGGCTCGTCTGGAAAGGAGACCATTGCGGTGGAGTACGTTACTTATGGTATTAACTGAAACCAATGTCCCCACTGCCATGAGATCTTCCCGGAGCTCCTCCCTTGTTGTCCTTGGGTTAGCCTTGACACTTCGGACAAGCCTGGCCTCGGCACGGGTGGAAACTTTCAAAGGCTGTCCAGGCCGTGGAAGGCTAACAGTAGTTCCATAAGCCTTCCACTTCCGGATGATGCTCCCAACAGTGGAGACAGGTAGGCCCAACTTCTTGGAAAGGGTTTTGTACCCTTTGCCAGCCTTGTGACCCTCCACGATCTTGTCTCTGATGGCCTTGGAATGCTCCTTTGTCTTTCCCATGTTGACCAAGTATGAGTGCTGTTCACAAGTTTGGGGAGGGTCTTAATTAGTCAGAAAAGGCTGGAAAAAGAGATAATTAATCCAAACATGTGAAGCTCATTGTTCTTTGTGCCTGAAATACTTCTTAATACTTTAGGGGAACCAAACAGAATTCTTGTGGTTTGAGGGGTTGAATAATAAATGACCCTCTGAATAAACTTTTCACAATTTAAAAAAAAAAATAAAAAAAGAAATAACATTCTTTTTTGCTGCAGTGCATTTCACACTTCCAGGCTGATCTACAGTCCAAATGTCACAATGGCAAGTTAATTCCGAATGTGTAAACCTGCTAAATCTGCAGGGGGTTGAATACTACTTGTAGGCACTGTACATAGAAGCATTAACGCATGTTACTATGGGTGACACGATGGCTCAGTGATTACCACTGCAGTCTTGCAGCGCTGGGGTCCTGGGTTCAAATCCCACCAAGGACCAACATCTTCAAGGACTTTATAAGTTCTCCCCATGTTTGTGTGGGTTTCCTTCGGGTTCTCGGCTTTCCACCCATACTCCATAGACATACTGATAGGGAATTTAGTTTGTGAGCCCCAATTGGGACAATGTTGCCAATGTAAGTGCTGTGGAATCAATAGCACTATATAAGTGAATAAATATTATTACTGCGCTATGCTAGGCATCCCCCCTGGGGATTACAGCTGAATACCCAAATTGTTAATCATATCCATTCACTTTAATGCAGTAAATCCAAGAGATTAAAATTAGGACTGCATTTGGACTACTTTTCGCCACTGTTTGTCTTTTTTGCAAGACTCAATAAAAGTAATTTACCGTCTTATTGTGGCAGGCAAAGTTTAGGAAAAAAAACCTATGGAAAGCAGATAAAATGGAGGCCAAAATATTATATTTCATCTGTGTCTATATTGTTTTTAGGTGAATTATCACTGGAGGAATTCATAGGAGGTGTACAGAAGGACGAGATGCTCATGGACGTGCTGACCCGCAGTTTGGACCTGAAACACATTGTCTACATGATTCAGAATGATGGTAAACGGATGGACATGCCAGAACGACCTCGTAAAGAAATCACAACAGTAGACTAGATTACGCGAGTTGGAAGAAGTAATGTCTGTGTTTCCATCACTTTTCATCCCTTTTTCCTGCGGACTTTGCCTATGACATGCCCAGGACTGATTTATAACGACCTACAGCAGGGCACAAGTGCCATTATTAAATGGCCTGGCACCAAGGAATGGGTGACCACCTTCACAACGTTTCTAGAGAGTTTAGAATTCATCTAAAGTGGACCTATCACCACTCCTAAATTGTCATTTTCATGAAATATTTATATTCCCTATGGAAAAAGAATTCTGGAGCATCTTTTATTGAAACTCTACGAGAAAAATCTCCATTGGGTTGCAGCAGTTGGGAGTCCACACATATTCTGATTATGGACAATCAGTGCTGATGAGGGGACAAAAAGAATAGTATATAAATAAATGAGACCAAGTTGTCAATATATTTATATAATTTATGAGGAATAATGCAGAATCATTAGAATAGATGCTCTAAATTGTTTATTTCATGGGGAATGCATGCATTTACTAAATCAGACAGGTTAGAAGCATTGAAAGGTTTATCTTTATACAAAATACAGACTGGTAATTCCAGTCATCACCAATAGAGGGCCCACTGGAGCAACAGAGCTAGAGAGTTCGGTGGGAATGAGTAATAATTGTTGCCTTTTAGAAAGAAAAAAACGAGATCCTGGGTAACTGCTTTAGCCTGATAATAATGCACTGCCGTAAATGTGCACGCGTTTGGACCTGAGCTTAAATCCTGAGCCATTATAGGTTTACAGTGCAAGGTTAAAGCTCCTTCTCTTGCAATTCTAGCAGGAACAGGTCTGGTCTCTGGCTGGGAATTACAGCCGAGGACATTAGGGTTTGGACAGAAGCGGTTTATCACAACTTCTGTCTTCTCTTTTGCCAGCTATAAAGTGCTCAACAAGCACTATGCACTAAATAGAAATATCAGCATGGTCGATGCTTCTGTAGGACCTGGAAATCACATGATTACAGTGTCTGTTCCAGCACAGCAGAGCTGCTGAGTCCTAGCAAATCGAGATCAGCTCTGCCAGTGACTTCTGGCACTGTAGTCGGCCGATTTCCCCTGTAACTGGTGCTCCTATGGATGTTCCAGATATAGTGTAAAAAAATGAACAATATTAGAAGAAAAAAATATCCTCCCTAGAACAAATTTTCAAATTATGCAATATATTAATATAAAACATATGCAAAAAATACAAAAAAAAGTAATAAAAAGTCCCCATTACAAAAAAATACAAAAAAATATTATTTTCATATAAAACCTATTTTATAACATAGACCAAAAATACCCACATATTACATATTAAAACAAGCATAATAACCTGAATATTTCATTCACCAGGTTATTTGGAGTGAAATGTGAACAGTAAAAAATCTAAACAAAAGAAACTAAACCAAAAATTTGTATGCACTCAATAATAGAGATTTAAATAACACAATTTGTCTCATGCTAAAAAAAAAAAGCCTCAAACAGCCATGTTAGTGAAAAAAAATAAAAAAGATGTGGCTGCTCAAAAAGCAGAAAGACAAAAGCAACAACAACAAAAAAGACTGGTCATTAAGAGCATTTCAGGCCTGAACATTAAGGGGTTAACATATTGTATTATACATGACTGTATGCAACCTGGATATGGTGTTGTGTGCTTCTGCCCATCTGATACATACTGGTGTAAAAAAATGGGTTTAGTGTCTTTCTCAGGGCGGTTAGGGCAGATTGGCTGAAAGGACTTGTTGATGAAACTAGAGTGGATGGAACAACATAGTATGCTATATACCTTGTAGGTATCGGTAAGTGCAATGTAAAATACATGCACTGATGTAAGCGATATGTCAGTGTCATGTCGGATAAGACTGGGAACTATGTTGTTAAGCGATCTCACTACTCCTAGTCTACTCAAATGTAGTATTATATTCATCTTTCTTCATTTTTTTCTGTTGTCTGTGCACCTTGGAGGGGTTTTCATTTACTAGAATGCTTTATATATTTGAGAATATGGAATTGGATGGGGTCAATGAACATATTTTGAGCAATGGCTCTCATTCAGCCTCAGATGAAAAGATGAGAGTCGTAAAGGGTTTTTCCCAGTTAGAACAAATCTTCACCTGTCCACAGGATAAGTGATGACTTGCTGATTGGCGGGTGCCCCACTGCTAAAACCTGCGCCAATGTGCATATCAGGGAACTTTTATCCCTATTACAAGATAATGGAGAAGGTTGGACGCCCAAGCACATCTCTATTCAGTTCCCTATGAGGTTTTTAGAAAAAGCTAAGTGCAGTGGAGCCCCATAGGGAATGAATGAGCACAGGTCAATTGTCACCCCATTTGAACATGGATAAAAGTGTACCATTCTGCCAATCGGTGTGAGTGCTAGTGGTAAGTAGAAATTAACGAACCTGAGATTCAGTTTTTGAACCAAACACCTAACTTGAAAATCAAGGTTCGGGCTTGTGGATTGGATGCTGTATGTACAAGCAAAACTCAAGAAAGCAACATTGTGCTCCAGTATGCTTAGTGTTCAGCCCTGTGCGAGTCGCTTTCAGGGTTTGAACAGTGCACACTGAGGTAACAACAGCGTGATCAGATGCAGTATGCAACAAAAAAAGTTTGAAAAAGAACACCCTCCCCCGGAAGTGTTCAGTTTATGGCTGGCTGTATGTGGACGGAGACTCAAATTGCCAATCAATGACTTGATCAGAGGTTCAGGTCAAGCTTGAGCCTGTGGGGCTAGGCTCGTTTGCTGCCACCCTCGACGGAACCGCTCATCTCTAGTGATCAGGTCCCCCACCACTTAAGACTAGTGATGAGCGAGCACTACCATGTCCGATGCTCTGTGCTCGTTGAGTGCAGTTTGATGCTTGAATAAGCGTGACTCGAGCACCCAAGTATAATAAAAGTCAATAGGGGACTTCAGCATTTTCAGGATATCTTCAGGACAAATGCTCAAGTCTTCCATTGCCTTCCATTATACTCGAGGGGTGTTGTTGCGCCCTTCCGTGCATCCAACTTCTTGTAACAAGTAACGAGTATCCGAGCATGGTAGGGCTCAGTTATCACTACTTAAGACCACTCCTATGGATAGGTGATAACTTGTTGTAATTGGACAATTCCTTTAAGAGAACTTGAATGTTTTTCCGATACATCTCTTAATATATAATGGAATTCCCCACTAATTAACAATTCTGGACCATCTTCTCTCATAACTTTGTGTTGTGCCTTTCCTCTGTTATTTCACCTAAATATTTCAGAGTAAATTGCCAGCTGGGTGTTACCATTCCCCCTAGTCAAAGGGAGATTTTACAGTGTAAAGATTTACTCCATACCAGGTTATACCCAGTTGTCAATGTGTTTATAAAAGTCTAGGAATATCAGAGGAGCCATTCATTAAAATTTGTAAGAAAAGATGCTGTGGAATTGTAATTTCATAAAAATATGTGATGGTTAGAGCTCTTCTAGTAGGACAGTGATAACATCTAAGGCCTATACTAGTTGTTTTCTACTAAATTTATGTATTTAGTTATTTTGCAACTTTTTTAACTTTTTATTTAGTAGCTTTCTTTTATTTTATTTTAGTATACTTAAAAGTGTTATTAAAAACCTATGAAACCCCTATTTAACAAAAAAGCCTCGGTATGAATATACACATTACAGATGCCCTGTACCTGTGGATATTCACAGCAAGAATATAGGTTCATGTGTCTAGTTACCAGCATTTCACAGTTTTGTGACTGACCATTTCATGTTGTGTATTGCCGACAGTTGGGTTGTATTGTCTGCTCTTGTCATATACAAACAATAAAACTACCATTGTCTCATATGTTTCAGTTTCCTTTTCTTGATTCTTTAACTTAATGATTACCGTCATATATAAAAAGTCTCTTCACCCCTATAATAAAACTAATAAAACGTCATCATTACAACAATGGGTAATGATTAACATTGACTAAAGATTGAAAATAAACAAGAAGAATAATATAAGTGAGACTGGTGATCAGTGTCATTTAGTATTTGTGTGTGTGTGTATATATATATATATATATACATATATATATATATATATATATATATATATATATATATATATATATATATATATATATATTGTTTAGATGGCAAATAATTAAAAAATTGCTCCTTTTCATTGTAACGCAATCGTAGCTCTAATCGTAGCACCAAAGATATGATCTATCAATAACCCTTAAACTAAATGACATCAAGATAATCTACATAGAGAGTTTAGCAGTTAGGCAAGTTTACAGTCTGTATCCCATTATTAAATTCATTCATAATTCTTCAGTCTTCGGAGCTGAAATCTCCCAGCTTTCCTTGCTGGATTAATGTTTGTGTAGAGCTTGTATATAGTCTTCTGATGTAGGAAAAACAAGTTTCTATGCTTTTATTCTTATAAACTACTAAACTCACTGAAACAGGTAAGCCAGATTTTTGCCTTCTGATTACAGGCCTGTCATATGGCCATAAAAGGCGTCTTCTCAAAGTAGAAGGACCTTTACGCAAACACATTTTTTTTGTGTTATAGTTTTATAATTCCAACACTGGTAGATTAATTATTTTAAGCAACTGTATTTTTTCAATCATTGGTGCAGTCCTTATTCATGAATACAACCAGCTCCAGACATGTTTGAACCTTCTTGGTCAACAGCTTCTGTATACCGGATGGGTTTCCTTCCAAGTTATCCTGATAAAACTACACCTTCTACGGTTATCAGCACAGATAAGGAGGTATGGCGGATGCATGTTTGTATGCTTCTGGAAGTCGGTCATCGGCTGATACAGAAACCCCACTGAGGGGAATCTGTCAGCAGGGTTTCACTCCCAAACTATATACGTATATGTGCATGTGTCTCTTTCAAAGACAAGTCCAGCTTTACCTTTACATATCCTCCATTCGTGAGAATTCGATGTTTGAATTGATATGCAAATGAAGCTGAAGGGCTATTGTAGCTCTGAAGTCTCTGTCACTCCATCTCTATTCTCCGCCCAGTGCCGCTGGACAGCCTCTTTCTGTGTGGCTTCAAACAAAGGAGCGGTCAGTGAAGCAGGAAGTTATCCTTGTTATTGCTGTATGTCCTGAGGAAGGGGGCTGTAACCTCTGAAATGCGTAGACCTGTACTTGGCAAGTTCAATAAAGACATGGAATAATTTATACCCTATTCAGTCTGGATGGTGATAAGTGCGGTGTGACACCCGGTTTCCCATATATATATCTGCTTGAACTGTTCGGGGCTGTAGCTGCTTCACCTTGATAATATGCGATTATAGGAGTTGTGACTGACACAACCCCTATAGGTGAGTTTATCTTAATTAGATTTTTTTGGTGTTATCTGGTAAGACCCTATTGCACTACTTCTCCACAGCTTCAATATCCTGAGTGAAGCAGGAAGTGGTAGCTCTAGGTGGTTAATAGAGCTGGAGTGACATAGGCTTCAGCTCTACAATAGCTCTTCCGTTTCAGTTGCATATCAATTTAAACACTGATTTCTAGTAATTAAGCAAAGAACTGGTCATGTAAATGTATTGCTGGATTTGTCTTTGAAAGACCTAAATGTACATATAAATAATTTAGAGTGCTGATTCATGTTGACAGATTTCCTTTAAATATAAGGGATCACCACAGAGTTACATAACCCAACAGAATGAAAAGGAACAAATTTATGGGCAGAAATAATCTTTTAAAAAAGGTAACAATTATATAACAACATCAATGGTCATAATAAGACACGTTAGTGCATGTGATGAAATGGTACTTTAATTCCATAGTTTAAAAAAGGCCATTTATATGGTCAATATACAGATTTTATTATGCTGAAAACTATATTTGAAGCTTGTAAAGCAGAGTGGTCATTAATTGTGGGTCATATCTTACCTCACAAGTCAGTCAGTGTATTTTGCAGGTTCAATGTCATAGCCATGAGGATCTGTCCACACGGCATATATTTGGCCAAGTGCTCTCCATGAAAAACACTGACCTCACTAGGACTATATAATTGTATTAGACCGTACAGATACTTTATTCACATGGCCTGAATGTCCACGTGAATAAAAATCACAGCTTATATTAGTCCTTTCTGTATTTTGGAGAAGACACACCTATTTTAATCTATGGATCTCATATCGATCAACCATATAACATCCGATTATTACTGATACATAGTCTGAGGGTGTAAGCTGTTCTCTCCTGCTTTTACCCAATATAAATGTTATAGGTATTCATCATACAGCATTTTTTTTCCATCACTGCAACCTTAAAGCACAACTGTTCTGTCAAAGCAGCTGTATTCAGAGGATTTTATTTAACTCAATTTTTTAGCTCCACTATGAACACATCCAAGCAACTTGCGCTTGAGATGGCTCGAGTGGTATGATATTGAACTACAACGCTACTGCACTTTAATATACGTGTCAATGTAAAACCTTTAGCAGATCCTAATAGGTTTACACACAGATATCAGACCTGGAGGCTCCCTTAAGTCACCCCGCTAGTTTTGAAGCTATCTTTGATGCCACACAGTGTGGATAGTTTCTCAGACATGTCCAACTCCAACCCTTACATTTACAAAGCTTATTGCTCAAGACATATTTTCTAGCGCTTTAAATGTATAGCACTTGTCACCAAAGAGTTAACATACCTGTTCCTAATTTTCAATCTCAAATTATATTGCCCATACCTTCTGCATATAACGACACATTTTCAGACCCCTGATTTGCTGCCACCCAAGCATCAATTTCTTTCCATTTGGGGCATCATTTTGTCTAGTTAAACAGTCCACTCATTCCAGCCACTTATGAGATTTATCTTTTAGTTCCTATGCCAAGATTAAGCAAAATGTATGAAGTTTTGCCTGAACTTTGTTACTGGCTTTGCCCTTTTACGCTGCTGCTTCCGCTTTGGGATTCTAATTTGGGCAGTTAAGAAATCCGATCAAGAGAAATCCACTGCTATTGGATTACAGCTCTCGCAGAGGTGAAGTTAAGTTTGGAAGATGAATAAAGTAGATTAGCATCTGATGACTGACAAAGGAAAATGATGGAACTTGGAAAAAATAATCGTTTTCAGAATTATAATACTAATATAGTATTACTAGAAGCTGTCCCATTCTACAATTCAGAGCATTTATTATTATGTGTTACAGGTAATCATGATTACTTTAGCTTCCCTGTTGACTTCACTCTTCTTTTTTATCAAAGTAGCCTATAGACTGTATACTACTAAAGTCAGCAGCCTGTAGTCTGCAGACAGATCCACCTATGTCTAAATACCCAGATTCTAATAAAGTCTAATCCTTATAAATCTAAACTCATGTTGCTGATATCTATTTTCTAGGCAATGGCACTGGCTGATGTTGACAGATGGGACAACATTTAATTTAATTTACTGCAGATTACAAGTTTTAGAAACTCATTCATAATTGGACAAAGCAAGTTGTTTACAATTATATATCCACCATACATTGCAGAAATAGTTAAACTGCACAACAACATACATGGCAATGCAAGTATCTAACTCTCTAAAAAGCAGGGTTGTTTTTTTAAATAAATCATATTTATTTATCTAAAAATAAATTAAAAAAATTAAAAATACTATATGCTTAAGTATTCACCCCATGTGTTGTAAAAAATGAAAGGTAAATATAGGGGGGTAAACTTAACCTCAATCAGTGCTTCCCCAAATATAAGCCCTAGCACATGTTTTCATGGCAAAAAATAATACAAGACAGTGTCAGGAAACAACTTATAATTCAATATTCCGATTCAGCTAACTATGGAGCCACTGGAAGATATAGCAACTAATTTGCTCAAAATCTGAGCTATGGGCCATAGGAACAACATTCAAATTTTTACAAAGACACATGCACTGAGACCATTTTACTAAACGACATTTACCAGAATTCTGTCTTAGGTCTCAAACACACATCCGTGTGGCACATATATGTTGTATCTGTTTTTTTTTTCACAGATTCAACATATACCCATTATAATCTATGGTGATATTCACATGTCTGTGTTTTTGTCAAGGACCATGTGCAAAAAACACAGAGATGTCCTTCATACAGTCTGATCAGAATGTTAAACTAAGAACCTCAATGTCAGTTATATAAATTTTTGCCTAGCGGCACTAGATCAACTGATAATTTTGGATGTGCGGCCATGTCTTTTTATTCAGCTATTGCACATTTCTGTCATAATTTACATTACTTTTGTGTGGTAAATTATGATGAATTTGCTGTCTGTGCTCAAACAGACCCCAGTCCCATGAAGCACAACACGATTTTCAAAAGATGAAACATTTCATGTAGTTTTATGACAGGTAACTGATGTTTAGTGTTTGATGGATCGGAAACTCTATGTTTTAAAGACTTTTTCACCACAACAGGGTAGAGTCAGATACTACAAAGCAGGTGGAGAAAAGAAGTGGCTTTTTTTTTGGAATTCTGTGACAAACAATTGAACCTCAACACAGGGCAACTTACTGGACAAAATTAAGACAATAATAGGTAGTGTTGCATTAGACTACATACACAGTAGAAGACTCCCTCAACACGTTTGGCAAAGTCCATTTTGACCATCCGTGTGCATGTGTGCTGTTCATGTGTCATCCATGTGTCACATACCAGAATAAAATGTATTCAAGAAATTACTGATTTTTATGAGCTAAAGATGTGGAGAGATGATAGATAGACAGAGAAAAGAGACACAGAGACAAGAGACAAGAGCAGCACATACAAAATTACATATGGGTCTAGAGCCTACCAGGCAGTCTTTCAAATGCCCATTAAATAGAAAAAAAATAAGGAAGGTGGGGGGGCATGTCTGGACATGGGCGGGTGAGGACGCACAGCTCCTGAGCACCGCAGCACCACCGAAGAATCCACCGGCATCCTTGCTTCAAAATGGGTCGGAGCACTGCCAAAAAGACTAGGGCCCACTGATCCACCCGTCCTGCATCCCCACAGAAAAGCCTAGATGCTTACCTCTCCGGCCCTCGGAAGATGCCACCCAAGGCCTCCATGCACCCTGCACAGGAGACAGAGGGCATGGCAGGGATGGAAGGAGGTGATCATCCGTCGAATGGAGCAGGTGTCATGCTGCTGCGGGCTCAGAGGGGTGAGTGCATGCTCGACGCACTGAGCAGTCTAGGCCCGGGTATGGAAAAGACTAGCGTGGTGGCGGCACTATTCCAAGATGGCCACCTGAACATGTCGCCGGCAGGGACCTGTGAGGATGCTGAGAGGCCGCGGTGTAGCCCGATCAAGGTCTCACCCCTGCTGCTCCCTAGCACTGGGGTGGCTCCACACAGGGTGGGTGGAGGCCTGCCTGGAGAGCAGCAGACACAACTATCCCCGGGACTGACACTGGAGCCGCAGAGGGAGGATGACTGGGGACTCCCTTGGCCTTCCCCAACTCCTGCATCTGGCCAGTCTTGTGGCCTGAAAGGTCCCGCAATGCAGAATGGGGCGTATATCCAGCCCCCACTAGTAGTAGGAAGGGATGTGGGACCTCTCCCCCATGAAGATGAGGAGGCAGCATCTTGGGTGGTACCCAGGGGGGCCCCAACACAAAGCCCCCCTTCCAGATAGTCCACAGGTTCCTCTTGGGCAGACAGCCCATCCCTTAGACTCCCTGCCTCAACAGGGATGCTGCAGCCTTTTCATCAGCCGGGGTCTGACATTCAGTTGATCCCTCCCATGCCGAATGCGGTCGTCTCCTTAGGAGAGGGGGTGCTCATGCCTTATAGATCGTAGTCAACTTACCATGCAACCTCCCTGCCTCTCCCTGCTGTTTCAGGGGGGAGGATAGACCAAATATTGCTTATTGGGAGGATAGACCAGCCTCCCTGGCGGATTTTTGCACCCTTTTCCAGATGATACCTACCAAAAGTGACATAGCGGCTCTAGTAGAGTGCAAGAGTGCAATCAAGAATTCGCCCCATTCAGATCAGATCTCTCCTCCCTCACCTCCAGAGTGGATGGTATCTCCACGGTTCAAGAAACCTGTACTGCCTCCAATCATGCCTTGCAAGCCACAGTACGAGAACACGTCAAGCAACTGTTCTCCCTACAAAAAAATATGGATGACTCGGAGAGCCACAACAGTAAGAACAACCTCCATAACAGGGGACTGCCTGAATCTATTGCTTCAGTGGATATCCCTTCAGTGCTGATCTCCATCTTTAACAAGCTCCTCAAACAGCCACCAGGGACTGTAATTGAACTTGATAGAGCCCATAGAGCGCTCCGCCCTCTTGACGCAGAGGACCCTCATCAAAGGGACATTATCTGCCGCATCCATTTCTATGCTATTCAGGAAGTGGTCCTGCAGGCTGCAAAGAGGAAATCCAACCTTTCCTATAATGGAGCCCCTATCCGGATCCTGCCAAACCTATCCCAGCATACCTTGGCCCAAAGAGCACAACTTAAACCTCTGCTTGACTCCTTAAAGGATAGAGGCATCCAGTTCTGCTGGGGATTCCCCTTGTCCTATCGGTCCACCAGGGTTCGATATACTACGTCCTCTTATCTCCTGAAGACCTACCATTATTTCTGTCGGGATTGGACTTGCCGACTGTGTCTCTCCCCCACTGGCCTAACACTATGCTCTGCTCTTGAGGTCCTAGGTCTTGAGGTATTGACTCCACCTGAGGACGCTGTCTGTCTCCTGGAGCCTGCCCAAAGTCCCTGTCATACCCATCTCTAATGTTAGCTGTTAATTGCATACTAGGATGCAGGTGTTTTCGTATAACATTATTCATTTTTTTTTATTATTGCTCATTTGATTAGGAGCTGTCCTTCAGTTATGCCTAACCACTTCTTCCCCCACATAGGTTGGGAACCCCTGACCTGCTGGTCTGAGGTGGGCATGCTCCCTTTGCGCGAATTGGAGCACTTGATGTCACGTGCGGAGGCGATCCCTCTGCTTTTGTTTGATATCTCTGTTTTTTTACTCTTTTCCTGTCCCCTATCTCCATTCCCGGCTTCACCATAGGGACAACGCACTGAAAGCACAGTCCAGTCTACCCTACACTGCAGAATGCCGGTTACATAATGGATGGCGGACTTGAACATCACTTCCTTCAATGTGAAGGGCTTCAGCACTCCATAAAAACGGGCACAGATCCTTTATCATCTCCATAAACACAAGGTACACCTGATCTGTCTCCAGGAGATACATTTTAAAACAAACCACTCCCCGAAGATTAAAAACAAATACTATTGCACGTGTTTTTTTGCCACAACCCAGAGTCACGCTTGAGGGGTGTGGTGATCTCTTTAGACAGATCACTCCCTCACGAAATACTAGCCCTCAAAATAGATGAAGAAGCTCTCTACATTATGGGTAACCACGATTTCACAATCATCAATGCGTATGCACCCAATCAAAATCAAGACCGCTTTGTCACTAGACTCGTGGATACCGCCCTCCCTTTGGTAAAAGGTTCAGTGATCTTATGTGGGGATTTGAACGTGACACTGGACCCAGCTCTGGATAATTCCAAGGACCAGTCAAGTCTTTCCTATACACTAATTAAACAAATTAAAAAATCACTACTACAACTCCAGCTATACAACACGTGGCGTATACAAGCCACCTGGATATGATATCCAGGTACAGCATAGTGCTTTTTGTTGGCTCACCTACATGGGGATTGGCAATATCATTTGTTCGGACCACTCCCCGGTGTTCTGCTCCATCCATGTACTATAAATGATGAAGACAGTGGAATCCTGGCAGCTTAACAAGTCTTTGCTCTTAGATCAGAATTGTGTCTCAGACATTTGCGTCTCTATTTCAAACTTTGGTGAGGACCACGCATCAGATGCCATGGTGCCTGTATTCAAATAGGAAGCCCTTAAGTGTGTCCTCTGAGGGACACTCATCAAACATGGCTCACGGATCAAAGAATACAGGGCTCAGGCCATCAGAGAAGCCCTGCAGAAGGTCACAACCCTGGAGCTTCTTCATAAGCATGCATTGGCAGGCTCAATACTTGGGTCACTCCTGAGGGCTAGGCTGGAGGTTAAAAAATTATTGGATTCCTTATATAGGCACATTATCCAATTAAGCAGGAGCAGGTTCTACGAGTTTGGTGACAACCTGGACAGAATGCTAGCTAATGCACTACGAGTCAAAAGGGCAACAGCCCTTGTCCCCTGCATCAAAAATTAATTAGATAAATTGGTGCATACTACCCCCGAAATTTCAGATGCCTTTCATTTATATTATTCTAAACTGTACAACCTACCTTCCCCTCCGGCACCCCCTAACAATGCAATTAATTTCCCCTCCTCCTCATTCAGAAAACTGAATAAAGCCATAATTGAGGTATTGGAGGCCCCATTGACACTGGAAGAACTTTTGCAGGTCATCCAGAACACGCCCGGAAATAAGAGCCTCAGCCCGGACGGTCAAACAGCAAAATTTTATAAATCCTTTTCGGAACTCCTTGCTCCCTTGATGCTTGAGTCCTTCAATTCAATCTCAGAGACCACCTCTTTCCTGGCTGACTCTACAGCTGCGCACATTACCGCCATGCCAAAAGCGGGAAAGGACCCACGCACTTGTGGTAGCTATAGGCCGATTTCCCTGCTTAGTGTTGATATTAAATGCTATGCTAAACTCATCGCCAATAGATTAAATCCTCTCCTATAAGACCTGATTCACCCGGATCAGGTTGAGATCGTCCCTGGAAGAGAGGCCAGGGACAACACCCTAAAAACACTGGACATCATTCACTATGCCCATATCCGGGGGTCCCTCTCTTGATCCTTTCATTGGATGTCTAAAAGGCCTTTTACAGGATATCCTGAGAATCTCTCTCACAAACACTAAGCCACCTTGAATTGGATCCCAACCTGACTGCTAAAATACTTGCCCTGTATCACTCCCCGTCGGCTCGCATAAAGATCAATGGAACTCTATCTGCCCCTTCACCATGCATAATGGGACAAGACAGGGTTTCCCCCTGTCCTCCTTGCTCTACATTTTGGTAATGGAGCACCTCATGGCTGCTCTGTGGACCACCTCGGACATCCAAGGGATTAGGATAGCAAATCAGGAATATAAATGTTCGGCCTTGCTGACGACTTTTTAATCTACCTCACAAAGCAACTTGTTGCCCTCCCGTCTCTGATGTCCGAGTTAGACCGCTTTGGTAGGTGGTCCAACTTCAGGATGAACCTTGGTAAGTCCAAGGCTCTGAACATTTCCCTACCTCAAAGCCTGATATCCTCATTACAACCTAACTTCCCCTTTAAATGGTCCTAAAACAATAGAATTGGCTACCTAGGCATTACTATACCATCTGAGCTGTCCAGATAATTTCTCCTCAACTTCCAACAATTTCTTACTAAACTGGAGATGGATCTAGCCACATGACACCAAGGGGTCATAACCTGGTTTGGAAGGGTTGGCGCCCTCAAGATGTTAGCTCTACCCAGACTACCATACCACCTGCAGACAGTGCCCATCCACAACCCCGCGTCATACTGGCGCAAAATCCATCAATTGTTTACTTGTTTACATTTGCTTGGTCCAAGGGTGCGGGGCAAAGTTTTGGCTCGACCGAACGACGTGGGCGGTTCGGGGTTGCTGACTGCCGGAGGTATCCCTTAGCAGCGGCCCACGCACGGGTTCTTGACCTGGTGCATGGCGGGAGGTCTAAATTTTGGCTGCGTATTACCCATGACGTTTGTTTCTTGTCAGTATCAATCCTTCCCTGGACCTGGCCCCTACTCAACCATCGTAAGCTTGCGGTAGGCTATAGTGTTAAGGCTACGTTACACACTGCGACATCGCTAGCAATGTCGCTAGTGATCGCACCCATCCCCGTCGTGCGTGTGTTGCGGGCAAATCGCTGCCCGTAGCTAACAATATCGCTAGTACGCGTCACACGCAAATACCTTCCTAACGACGACGCTGTGGCCGGCGAACAAATTCTTTTTTAAGGGGGAGGTTCGTGCGGCGTTACAGCGACGTCACACAGCCACCAATAGAAGCGAAGGGGCAGAGAGCAGCCGCATTAACGTCACTCCCACCTCGTTGCCAGAGGACGCATGAACGCTGTTGTTCGTTGTTCCCGGGGTGTCACACGTAGCGATGTGTGCTGCCTCAGGAATGACAAACAACCTGCATCCAAAAAGAGCAACGATATTTGGGAAAGGAACGATGTGTCAGCAATCAACGATTTTTGCCGTTTTTGGGATCGTTAGCGGTCGCTCATAGGTGTCACACGCAACGACGTCGCTAACAACACCGGATGTGCGTCACGAATTCCGTGACCCCAGCGATGCCTCGTTAGCGATGAAAATTTAGTGCATCGGGGCCTTTAGTCAGACCCTGCGAACAATACGCGCTCCTGGGGGGAGAAGTGACCTGATTCAAACATGGGGTCCGATATTGCCAGTGACTGATAATCTGAAGTTTCCTCCGGGAACCTCTGCCACCATCTTCCTGGATGGCTATAAAAGAGCAAAAATGCTGCATGTGGCTCCCCAGGGAACTATCCTCCCACTTTCTATGATCTTAGGGGAGAGCCCGCCAAAAATGCGCCACAATTTTTAATATGCACATTTCCAACACTTCATTTCATGTCTCAGTCAGGCGAACGAGCTCTCATATCCTGTGTCCCCTTTCAAAACCTTGTGCACCTCTAGTTTGGTCCCCAAACACACCATCTCAGCTATACATAAACTACTGACCTCCAGAGGCTTGGACACTCTTCCTTCCTTTTGTAGACCTTTGTACTCTTAACTCAACCAGGCATTCCCCAAGGAACAGTGGGAGCGCTGCTTCCACCTGTCCCATAAGTTGGCAACTGCCACTAAATCTCAGAAGACTAGTTATAAAATAGTCTCGAGGTGGTACAGGGTCCCCTCCTCTCTTCACAGATTGTACCCGGGGGTCCCGGATGTATGTTGGCGATGTGGAAGACAGGGAGAACAATGACACATGTGTGGTGGTCGTGTGCGGCCCTGGCGGCCTTCTGCGATGGGGTTTTGGGGGCTGTCCAAGAGGTCTCGGGGATTGTAGTACCTAGACAACCCGAGGCTGTCTTGTTTTACATGTTCCTGTTGCCCAAAAAAGCGTATAAAAAAATCTCTGCCGAGACACCTACTTCAGGCGCCAAGAGCACTATCCCTCGCCATTGGAAATCGCCGATTACTCCAACCTTGGAGGAGTGGATTGGCGAGGTAGACGTGATCTATCGGATGGAGAGGATTCTGACCCAATCTAGTGATGATGTATCAGCCACGGCTATGAAATGGTTTTACTGGGAATCTTTCTTGGCTGGCCCCATTATAACTCTATGGCATGACCCTCACCACTTGGGGAGGTCTGCTCCGTGGACTACCTTCATTGTATCTCTGCTCTCCTATGGACTTGATCACTTTTCTGTGGTTACCATGGCTTCCTTTCTCTGATTCCCTTTTTCTTTTCTCAATTTCTGTTTTCTTCTTTCTCTTAAGATTCTTGATATTTTTCTTTCTTATGTTGGTTATACTTGACAATTGCTACAATGGGCTGCAAGAGAATTTTTTTATTGATTGGACTTTATATCACTTCTACTCATGTTGTGGCACTTGAGATATAATGCTGTGTTCTAAGAATTATTCTTTATGATTGTGCTGAACTTGGTTGTTGTTAAAATCAATAAAATTGTTTAAATATAAAAGATAAGGAAGGCAGCAATCCAAAATTAGCAAAAACCAAACCTTTATTGGCCCATGATGTAACTGACAGCTTTTTGGTCCAAACAGAATGGCTTGGAAAAGGTTCTGTTAGAATCAAAACTTTGTCAGATAGATAATGGATAGATAGTTATGCCTGCTTTACATGCGACGACCGATTGTGCGATAGCACGATCGATCGTACCCGCCCCCGTCGTTTTTGCATCACGGGCAATTAGTTGCCCGTGGTGCACAAACTCGTTTAACCCCCGTCACACGTACTTACCTTCCGGACGACCTCGCTGTGGGCGACGAACGTCCACTTCCTGGAGTGGGAGGGACGTTCGGCGTCACAGCGTCGTCACACGGCAGCCGGCCAATAGAAGCGGAGGGGCGGAGATGAGCAGGATATAAACATCCCGCTCACCTCCTTCCTTCCATTAAGCCGTCGGGTGCCGCGGAAGGCAGGTAAAGCTGCTGTTCATCGTTCCCGTGGTGTCACACGGAGCAACGTGGGATGCCACGGAAACGATGAACAACCGCCGCTATTTTAATTAAACAATTTTATGAAACCTAGCAACGAGTACACGACTCACGATTTGTGAGTGATACTGCGTCGCTAGGAGGTGTTACACGAGACGACGTCGTGTACGATGCCGGATGTGCGTCACGAAAATTGTGACCCCGACGATGCATCGCACAATCAGTCGTCTCGTGTAAAGCCCGCTTTAGATACATAGATAGATAGATAGATAGATAGATAGATAGATAGATAGATAGTAGATAGTGTATGTAAACTTCTGGTTTCAACTCTATCTAAAGAAACACATATGCATGTTTTTCTCACTATCTGACATGAAAACAGAATAAACCTTTCCCGTTTTAGGTCAATTAGGCTTACCAAACTTAATTATATTTGCCAAATGCCAGAATAATGAGACAGAGAGAGAGAGAGAGAGAGAGAGAGAGAGTTTTCAGGCACTTTCTGCAAAGTCAAAAGTTTGCATACACTTTTGCTCAGGGATAGACTGACATGGAAAGAGAGAGAGGGACAGAGATAGTGACGGACTGACAGAGATTAGTGCCGCGGGTAACCTCAGTGACAGCTCAGCTGATCGCGCTACTCACCTCAGTTGCTGACTGGAGCTGACCGGAGCGGCGGTGAGTAGCGCGATCAGCTGAGCTGTCACTGAGGTTACCCGCGGCCACCGCTGCATCCACCGCTGGATCCAGTGACAGCGGGTAACCTCAGTGACAGCTCAGCTGATCGCCGGCTGTCTTCATTACCTGCGTGGAGGTGACCGGAGCGGCTGTGTCTGCTGCAGCTCCGGTCACCTCCATGCAGCAGCGCTGGATGCGACGCTGGACCATCCTGGAGTACGCCGGACATGGAGGGCTTTTTGGGGCTGATTAAAGTGGTGAACCAGGGAATGTGTGTGTGTTTTTTATTTCCAATAAAGGATTTTTCGGGTGTGTGTGTTTATTTACTGTAATTTACAGATTAATCATGGAGGGTGTCTCATAGACGCCTGACATGATTAATCTAGGACTTATTGGCAACTATGGGCTGCCAATAACTCCTTATTACCCCGATTTGCCAGCGCACCAGGGCAAATCGGGAAGAGCCGGGTACAGTCCCAGAACTGTCGCATATAATGTATGCGGCTATTCTGGGCGGCTGTTGGCTGATATTGTTAGGCTGGGGGGCTCCCCATAACGTGGAGCTCCCCATCCTGAGAATACCAGCCTTCAGCCGTATGGCTTTATCTGGCTGGTTTTAAAATTGGGGGGGACCGCACGCCGTTTTTTTTAATTATTTAATTATTTATTTCAATACACAGTATAGACACGCCCACCGGCTGCTGTGATTGGGTGCAGTGTGACACCTGTCACTCAGCGTGGGGGGCGTGTCTCACTGTAACCAATCATAGGCGCCGGTGGGCGGGGTAAGCAGGGAATACGAGATTGTTTAATGGGCGGCCGGCTTTTTCAAAACAGTAAAAGCCGCCGGAGCAGTGTGAATGCCGTGCAGCGCCGGGGATCGGGGATCGGTGAGTATATGAGAGAGGGCAGCTCAATTCACTTACTCAGGAGATTAGCGGTCACCGATGAGTCTTCACTGGTGACCGCTAATCAGGACGCGACACAGACAGAGCCGCAGCATGACAATGAAGTCGGGTGAGGTTCACCCGAGTTCATTCTGACAGTGCGGCTCTGTCTATGTCTGCTGTCATCTGCCATTCAGCTCTGCTACATGGCTGTCTGTGTCTGCTGTTAGCGGCCATGTAGCAGAGCTGAATGGCAGATGACATAGTAAAAACGCATCCCTACACATTACACACGCTTGTCAAGTCAATAAATAAAAAAAAAAAAAAAGGTGCCCAATGCATACGTCACAGAACACATGATCTAAAGGATCGCACACAAAATTGATCAATTTAACATAGACTACTAATGCTCGTGTGACAGCAAATGAACGACCTACGTGCAATCTCATTCAATCGCATATGCGACCTGGGCGTGTCACATCGCATACGAGATCGCACACCTAATTGTAAGGTGTAAAGCTGGCTTAAGGATAACAAAGTCAACGTTTTGGAGTTGCCATCACAAAGCCCTCATCTCAATCCTATTGAAAATTTATGGGCAAAGCTGAAAAGGCAGGTGCGATCAAGGCAACATACAAACATGGTTCAGTCAGGAGGAATGGGCCCAAATTCCTACCAACTATTGTAAGAAGCCTGTGGAAGGATATCCAAAACATTTTACCTAAGTGGGACTGCCGTTAGTCCATTATAACCATAACTTGTTTATGGGGCCCAGTGAAGAGGGGGGCCCAGTGAAGAGGGCGGCCCGGCCGGCCAGGTGCCCCTCCTGACCGTGCCCTAGTCCCAGCCGCAGCACAGGGGCCTGTCAGTGTCACTTCCACTACTATATATGGCTAATTTGCATGTGAAGGGGTAGAGCATGGACATTAGCCATGTGCTAGACTGGAGGCAGGGTCAGTGGGGCAGAGCAGGGGGGCCCGCCAACCCCAACCCCTGCTTTCAGCTGGATATGCGTCGGAGGGCGCACCTGGTGAGCAGAAGCACACAACGAGGCCCGAACACGCTGGCAGCCCGGACCCCTCCTCTTTCATTCTTCTGCTCACCGGGCCCCAGGGGCAAGGGGTGGGGACCAGAGCCGTACAGAAGCTCACCAAACAGAGGGTTGCAGTCAGGCTGCCTGGTTCGGAGGTTTGCGGTGTCACCCCAGAGGCTGCATTGGATTCAGACGTTCTCTGAGCTGCTTTCAAGCTGACAGCAGCTCACAGAATCTGCAACATTGGCTTTCAGGGATCAGTATTAGCGTCTATTAGACGGCAGTACAATTGAAACCCTGACCCGGCGACGTCAGCAGCGTGATCCGGTCACTCCTCAGCACCGCAAGGCTCGCACAGAGCTGGTGGAAAGTTCTCCAATGGAGCTGAAGACACCAAAGATTGATTGTAATTAGGGGACAAGGAGAGGGGCTGTGTATGTGGAGCAAATGTGGGCCATTTAAGAACCCAGAATGGGGGGCAAGGGTGTGATAAGTGTGCACACACAACATGGGGACTGAAGGGAAGGGGAGTATGGGGAGCCATGGGTTAAATTTAAAGACACAGTATGGGGAGCATGAGGGTAGGATGGGTGAGTCTACAGTATGAAAAGTGAGGGGGATGGGTGCAGACACCGTATGGGAAGTGAGGGGGATGGATGCAGACAATTAAGGGAAGAAAGTGAGGGGGAATGGGTGCGAACACAGTATGAAAAGTGAAGGGGAGTGGGTGCGGATACAGCATGAAAAGTGAGGGGAGGATGGGTGCAGACACAGTAGGAGGAGTGAGGGGGAATTAGTGTGAACACAGTATGAGGAGGGGAGATGGGTGCGGACACAGTATGAGGAGTGAGGATGGATGGGTGTGGATACATTATGGAAAGTGAGGGAGATATATATGCCAATGCAGTATGATAAGAGAGGGGCAATGGGTTCGGACACAGTATGAAAAGTAAGGGGGGATGGGTGCGGACACAGCATGAGAAGTGAGGGGGATGGGTGCTGGGTGAGCGGTGAAACTCCGCCCACAGCCCAGTCACTCAGGAAGACTGGAGCCCGCCTCAGTAATGTTGGGTGAACTGGAAGTTAACGTGATATCACCGTAGCCCGGGTGTCACTTGATGAGGATGAGCGGACCGCAATAGTGCTGCTCAGAAGCAGAATTGACTACCCAAGGTATTTCACCAAAGCCTTCCCTATGAGTTTTACAGCGATGTGGCCACCAATGATGAGTAGTGAACCACCCCTTTAAGGACTCATACACATTGCAGAGCTTTATGCAGGCAAAAGGAGTCAATGTGACTCAGTGTGCTGTCTTTTGGTACCTGTAGTTGGCAAAAACCTGCTTCATAAACCCAAGATTCAGGGTATCGTGGGTCTGGTGACCTGAACTCGATAGTCCCATATATGACTCTAAAGCTAGAGTCCCATCATCTATAGACTTGAATGGGTGAGTCTCATCCAATTTCAGAGTGCTGAAATTTTTTCCCAAATAGACTCTGTCAGTGAAAAAAATAGGTCATTTGCCCTGGCCCAATGAATAATGTTGGCTCGAGTGCTGTCCGTTTTTTTCAGGGATAGCACTCAATCCGAAAATAAGGTTGTGTGATCCTTGCCTAAGGCTGTTGAGATCAAAAGCAAGGTTGTATGATCCTGGGCTAAAGCTGTTGAGACCAAAACTAAGGTTGCATGATCCTGACCTAAGGTTGCTGAGACCAAAACTAAGGTTATGGGTTCCTGGCCTAAGTCTGTTGAGTACAAGTCAGGAGACCCACAGCGGTCCATACATTGCAGTCTGTACGTGTGTATATCCGACATTAGAGAGATATTCTTACCAAGAAGGTATTATGGCATCTGAGGAAAGATGGCAAAATGTGCTGTTGGAAAAAATACAAAATAGGACAGCAAACGTATCTATATAATTGACGGTACTGTATATGAAGGTAATCTGGAGGCCATTAGACATGTTATGATTCTATCCAACTCCGAGTTTGATGATCTTATAGTCCCATCTGGAGTACAATGTTGTCTTTGTTATATTTTTAAAAATAGTCACGGACACATTTTTGCCACATTTGCTGTTAGTTTTATTACATAAATTGTATGAAGTTTACAAAATAATGCCGCCTACAGGCAACAACATTACTGATTTCACATAAAGAAACATTAAGAACAAACACACATTCACTATCAATTAACATTTCCATTTTCAGTATCATTACATGTTTTCTGATACTCCCTGCCAGAGGGTTCTGCATTGCTGAAAGACCCCTCGACAAGGAAGGGGTTAAACATGTGTTAATTCTGTACAAGGCTTTAAAGTGCTATATACAAGTGCAGATTAATTTCGGTTAAACAACATTAATGCATTCCTTATAGACAATAAGGGGGCGGCCACTGACAATAATGTTCAGAAAAATGATCTTATCAGTGCTTTTTTAAACGCATAGGTTTGCTTCCAACTGTGTCTTGTTGCAAGGAAAATTTTAAGGCTGGGTTCACACAATGCAGCTTCACTAAGGGTACCGTCTCACTAAACAACGTACCAGCGATTCCGACCATGATATGACCTGGTCACGATCGCTGGTGCGTCGTTACATGGTCGCTGGTGAGCTGTCAATCAGGCACATCTCACCAGCGACCACTGACCAGCCACCAGCCAGCAGCGACTCGTGGAAACGATGCTGCACTTGGTAACCAAGGTAAATATCGGGTAACTAAGCAATGCTTTGCTTGGTTACCCGATATTTACCCTGGTTACCAGAGCACACTGCTTAGCGCTGGCTTCCTGAATTCGTAGCCAGGGTACAAATCGAGTTACTAACCAAAGCGCTTCGCTTAGCTACCCGATGTGTACTCTGGCTACTTGTGCAGGGAGCAGGGAGCCAGCACTGGTAGCCTGAGAGCGGCGTACGCTAGTAACCAAGGTAAATATCGGGTAACCAAGCAAAGCGCTTTGCTTAGTTACCCGATGTGTACCTTGGTTACCAGCATCTGCAGCTTATAGACACCGGCTCCCTGCTCCCTGCACATTCAGAGCATTGCTCTCTCGCTATCAAACACAGCAATGTGTACTTCACAGCAGGAGAGCAACAAGCAAAAAATGAACCAGCACTGTGTGTAACGATCAGCGATTTCACAGCAGGGGCTGCATCGCTGCTTAGTGTCACACACAGCGAGATCGCTGATGAGGTCACTGGTACGTCACAAAAACCGTAACTCAGCAGCGATCTCGCTAGCGATCTCCCTATGTGAGAAGTACCCCTAAGTCTGAGATGTGCCTGCAATGCACCCGAACCATCATGGATACTTCCCAAAACGATTGGTTATCTACAACGGTTATGGGCTTTTTGCAGATTCGCAGTCCGGGATTTCTATGGAAAGTCAGAATTGGCATATAGTACCAGCAAAGAGGATGGGATTTTTTAATCTCGTGCATATGTAGCTTTTTCTTTCTCTCAGAATTTGGCCTGTTTGTGGATTTTTTCATCTGCAGCAAGGTCTGTTCTTTTTGTGTTCTTCATTTGCATAAATGATGGGGTCAAAGTCCATCCATAAATTGCATTAGTGCTGTGATTTTAGCAGAAACGGTGCAGTAGAATCTGTAATTATAAAATTGCCACCAAACATGATGATGATGATATAAAATTATATTTACTAAAAGTTGTGCTTCAGCTATTTCTGTTAGGGGGACCGAATATATAATATAAAAGTACTTTGTGTCACATTTTGCTAAAAAATCAATATGAGGCTACACCGGGGTGTTAAAGTATATACATCACTTTAGAAATAAGAAGCACATATCCTTGAACAAGCTTGATGAAGAAATATGCATTATTTTCTGCATGTCATCTGAAAAATCTTGCAGAGATCCATAGGGAAAAAAAGTTCTGCAAACACAACTTTTTTGGCCATACTATAACTGATTTCTGCGTGATCCATTTTTTTTAACATTGAAGTCTATGGAGAACGGATCCGTTATCAAATTGCTATTTACCCCATCCATTGTTCTTGCATTGGTAATAGATTCTTTTTTTGCATACAGGATCCATTACAAATGAAAGATAAATAGCAAACCGTTAATGGATCCGTTCTCCATAGACTCAAATTTAAAAAAAAAAACGGATCCTGCAAAAATCAGTTTTTTAACAACGGACAAAAAAGTTGTGTTTGTGTATTAGGTGGGAGGTGCCCATGTTGTAGCCATACAATGTTTTATGTGCTTACTGTTCAATATTAAAATGCATGTGTTAATATATTTCAGAAGAGAATAAATACCATTAGGACGGTGCAGAGCTAGGATTATTCAACAGGTTACTAAAGGCTGCAACCTGCAGTCGGGTAAGCCAGCGGTAGAGCGAGTTTAGAATGTGTTAGAGAAGATAGGGTTAAAGTATTTAAGGGAGGAGTAACAGATGGCAGGGCGGATGGTTAGGAAAGGGAGCTCCAGGGTGAGTCAGTCAAGAAGTGGGTTCAAAGTAAAAAGACGTGGCCTCGGTTTTAGGGCCAGTCAGGGAGCCCTGAGGTAACCTCTGCAGGACAGGAGCCTTCAGCTCACCCCAGCGGGCTTAGAGAATCACCTTGCTAGAAAGCCGTTGAGACCTAGAAGCGGATGAAGGTGTGCGGTATTATGGGAAAGGAGGCACAGACTCTGGCGCATTAAGGACGAGGTCTGAGATGAGTGGGGGACAGAACAAGGAGTAGTACCCCAGAGAGAGAGAGATGAAGGCTATGTCTGTCATAACGGTGTGAAGAGTAAAAGCAAACAAAACTGATTGGCTAAGTGAACTCTGGTGTTGCATGTCTCACTACGTTGAGCACTGGCAGCAGGGGTGAGGGTCAATTACTTGAAGCAGCAAAATAGTGTCCTGCACCCTGCCCGAAGTCAGTTCTGCACACAGAGAATCCTTGGTGAAGGAGAGTGGTACCTGTGCGGCCCGGGGCCGACACCCTCCTTCATTTGCACAAACTTTTTTCCCAACTGATTCCCAGCTGGATCCGTTTCCAACAGATGATTGCTGGACTTGTGAACACAGCCATAGGGCCAAAAACATTTACAAACAATTGATGACATGTGAACACACCCAAAGAAGTGTGGAGCTTGATGGTGGCACGATTATGCTGTTAGATGTCAGTTTTCCGCGCAGTCATTAATCTCAGCCATAGTGCGGTCACAACATGTGAACATGTTCAAAACACACTGCACCAAATAATGTTACATACTCGCATACCATTTATGTATGCTGGATTCTGTAGAGCTTAATAGTTGGTGCAGAGAGTTCCAACTCAGACATATAAGAAGATCTCAATTATTCCTTAGTAAACACCAATAAACTGATGTGTCCTTAGTAAATTCTCGGCACCATAATTAAACATAGTCAAATTTAAATGTCTATGTGGCTCTGATGTGCCTGTGTGTGGCTTTGATTTAATATAGAAGCACATTGACATTTTTTACAATTGATTCCATGCACAAAAAAGTAGGGCGTTTTGTATTATTTTCCCCGGAACTATCACTCCAACATGCACACCATCGGGAACACCATACAACACCCTCAATTCGTCCCCAGTCTCCTCTGCGTGTCATATAGAAGGGATCTTACAGCGCAAATTAGCTAAGGTGGTATTAGTTCATTGCTGCTAAGGAGCAACAGAAATCAATTCCTTGGCCGGTAAAAGGTTCATAGTTTGTCACATAAGTGTCAAAACCGGCTTATCACAGGTTCCAATGATCATTTTTACTGAGTATTAAAAAGCAAAGGATTAAAGATATAAATAAAATTCATTTCCAAGTTAAATCTTCATTGAAAAAATCCATTAGTATGATTTGTGATTGCAGAATAATAGCATTTGAGCAACCTACCGACACAATGACCACCACATTTATGTTGTACAGAGAGATAAGGAATCACAATATGCCTGGTCACATTGCAAAATACTTCATAGGACCCATGGATCTCAGTAACACGATAGCAGAAATTATAAATCAGAAAATCATCCAGATTTATAATAACATCTGATCAGTTTGATCAAGCAGACATCCAGTGTATGATCCATATGATTGTACGCCTTCAAAACCAGATGGCTGAAATCTTTCTGAGAAGTCTCAAACTCCATGGAGCTCTTTAGGTTTTTGGAAAAGCAACAATAAGTTAGCCAACATTAAAACAGCGCACTCTTTCTTCTCTGCTCGGTAATCCAGCTGCCAGGACTCACATCCATTTGAAGCATCTTCATCACCCATTTGTCTTTGCGAGCCCCATCTATAAATTCATCCAGAGACAGCTGGCCTGCAAAGAAAATAATACAAAAAATTATCAAATCACACCATGTTTTTGCCCAATTACAAAAGTATACATCAATACACAAAAAATGTATCCAAAGTACCAGTCAAAGGTTTGGACTTGCCTATTAATGCAATTGCTTTGTTTGTTCTTATTGGAAATGTGCACCTCGTAAATTCAGACTGAAAGCAGCAAATCCTCAATAGGAAACAAGAAAGGACGAAGTAAAGAAACTCGTGTAAAACAAACCACAACATGTGTTAAAAGGAATGTGTCAGCAGGATTTCACCCAGAAACCAATGATATTTGCATGTATCTCTTACCAAGACAAGTCCAGCAATGACTTTTCATGGCTAGTTTGTTTCTCCAGTAATAATAAATCAGCATTTGAATTGATATGGAATGAGGTTGTAGATCTGATGTCTCTGTCACTTCAGTGCTATTCACCGCCCAGCATTGTCTCCTCCGGCTTGACTGACATTCTCTATGCTGTCGTCCAATTTGTCAGAGATGAGCAAACTTTTGGAAGTTCAGTTCAGAGGGCACAGTCAAACCTTAGATAAGGTTCGGTTTGTGACGCTGACTTGTACCAAACCTCAATGGAAGTCAGTAATTGGGCAGTTCGTGTCTCTGCCGACATGCTGCCAGCCATAAAGCAGAACACTTATAGGGAAGGGTGGGCAGGGTTTTTCAATTTTTTTTTTTTTTGTGTGTTCACACTACATCTGATTACTCTGATTTTACCCCCTGTGCAAGGTGATCAAATACTGCAAGTGTGGCGCCCCTGACCTGGTCAGGAACCACAGAGTACTGCACCCATGCTGGGACAATGCTTCCAGGTAATTCCAAAGGACAGAAAGGGGCGTGTACGCACAGATACATAGCAACGAGGTCTCCCACACCATTAGATGGGACCCTTGGGTAGCCTCTGGAAGAGGCTAGCCTTCAATTCTTATCAAGGGGTGTAGTGGAGAGGCTGGGAGCTAAAGTTGCAGAGGCTGTCAGGAAAGTAGGAGGAGAGTCAGTCTGGTAGCAATGAGCGGTGGTTGCTAGGAGACGTGCGCACACTCTAGTCAGACCCTGCACGTGAAGTAGCCATTAGCGAGGGAGAATGGTTACCAGGGGGTCAGTCAGAAAGACGCTGAGGGAGTCAATCGGTTGAGTATGGGGACTCCTAGTGACTAGGCACACACAGGGAACAGGTCCCTAGAATAGACGTCCATTTATTGATCTGCTAAACCTGCCGGTGAGGGGAACTAAAAGTCCCTCACCAACCATCTAGAGTCTGAGCCTCAGCAGCAACGAGGGGGCCCATAAGAGGGATCGAGCCTGGAGCCATCTCCCTTGGTCCACGCTGCCGGTAAATGGGCCAAAAAGGGGAGAAAAGGCAGTAGCGACTTCCCTGGATGAATCCCGCGGTACTTGAAGTCAGGAGTTATCCGAAACAAGAAGTGCTAGGAAGGTGAGTTAACGGTTAACCTTAGACCGGCCTAAAGGACACCTGGTTTCATCTGGTTAATCTCAGCATCGCCCGGGTACATCACTAAACCATCCAAAAGTGAGTAAAAGCAAGTTGAAAGACATTTTGGACTGAGACTGAGTTATTCTGGAACCTGTTGTTCTACACACCCGAGCCCCTGGGGCCAGCCTCACTCATGGGAGGCCATACCATCCGACTGCAGACTCCATCAGCCCCAGACGCTCGTTAAACCTGCAGTGGCGGTCACCCATAACCCTGACCGCAAATCGTGAGTGGTGTCACGACTCCTATACATACAAAACCGACATACCTCCTGCCAGAAATACCCAAGTGAAGACCCTGTGGCATCCCTGAAGGTGGAGTGATGTTCCTGGGGCGATTGCTGCAGGTGGGCTCCACACAAGCGCCTCGCCGAGGGCTGAGCATCACTCATACCCAAGCACAGCGCTGCTCGCTAGAGTGGTTTGCACTCGTAACTCACTCGAACTCTGTTATTTTTGTAGTCTGTATTCGACACCGAACTTCAAACCTCGAACATCAGGTTTGCTTACCTCTACAATTCGTCCCAAACCATCTCAATTGGCTTGAAGTTGTTTGATTTTGGAGGCCGTTATTTAGTGCAGAACTACATCCCTCTCCTCATTGGTTACATACCACTTAGATAGCTTGCAGTTATGTTTAAGGTCATTATCCTGTTGCAACACAAATAATGCAAATCTGAAGCAAACCAGATGGAATGGCATGTAGGTGCTTTCTAAATGGTTTACTCTGAAACGATGTGGCAAGTAATTGAAAGACATACAGTGTGTCCACCCATATCCTGTCCACCGCCATTAACTTGAGAACGGCGGCAGCTATATACATAGAAGTGGTGTCTAGGTATAGTAAAGTAGCCATGCGCTACACAATGAAACCACCTACAGCACCACCTGGTGGAAAACAACGGAGTTAGCATTTTTATCTCAAAAACAGAATGAGATAGAGAAAAAGGGAATTACAAAGTCGTAGGGCATCATCAATTCAATACGAATCGACACCTTGCATACAGAAATGCTATGATATGTAACCCATGACACCCCCAAAACATTGAATGCTGATCATGCATATGGCGCTCATGTAACTTTGATGCTCAAAGTGGCCACCGTCAGCTGCAATGCACATCTGGACTCTGGACCGCATACTGTATCTTGCTGCATGTTGTGCAATATGGTAGGTGACACGTTTGCACAAGCATCTGTGATACGTCATCGTAGGTCCTGCAATGTTGGTGGAGGGGTTGCATACACCTGCTGTTTGATGTGACCTCACAGAAAGAAGTCCAATGGGGTCAGGTCAGGTGAGCGTGGAGGCCACTCCACGCAGCCACCATACCCAATGACTTGTAGGAAGGTCTCCATGAGGTATCGCTTCATGTCCGCAGCCTTGTGAGTTTTACACGTTCTAATCATAGCATTTCTGTATGCAAGGTGTTGATTCGTATTGAATTTCGGATGCCCTGCAACTTCGTAATTCCCTTTTTTTCTCTATCTCAGTCCGTTTTCGAGATAAAAATGCTAACTCCATTATTTTCCACCAGGTGGCGCTATAGGTGGTTTCATTGCGTAGCGCATGGCTACTTTACTATACCTAGACACTTCTATGCCTATAGCTGCCACTGTTCTCAAGTTAATGGCGGTGGACAGGATATGGGTGGATAGGACACACTGTATATGGGAGCAATAACATAGTGGAGGTCTGATTTATACCGCCTGTGTTTCGGGCAGCATGAATCTAATCACGGATTCCAATTAACACATTATCTGGTCACTTGTGTTTCTTTATTCCTGGTTTCTATGTGTGTCCATTTGTGGTTTTGGTGCCTTTAGTCTAAATCTAGAATATGCAGATTAAAATAAAAGAAAAAAAAGCATTGCATGAATAGGTGTGTCCAAACAGCCTATATAATTATCAAAGTTTGTCATTTTAGTCAACATTTGGAAGGTTTATATCTGGAAAATCTTGGGCAGTGTGCAAGCAAGATGCATGAAATTCATTAAGAACTTTGCATCTTTTAATGAATTTGGCGCCCCTTTCAGCTGTCGTGCGCCCATGTCAGAAATATACTCCACTTGAGGAATGGAGCACATTTTGTCATTATTTATCGATCAATCTGCAAACTTTAGCTCCGATGTACAAAAAGGCATCAAAGCTGCCAGAAAAACCTCAAAAGCCACAACATTTTTGCACAACTATAAATTTCTGGTATAAACTGATAAATTGGCTCCTTTATCTTCCACTGTGTAAGTAAGTGAAATATAGATTAAACCCTTCAATAATAATGAGAAGAGCCATGATACTGGTCTGAAAGGTTCCTTATGCCTACTTGCTTAAATGGAAAAAATAAGCACAATGGTAATTTTTGTTGCTGTATTTCCTTACAGAAAACTGTAATTTTTAAAAAAACAGATAATAAAAAAAATAACAGTGATTACCTGCAGATTTTGTGGTAATATGCAGCTAAATATAATAGTAAACTTGTGAGCAGTCTATTTGGAATTGCAGCTATACTGTAAGGAGAAATGAGGTTATATTCTCCCTGCAGCCGCTTACTTTCAGTCACACACTCTGGCAGGTTTTTTTACATACTCCTGATCTTTTTGATTAATTGTAAACTACAATAAGATCAACTTTTTTTTAATCACAGAGATGAAAACAATATTAGTATATGTTTACATCTACTTGGAAAAAAAAGTTTCACCATTTTTAGGTAGTCACCAAAAATCAATTATTAAAAAGTACAAATTATTTTTTTGCCTATAAAAATAAAGCATCACATTATGATGTCTGAGAACAGTGTTTAGTTACTAGTTCATATAAAGCTTTAATTTAAGAGAAAATCTTATTTTATTTTAAACTCTAGATATTTTTGGATATGATTAAACACAAAGAAGGTAGTACAAAACTCTGCAAGATAAGAGGATTCTACAATACTGTACTGTAAGAGTGAGGTGTTACCTTCTTGTCGTATGTTTACCATATACTTTGATATTTCAACTGTTATGTATTGGAAAGGTTACCTATATTTCTAGAAAAGATTTTGAATTTTATGCAAAATTATTTCATTGAATTAACAGCAATAAACACGAAAGGGGGAAAAAAACAACAAAAACAGTAAAAAAAAAAAGTACAAATTATAATTAAATAATATGATATTTTATTTTCCATATATCTCAAATTATTTAGTTACAGAAATGGTATATAATATTTTCCCAGAATGAGTGCTGCCAAAATAAATAAAAAAACTTAGCGGTACAATCCAGCTAATAACTGGCAAGTGATACAACCAGTGGCATAACATAAAGATTGTAGGCCACAATGTTAAATTTTCAGTAGGTTCCCCTAGTACCCCTCTAGTTGCCAGGGTGTGACTGCAACCTCTACAGCTACTACAATTATGCCCCAGATAAAGCATAATGTTAGTAACATAAAGGCAGTGCTTGCAATATCTATGAGTCTAGGTTGACTCAGCATCATACCATCTCCATTCTCATCCACCAGCTGGAATATCCTATCCACTACTTCTTCTGGTGACAACAATGGAGATCGATCTTCTAGACCTTGGCGGCAAACTTTCTTCAAGTTGTAAATAGACTGCAATAAAAATAAACATGATTATGAAAAAGGAGAAGAAAATACTTTGTAATGTTATAGATATCTTTTTTAATGTAAAGACTATCTGTAGTTCTCGGCGTTGCCCAGGATAGTAACTGTCTCTCTGTCTCTCTCACAATCACCTTCTCTGTCTGTCTGCTGTGTCTCTCTCTGTCTCTCTGTCTGTCTGTCTCTCTCCCTGTCTGCCTGTTTCTCTCTCTGCTTCTGTCTGTCTTTCACTGCTTGCCTATCTCTGTCTGTCTGTCTCTCTCTGTGTTTCTCTCTGTCTCTCCATCTCTATCCATCTCTCTCTGTCTCTCTCTCTGATTTTCTCTCTCTGTTTGTCTCTCTCCATGTCTGCCTGTCTCTGTCTCGGTCTCTCAATCCGTCTCTCTCTCTGACTGTCTCTCTGTCTGTTTGCCTCTCTGTCTGTCTCTCTCTCTATCCATCTCTCTCAGTCTGTCTCTTTCTGTCTGTCTGTGTCTCTCTCTGTCTCTCTCTCTGTCTCTCTTTCTCTGTTTGTCTCTGTCTGTCTCTCTGTGTCTGTCTGTCTTTCTGTCTCTGTCTGTTTGTCTCTTTCTCACTCTCTCTGTCTGTCTCTTTCTTTCTGTCTGTCTGTCCCTCTGTCTGTCAGTCTCTTTCTGTCTCTGTCTTTTCTGTCTGTCTCTCTCTGTCTCTCTCTGTTTGTTTCTTTGTCACTTTCTCTCTGTCTGTGTGTCTCTCTCTGTCTCTTTCTGTCTCTGTCTTTTCGGTCTGACTCTGTCTCTCTCCCTGTCTGCCTCTCTCCCTGTCTGCCTCTCTGTCTGTCTGCCTCTCTGTCTGTCTCTCTCTCTATCCATCTCTCTCAGTCTGTCTCTTTCTGTCTGTCTGTATCTCTCTCTGTCTCTCTCTCTGTCTCTCTTTCTCTGTTTGTCTCTGTCTGTCTCTCTGTGTCTGTCTGTCTTTCTGTCTCTGTTTGTCTCTTTCTCGCTCTCTCTGTCTGTCTCTTTCTTTCTGTCTGTCTGTCCCTCTGTCTGTCAGTCTCTTTCTGTCTCTGTCTTTTCTGTCTGTCTCTCTCTGTCTCTCTCTGTTTGTTTCTTTGTCACTTTCTCTCTGTCTGTGTGTCTCTCTCTGTCTCTTTCTGTCTCTGTCTTTTCGGTCTGACTCTGTCTGTCTCTCTCCCTGTCTGCCTCTCTGTCTGTCTCTCTCTCTATCCATCTCTCTCAGTCTGTCTCTTTCTGTCTGTCTGTGTCTCTCTCTGTCTCTCTCTCTGTCTCTCTTTCTCTGTTTGTCTCTGTCTGTCTCTCTGTCTGTCTGTCTCTCTTTGTGTCTGTCTATCTTTCTGTCTCTGTCTGTTTGTCTCTTTCTCACTCTCTCTGTCTGTCTCTTTCTTTCTGTCTGTCTGTCCCTCTGTCTGTCAGTCTCTTTCTGTCTCTGTCTTTTCTGTCTGTCTCTCTCTGTCTCTCTCTGTTTGTTTCTTTGTCACTTTCTCTCTGTCTGTCTGTGTGTCTCTCTCTGTCTCTTTCTGTCTCTGTCTTTTCGGTCTGACTCTGTGTGTCTCTCTCCCTGTCTGCCTCTCTCCCTGTCTGCCTCTCTCCCTGTCTGCCTCTCTCCCTGTCTGCCTCTCTCCCTGTCTGCCTCTCTCCCTGTCTGCCTCTCTCTGTTTCTCCACAGAAATCATATTACCTCACACATAAGCTTCTTATACTAAGAATGTCCTTTGTTGCCTATAGCAACCAATCAGAGCTGCTATTAATGACCTGTAGCTCCCAGCTTCATTGACTTTAATGTAAACAGCTTTTTGGGTGAATAACTGTAAAGCGCGGGGTTAAATTTTCCTCTCAAAACATAGTCTATGATGTTTCCTGACTCAAATGAGGTGTCTGTGCAGAATTTTGTGATTGTAAATGCGACAGTGCAGATTCCTTTAGGGGACATACACACATACACACATACACATGTGATGCCCTGGCAAAACCAGGTAGTCACACAGGATAGCCCCCGCACAACACCTTCCCAAAAAGGGTTACACACAGCCGACCTGAAACCCTAGTCATTCTCCCCCAGGGTACGAAAGGCTCACCAGTGGGCGGGACCAGGCGGATGGAGAATGCCCACCTAGGGGTCTGGAGAACCCTGGGTGGGAAAAAGCAGTAGTCTAAGTTGAAGTTCAAGTGGAGTGGAGTGGAGTAGTTGAGGAGGAGAAAGTTTAAGTGCGGAGTCAGAAAGGAAAAGCGTCGGGGTTGGAGCCCCGGTGTACTGACTAGGTGGCAGACGGTGGTCCGTGTCTGACAGGAGACGGGAAGACGGCTGCCGGAGATCCGAGGTGGACCGGGACAGGGTTGGAGCCCGCCGGTACCGACACCGGAGAACCGACCCGGAAACCGTGCACAGAGGGGGTACTTGGACTCTGAAGCCAGGACTGGAACCAACGGCCTAGCTAATTAACCAATTGAGGGCAGGATTATAGGTCCTGTCCCAACCAAAGTCCCAGAGCAGACAACAGCCCACCGTGGGGGATAGGGCATCCGCCAGGGCCCGGTAGATCCCAAGGGCCAGCGTCAGTGGGCACGGCTCCCAACAAAAGGAGCGGGAGCGGACTCTCGTGTTTCACACCGGGACGTCCACCACACCAAACACAGAGTGCAAAGGAAAGTGACAGACCATCAGCCCGAGTGTGGGACCAGATACACCCGAACGCGGCGTCCGGCCACCAGCACCTTGGTTTACCATTGGACTTGTGTGATTCATTTAATCGTGAGTAAACTAACATCCCCCGGTCTGTCCGGCGCGCCGGCCCCTGCAGTCACCATCCTCATCATAGAGACACTGGGCCCCGGGGCATCCATCCCTACCCACGGAGGGGTTAACATCCAGCTGCCATCCCTTCACCCCCGGGTGTCCCACAACAGCAGCGGTGGTGCCACACTTCAACACACACCGTGGGTGGCATCACAGACAGTTTACGGCAAATCCCGTACAAATACGTCCCCTTTTATTTGAAGTGTCCAGGCGACCCCCGTGTCCGGTACAATCCCTCGAGCCACACTGAGGACCCGGATCCGAGTAGCCCCAGCTGCTGGCACGAGGGCGGCACACACACACACACACACACACACACACATACACATTTACACACACATAAATACATACACTCAGCTTTATATATTAGAATATTTTCTATGGAATTGTAAACCTTGGGGCTAATGTACTAGTTCTAGTTACAGGGGAAATCGGCTTAAAAAAACCCAAAAGTAATTAAATGTTGAAATACCCTCCAATGGTCTTTTATGACCTCATGGGGACACTTTATGTGAAATAAATGAAAATTAAATAAATAAATCAATAAATAGAAAGCAGGAAAAAATAAATTGAAACAAACAAAGGCCAATCCAAGCTTCTGTTATTAGACCCAAACTCGTTAAAGAAAATGTGTCTGAATTATAAAAACAATTATTACGTAAAGGGGAACAAATTGTAAATGTATTTTACTAGTCCTTTTTGGTAATTAATTTTTTTATTTTTAGAAAAACAGACAAAAATTTCCATTATTTTCCTACCAATATCACCCTATATTAGAATATAAAAATAACATTAAAATTAGGCCCCAAATATCACTGAAAAAAAGATGAAAAAGATTATTTGTACGCTCACACACTGGACTTTTAGGAGTGACTGTGCATATTGCAGAGACTGCTGTGCTTTCACAATAAGCCATAAGGCTAGACCAATAATTCTAAAATGTTGAATAACCTCCTTCATTTACTAAGTTATCTTCACTTAGAAAATAAAAATCAAATCTGTCATTTGATAATAAATTTCCACTTTTGGCTTAAAATTATACATACAGCAAATCCTACTAGTTCATTATGACCCACACAATACTTTACCTCAACTATTTCTAAAAGCTCCGGCTTGTCAATGCAGCCATTTCCATCTCTGTCGTACACCTTGAAAGTCCATTTCAGCTTGTGCTCAAGTTTTCCACGTAAAACGAGATTAAGAGCAGCCACATATTCCAGGAAATCTATGGTGTTATCCTATAAGGGACATAAAGATGACAGCATTTAACACATGTAACAATGGTATGTATTCTATGTTTTGTAGTGAGTTGTATCCTCTTGTGAATAACAAGTATAAAAACAAGTAATAAAAACAAGTTCTGGAGGAATTTAGTTTAGAGTGGCCATAATGGGATTTTTCACTACTGTACAAGCTCTTATTAATCGGTCCAGGAAGGGGAGAAAAACAGGAAAACGTATTTCAATTTCTGGGAATGCCACAGCTCCTCCAAACTAAGTGCTATGTCTCCTGCCGGTCTGCCTGGATTATTATGTGGCAGAGGAGTCACATGAGCACTGCAGACAATCATCTGATCCGTTGCAGTGTTCACAATTTGTCTGACCCAAACTTGAAGAAACAGTGAATAGCACAGACTATGGCCCCCTTCACACATCCATTTAAAAAATGCATGTATTGCACAGCCTGTTTTGTCCATATGTGTGCCCATCTATGTGCAGGTATGTGTCATCCTTGTACTAACCATGTGACATCTGTGTGACACGTACTGGAACAAAAATGCGAGGACATTTGTGAAAAGCCGGGCAAAGATCCAGAATTGGCGCATCTAATGGCAGCTGCAGGCTTCCTTTTTTAGGCTGGGAAGGACAAAATAACCATGAACCTTCCCAGCCTGATAATACCAGCCCTCAGCTGTCTGCTTTACCTTTGTGAAGGAAAGACCCCATGCTGTTTTTTCATTTAATTATTTATTTTGTTAATAGCTGTAAAATCACAGGCATGTGCGCTTGGTTCACAGGGACACAGAGTCCCTAAGAAGACACGGAGGTGTGAGGATTCCCATTGATTCTAATGAGTATGCATGTGAAGTGTCTCCAATACGTGTGAACTCGACTTACCTGGCAATTTTATTTAATTTCTCACATTCCTAGACATATTAACAAGGACTAAGTTTCCTAAAAAAAAGTAACCTTAGTTTTAATTTTTATTTCATACAATACTATTACACATGAAAATAAGCCACTTTGAAATGTTTCTTATCAGAGAAATCTGCTTCTTTCTCCCCCTGGACTGATCTTTCACACTCAATTAGGGGATTAAATCTATATATATAATTGCCTTATTCTGTCTGTCTGTCTGTCTTGCTCCAAAATTCTGTCCTTACCGCGACAAGCGTCTCATTGGCCGCTCGCCTCGCCTCGGCTCCGCCCCCCCGCACGGATTGGCCGCTCGCCCAGGCTCCGCCCCACACACGGATTGGCTTCTCGCCCCGGCCCCCTGCACGTATTGGCAACTCGGCCACGCCCCACCCCCCTCACGAATTGCACGCTCACTCTGGCCCCGCCCCCCGCACGCATTCCCCGAACCGACACGGAGCCCCGACTCCCAGGTGAGTGCTGTACCCCCGGGAGCCCACATCAGCGTACGCCGCCAACCCAGCCGACACATACCCTCGCAGTTACCAGCGTACACCAGCTCCCAGGTGATCGCATCAAGGTCCTGCAGCGGCGGAACACACACACACGCACACACATAAGAACAGACACACACACATCAGATCACACTCACTCTCACACACACCTCACACACACATCAGATCGCATCCACACACAACAACATCCAGTGATATCGCTTGCTTCTCGGCGGCGATACTGTGCATGCAGTGACCTTCCAGGACCTGCCGGAGGATCACATGGCCAGAAGCATGTGGTATCTCCAGGGTGTTGTGAGTGTGAGCGCGTATGTGCAATATCGTCAATGTGTGTGTGCGTGTATGCGATCGGGTGTGTGCGTGTATGCGATCGGATGTGTGCGTGTCGGCAGAAGGCAGAGGAGCACTGCGTGCAGCACAGCTGCTGGGACCGCACACCGGAGGGCACAGGCAGAAGTGGGGTGTGAGTGTATGCGATCAGATGTGTGCGTGTATACTGTCTGACGTGTGACTGTCGAGCACGATGGGGGGTGCACGGCATGGGGGATGGAGCACAATGGGGAGTGCGCAGCATGGGGGATGGAGCACGATGGGGAGTGCGCAGCATGGGGGATGGCGCACGATGGGGGGTGCGCAGCATGGGGGATGGAGCACGATGGGGGGTGCGCAGCATGGGGGATGGAGCACGATGGGGAGTGCGCAGCATGGGGGATGGAGCACGATGGGGAGTGCGCAGCATGGGGGATGGAGCATGTTTGGGAGTGCGCAGCATGGGGAATGGAGCACGATGGGGAGTGCGCAGCATGGGGGATGGAGCACGTTTGGGAGTGCGCAGCATGGGGGATGGAGCACGATGGGGAATGTGCAGCATGGGGGATGGAGCACGATGGGAAGTGCGCAGCATGGGGGATGGAGCACAATGGGGAGTGCGCAGCATGGGGGATGGAGCACGATGGGGGGTGCGCAGCATGGGGGATGGAGCACGATGGGGGGTGCGCAGCATGGGGGATGGAGCACGATGGGGGGTGCGCAGCATGGGGGATGGAGCACGATGGGGGGTGCGCAGCATGGGGGATGGAGCACGATGGGGGGTGCGCAGCATGGGGGATGGAGCACGATGGGGGGTGCACACCTCCCCCCAAAACACACACACGCCGCCACACACGCACTGCACAACACACCACACACACACTGGGAACCACAAACACCGCCCTACACAGACACCCACACACACAGACAACGCCGCACACACACAACACCCAACACACAAACACCGCAGCACACACAAATATACGCACATACCGCACAACACACATATTGCACAAAACATACCTCCCTCCAAAACACACACACACACACCCCACACCAACCGCGCAACACACACACACAACGCTACAGACACACAGCGCTCCACAAACAACACAACACACACAACGCAACACACAAACATCACCGCTCTCACCCCCCGCCACACCCAGAACTTGTACAGCGCCCTACACAAACACTTGGTAACTACACACAACAACATATATATATATATATATATATATCTTTATATATATATATATATATATATATATATATATAACAAAAATCATACATTAACTACACAATACGTAAATTCTAGAATACCCGGTGCGTAGAATCGGGCCACCTTCTAGTCTGTAATATTTGTATTGTGTGAAGACAGATCTTCACATTACTGAAATAAGAGATGATAGTTGTTGCTTCTAAAATTCCATGGAAAGGGGGAGGTGAGGAGGGTGGATTAGTTAGTGGCAAATATAGACATTTGCTGCAAGTTCTCCTTAAACCACAGTAAGCCCTCATTCACAAATTTATCGCATTAGTATTTAATCAGTCTTTGTATGCCAAAACCAGATTTGTCTCCAAAACACAGAACAGGCGTTAATCTTTCGATTATAGTTCCACTCTTGGGTTTGGCATACAAAGACTGATGCAAAAATACTGGGGTATAAATGAGGCCTTGCAGTTCTCCTTAGAAGTGTATGAGCACTAACTGTCATCTTATATCTCATTATTGGGATAATCTATAGTCCCTAAAAACAAATATTACCTGTGAATGGAGAATTTTGAAATTGAAAGATCAGTTCAGATGGAGAAAGATGCAAATTTCATTGAGATACACTGCTGGTACCACATTTATGCCGTGTAGGTTACTTAAAGTAGAATGAGCAACACATGGGCCTAGTGTTATCATGTTGAGAAATGGCTCCTAGACTTTATTGAAGAAATAGCCGAACCAATAACCAAATCAATGTAACGCCAAGCTGTTTGTGTACTTGGATTAAAGACTACAGAGGTCTGTGTGCCATACAAGAGCCTACCCCACACCAGAATCCTGGGAGTAGAACTGGTGTGAGGTTCCTTTGTGAAGGCCTCTTCATGGGGTGGCCCACGTGGCACTCATACTCAACACTGAATAAATTAACACGTTTTTAATTTTTTTTTTTTTTCATTTTCTTCATCACTTGCATTTTATTAACATGTCTTTCAACCCTGTGATATCCAATACTCAACTACTTCTCCAACTTGGTGTTGTATTTGCAATGTTGAGGACTGCATTTACAACTCATCATACAACTAGCAAGCTATAATGACAATTTCAAAGGCTTTTCGAATGTTAAAATTAAAAAAAAAAAAATATCAGGCCCTTAAAGGGGTTGTTTGCTTTTTTGTTAAAAGTCTGCTGTAAAGGCCAGGTCTCACTAGACGACATCGCTAGCGACATCGCTGCTGAGTCACGGGTTTTGTGACGCAACACAGATTTTGCTAGCGATGTCGCTGTGTGGGACATCAAGCAACGACCTGGCCCCTGCTGTGAGGTCACCGGTTGTTGCTGAATGTCCTGGACCATTTTCTTCAAAGGCGATGTCCTGCTGGGCAGAACGCATTGCTATGTTTGACACTGTGTGACAGGGTCCCAATGACAGCAGAGATCATTATACAGGTCGCTACTGCGACCTGTATCGTTACTGAATCGTTGCTAAGGTCTGACTGTGTGACATCTCACCACCGACCTACCAGCGACTTACCAGCGATCCTTATCAGGAAATATCGTTGTCGGGATCGCTAGAAAGTCATTGTGTGTGACTGGGCCTTTACTCGAAAGCCCCCGTCACATTTAATGACTTACCAGCGATCCCAAAAACGATGTGACCTGATAAGGATCACTGGTAAGTTGCTGGGAGGTTGCTGGTGAGATGTCACACAGTCAGATCTTACCAACGACGCAGTAACGATCAGCGACCTGTATAACGATCTCGGCAGGCGTTGCGACTGTGTTAGGAGGTCGTTGGTAGGCGTCAAACACAGTGATGCGTCCTGCCCAGCAGGATATCGCCTTTGAAGAAAATGGTCCCAACCATTCAGCAATAACTAGCGATCTCACAGCAGAGGCCTGATCGCTGGTAGGTGTCACATATAACGAGATCGCTGCTGCGTCACAGAAACAGTGCCACAACAATGATCTCGTTAGCGATCTCGTTGTGTGTGGCGGGGCCTTAAGTGACTACAGACTTGTCAATTCTCATAACGCGTGTGTCGCGGGCAGGGAGGACGCTGTCGCTGCTGCGCTCTCGCTAACACTCGGGTCCGGCGCTGCTGCGACTGCTGCTGCTGCTGCTCGGTGGCTCGAGCGGTGGGCCGGATCCGAGGACTCGAGCGGCGCTCCTCGCCCGTGAGTGAAAGGGGTGGTTGGTTTGGGGGATTTAGTCCGTGACGCCACCCACGGGTCGTGGTGAAGATAGGCACCACCGCTGCTGATGACGGAGATCCCAGGAGCGATAGTAAGGAGCAGCTGGGATGTTGTTTTCCCCCTCTGTGGGTAGGGGTCGGTGGTCCCGGGGCCCGGTGATGTTGCGGGGAGCAGGGTTGGTGAGGTGCAGGCTTGCAGGGACAGCGTGGCGCGGTGCCGGATGGCACGGGTGTACTCACTCAGCAAGAAAGGTACAAAGTCCTCGGTAAACCAAACGGCTGGATGGACGGGTCCCGCAGCCGGCTGCAGTGTTTCTCCCCGGACAGGTGATGGCAGCTGTCTTTCCGTGCACCTTGATGTTCTCCTTCTGACTACTATGGATTCCCAAGGGTAGTCCACTAACCAGTGTATGGGTACCGGAGGAGCCCGTTTGCCCGCAGGCGCTGGCCCTAGGGTCTCTAGCCTTAGGCGGTAGCTGTATACCCTCACGGTGTGGGCGGTTGCCTTCAATCGGAACTTTTGCTGTTGTGAAACCCCTGGGGTTCCAGTCACATTCGGATCTGACTATTGACGGCGGCTCCTAGCCTGGTTGGGGTCCGATGGCCCTGACTGTGTGTGCTGGCTTCACTTCGCTCCACGGTCGGTACCGGCGGGCCGTCGCCCGACCCCGGTCCTACGGTTCCGCGTTGCTCCACCACTCCTGCAGACGGCCACCACCGTCTGCCAACCTTGCTGTCAGTGCCTGGGCCACAAACCCAGACACCCCAGTGTTCACTTCTCACTCTTCACTGCTCAACACTGAACTGTCACTTTTCCCGCCTCCAGGCCTGTGAACTCCTCGGTGGGTGGGGCCAACCGCTTGGCTCCGCCCCACCTGGTGTGGACATCAGACACTGGAGGGAGGCAACAAGGATTTTTGTTTGGCTGGTGTCCCTGTCTAGTGGGGGTGGGGGTGTTTGTATATTATCTGTGACGACCTGGCTAGGCCAGGGCGCCACACGTGCACTGCACACTCAGGATTCTCTGGAGTCTGTGGCGAGACTGGGTAGTCACAAGAGTGCAAGTTGCTGATTTGCATTCTTCCAGCCCTATTCTGACTAGACATGCAATCCCACTCAATTCACTTGCATTGAGCAAGGCCGTGCATGTCTAGTTGGAATGTGTATGTATGCAACTTGCATTCTTGTGGCCACATAATGGCCCAGCCTTTTCATAGACAATCTACAGTCATGTAAAGTAGCAAAAGACCAGACAACCACTTAAATGGATATAAACCCTTTTAGGGGAAAACATTCTTTATTCTTAAATGCATTTAATTTTGCCTAATTTTTTTTTCTTTCAATTGGAGATCATAAAAAAATTGTTCATATTTGTTTCCAATACCCTCTTTGTTGCACTGTCCATTTCTGGCTTCAGAAAGCGGTTACAGAATACCTGTCAATGAGCTGGTTATATGGGAGTTTATAACTTTTATCTTCCTTAGGTCTCATTCAGACATCAATGTTAAAACATATGTGTGCAACAAGGACATCTTTATGGGGCCTTATTCTGAGCTCCTTCTTGCTGATTAATGACAACAAAATCGAGTTAAACCTTAGAGCGGTCATAAATCAGATAATCAACTCACTGACAGATTCTCAATTGAAGGGAAACTGAAAGCAGGGTTTTGCTATGTTATCTGAGGGCAGCATGAGGTAGGGTCTAAGGGGTACTTCTCAAATAGCGAGATCGCTGCTGAGTCACGGTTTTTGTGACGCACCAGTGACCTCATTAGCGATCTCGCTGTGTGTGACACTGAGCAGCGATCTGGCCCCTGCTGTGAAATCGCTGCTCGTTACACACAGTGCTGGTTCATTGTTTGGACGTTGCTCTCCCGCTGTGAAGCACACATCGCTGTGTTTGACAGAGAAAGAGCAACGATCTGAATGTGCAGGCAGCAGGGAGCCAGCGTCTGGCTGCTGGGGACGCTAGTAACCAAGGTAAATATCGGGTAACCAAGCAAAGCCCTTTGCTTGGTTACCCGATATTTACCTTGGTTACTACCGTCCGCCGCTCTCACGCTGCCAGTGCCGGCTCCCTGCTCCCTGCACACATAGCCAGAGTACACATCGGGTAAATAAGCAAAGCGGTTTGCCTATTAACCCCATGTGTACTCTGGCTACGAGTGCAGGGAACCAGCGCTAAGCGGTGTGCGCTGGTAACCAAGGTAAATATCGGGTAACCAAGAGAAGGGTTTGGCTTGGTTACCCGATATTTACCTTAGTTACCAAGCGCAGCATCGGTTCATGCGTCGCTGGTGGCTGGTCACTGGTCGCTGGTGAGATCTGCCTGATTGACAGCTCACCAACGACCATGTAGCGACGCACCAGCGATCCTGACCAGGTCAGATCGCTGGTGGGATTACTGGAGCGTCGCTAAAGTGTGACGGTACCCTAAGACCGTGATTTCAGCGTAGGCTGTGTGCTGAACCTGCAATAAAATTAGATTTTATCAGCAGGAGATTATCACGTGTGGACTAGCTGCCCGTGTGCCTCCTGGTCCAACCACACCCCCAGCACAAATTAGCAGTTTACTGTCAATGCATATAGATAGCTGCTAATCAGTGGTGTGGGTGAGGTTACCTTTCTGAGCACTGCTACATGCACAGCAGAGAAAACTCTGATTGTACCACAAGTGCTGCACTCAGTAAACTACCATATTTTTCGTTTTATAAAATGCACTGGATTATAAGACGCACCCCAAATTTAGAGACAAAAAAGGGAAACAAAAACCATTGGTCCCGTATTTTAATCCGGTGGTGTATTACCGGAGGGGACGGCAGCGGTGGTCACATGAGGCAGGGGCAGTGCTGGAGTAAGCGATGCTGTGGGTGATGAAGAGCGAGGACAAGATACTCACTGCGGGCTGCGGTGCTGCTCTGTCCTGCAGCTGCGGACTTTGCTCATTGGTGGAGCTGCGGGCTCTGCTCATTGGTGGGGCACCAGGCTCTTCTCTACACTGGGGATTCAAAGAAATGGACGCCAGATATGACGTCTGCACTAATGAGAACTTGAGCTGAGATCTCCATATGCGCATGCGCCGACTCTGGGCACCATTATTTGAAGTTCTCACTGCTGCCGGCCGCACAGATGCCCGACGCCGCAGGACGCACAGAGCCCTGCAGCCGCAGGCCACACAGATCCCAGCCACACAGAGCCCCGCAGCCCTGGCACAGAGCAGCACCTGCAGCAAAGCAAACAGCATTGCCCCTACCTCCTGTGACCCCTCTCCACCACCGCAAGGTAATCTACATTTGGATTTTAAGACACACCCCTCATTTTCCTCACAAAGTTTTGGGAGGAAAATTGTGTCTTATAATCCGAAAACTATGGCAAGTGATGCATCACTGGAATCAGGGTCTTTTTACTACATTATGGTGCTCTGAGATGAGGTAGCAAAATCCGGTGACAGAGTCCCTTTAACACATTCTGCAGCAAGAATTACACAGTGCAACACAATGTCTACAGAATGTAAATGGGGAAAAGCTGTTAACGAGTACAATGCTCAGTACAATTGAGTACACAACCTTTGAAAACCAAGAATTTAACAAATATCTGATTGAACAATTTGCAAAATATTGACAAGATTGAGTTTCATAGAACATTTTTTCAGCCTATAACCTGAAAGCAAGATCAATAATATAACTATTATCAAAAATCTTCATTTTTACTCAAATTAGTTGATGCAAAAATTAATACACCCCACATCCACACATCAAAAACTGCTACATCTAGTATTTTATATGATATCCATGGTTTTTAAGGACAGCACTAAGTCTTCTAGGCATGAAATAAATAAGTTAGCAATGTACTGCAACATCTACATTTTTCCATTCTTCAAAAACAACCTCTTTTAGAGCCTGGATGCTGGATGGAGAGTGATGCTTAACTTAACTTGTCTTTACAGAATTTCACATAGGTGTTCAATTGGGTTTAGATGAGGAGACATATTTGGACACTTCCCTGTTTTTCAGAAATGCAACAGTGGCCATACATGTGTTTTGGATCATTGTCATGTTGGTAAAGTGCACGTCTACCAAGGGCACAGAGTGATGGGAGCATCTTTTCTTTCAATGTAGAGCAATATATCTCAGAATTCATGATACCATCAATGAAATTGAGCCCTTACGACACCAGAAGCACTAATGCAGCCCCACATAAGGACACTGCTACAACCATGTTTTACTCTAGGCTCCATGTATTTTTCTTTGTACTCTTCACCTTTGAGACATCATACAGTTTTGAAATTATCAGTTTCAAAAACATTTATCTTGATCTCCTGACTCCAGAGTATAAAGTTCCAGTAGTTCTCATATTTTTCAGCATGAACCCTGGAAAATTGTAGAAGGGCTTTTTTGTGTATAGGCTCTAGGCAAAGCTGCCTTTGTGGACAACACCCATGCATGCCATTACTCTGCAATGTACACCCTATTGTGTCAGAAAATACTGAACCTCAGTTTAGCATTCGAATTCTATAGCTAGCTGCAGTGAACTTGCTTGTCAATTTTATTTAACCCTTTTCATTAGAAAACGCTTCTATTTAGACGTTAACTTCCTTGGTCAACAGAGACATCTCTGTGTTATGGCTGCAGTTCCAGCTTTGTTCAATTTGTGTATCACTTTTTGCTACAGTATTCTCACTGATAAATAAAGCTTTGCTGCTCATCTTGTAGCCTTTACCTTTCTTGTGTGAAGAAATGTTTTTCTTTTTCAGGTTTTATGTCATTTCTCTTCCATGTGGTGCCATTGTTGACAGGATAAAATGGAAAGGGGTATTATTTGTTAAGTAATGCCCTTTTATAGTCAGCTATCTGCTGGATACCTGTTCAATGAATAATTAGACTTGACTGGTTGAATTGTTGTTAGCTAGAGTTTTGTAGTCTAAACTTTAGATTTGTTCTTAAGACTTTCATTTGGGTGTATTTATTATTACAACATGGTCTTGAATGACTTTGTTATAAAAATTACTTTTTTGGGTATGCAAAATATCAAATTCACCCTTATAAGTTGCTTGTAATAAAATTCACAATCAGTAACACTTTTTTAATGCTGCAGACAGTGATACGTCTGTCAAAACAGTGATTTTTTTTTTTTTGTGATACCCTAATAGAGCTTTCATTCTGACTACAAGTCAGAGTGGTCAGAATCTGATCATTTACATGTTCCACTCTCATGTCATTTTTTTCACTCAGACCTAAAGATGTTGAAAAAAGGTCATTTTCTTGTTTTACAGTCATAAAAGCCCACAGGATAGGTGGTACCTATAAGATCTAATGAGGTTTAACACTAGAAGTCCCAGAAATTTCGAGCTACCCCCTGAAGTCCCGAAAGAGGGTTAAATGACCTTTAGTCCAAACTGAATAGAACTAACTGGAAACTAAATGGTTAAACTCAATGGAAAACAACAACCTCCTGTGGTGCGCCAGTAATGGCCTTAATTACAGAACAAAAGACTGTGATTATAGGAAGTTAGCTAAAATCCTTCAGGTCATTCGACCAGTCTCTGGGTTCCAAAGGTAGAAATGTTAAATGACCCCTCTCTGGGACTTCTAGTGTTAACCACTGTGACTGATTGCCATAATAGGGGATTTGTGTCTCCTGTTTGAATAGAGCGTTAAAATAATTGCACAAGTACAGAATATCTATCTTGTGCTCAATAGTGGGAATCTGCCTGTATTTAAAGGAAATCTATCAGTAGAATCAACCCTCCAGTGCCTAAAATATTGGCATTTAGGTCATAGAAAGCTGAATAAAGCAATATCTTATTATCTGCGATCTGATGTCTTATTCCAGAGAAATCCACAATTTATTATGTAAATGAGCTGTTAAGATTTATTGGACTGGACACAGATCTCTGTGAGACTCTTCCTCCAGAGCTTATTTCAAATAGAAGGGGACCAGTGTGATATGAAATGGCTACTCTCCACTATCATTGTCTCACACAGCTCTGCAGTGAGACCAGAGCTAGCAAAGTACAGCAGAGCAAACACAGTGCAGCAGAAGTTTTTCTCATTATAAACACAACAAGCACATTTGCAGTTGTTCTCGCACAGTGCTGACAGCTCTGATGTACTGCCCTTGCCCCACACTGGATGCCTGTGAGATGAAAGCTGAAGCATTGAGAGGACAAATGCAGCTGATAATGTTTTTGTAATGAGACAAAGTTCCCTTTTGCTGTACTGTGTTAGCTCCGATCTCACTGTAGCGCTGTGAGGAATTGTGAAAGCAAAGTGTCAGTCATTACATGTCTCATACTGGTAACGTTGCCTTTCATTTTGCCCTGGGGGGAAGATTCTCAGAGAGATTTGTGTCTGGCCCCCAGATTTTAACAGTTTAGTTACAAATACCAAAAAAGGATTTCTCTGAAACAAGACATTAGATAGCAGATATCAACCATGCGGAATATGATTCCACTTGCGTATAACTCGTGCGAGTCTCGCATTGCATCACCCTGCATGGCTGCACACTCTCCTGACAGGAGTGAGTCGCTTGCATGTATTTCCATACAGCTGCATGCTCGTGTCCAGACAGCATCATGCTCACAGGAGTCATATGCAAGTGGAACCATACCCTCAGTCTGCTTCTCACTCTGTATAGACGCTTGTCTGTACAGAGCGATGAAGCAGAGCTGACATTGCTCTCCCTGTGGACTACATCGGACTAAGGATTTTTTTTATAATAAAGATGGAGTCTCTAAATGTTTTTTTTGTTTTATTTGTAATAAAAAAATTTTTTATGTGTTGTGTTTTTTTACTGTTTACTAGAAATTCATGCTGGCCATATCTAATTTGGCATGACACCATGAATTTCGGGCTTAGTACCAGCTGATAATACAAAGATGGCCCTAACCCTTTTATTACCCAGCATGCCACCGCCATCAGGAGAGCAATGTCATCTCTGCTTCATCGCTCTGTACAGACAAGCGTTTCTACAGAGCGAGAAGCAGGCTGACACTGACAGTGACAGTCAAAGTTCAATCGAATCCATGGCTAAGCCATGGACTCGGGTGAACTCTGTCATCACTGTGAACATGGCCGAAAAAAGCCGAAGACTGCCGAGTGATGAGCAGTGCAGTGAATACCACCGGAAGTTAATGATCGGACCCAGAAGCAGAAGCGGCCAAGAGAAAGTGGCTGAACGGGTCTGCAGGACGCATCGTGGGACTGATAAGTGTAATCATAATGTTTTTCAATAATGAGCTTTTTTTTTACAGCCCCTGGACTCAAAGTAGACCCAAACTGTAACACACGTTTCCCAGGAAAACGTGTGTGGGACCATGTGCATGAACACTATGTGTTCGGTATGGACCCCGAACTGTACAGTTTGGGTTCGCCAATCACTAATCAGCATTCAAAGAATTGGCAGATCTGCAGCAAAGATTTCATCAAAACTACAGCAATCAGCGGCAGCGTTTCAGAGTCAAAACATACCTGGTTGAGATAATACAGTCAGTGCCTTATACATGCTGCTTATTGACTGCGTAGCATATATCATAGTTACATAGGTTGAAAAAGACCTCTGTCCATTAAGTTCAACCTTCATCCACCAGTTACAGTGCCTTGCAAAACTATTGGGCCCCCTTGAATTTTTTAACCTTTTCCCACATTTCAGTGTAATTGGTGGATGAAGGTTGAACTTAATGCAAACATAAAAATAAAATGTTTACATTTTATAGTGCATAATCAACAACAAGTGGGACACAATTGTGAAAGTGAACGATATTTATTGCTTATTTTAAATTTTTGTAAAAAATAAATAACTGAAAATTGGGGCGTGCAATATAATTCGGCTCCTTTAAGTTAATACTTTGTAGCGCCACCTTTTGCTGCGATTACAGCTGCAAGTCGCTTGGGGTATGTCTCTATCAGTTTTGCACATCGAGAGACTGAAATTCTTGCTCATTCTTCCTTTGCAAATAGCCCGAGCTGAGTGAGGTTGGATGGAGAGCGTTTGTGAACAGCAGTTTTTAGCTCTTTCCACAGATTCTCAATTGGATGCAGGTTTCGACTTTGACTTGGCCATTCAAACACCTGGATAGATTTATTTGTGAACCATTCCATTGTAGATTTTGCCTTATGTTTGGGATCATTGTCTTGTTGGAAGACAAATCTCCGTCCAAATCTCAAGTCTTTTGCAGACTCCAACAGGTTTTCTTCAAGAATGGTCCTGTATTTGGCTCCATCCATCTTCCCATCAATTTTAACCATCTTCCCTGTCCTTGCTGAAGAAAAGCAGGCCCAAACCATGATACTGCCACCACCATGTTTGATTAAATTATTAATAACCGACAATGTTGTGTGTGCAGAGGAAATAATCAAGTCTTTTTTAAAAAAGTCGCTACAGTGTCTGCCATTACTACCTCTTGTGGTAGGGCATTCCATAGTCTAACTAGTCTAACTGTAAAAAACCCTTTAATATTTAGCTGCCAAAATCACTTTTCTTCCAGGTATCATAGCAGATATCAAGTTCTCTTTAACATTCTGTGATATGGATGCTTTCACCAAGAACTGAACATATAAAGGTGAGAATGAAGGCAACTGAACAAGAGAATGGTAATAAATTAGTGAGAAAATTAACAAAAAGCCCCAACAAAACAGTTAAAGGGATATTCCCATCTCCAAGATCCAATCCCAATATGTAGCAGGCGTAATAATAAAAATATTAGCAAATACCTCAGATACGAAATGTAGTATAGTTCTCCTGATATAGACATATCTTACTTCATGTGCAGGGCATTGCAGCATAGGTATCCATGGTTACATCCAGGAGCAACTAACTATCACTATATGAGTGGCCATAACCGTAAGTACTCAAGCTGCAATACCCTGCACATGAGGTAAGATACATGGCTATATCAGGAGAACTATACTACATTTCTAATTGGAGGTATTTGCTAATATAATTACACCTACTACATATTGGGATAGGATCTTGGAGATGGGAATAACAATTTAACTCCAAAGCCAAATATACATCAGATATCCAACAGGACCTCATCATATATTGCATGGGCAATAATCGCATTCATGTCATGCTAAATGTTGTTAACTGAAACATAAAAAATGACCCACCGCCAATAATTTTAGCCTGTTTTTTAAACCAACTTTTTTTTTTGAACGTGTACTAAAAATGTGGGTGTCTGAATGATTATCTTGTCTACCAGGGGTCCTCAGTCTGTGCCTTGTGGGCCTGTGATGTGTGGCCAGCTGTTTGCCAGTTTAGTGCATTAGCTTCTGGTCTAACACATGGGTATGAAGAGCAGATCTCCAGATGGTGACTTTTGTGAAGAACCCTGCATTGAAGAGCAGATCTGGATGAGCATATTCTTTCCTTAAGGGTTTAAAAATAAATTAAGTAGGGTAAGCTGAACATAGGATGATAATACTTGTTTGAGGAGGTGCATGAAACTGAATGTGACAGTGTGGTGGGAGTGCTTCATGCGAGAATACTGAATGTGGATAAGGTTGGAATCCCAGGATGTTGGTATACTGCAATGGTGGGATTTATATTGTATTTATATTATACTGGTAATGGGTACCCATGGAGCTCTGGATGTGGGTCATGACCCGCTCTCAGAGCTGGATGTAACTCCCAAAGGTTAGAAAGGTTGAGGACCAATCATCTATACAGACCATCAAAGAGTTAAAGGGAAGCTACGTTTACATTTTGTTGTAATTATTTCTTGTTAGGAACTCCTTCAGGTGACATATGTAGTGCAATAGAAAATTTCAAACAGCTGGCATTGCCAAAACACTTGTGACTTGTCTGCAACCTGCTCTTACCCGACTAGTTTAGAATAGCAATTGCGTTCGACCTCCGTTGAGGCCAAAGAGGCAAAATCATGTGCAGCTTGGGACCAAAATTTCAACACTTGAACTTTTTTGGGGCAATAGTCACACCAAGGACTCCCTAGGTAACTACTTGGTCACAACACGACCCTACTGACAATCATTCGATCACAACCTTCATGTTGTTTGACAAGTGTCGCTGTGCCTTAGCTTCATCCTCCAGTCTGTTTTTCAATCACAAACGAGAGATCTAGAAATGGTACCAATGCATGTACTTATGATTAAAAAGCTTGGTTCTGGCAATCGCACAGGCAGCAAAATAATCACAGCTAGAAAAACAGCAATAAAGCAATAAAATGCAGACAGGTTAGGTATTAAACGATGCCATGATTTATGGTGCTGTATGAGAGGACATAGGTGTGCAAGCTCCTGGATTTGTACATGTGGGGTTTGCATATGTTGTGAACACGTTCTAGCAAAGCTCAAGGTTACTGTATAGTATAAAGTCTACCTTGTCTGTTCTTAAAAATATTTCCAAATAGAATATATAAAGTGTGAACATGTGCCAGCCGCTATGACTACACAAAACACAAGAATACAGCAGCGCTCTGTAAGCGCTAAGATATATGCACACACAGAATATATGAAATTTAAACTGCATGAATGCTACATGGAATATTCTTAGAAAAAATGAAGGTTCTAACCACAAAAATTGGCCAATCCTTGTGAGGCCATCAACCGCAGCAAGGTGACCTTTCTTTGATGGGACCCTATCTTTGTGTCATGACGGCTTGTTTTTTGTGGGACAAGTTGTACTTTTTAGATCCACCACTCATTCTGCCACATACTAAATGTACTGGAAAACGGGAAACAAAACAACTCCAAGTGTCGTGAAATTGCAAAAAAGGGTAATTCCACAATGTTTTGGGGGGGATTTTTATTTACCACTATATGGTAAAATTGACCTGGCAATATGATTGCCCAGGTCAGTACAAGTACGTAGATACCAAACATGTTAATGTAAGTGGTAAAAACAATTCAGAAATTTGTCAAAAGAAAAAAGAATTTTGCTTTTGTTGCCATTTTCCGAGATCCATAACATTCTCATTTTTTGGGATCTGGGCCTGAGTGATAGCTTATTTTTTGCACCCTGTGCTGTAGTTTTTAATTATACCATATTGGAGTACATACAAATGTTTTGATCACCTTTTATTGCATTTTATTGCATTGTTGTGGTGAATAAAAAAAAAAATCGTAATTCTGCCGGTTTTATTTTTTTTTCTTTATGCCGTTAACCGATTCGATTGTTTTATTTTATATTTTGATAGACTGGACATTTCAGATTGCAGCAATACCAAATATGCAGATTTATTTATTTTTTTTTTTAAATGTCATTGTTTTATTTTTAATGGGGAAAAGGAGGATGATTTAAACTTTTATTCTTTTTATTTTTTAAAACTTATTTTTACTTTTTACATTATTAAATAGTCTGTTTAGGGGACTTGAAGCTGCGATCATCCAATCACCTGTGCTATACTGAATACTGTTTTGCTGTGTTTTGCGGCGTTTTTGCTCACTGCTTTTTTATGCGTTTTTTTTATCAGTGAACAATGCCATTAAAGATTGTTGAAAAAAAAAAGGTCTGATGTCATTTCCTTCTTCAATATGTTCTTCATTCTCCACTAGTGTATGCAGGAGAGCAGACAGCAGCTGCAGAACTACAAGGCTCAGCATGCTCCATCCAGGACTGTATGCTGGAGGGAGAGGCAGGGGGAGCAGAACTACAAGAATCAGCATACTCTATCCACTAGTGTATGCAGGAGAGCAGACAGCAGCTGAAGAACTACAAGGCTCAGCATCCTCCATCCAGTCCTGTATGCAGGAGTTTTTTCCCCCCCCAAAAAATGACGTGGGCTTCGCCATATTTTTGTATGCTAGCCAGGTACAGCAGGCAGGTACGGATTGCCCCCAACCCCCAACTGCCTATTTGTACCCGGCTGGGAACTAAACATATAGGGAAGCCCTTTTTTTTTTAAATTATTTCATGAATTTCATGAAATAATTTAAAAAAAAAAACTACATGGGCATCGCCCAATTTTTGAGTCCAGCCAGGTACAACTAGGCAGCTGGGGATTGGAATCCGCAGTGCAGGGTGCCCAAGCTTTCTGGACACCCCCGCTGCGTATTGCAGTCCGCAGCCACCCCAGAAAATGGCGCTTTCATAGAAGCGCCCTCCTCTGGCACTGTATCCAACTCTTCCAGCTGCCCTGATGCCGGGTGGCTCGCTGGGTAATAATTAGGGCTAGCTGTATATTATCAGCGGGCCCTAAGCCTGAAATTGATGGGGTCACGCCAATATTAGACATGGCCACCATGAATTTCTAGTAAAGATAAATAAAAACACAACACACAGAAAAATATTTTTATTAGCAATAAAACACAACACAATTAGCGACTCCTTCTTTATTGAACTAAAGAACCCCCTTCCCTTCGCAGCAATCCTGGATCAAGGGTCCCGCGCCATCCAATGTGGATCCAATATCATCTGATCGGTTTGCTGGAAGGCAAAGTGATCAGATGATGTGTCAGGTTCAAGGACGTGAATCACATCACACATCAGCTGATTGTATAAAAGCCGTTTATACAATCAGCTGATGCATCAGTGCCAAAAAAAAAAATACTCACTTCTGTGCAGACTCCCGTCTGATCGCTGTAGGAGCCGCTGGTAATCAGCTGATGAAGTCACCTGATCGCATCAGCTGATAGTTTAAGCTGGCCGAGCAGTAAAAAGCCGGCCTCACCGCTGGACTTATATGATCAGCTGATGCCATCAGGTGACCGCATCAGCTGATCAGCGACAGGTCTTGCAGCTATCAGACGCGTCTGCACACAGCCGGAGCAGAGGTGGCTGTACCGGGAAGAGGAGCTGGGAGCGGATATGTACCTGGAGTCTGCAGACAGGTGAGTATATTTTTTTTTTCTTCTACTGTTCACGTTTGATTTCACAGCTGCTTCCACCTCCCGTCCTGTCATGGTGCCACACGGGAGCGGACATGGCGCCGGACGGGAGGTGGAAGCAGCGCTGGCGGTATCAGGAGTATTCACGCTTCTGTGTTTACCAACAGAAGGAATCCTTTTCCTGTACACGTCACTGTACTACCCACCCCTTGCGTTTATAGCTGCATTTTTAGTCATAGAAACACACTAAAACGCAGCTATATTTGCAATTTGCGTTTTTCATTGCATTTTTGAACATCTCATTGAACTCAATGGGTGGAAAACGCAGTGAAAAACACAAAAATAATTGACATGCTGTATTTTTGTGGGCACCACAAAAACGCAGCTAAAAAAAAACGCTGTGTGCAGACAGCAAAAATGAAAACTCATAGACTTTGCTGGTGAAGCAAAGTCATGCAGTTTTCTGAACAAAAACGCACCCAAAAAATGCGCAAAAATGCCGCGAAAAATGCACTGTGCGCACATAGCCTAACTCATTGAGCAAAACAGAGATCCACCCGTGGCTGTTAATAAGTTAGGCTATGTGCGCACAATATGTTTTTCGCTGCCTTTTTTTGCGTGTTTTTCGGGTGCGTTTTTGTTCAGAAAACTACATGACTTTGCTTCACCAGCAAAGTCTGACTATGAGTTTTCATTTTTGGGCTGTCTGCACACAGCGTGTTTTTTAGCTGCGTTTTTGTAGTGCCCACAAAAATTTTATGCTGAGCCTTGTAGTTCTGCTCCCCCTGTGTCTCCCTCCAGCATACAGTCCTGGATGGAGCATGCTGAGCCTTGTAGTTCTGCAGCTGCTGTCTGCTCTCCTGCATACACTAGTAGATGGAGTATGCTGAGCCTTGTAGTTCTGCTCCCCCTGCCTCTCCCTCCAGCACAAAGTCCTGGATGGAGCATGCTGAGCCTTGTAGTTCTGCAGCTGTCTGCTCTCCTGCATACACTAGTGGACAATGAAGAACATATTGAAGAAGGAAATGACATCAGACCTTTTTTTTTTTCTTCAACAATCTTTAATGGCATTGTTCATGATGAAAAAAATATGCATAAAAACGCAGTGAGCAAAAACGCAGTGTGCGCACATAGCCTTAGAGGCACTTGATTGCTGATTAAATCAGCTGTCAAGTGCTGGGAAAGGTACAAGCTCAATGTGTCAGCTTGCATCAAAGGCAGAGACACGGCCAATGACGTACATGTCAGTCATTGGTTGCAAAGGGGTTAATTGATCCATTACTTAACGGGAATCTGTCAACAGATTTTTGCTACCTCATCTAAGAGCAGCATAATGTAAAGACAGAGACCTTGATTCCAGTGATGTTTCACTTAGTTGACTAGGTGCTGCAGTTGTGACACTATTAGAGTTCTTAGATATGACATGAAGCAGAGCTGAGAAAGTTAACCCCACCCACACCAGGCTACTTATGTAGATAGTCTATTAACAGTGATCTGCTTATAACAAGAGGAAGAGAGGTAGACTAGCAGGTACTGCTGGTATTGCTGATTTAATCCAAGCATAAATAAGCTCCAAGTACTAAAACAATCACTGCAAGTAAACAACAGCAGACCTGATAAGAGATACATCACTGAAATCTGTGCTTAAAGGGAACTTGTCGCCATGTTTTTCCCTTATAAGCTGCAGCCACCATCAGTGAGTCCTTATATACAGCATTCCTCCATCTTGTGTGATCGCCATATTAATAATAATAATCTTCATTTCTATAGCGCCAACATATTCCGCAGCGCTTTACAATTCAGAGGTTCATATACAAGCAATAGTTATAGAAAATACAATAATTAAAGCAACAAAAACAAACCTCCTCTTTCCCAGCCCCGTGTGAATGTCGCATCTTGCGTCATCCACAGGGTGGCCTTTGTTGCGCTCTTCCGCATGTGTGCTTTGATCTGTCCAGCTGAGGCAGATCAAAGTATTGTAATTTGTAATTGTGTGGGCGGTCTGTGACCTTTTCTCGCACCTGCGCATTACAGTACTTTGCTCTGCCTTCAGCAGGGCAGATCAAAGTGCGCAGGAGCAGGAGCTTAATGGAGGCCTCTGTGGAGATGATGTAGGACACGTCATCCATACAGGGCCTGGAAGGAGGACAGTGACTGCATAAAATGGAGGAGGTGTCTGACAGAGATCTGACAGAGAACAACAACACCCATTGGACTAAACCGCCCACTAAGTGAGTATAAAAAGGTCTTTTTTTTTACATTTTACAGAGTGGCCTGGGGCTTTTATATACAGTACTCTGGAATGATGTATATAAGAGCTCACTGATGGCCACAGCTCATAATGGAAAAACCTGGTGACAGGTTCCCTTTAAACAGTTACAGTACATTATGCTGTCCTCAGATTACATACAGATTACATTCCTTTTAAAGCTCAGACAATTTACCTGTATCTGAGAAGAAAATACAGATGAGAAAAAAATGGATATAACACCAAAGCAACTAGAATTATACCTGAGAAAAGAATTGGGCAGTTTCTTTTGAATAGTAAAACTTACACAAATGTGTAAATGCATCCTACTTCTGTGTAATCAATCCCTCATTATTTTTAAGCTCTCCTCCAAGGCTATGTTCAGACTTTGCAGTTTCCTTAAATGATGGCAAACCTGCATTGAAGCAGAAATGGAAAAAAGCTGTATTCAACTCACACTCCAATGGCATGAAAAGTAAAGAAGGAGATCCATAGGAATGTCACTTGAACAAGCCCTGAGACATAGACCATCTCTGGTATTTGGCAGGGAGTATACAAAGCAAACCAGACTGGCTTCCAGGTTAAAAAATGAATAGGAAAATCCATTAGGATGGAGATTTCAGCACTTGAGGAAGAAAAAAATTAAAACATAACAGTTACTTATAAAAACATAGTGAAGAGATTAAAAAAACTAGGATCTATAAGTTTACGCGTTTCGGGTTAGGAACAATCCTTAATCAACAGTCGTCCCTAACCCGAAATGCATAAGTTTATGTTTTCTTTAACTTCTTTTGCATGTCTTCATCATATTTTGAATGCATAAAAAAAATATTATGTTTTCATTTTTTTCCTTCCTCTGGTGCTGGAGTCTCAGACTTAACGGATTTTCCTATCCATTGTTGCAGTAATGCTGCCCATGACACGTTAAAACAGCTTTAAACGGCAGAGAATCTAACCATTCCTCCTGATAATGTGTGTCCTTACAAGAAACAGCGTTCTAATAGAAAATATATCTTGGTCATATCCTTGTTATAAGGTAACGGCAATCAGAGTTTGAAAATAATGAATGATGAAAATCCACCAATTCATCAATTGTGTTATTTTTTTATTTATTTTACGGTCTTGTCTTTCTATTTTTGCTGGTAGAATTTGTACTAAATTCAATAAAATGGCGCATAATGTTTGATACATTTTAGACATATTGTTTCTTTCTTTTTAATAATAAACATTGCATAATCCTTTTAAGAAGTTTTATAATGATGTTTAAAATGGTCTTAAAAAATTAGATAAATTGTGTTTTCCAGGCGGATACTAGAGTACTATTGGGTAAAAAAAAATTTGAAGAGTGAAAAATTATGCATTTGCTACAAGCATCCAAATAATTTGAAAAAAAAATGTCAATATTGTCAAGCAAACCTAAAAGTGACCAACACCCAAAAAAAAATTGCACAATAGCTATGATTAATTTGGCGCAAAAAAAAAACCCAAATCCAAACTGTTAATTGAAATAAAGGTGCAAAACGAATGATGATGTATTCAGGACCAAAGAGTATTAGAGAGATTAATACCTTTAACTTGAATGAATGAAAAAAAAAATATATATATATATATATATATTATATATATATATACACATAAAACATTTTCATGTAAAAAAAGATATAAAAAGATAAAATGAATATATTTTGCAGTGAAATTGATTTGAGCTGATGATCCACAATTGCAATGAAACATGGCCATCCAGCAGGTGGTCTTCTCAAAAAAGAGGGTATATACATTGTGTATTTTGTATAGAGGGATAGAAAAAATATTTCTAAATTAGGAGTGTGCTTCAAAATATGTTTCGCTCATTGCTGGCCATGAACCCTGAGAGATTTGGGACACCTCCACACACATTAGATTTAAATATTTCATATGATGTCCCACTCTCTTCAGATGGCAGAAGTTGGGGTAAAGAAGGGTCAAGGTGCTGGATTTTAACATACGCATTCCTTTTGTTCTCACTAGAAATAAGCCACTGACAGAACTGTCTGACAGTGGCTTACACCGTTCTTCCCATTAAAAGCGCATATGCACTCAACCGTGCTGACCATCTATGCATATATGGGTGGTAGAGAAGACAAGCCACTTGTTAAAGAAGCATGAGGCTGTCAGTTATCTCAGGTGGAGATCACCATTTGCGTGGACATAAACGGTGTTTGTCTCTTAAGCCCTGCATACACATAAGATGGCTGTCTGCCGAACCATTGTTTGGCTGGCAGCCATTTTGGCTGGCTCTCCCATTCACAGAAGCACTTATCAGACAGGGCACTACTATGTTCTCCATGAGAGAAACACCACTAGATATGACTGACCTAAGTTTATCTCCAGGGGAACAAAAGAATTGTAAGTCTGAACATGCCTTCATGATCCTTATCTCCCCCAACAATCAATTGTCTAGTGCTTCCATACATAGACTGTTGGCCAAAGAGTTAGGGTACCTTCACACTTAGCGATGCAGCAGCGATCCGACCAGCGATCTGACCTGGTCAGGATCGCTGCTGCATCGCTACATGGTCGCTGGTGAGCTGTCAAACAGGCAGATCTCACCAGCGACCAGTGAACAGCCCCCAGCCAGCAGCGACGTGCAAGCGACGCTGCGCTTGCACGGAGCTGCCGTCTGGAAGCTGCGGAGACTGGTAACTAAGGTAAACATCGGGTATGGTTACCCGATGTTTACATTAGTTACCAGCGCACAGCTGTGTGTGCAGGGAGCAGGGAGCCGCGCACACTGAGCGCTGGCTCCTTGCTCTCCTACCATAGCTACAGTACACATCGGGTTAATTAACCCGATGTGTAATGCAGCTACATGTTCAGAGAGCAGGGAGCCGCGCACACTGCTTAGCGCTGGCTCCTTGCTCTCCTAGCTGCTGTACACATCGGGTTAATTAACCCGATGTGTACAGCAGCTACATGTGCAGAGAGCCGGAGCCGGCAGCACAGGCAGCGTGAGAGCTGCAGAGGCTCGTAACTAAGGTAAATATCGGGTAACCACCTTGGTTACCCGATGTTTATCTTGGATACAGCTTACCTCAGCTGTCAGACGCCAGCTCCTGCTCCCTGCTCGCTTCATTTGTCGCTCTCTCGCTGTCACACACAGCGATCTGTGTGTCACAGCGGGAGAGCGGCTTTGAAGAAAATGAACCAGGGCTGTGTGTAACGAGCAGCGATCTCGCAGCAGGGGCCAGATCGCTGCTCATTGTCACACACAGCGAGATCGCTAATGAGGTCACTGCTGCGTCACAAAAAGCGTGACTCAGCAGCGATCTCGGCAGCGAGCTCGCTGTGTGTGAAGCACCCCTTAAAGTCCCGTCACACACACAACGAGATCGCTAATGATCTTGCCAGTGATCTCGTTATGTGTGACCCCTACCAGCGATCAGGCCCTTGCTGTGAGATCGCCAGTCGTTGCTAAAGGGTACGGACCATTTCTTCAAAGGTGATGTCCTGCTGGGCAGGACACATCACTGTGTTTGACACCTAACAATGACCTATACAGGTCCCTCATCGTTATACAGGTTGCTCATCATTACTACATCGTTGGTAAAGTCTGACTGTGTGACATCTCACCAGTGACCTCCCAGTCACTTATCAGCAATCCTTATCAGGTCGTATCATTTTCGGGATCGCTGGTAAGTCGTTAAATGTGACGGGGGCTTTAGATATTGCCGGACATTAGTACAATAAGTATGGGGAACTTTAGTTTGTCTAAAGATGTTCAAGATGTAGCATGCCCCTACTTAATTTTCCCCTGAATAGTATGTTTTGTTAAAGATTAAAGCTAATATACCACATGTGCTCCATCAAGACCCATGTGTAACCTGACTAATTAACCTGTTGTTGTCTACACCAATGTTAAGAATGGAACTCTAAAATCCATTTGTGTTGGGTTTTAGCAGTTCTTTAAAAAAAATAAATAAAATAAAATAAAAATCTTTCATTTGAGAGAAATATGATGTGACACATTTGCTCAGATCAGACATCTCAGCTTTAAGGGATTAGAACCCACAGTAGGTTTCCAGTAATAATCTCAATGTCCTGATTGTGTTTAATCGCTTATCTGGCTTTAGAACCAATTTTATTCCACGTTATATATATATATTATATATATATATATATATATATATATATATATATATATATATATACACTGTATATAGCTATGAAGTTTCTTGAGTTAAGATGAATGTATTATACATCTGTATGCTCTCCGAGGTCAAATTGGATAGCACACGTACACATGGACCATTGGTATCCAACAGAGTTGCTCGGATCACTTTTAGCATACATTAGTCTCTTCCTTTTGGATGAAATGCTCCTATACAAATCTAAAAAAAAACATTGGATCCCATACAGATATTTCAATTATTAACATAGGAAATTGTATTTGATCACTTACATTTTCACCTGTTGATTTATAAATACAGATGGATGCAAAAATAAGGACACACGGATGACAATATTGATGAAAATCAGACGAAACTGGCCTTAAGAGCACTTACCCCATTTTTATCAAAGGCTCTGAACATGTGTTCCACATAGTCTGCTGCTTCTTGATTGTCTGCCACTCCAAAGAAACGCTTAAATTCATGCATGAAAAGAGTCCCACTAGGACATTCTACAACAAACTTCTTATACCATTCCTGGAGCTCGGCCACATCTATTTCCACCCGGTCAGACTCCTCACTGAGGTGCTGCCCCATCTTCAGAAACTCGATACTTACTCTTCTCTGTCTCTCTATCCTTCTTCACTGAGTGACCCTATGACCTTATCTATGTCTTCAAAAATGAGCCAATTTTAATATGCAGCCACCCATACAGCGTTGTTGCCCAGCCTCCACAAACCACATTCCGAGTGTGGAAAAGAGAATAAAGGTCCAATTGTTCTTTGACTCAATTTCCAAAAAAAAAATGCTTAGATGAACATCAGCTTTTTAACTCTGTATGTCAAAATCTTTCTGTAAATTAAGATGAAAAAAGAATAATTGCAATGTCCTGAAGATACCCAATTTCTTTAGAGTTGTTTTTTCTTACGTCGGGCTGGATTTTGTAGCGTTACATCCAATCCACGCATATTTAATATGTCCACCTGGCAGTATGTTTCTTGATACATCCCTTGTCATTAAGCTATAATAATAAAGATCCAGGGAAAAACTCAATCGTCTTACTGTTAGAAATCAGAAATTGTTGTTAGCACGCTGTGCGCCTTTCAGTAGTTATGTTCCTATTCCCAGATAATGCTCTGATCTGCACAAGGAGACAATGGAGGGGGCTGACTCCATTAGACTAAATACAACATGTGTTGTCAGATAGGGGATAAGAAGATCTAAGATCATTAGAAGATTCTCATAAGGACTTAGATGTTCTCATGTCTTGTTTTTGTTAAAGGTACAGCACAGCCTTGATGTAGCTACACTGCTCTACATGTATATAAATATGAACAGTACTTAAGATTGAAGAATTTTTTTAGGCAATATAATGTATGCCATACACAAGATAGGTAGATATGAGATATGACATCCACAGCTGTAAAATGATAAATAGTTAAAGCATAACCATCGTTTTCATTTTTATTTCATAAATCAATAGTACACATGAAATTAAGTAACTTTGTAATATATCTTATCAGACAAATGTGCTTCTTTCATTACCAGAATTGATCATCATTATTGAAATTTTCAACCTGAGGCTGTGGCTCAAAGTGATAGAGATTGATGGTTAAAGAGGTTGTCGGTTCAAGTCACAGGGAACTCACAAAAACAAGAAACAAATTATAAATTTTCTCAATTCTAAGGTAAAATCTGTATTGAGTGAAGACTTTCTCATTACTGACAGGAGATGGCAGATGTTACTGATGAGATTCTTTGTTGGTAGAATAGGGAGGAGGGGCGAAACTCTGCCCCTAGCCCCTCCTTCTTCTGCATATAGCTCCTCCCTCTGCATTTTGCCACTCCCTTAGCTTCTAGCTCCTCCCCTCCTGTCTACATAGACTCTCATCAACAACATCTGCCATCTCCCATCTCAGTAATGGGAAAGTCTTCACTGAATACAGATTTTACCTCAGAATTGAGACTTTTGATCATGAGTGATCAATTCTGGCAGAGAATGGGTACACAGTGAAGAACTCATTAGAAAGCGCACATCACTTAAAGGGAACAAATGCACCCAGAACCACGAGCAGTTCTGAGTGCATATCTAGAATCCCTGCCTAACTGCCCCAGCATTTACTAGCATACATAAAAAAAAAAAAAAAAAGTATTAAAAAGTATTTCTAAAGATCATTTATGAGATGCTAATGAGGCCAGCGACTAGACGCAGTGGCGTTAATTCCCTGGCTAGTCATCCCACTTAGCTCACTGCCTATGATCAGAAGTCACCTGCACTTCCGATCATGGGCATATAAGCCAGGTGTACGTATCCCGGCTTCAGAGAGGAGTACTGCACATGACTGGAAGTGCAGGCGACATCGGTCATGCCGGATACGCATACACACAGTGTCAAAGGAGCTAAATGATAATGGATACAAAGCCGCGCTCATGCTCAACTTTGACACTTGGCATTGTAAAGCATGTTAGCATGCCCACAGGGGCGTGATAACAAGCTAAGTGGGCCCACTAGCCAACGCCTCTGAGACTAGTCCTTGTGCTCATTATCTCATAAACGATCTTTAGAAATGCTTTTTCTAAAGATCTCTTTATGTATGCTACTACATGAATAAGGCAAGGATTCTCAATATGTACACAGAACTGCTTGTGGTTCTGGGTGGACTTGGGACCTGATAGATGCTGCACCAGAAATGCTACTCCAGTTTGTGATCCTGCCTCACTCCAGCTTCTCCACAGTTCCACGCATTTAAAAAGAGTTACCGTATTTTTCACTTTATAAGACGCACTTTTCCTCCCAAAAATTTGGGAGGAAAATGGGGGGTGCATCTTATATAGCGGTACCTGGGGGGGGTCCTATCTGAGGCGATCGGGCGGCCGGGTGCCTGTGGCTGCATGCAAGTGGCCGGGTACCTGTGCTTGCGTGCGGTGGCAGCCGGGTACCCGTGGCTGTGTGCGGGCGGCAGCCGGGTGCTGTGTGGGGTCGGCAGCCGGGTACCTGTGCTTGCGTGCAGTGGCAGCCAGGTACCCATGGCTGTGTGCAGGCGGCAGCCGGGTGCTGTGTGCGGGCGGCAGTCGGGTGCCCATGTGGGCGGCAGCCGGCTGCCGCATTCACACAGGCACCCAGGTGCCGCCTGCACACAGCACCCGGCTGCCGCCCGCACACAGCCACGGGTACCCGGCTGCCACCGCACGCAAGCACAGGTACCCGGCCGCTTGCACGCAGGGTGGGCGGGCAGCCTGCTGGCTGCCACTCTGTGCGTGCGGGGTGGGCGGCTGTGCAGCAAGTTACCAGTTGTCCGCGGTCCCACTTTCAAATGATGGCGCCGGTGGAGCTCTTGGATGAGAGCTCCATCTGCGCACGCGCTGCTCCGGGAGTCAGCGCGTGCGCAGATGGAGCCCTTGGATGAGAGCTCCATCTGCGCATGCGTCTCTCGGGGCGCCATTACTTGAAACGGGACCACGGACACACTGGGAAAACACCGCATCTGTTTGCTCCACCACTGAGCAGTCGCCGCCGCTGCCACCACTGAGCAGTCACCGCCGCTGCCACCACTGAACCGGGACCGTGGACACTCACTGCACCGGCCTGCTGCACGGCTCACCCACCGTCGCTGCTGCCGCCACCACGGACGCCACCGCGCCTGCAACCACGGATGCCACGGCACCTGCAACCACAGACTCCGCTGCCGCTGACCCGCCGTGCCTCCTGTGACCCTGCTTCACCACCACTGCTGCCCCCCTCCGGTAAGAGAACACCGGAGTATAAGACGGACTCCATTTTTCTTTTTTTTTACCTTTTTTTATGTCTAAATTTGGGGTGCGTCTTATAATCCGATGCGTCTTATAAAGCGAAAAATACGGTAATTCAAAGTGGCGTAAAATGTGTGACTTTTGAAAGCTCTTACAACACTTTTGATGAATCAGCCACAATATATTTAATGTATTTTTTTTTCTTTTCTTCTGCTTTTATCAAGCAAAGACATATGCTACAGATACAAACCATTTTGAAAGCTATGAGTTCATGCCTGGGGGTTCTGCAAACCTTGTTTCCTATGAGGAATGGGACAAAAGTAGAATTTATTCACCACTGTTTTAAAATAGAATGTATAGTAAGAACGGAAGGAAGTTCTGTCATGTTTCTTACTAAGGGACCAACCATCATATAAATATATGTGTGTGGGTGTTGATGTGGATTTTCTGCTAGGAGATGCAGGTCTGTGAACTCAGTGACCTCACCTGAAGTGAGTTAACTGAATTTAATGATGTCACCTGAGGTCAGTTTACCTTTGGTCAAAGCTGGAGTACCATGGGAGCTTCCAGCTATGACAACAAATGAACTGAGTGACGGTCACTGCTTACCGCTGCAGCTCAGTCTCTGCCTGTCATGTTCCGTGCCCGTGTGCTGTGCTTTCAGTATGTATGTAGCAAAGCTGGAATAATCATGGATCCTTGTGTGGATTTCGTCAAGACTTGGTGTTTTGGGGGTTAATACAGGGGAGAAAGAGGGTTTATTTTGTATTTTATTTCAAATCAAGGATTTTTTCTGTGTTTTGTATTTTATTTCTTTTCACTTACAGCTCAGTAATTTTGGTAGGGTCTCATAGATGCCTCCCATTACTAATCTAGGGCTTAGTGGCAGCTGTGAGCTGTCATTAACCCCTTGTTACCCCCAATTGCCACTGGACCAGGGAAATTGAGATGAGCTGGGCAAAGTTCCAGAATTGTAGCATCTAATGGATGCAACAATCCTGGGTAGCTGCATTTGGCAAATATAAATCATTTTGGTAATCCTAATTGACCTAGAATGGTAAAAGCTTATTCTGATTTCATGTCAGATAGTGTGAAAAACATGCATAAGTGTCATTTTAGACAGTGTATGTAAAATTATGGTTTTAATTGTATATATATACATATATATGTATATACACATACACAAACACACAAGTGCATCCCAATAAATTAGAATATCATCAGAAAGTTAATTTATTTCAGTAATTCAATATAAAAAGGGAAACACATATATAGAGTCATTACAAACAGAATGATCAATTTCAAGTGTTAATTTCCATTAATGTTGATGATTATGGCCTACAGCCAATTAAAACCCAAAAGTCATTATCTCAGAAAAGTAGAATAATTACCACAAAACATCTGCAAAGGCTTCCTAAGCGTTAAAAATGGTCGCTTAGTCTGGTTCAGCAAGCTACACAATCATGGGGAATACTGCTGATGTGACGGCCCTGCGGTAATAAGGTGTCACAAAAATAAGGTAACAATTAAGGTAAACAGCTCGGTTCCTACATGACAATGCCAGTCATTGGACACAAACACTAGCACACCAGGACTTTTCCACTCGCTGTACCCGGCTGGGAGCCTCACATAGCCAGATGACAGGGCTGGGCACTGTTAGATAACAGGCAGAAAACTTTGAGTAAGAGACCAGACCTGGGGGAGGAGAGAGTGACCTGGGAAGTGTTAGTGGGGAGTCTGAGGAAGGAAGTGAATGAGGAAGGTTGTGAGCTGAGGAGAGGAGTTGTAAGAAAGGTGTCAAGACAGACCAGAGACTCTTGAGACACCTAGAAAGAAGGAAAGACACTGCAAAGACCTGAGTAGTAAGAACAGCCACTAAGAGGAGGAAAGTAGCTGAAGAGTGAGAGAGCAAGCTCCAAGGACAGAGGGATCCTGTGGGGTGGACATCCAGGGCTCACAGTACTTTGAACGAACGGGTTGCAGATCCCAGAACAGACCAGGACTTCAAGCCATCTGTTAACTCTGCCAGGCGGGTGGGTTTTCAGGACTCATCTGCCACCACTAACGTCTGAGGCATCAGCAGCAAAGGGACGACTGGGACATATTCCCTTAAATAGTCCAAGCTGCCTGCGGCAGGACCCAGACCCAAGGAGGACCTTCAAGTGCTCCATGCCAGGGAAGACCCACATACACAGGACTGCACAGGTGGAGAGTGGCACCAGGTTGGTAGGCAAAGACATCAGGACTCAGGCACACCTGAAATCCAGTACGTCTCCAGGACGTAAATCCAGTGAGTAAAAACCATCAAACTGCTCTCCCTGTCTGGATTGCATTTTTGCGCTGCGTCTCCAAGTTAACCCTTCACCTACCCCTGGGGAAAAGCCCTGCTTGAGCAGGGCTTCACCATCCACGCTGCCCCATCCATCATCCCCAGTGGGAACCCGCAGCGGCGGCCCTATCATTCCTGGCCGGAAACCACGAGTGGCATAGTCAGACTTTTATTTTATTTCAATTTTTCATTTAAAACTGGTCAACGGTGCCCCCAGATCCTGTACCCCTCGAGTCACAGACTGGCCAGATCTGAGCAGCCCGGCTGCCCCGGGGTGCGACACTGACTTGACAGATGTTCAGAAGGCAGTCATTGCCACACTCCACAAGAAGGGTAAGCCACAAAGGTCATTGCTAAAGAAGCTGGCTTTTCACAGAGTGCTGTATCCAAGCATATTAATGGAAAGTTGAGTGGAAGGGAAAAGTGTTATAAAAAAAAAGGTGCACAAGCAACTGGGATAACCAAAGCCTTGATAAGATTGTTAGGAAAAGGCCATTCAAAAATTTGGGGTATATTCACAAGGAGTGGACTGTTGCTGGAGTCAAGAGCCACCACACACAGACGTATGCAGGACATGGGCTACAACTGTCACACTCCTTGTGTCAAGTCACTCATGACCATTAGACAACGCCAGAAGCATCTTGCCTAGGCCAAGGAGAAAAAGAACTGGGCTGTTGCTCAGTGGTCCAAAGTGTTGTTTTCAGATGAAAGTAAATTTTGCATTTCATTTCGAAATCAAGGTCGCAGAATCTGGAGAAAGAGTGGAGGCCACAATCCAAGCTGCTTGAGGTCTAGTGTGAAGTTTCCACAATCAGTGATGATTTGGAGAGCTATGTCCACTGTGTTTTATCAAGACCAAAGTCAACACAGGCGTCTACCAGGAAATTTTAGAGCACTTCATACTTCTCTCTGTCAACAAGATGGAAATTTCGTTTTCCAGCAGGACTTGGCACCTGTCCACACTGCCAAAAGTACCAATACCTGGTTCATTAACCATAGTATCCCTGTGCTTAGTTGGCCAGCAAACCTCACCTGACCTAAACCCCATTGAGAATCTATGGGGTATTGTAAAGAGGAAGATGAGAGACACCAGACCCAACAATGCAGACAAGCTGAAGGCTGCTATCAAAGCAACCTGGGCTTCGATAACACCTCAGCAGTGCCACAGGCAGATCATCTCCATGCCACGCCACATTGATGCAGTAATTCATGCAATAAGAGCCCTTACCAAGTATTGAGTGCATTTATTGTACATACTCAGTAGGCCAATATTTCTGAGTTTAAAATTATTTTTTCAGTTGGTCTTATATAATATTCTAATTTTCTGAGATAATGACTTTTGGGTTTTCATTGGCTGTAAGCCATAATCATCAACATTAGCAGAAATAAACACTTGAAATAGATCACTCTGTGTGTAATGATTCTGTATAATGTATACGTTTCCCTTTTTGTATTGACTTACTGACAAATTCACTTTTTGATGATATTCTAATTTATTGGGATGCAATATTTTATTGTTCACATGTGAGCTGTTACCTTTTTGATATTGTATGACCTAATATACAGTCAGGGCCAGAAATATTTGGACAGTGAGACAAGTTTTGTTATTTTAGCTGTTTACAAAAACATGTTCAGAAATACAATTATATATATAATATGGGCTGAAAGTGCACACTCCCAGCTGCAATATGAGAGTTTTCACATCCAAATCGGAGAAAGGGTTTAGGAATCATAGCTCTGTAATGCATAGCCTCCTCTTTTTCAAGGGACCAAAAGTAATTGGACAAGGGACTCTAAGGGCTGCAATTAACTCTGAAGGCGTCTCCCTTGTTAACCTGTAATCAATGAAGTAGTTAAAAGGTCTGGGGTTGATTACAGGTGTGTGGTTTTGCATTTGGAAGCTGTTGCTGTGACCAGACAACATGCGGTCTAAGGAACTCTCAATTGAGGTGAAGCAGAACATCCTGAGGCTGAAAAAAAAGAAAAAATCCATCAGAGAGATAGCAGACATGCTTGGAGTAGCAAAATCAACAGTCGGGTACATTCTGAGAAAAAAGGAATTGACTGGTCAGCTTGGGAACTCAAAAAGGCCTGGGCGTCCACGGATGACAACAGTGGTGGATGATCGCCACATACTTTCTTTGGTGAAGAAGAACCCATTCACAACATCAACTGAAGTCCAGAACACTCTCAGCGAAGTAGGTGTATCTGTCTCTAAGTCAACAGTAAAGAGAAGACTCCATGAAAGTAAATACAAAGGGTTCACATCTAGATGCAAACCATTCATCAATTCCAAAAATAGACAGGCCAGAGTTAAATTTGCTGAAAAACACCTCATGAAGCCAGCTCAGTTCTGGAAAAGTATTCTATGGACAGATGAGACAAAGATCAACCTGTACCAGAATGATGGGAAGAAAAAAGTTTGGAGAAGAAAGGGAACGGCACATGATCCAAGGCACACCACATCCTCTGTAAAACATGGTGGAGGCAACGTGATGGCATGGGCATGCATGGCTTTCAATGGCACTGGGTCACTTGTGTTTATTGATGACATAACAGCAGACAAGAGTAGCCGGATGAATTCTGAAGTGTACCGGGATATACTTTCAGCCCAGATTCAGCCAAATGCCGCAAAGTTGATCGGACGGCGCTTCATAGTACAGATGGACAATGACCCCAAGCATACAGCCAAAGCTACCCAGGAGTTCATGAGTGCAAAAAAGTGGAACATTCTGCAATGGCCAAGTCAATCACCAGATCTTAACCCAATTGAGCATGCATTTCACTTGCTCAAATCCAGACTTAAGACGGAAAGACCCACAAACAAGTAAGACCTGAAGGCTGCGGCTGTAAAGGCCTGCAAAGCATTAAGAAGGAGGAAACCCAGCGTTTGGTGATGCCCATGGGTTCCAGACTTAAGGCAGTGATTGCCTCCAAAGGATTCGCAACAAAATATTGAAAATAAAAATATTTTGTTTGGGTTTGGTTTATTTGTTCAATTACTTTTGACCTCCTAAAATGTGGAGTGTTTGTAAAGAAATGTGTACAATTCCTACAATTTCTATCAGATATTTTTGTTCAAACCTTCAAATTAAACGTTACAATCTGCACTTGAATTCTGTTGTAGAAGTTTCATTTCAAATCCAATGTGGTGGCATGCAGAGCCCAACTCGCGAAAATTGTGTCACTGTCCAAATATTTCTGGACCTAACTGTATCTCCAACTCTCTTTGTTTTTCCTTGGATCTGTCTTTTGCATACCTCTTTATTTCTTCTTTTCATTATTGTGCATTGTAACTATATCAGTATAATTTTGCATTTTTTATTACACGAATATAGTACTCCAGTCTGTATAACGTGAAGGTTTGAAATCCAGGACTGGTATTTTCCTAAGGAATGGTTTAATTGAAGAACAAAAAAGTAGAGCACCTAGGAGGAGAATCAATGTAACAGGATTGGTGTGTACACAAGTTATAATGAGTGGATGAAGGAGATGCCAAAAGATAAGGATGCCACTTATGACAGTCCAATAAAGATAATTCATTGCACACTGCAACCTACAAAGTGAAGAAATTGATTTATTCAAACACAATAGATAGGTTTGATCAGAAGACAATTGAAGCATTGGCTTTATATGGTGCCATAATGTGACGTTTTGAACCTACCAGGGTCTTTCTTAGTCAATAGAAATAAAATAGAAGAATATGAGACACTCTGTGTGAGATATATATATATATATATATATATATATATATATATATATATATATATATATATATATATATATATAACTGTGTACAAAATATATCCAAATATATAGAATGCAGTATGTAAAGATATTCACAGATGTTGAGATGAGACACAGGGTAAGTATACCGTGGATATAAAAAAAAGTCCATTTAACTCTGTTAAAATGCCAGTTCTTTGACATGCAAAAAAAATAATGTCAATAAAAATTATTTAAGATTTTTCAACCTTTAAAGTCACATATATTCTGTACAAATTCATTGAGAAACGAACAAATAATTTTGAGGGGGAAAATTAAAATAACTAAAACAAATAATTTTAAAATCTGTGTATGAACACACTCCTGACACACCAGCCAGGTCCACCAAGCGGCGCGGCTTTATGGCCATATTTGCAACACGTTGCTCAGCTAAAACCAAGACCAGCCAGTACGTAACATTATATCTGACCCAATAGAAAGATTCTCATGGAGCAACTCAAAGCAATTGTGGACCATATGCACTCTCTCCCATTTGGTTCAGGACTTGGTGGTATATCTCCAGGAACATGAAACTGCACTGTCCCAAGTGGCAGTGGCACCTCTAATTAATCTGGAACCTAAAATCAACTTACCCTACCGTTGTTTTTCTGGTAACTGCAACAAATGTTTCCCGTTTAAGGAGAGCCGTAAACTGTATTTTCGGCATCCCCCACACTCGTCAGGCTGAGAGAATCTATATGTAGGTTTGTGATTTCTAAGCTGCAGGGGAGCTCCTGAGGTTTGGGCCTTCTCCCTTCCTCCTCTGCTCAGTCAGTGCCTTTTTTGGGGCCCCTGGTTTACTATAAGATGACCTTGATCTAGCATCATTTGCCGAAAAGAAGCTTACAACCCTACGCCAGGGGCAATGTGCTGCTGAGTTTCAGCGTTGGGCTACAGACTCAAAATAGAATGACCAAGCCGTAAGCAATAAATTCTGTATTTGACTATCTGATCAGATAACAGATTAATTGGTTCAATTTCAATTTCTAGTACTGAACTCTCTTGATTCAGCAATGTTCCTAGCAATCTGTTTGGATTGGCACCTGCAGGAGTGTAGATGAGATTGAAAGACCAACCCAGTTAAGGCTGCTTTACACCTTACAATTTCCTACGCGATCTCGTATGCGATCGCACACGCCCCCATCGTTTGTGCGGCTCGTGCAATTTCTTGCCCGTGTCGCACAAACGAGTAACCCCCCGTCACACATTCTTACCTTCCATACGACCTCGTTGTGGGCGGCAAACATCCACTTCCTGGAGTGGGAGGGACATTCGGCGTCACACGGCAGCCGGCCAATAGAAGCAGAGGGGCGGAGATGAGTGGGGCGTAAACATCCAGCCCACCTCCTTTCTTCCGCATAGCTGGCAGGAGCCGCGGGACGCAGGTAAGCGGAGTTCATCGTTCCCGGGGTGTCACACACAGAGATGTGTGCTGCCCCGGGAATATTGAACAACCGGACGGTCAATTTTTAGAAATTGAACGACGTGTATGCGACCAACGTTTTAACGTACAATCTGGGTCGCACGTAGGTTTCACACGCTACAACAACACTAACGATGCCGGATGTGCGTCACTTACGACGTGACCCCGCCGACACATCGTTAGATATATTGTAGCATGTAAAGCCCGCTTTACACTTCCTAAAATACTGTCTGCCTGTCTGCTGGAAAACTCCCCCCCTTCATAGAGCCTACGCAGATTGGGTTGACTCAGCCGACATTACTAGAGAGGGTAAAGCAGCAAGACGTAGGCTTTTGTTTTTTTATGTGGAAGCTTGACATTAAATTCGTCTCTACCCAAGATGACAACCACTGGAAAACTCCAGCGTCTAGGTGGCTTTGGGGTTAGCCTCTCCTCATTAGTACCCTACATAGGGAGTCCATTTCATTTCTTGTTCTTGAAAATCTATCCATGGCTGTGGTCTTAGAAATGTTTTGGTTACGTAGTCAAAACATGATCATTAACCCCTTAACGACCGCGGGCCGTAAAATTACATCCTAGCCGTCATAACATTACTGCCCGCGGTCTACCAGCAGCATCATGGTGCGATCGGCACACATCTCAGCTGATTTTCACAGCTGAGATGTGTGCCTGCTAGGCATGAGCAGAATAGTTATCTGCTCGTGCCGTTTAACCCCTTATATGGCGCTGTCAATATGTGACAGCGCCATTATAAGCGTGATCGCGGTAAACTTTTACTTACCGCCAGATACCGGAAGTCACGTGACGCTATCACGTGACTTCCGATAGTTGTCATGGTAGCACAGGGTCATGTGATGACTCCTGTACTACACCTGACTTGCTTTCACTTTCGCTGTGCCAGCGGCACAGCAAAAGAGAAAGAGAGCGTATCTGCTGTTTACAGCCTTGTAGCTGTGATCAGCAGATACTGCAGAGCGATCGGATTACTGATCGCAATAGCCCCCTAGGGGGACTAGTAAAATAAAAAAAAAAAAGAAGTAAACAAAAAAGTTTTAAAAATTTAAAAAAAAACCAAAAAAAATCTAAAAGTTCAAAGCACCCCCCATTCGCCCCATTGAAAATTAAAGGGTTAAAAAAATAAAAAATATACACACATTTGGTATCGCCGCGTTCAGAAACGCCCGATCTATCAAAATATAAAATTAATCTAATCAGTATACGGCGTAGCGGCAAAAAAATTCCAAACGCCAAAACGACTTTTTTTGTCGCCACAACTTTTGCGCAAAATGCAATGAGGCGATCAAAACATAGCATCTGCGCAAAAATGGTACCATTAAAAACGTCAGCTCGAGACGCAAAAAATAAGCCATCACTGAGCCATAGATCCCGAAAAATGAGAACGCTACGGGTCACGGAATATGGCGTAAAACGTGCGCCACTTTTTTCGGACAAACTTCCGATTTTTTTTAACCCCTTATATAAAAGTAAACCAATACATGTTTGGAGTCTACGAACTCACACTGACCTGAGGCATCACACCCACACATCAGTTTTACCATATAGTGAACACAGTGAATAAAATATCTCAAAAACCATAGTGCTATCGCACTTTTTTTGCAATTTTTCTGCATTTGGAATTTTTTGCCATTTTCGAGTACACTATATGGTAAAACTGATGGTTTCATTTAAAAGTACAGCTCGTTCCGCAAAAAAATGAGCCCTCACATGACCATATTGACTGAAAAATAAAAAAGTTAAGTCTCTCAGAAAAAGAATGGCGAAAAAAAAAAACGGAAAGCGAAAAATCGTCCGGTCGTGAAGGGGTTAACTAGCACTTGGGAAACAAAGATTTTCACCACTTATATAAAAAAAAAAATTATACATATTTGGTATCTACGAACTCATACTGACCTACGGAATCAAATGAAAGGTCAGTTTTACCATACAGTGAACATGGTATATAACAAAACAATAACCAATGACAGAATTGCGCTTTTTTGCATAAACTTCTTACAACACAGGAAAGGTATTTGTATCATTGTTGAAAATTATCAGTCAAGAGAAGGGTACAAAATATTTTTTTCAAGGCATTAAATATACCTTACAAAAATAGTAAAGACGTTCAGTTCGAAGTTGCTTAAAATTGGCATAATAATGAGAATAGCTAGAACTCGACATGCCTCTGAAATTGATGACAAGACAAGGAGAAAATTGGTCTTGGAGGATGGCAAGAGGCCACAGCAAAATTAAAGGTGCTACAGGATTTTTTGGCAAATTGTGTATTGCATGTGACAAGAATCTAGCATTCTTCATATCTCTGGCCTGTGATGTCAGTTGAACAGATGGAAGCCATTTCTAATAAAGAAATACATTCAAGCCCAGTTATGTTTCCACAAAACCTACATCAAATCTGCCAAAAGAATGTGGGGAAATGTGGTGTGGTCTGATGAATGCAAGGTTGTACTTTTTGGCAATTATTCCAAAAGGTATGCTTGATGCAAAGCCAAAACTACTCATCACCAACACAACACCATACCCAAATTGAATCATGATGAAGGCAACAATACGCTCTGAAACTGTTTTTTGGCAGTTGGAATGGAGATTAATCAAGGTTGAGGCAATTATGAACAGTTCCAAATATCAGTCAATTTTGTATCAAAACATTCAGGTTTCTGAAGATGAGGAGGCCTTTCACTTTACAGGACAACAATGACTCTAAGCGACCTTCACGTGAAGATCAATTTTATGGAATGGCCCAGTGAGATTCCAGACCTGAATCCAATTGAAAATCTGTGTCTTGTCCTGAAGAGGGCTGTGCACAAGAACGCCAAAGATTTTAAATGCTAAATGTCTCTGCAATTTCTGCTTATAACTGTAATGGGAATTTGTAACCAGGTTTCTTCCATCCATTCTGAGTGCAGAGTCGCTGATTCCACTGATGCTGGTCTGTTTGTTTTAGGCCCATTTCACACGTCAGTGAAAAACACAGACGTTCTTCACTGACGTGTAAAACATGCACATGTCCCTCCGTGTGCCGTGATTCACGTCACACGTGGGTTGTCTATGTGCAATCCGGGCTCCGTCCTCCGTAGTCCATGATTGCTCATAGAGATTAACTCACCTGTGCCCGCTCCCGCTCTCCATGGTGCGGAACGCTCCCGTGGTGCAGCATCTGGCCGGCGCTGACCCCCGCAGCAGCTACTTCCGGGTCAGCTGTGTCGTGCATTCATGAATATGCACGACAGTAATGAGCCGGCTCAGAAGCAGCAGACAGCACAGGCTGCACAGAGCGCCGCTGAAGCCGGGTGAGTAAAAATTATTTTTATTTTATGTGCACGTTTTTTTCTGGCACGTGTTTCACGGATCACACCACTGCGTGGTCCGTGGAACATCAGTGATGCCAGAAAAAAATGGACATGTCTCCGTCCGGCAATCACGGACACGCGGGTACGCCGCACGGAGACCCGTTCAGTGAAAAATTACTGATGTGTGAGCAGACCCATTCATTATAATGGGTCTGCATATGTCAGTGATTCTGGTACGTATAAAAAAAAACACAAACGTACCAGAATCACTGACGTGTGAAACAGGCCTTAGTTTTGATAAAAATCACTGTTTTAGCAGCCAAAGATTATCACTAGAGGACTAGTAAACCTGCTGCAATGTAGTCCTCCATATTCATGAGCTCTGTATAACTCCACCCACAGAACTAATTGGCAGGTTTCTGCCTATGCACAGTGTACACAGAATGCGGACAATCCAATCAGAGGTGTGAGCGGGTTATAAAGAGCTCAGCATTCAGAGAAGTTAAAAATCAGGGTTTCTGCTCCTACATCATGCTGTTCTTGGATGGGGCAGCAAAAACCTGGTGACAGATTCCCTATAATCTGGCTCACGTGGGAGGCATGGGAGATATAGTAAGAAATGAAAAAAAATGCATATTAGATCTGTCTGTAACTGACCAAACTTACATTTACTGTACTGCATTTATATATTATATATTACATAAATTGCAAACACAGAAAATGAGCCTCGGAAGCAGGAACATGTTTTACCTATCCATATAATACTTGTTTTTATAAGCATAGAAAAAAATCATTAGTTCATTAATTTCCAGTTGATGAAATAATGCAGTGTAATAATAATATTATATTATTCCTTGTGCTGTGCGCAGTAACATTGTTGTAGGATCATATTCCTGCTGAACCCGTCCATCCAGAAAAGCCAGACCTCTGTGAATTTCCGGAAAATAATTTTAGTTACAGATTTTTTTGTGCTATACATCACATCTGGTTTGATGAGTTTTACTTTCTGTTGTTAAAAATAGCAAAGTTTCTCAAAAATTCCTTAAACTAACCATGACTAAGAACATTTATGGGTCATATGTATCTCTGTAAAAGTTCACGAGGACATTTCTGGGGTGTAACTGTGTAATTCTGTATCTTATTCCCAGTAGTGAATGTAGTCTTGATTATCTCCTGAGGCGCCACTGACCAAATCGGAAGCAGTGTCCTAGCCAGACTTCAATTCACCCATATACATTAAATTAACACTGGCCGAAACCGCCGTTATTGGTGGGCTCAACCAACAGTCTAATGTGAACAGGCCCTTCAACCTCACACAAGTAATATTGTCACCACAGCCCCATACAGTATAATAATCCCCACAGCCCCCAACATCGAATGATATCCATGACAGCCCTTTGTATGGACTCCACAACCCCCACACAGTATGATGTCAACCAAAGCCCCCATACAGCATGATTTCCACCACAATCCCCCATACAGCATACCTCCCAACCGTCCCGGATACAGCGGGACAGTCCCTCTTCTGAGCCTTTGATCCCGGGTCCCGCCCGTGAGGCTGTTTGTCACGGCTCCACCCACCCACTGTAGCCCCGCCTCGCTGTTTCTCCCTTCTACTATTCATTACAGAGCCGAGCGCGCACCTACTCCTGTGACTGCTGCTGAGGTATGAATCACCCCCTGCAGCAGAGCGACCCCCCTGCAGCAGAGCGACCCCCCCCTGCAGCAGAGCCCCCCCCCTGCACCAGAGCCGACCCCCCCCAGTCCCGGAGCCTGCGTTTCTCTGCAGCTGTTCTCTGATTCCCCGTGTGCGGCTTCTCACTGCTGCAGACACGCGGGGAGTCAGGAAGCTGAGGAGACCGTGCAATCAGCACTTCTCTCTCCTGCAGATAGCAGTGACAATAACCTATGCAGAGTGACATCTGCAGGCTTCTATTACCGATCAGTGGTCTCCTGCCTGTGGAGCAGAGCTGCTGGGTCCTAGCTTCCCAACAGCTTCAGCTCTGCTTTATCCTGGCTCCCCTACCAGTTAAAGGGAACATGTCAGCAGAAATTTCACAATAAAAATAAAAGATTCCCCTCTGCAGCTCCTGGGCTGCTTCTAGAAAGGTTCCTGTTGTTATTGTGCCCCCTTTGAGACCTACAAAAATACTTTATGAAGTCTTACCTTTTTGTATGCAAATGTGTTTTTATGGTCACGGGGGCGGGCTGTCTGGCGTCCGTTATTCCCCCTCCTGCCGCTTTACGCAGTCCCCCATTGCTCATTTACATACACAAGGACGCCTTCCTCATGTAACTGTCCTCCCGAAGTTTTGCGCATGTGAACGCTTTTTCAGGTGATTGCGCAGGCACGAGATTATGGGCGGCGCTGTGATTGTCATCAGCAGCGTTAACCAAGTACCCGCCCATAATCTCGTGCCCGCACTTTTCCCTCTGACTCCACCGTTATGCGCAAGTGCTGGCCATATGAACCATGTTACCTATTACTGCTTGCACGAGATTATGGGCGGGTACTTGGATGACTTTGCTGATGACAATCACAGCGTCGCCCATAATCTCGCGCCCATGGTAATAGGTAACGTGGTTCATATGGCCAGTGCTTGCACATAACGGTGGAGGCAGAGTGAGAAGCGCGGGCACGAGATTATGGGCAGGTACTTGGATGACGCTGCTGATGACAATCACAGCGCCGCCCATAATCTCGCGCCCATGGTAATAGGTAACGTGGTTCATATGGCCAGTGCTTGCGCATAACGGTGGAGGCAGAGTGAGAAGCGCGGGCACGAGATTATGGGAAGGTACTTGGATGACGCTGCTGATGACAATCACAGCGCCGCCCATAATCTCGCGCCTGCGCAATCACCTCAAAAGCGTTCACACTTTGCACAGTGCTTACTCCCGCGAGAGTGGCACTGGGCATGCACAAAACTTCAGGAGGACAGTTACATGAGGAAGGCGTCCTCATGTATGGAAATGAGCAATGGGGGACGGCGTACAACGGCAGGAGGGGGAATAACGGACGCCAGGCAGCCCGCCCCCGTGACCATAAAAACAGATTTGCATACAAAAAGGTAAGACTTCATAAAGTATTATTTTAGGTCTCAAAGGGGGCACAATAGCAACAGGAACCTTTCCAGAATGCAGCCCAGGAGCTGCAGAGGGGAATCTTTTATTTTTTTTGCTAAATTTCTGGTGACAGGTTCCCTTTAAAGGGAACCTATCAGGTGCAATCTGCACTCAGAGCCAGGAGCAGTTCTGGGTGTATATTGCTAATCCCTCCCTAACCGTCCCTGTATACACCAGCATAGATAAAGGCATCTATAGAAAAAGTATTTTTAAAGAGCTTATATCTTATGCTAATTAGCGCGGGGACTAGTCCCAAGGGCGTTACTTCACTTGGCTAGTCGGCTCATATAGCGTGTTAGTACTCACACAGGGGCGTAATAACATGCTAACATGCTATGCGAGCCGACTAGCCAAGTGAAGTAACGCCCTTGTGACTAGTCCCCGCGCTCATTAGCATAAGATATAAGATCTTTAAAAATATTTGTTCTTGATCTCTTTATCTATGCTAGTGTATACAGGGACGGTTAGGCAGGGATTAGCAATATACACCCAGAACTGCTCCTGGCTCTGAGTGCATATTGCACCTGACAGGTTCACTTTAAAGGGAACCTGTCACCAGATTTGGGGCCTATAAGCTGCGGCCACCACCAGCGGGATCTTATGTACACATTCTAACATGCTGCATACCTCCCAACCGTCCCGGATACAGCGGGACTTTCACGCTTTACGTTGTTTGTCCCGTTGCCACGGGCGGGACGGCCGGCTCCCGGGCTCCGCCCACCCACTCTCTCTCCGCCTCCCTGCTTTTCCCTCCTACCATCCTAGTAGACGTGGCATAGAGAGGAGCGCTGCCTGTGCTGCTGCTGGTACAGTAAACTAATCTCCCCAGCGCTGATTTCCCTCCCTCCCCCCTCACCCCCTGCCGCCTGTCTGTGCGGGCGCCCCCCTGCCGCCTGTCTGTGCGGGCGCCCCCCTGCCGCCTGTCTGTGCGGGCGCCCCCCTGCCGCCTGTCTGTGCGGGCGCCCCCCTGCCGCCTGTCTGTGCGGGCGCCCCCCTGCCGCCTGTCTGTGCGGGCGCCCCCCCCGCCGCCTGTCTGTGCGGGCGCCCCCCCGCCGCCTGTCTGTGCGGGCGCCCCCCTGCCGCCTGTCTGTGCGGGCGCCCCCCTGCCGCCTGTCTGTGCGGGCGCCCCCCTGCCGCCTGTCTGTGCGGGCGCCCCCCTGCCGCCTGTCTGTGCGGGCGGCCCGCCGCCTCATTGTGCGGGCGGCCGGCCGCCTCTCTCTGCGGGCGGCTGGCCGCCTCTCTGTGCGGGCGGCCCGCCGCCTGTCTGTGAAGGCGGCCGGCCGCCTGTCTGTGAAGGCGACCGGCCGCCTCACTGTGGCTGCCTGCGTGTCCGTGCTGGAGGCCCGCCGGCTGCCTGCGTGTCCGTGCTGGAGGCCCGCTGGCTGCCTGCGTGTCCGTGCTGGAGGCCCGCCGGCTGCCTGCGTGTTTGTGCTGAATGGGTGTGGATGGGGAGTGGATATGGGCGTGACTGTGAAATGGGTGTGGTTAGGGGGCGTGGCCTAAAAATTTGCCGCGGCGCGCTACGCGCGCCGCAAACTTTGTCCCTCTTTTCCTTCTTTAAAAGTTGGGAGGTATGCATACAGTATGGTCACCATAACTACCACAAAGTATGATGTATACCTCAGACCCCAATACATTTTAATGGTCACCACTGCCCCCATACAGTATATTGTCCATGTCATAGAGAAATTGTAAGATTCATAAGACAGTTTTCTGTTCTCCAGAAAGAGCATATGTGATGTGCACTAAAGTGCACATGTGGTAAATAGCATAAAATAAGGTGTTACTTAAAACTACTAAACCTGACCTGCCTGGTTCTAGTACAGACTAGAGGTCCCAGCTCTGCAGTCCCTAAAGGCCCTTGTGCAGACTGAAGCAACCTAACTGAATGACTCAGATGACCACTCGGACCTTTGCTTCTTAAGCGGCCATTGGGGGTTACCAGTACTTTTTCAAGAATACGGGGGAAGATGCAGAGTAAAATAAGGTAAACCAAAAGTTATAATATGCCAAGAGAAACACAAGACAAACAGGCTGTTGTTCCAAGCAGGGTCCACTTCAGAAATATCAATAGTGGGAAATAGAAGCCCACCAGGTGATAAGGCAAACTAAGGCTACTTTCACACTTGCGTCATTTGGCATCCGTCACGTTGCGTTAGTTTTCTTTAGCCGAGAGAGAAAGAGCCCCCATCATCACCGCACACACCGGCACTACCACCCCCATCATCACCACACACACTCCGGCACTTCAGCCCCCATCATCACCGCGCACATCCTGACACTATCGCCCCCATCATCATCGCACACACCGACACTACCACCCCCATCATCACCACACACACCCCGGCACTACCGCCCCCATCATCACCGCGCACATCCCGCCACTACCACCCCCATCACCGCACACACCCTGGCACTACCGCCCCCATCATCACCGCACACACCTCGGCACTACCGCCCCTATCATCACCGCACACACCCCGACACTACAGTCCCCATCATAACCGCACACACCCCGGCACTACTGCACCCATCATCACCGCACACACCCCGCCACTACTGCACCCATCATCACCGCAAACACCCCGGCACTACCGCACCCATCATCACCGCACACACCCCGACACTACCACACCCATCATCACCACCACACACCCCGACACTACCGCACCAATCATCACCACACACCCCGACACTACTGCCCCCATCATCACCGCACACACCCCGGCACTACCGCCCCCATCATCACCGCACACACCTCGGCACTACCGCCCCCATCATCACCGCACACATCGGCACTACCGCCCCCATCATCACCGCACACACCCCAAGACTACCGCCCCCATCATAACCACACACACATCGGCACTACTGCACCCATCATCACCACACACACACTGGCACTGCCGCACCCATCATCACCGCACACACCCCAGCACTACCGCACCCATCATCACCGCACACACCTCGACACTACCGCACCCATCATCACCGCACACACGCAGGCACTACCACTCCCATCATCACCGCACACACCCCGGCACTACCGCACCCATCATCACCGCACACACCGGCACTACCGCCACTATTATCACCGCACACACGCAGGCACTACCTCCCCCATCATCACTGCACACACTGGCACTACCTCAGTGACATCCCCGCTGACAGCGCGATTCACTTCAGTTGCTGCGTGGAACTGATAGAGAGAGAGTAGCGATATTCTATGGCCGCTCCTGTCAGCTTCATGTAGCAGAGCTGAAAGCGTCGTGGGAGGGGTATTTGGGGATTTTAATAAAGTGATGAAAGAGGGTGTATTTTTGTCTTTTATTTCAAATAAAGGATTTTTTTGGGTGTATGTGTTTATTTACTTTCACTTACAGGTTAATAATGGGGGGGTGGCTCATAAATGCCTGCCATGATTAACCTAGGACTTAGTGGCAGCTATGGGCTGCCATTAACTCCTTATTACCCAGATTGCCACTGCACCAGGGCAATTCGGGATGAGCCGGGTAGAGTCCCGGAACTGTCGCATATAATGGATGTGGCAATTCCGGGCGGCTGCTGGCTGATATTGTTAGGCTGGGGGGCTCCCCATAACGTGGGACTCCCCATCCTGAGAATACCAGCCTTCAGCCGTGTGGCTTTACCTTGGCTGGTATCAAAATTGGGGGGACCGCACGCCGGTTTTTTAAATTATTTATTTATTGTACTGCACGATATAGACTCGCCCACCGGCGGCTGTGATTGGTTGCAGTGAGACAGCTGTCACTCAGTGTGGGGGCGCGTCTGACTGCAACCAATCATAGGCGCCGGTGGGCATGGGAAGCAGGGAATAAAAGATGGAATAATGAGCGACCGGCATTTTCAAAAGAGGAGAAGCCGCCAGAGCAGTGTGACAGCTGCGCAGCGCCGCGCCCGTGATCGGTGAGTATGAGAGAGGGGGTGAGAGGGAGAGACCGACCAACAGAGAGATAGAGAGGCCAGGAGTAATTTTAAACGATTTAGATCATTCTACTGGACATGCTGAGCATGCTCAGTAGAACGTGATGCAATACGTCAGCGGATTCCGCCGCTTAGCGCACTGCGACGGAATCCACCACCATAGACAATCTTTAGACACCTTTGTGGATTCCAATGGAATCTGCCAAGGTGCGTTGTTTTAACGACACCAAAAACATGCTACATGCTGCATTTCCTCCGCTCGGCGCTCAGTCAAAATAACAACTCAGCGTTGCACAGCGGATGCAACGCAGACACTTGCGTCACAGTGCGTCATCAATACAAGTCTATGGAGAATAACGCAGTTCGTTAACGGACTGCCCTATTTTCCATAGCGGCGGATTACGATGAACGCAAGTGTGAAAGCACCCTAAATTACAGCATATGAAACACATGATGGCAGAAAGGCAATGAACACACAAAGTGTCCACACAGAGACAAAGGGGCACTTTGCACACTACGATATCGCAGGTGCGATGTTGGCGGGGTCAAATCGAAAGTGACGCACATCTGGCGTCGCTGTCAATATCGTAGTGTGTAAATCCTTTATGATACGATTAACGAGCGCAAAAGCGTCGTAATCATATCATCGGTGTAGTGTCCGACATTTCTATAATGTAGCTGCAGCGATGGTACGATGTTGTCCCTTGTTCCCCTGCGGCAGCATACATCGCTGTGTGAGAAGCCGCAGGAGGGAGGAACATCTACCTGCGTCATCGCGGCTCACGCCCGCTATGCGGAAGGACGGAGGTGGGCGGGATGTTTACGTCCCGCTCATCTCTGCCCCTCTGCTTCTATTGGCCGCCTGCTGTATGACGTCGTTGTGACACCGCACGACCCGCCCCCTTAGTAAGGAGAGGGTTCGCCGGCCAGAGCGACGTCGCAGGGCAGGTGGGTGCATGTGAAGCTGCCGTAGCGATAATGTTCGCTACGGCAGCAATCACAAGATATCGCTGCTGCGACGGGGGAGGCGACTATCGCACTCAGCATCGCAAGCATCGGCTTGTGATATCGTAGTGTGCAAAGTACCCCAAAGTGTTCAGAACCAAGACAGTGACCGCACCTGATTATGACTCAGTAAGGAAATTTGCTAAGAAAGGGACAACAAATCTGAAATTTGTATACGCAGAGGCAGGCAATTACATTCCCAGGCCAAAGCGTTCTTTAATCAAAGTAGAATCCCAGACAGTTGGGCACCAGTGGTCAGTTATAAATATTGGAGTTTTTAGCGATCCGATATTTATGGAATATACATTTTCAATTTAGTGTCTACAAGAGGGTGAACATGCATATTTTTTCAGAAGTGTAAGACATGCCTATGAGCATCAAATTAATATCAGCTAACTGGATGATGCTAGCCATGCCATGATTTATTTCTATAGAAAGAAAATCTTGATAAGAAATCTGATCATGATAACTTCCACTTGGGACCTCCAGGGGTGTAGATATAAAAAAAGTAGAACATCAAGTGGAGGTAACTTGTGTTACTAAAAGGCAAATACAAAATGTTGGTCCTTGGTCAGTCCTGAGAGGGTGCAGCAGGCTGGAGGTTCTGTCGGTTTTATTAAGGAGTACCTCCCTCCATAAAATTGAAGACATTGCAGTGAGATCAGGTTTAGTAACTTTCTTTGTTTAACTCTTATTTTATGTAATTGTATATACTGTATTGTTTTGTCCCCTTTGTAACATCTTTTAATATATTATTGCAAACATTGCCTACCTTTTGGATTAAATATATAACATTTTATAGCTTTGTTCCTCTTACTCAATAAACTGCATCTCTGAGGCCATGTGCTACCATAACGTATGTCCCAATCTACCTGTATAAATGTGTTTCAATGAGATCAGCTGCACTCCCTCACCGTAAAAAAAAACCTTTTGTTTATTGATCTAACATCATAAAATAGCAGTCACGGTTTATCTGTAAATAAGAAGGGGAGAGAGGGAAAGCAGGTGCAATAGGCCCGGACGGCCATTTTGCACCGCTCAGCACTTCCATGGGTCCAGCTCATCTGAGCCCCATACAGTAGGAGTCCTCCACAGGCCTCAATACAGTATAATGTCCCCCAAGCCCCCATACAGAATGATGTCTCTCACAGCCCCCATATAGTATGTCTGTCACACCTCTCTAAACTGTATTTGATGATACCTCCACTACCTAATTTCCAGTACTATAAGAAAATTATAAAATTTACATTCAACTGATTCTGGGGACCCATCCACTGCGGCCTCCATCTCCTTTCCTATCTTATCTCACAGTAGGCTGGCTGGGCAGATGCAGTGATGTCATTGCGCCAGACGATGTCCCCTATGTGGCAGCGGCTTCCAGCAAGGTGCAGACCGGAAGTAGCTGTCGCGGGCGGAGGGGTGGGAACGCCGCTCGGCTGGAATCGCTGGCGCTCAGGTCCGGTGCTTCTGCTCCTCAGTGGCTCGAGCACGGGGCCGGACCCGGGGCTCAAGCAGCGCCTCCTCGCCCACGAGTGAAAAGGGGGAAGTTTTTGGTGGGTATTTGGGATGTCGGTCGTGACGCCACCCACGGGTTGTGGTGATTGTGGGTGTGGCGCCCTGGACTAGCCAGGTCGTCACAGGGACTACAACACGACACCCCCACCCCGAGATAGGCACATCAGCCAGACACAAAATCCTTGTTGCCTCCCTCCAGGGGCTAATGTCCACACCAGGTGGGGTGGAGCCAGGTGGTTGGCCCCACCCACTGAGGAGTTCACAGTCCTGGAGGCGGGAAAGGAAGTTAGTTAAGCTCGGGCAGAGCTCGAGATCAGTTAGGGAAGTCAAAGTGAGAGGAGTGAAGTAGTAGTAGAGGAGCAAACTGACTGTGTCCGGGTACGTGGCCCGGGCACCGAGAGCAAGGTTGGCAGACGGTGGTGGCTGTCACAGGAGAGGCAGATCAACGCGGAACCGTAGGACCGGGGACGGGCGGTGGCCCGCCGGTACCGAACCGGGGAGCGAAGTGAAGCCAGCACAAACCGGCAGGGCCTGCGGACCCAGACCAGGCTTGGAGTCGCCGTTAAACAGGTCAAATCCGTTAGTGACCAGAACCCCAGGGGTTTCCAAACAGCCAAGACCCGATTGAAGGCAACCGTCCAATCAGCACAAGGGAAATACAGCTACCGCCACAGCTAGAGTTCCCAGGGCCAGAGCCTGCGGACAAAAGGGGTCCCCCAGCCCATATACACGCTGGGGAGCGGGTTACCAGTCGGAAGCCATCGGGACCGAAGATACACAAAAGGTGCAGGGAAAGGCAGCCACCACCAACCGTCCGGGAGAAACCACAGCAGCCGGCTGCGGGACCCGTCCATCCAGCCGTTTGGTTTACCAGAGACTTTGCATCCATTTGTGGCTAAGTGAGTACTACCGTGCTGTCCGGCACCGCGCTGCGCAGTCCAAGCGACCCTGCACCTTGCCCGACCCGGCCTCCCCGTCACCTCACCGGGCCCCGGGACCACCAACCCCCCTACCCACGGAGGGGAGAGAAACATCCCAGCTGCTCCCTGCCATCACTCTCGGGATCCCCATCAACAGCAGCGGTGGTGCCCCAACCTCACCACAAACCGTGGGTGGCGTCACTGACCAAATCCCCCAAACCACACTAACCTCCTTTCACTCACGGGCGAGGTGCGCCGCTCGAGTCCCCGGATCCGGCCCACCGCTAGAGACACCGAGCAGCAGCAGCAGCCGCAGCGCCGGACCCGAGCGTGGTGAGCGCAGCGCCCTCCCTGCCCGCGACAACTTGGCATCACGAACAGGATCTTACCGTTCTACCGGCTGGTAGAGGTGCGCCTTGTGTCCCGCCGAAAAATTTCTGAATCCGCCATCTTGGGCGCGAAGATTTTCCCGCTCAAGAGTCTTCTCGAGCAGTGGAGGCGCGAAATCCGAAGCCCCGCCCCTGAAGAGGAGGTGCTGGGAAAAGACCAAGGGGGGACAGATGGCGTCCGGCCGCATGTAAACCGCGGCTATAAAAGCAGGGACGACAGGACTCTGCAGGAATATTTTGGTTCCTGGAAGATACCGCTGCCAACATGTCCACCCCGTCCGGCCACGCAGAGATCCTGGAGCCGGTGCCCGGAACAGCGACATGGATCAGGGCCCGAACGGCGGGGATCTGTCAGCGCTACCGGAATCAGATATGTCTTCTGATGGAGCAGTGGACTGCGAAGGTGGAGGAGTTAGCTGCGGTCGCCCGGGTGTATGGGATGGAGGCCATGATGGAGGAGCTGGTGAGCAACCCACGCCCCTATGTCCCTGGGGGACCGGCCGCTGCGGCTGAGGGATCCGGTCTGCCCCTGGCCCCCATACTGCCTCAGTCTTCCCTGCCCGCGTGCCCCGCCGCTGCTGGTCCGTCTGGCTTGCGGCCCCCTGCAGCGGCAGCAGAAAGAGTGGCGAGCCCGGAGACTGCGGCAGCTGGCGGCAACCCGCCTGGCGCAGGAACGGATGATAGTGACTCCGGGCCTGAAACAGAGCCTGTCTCGGAGGAGGAGGGAGTCGTTGGCTTGTATGACATGGAGGCCACTTACATCCCACGGAGCAGAAATAATGGATATCAGGCCGCCCTTCCCCGTCGCGCCTGCCATGCGCTGGAGGGGCTGGTACCCGTGTTTCTTCACATGGGGCCGGGTGAGGAGTATGAAAATGAGCAGTAAAGGCAGCGGTCCCTCCGTTGCACCGTTGTCCCCGTTGGGACCACCAGTACCGTTACCTGTTAAATGAAAGTAATCAAACCGAAGTTTTTACCTGATTGGCACTGTGATTGATCCGGCCGTTGCCGACAAGTGGTCCCCGTAGGGACCCTTTGTACCATTGCATAAGAAACTGCTTATGGACATGCCTGAGAACTAGCAGGGCACCCACAAACTAGTGGAAATGTAAATATTTTGGGCATATTTCCGTTGCCGCCTCCACAGAGGCTGATTTGGAGGATGGGCCTGGAGGAAAGTGATGGCCCAGGCCCGCCACTACCGCAACCGGTGGCAATCCTAAGGGGGTCAAGGGTCTCCCATGGATGTGGGGTCTCCTGAAGTGACAGTAGGGTACAAGACACCATACCCGTTCCCGCTCGGGCAGCCTGGATCTGGACTGGGGTCAAGGGGTGCTGCCCACTTCTTAGGGGCAGCATCAGGGCCAGGTTGTTTGGGTGGGAGAGCCGAAGCCGACTGTTATTAATAAAAATGTGTTTGTAACGTTAAAGTACCGTGCCTCCCGTTAAGGGAAGATTCATAAAACATGCTTTTGTTGAATGTTTTCATATGTTTTTACGTTTTTCAGTTGAAAATAAAACCGGTGATGGACGGGCAGCCCGTGGACGGTCTGCATTACCCAAGGGGGAATGTGGCGCCCTGGACTAGCCAGGTCGTCACAGGGACTACAACACGACACCCCCACCCCGAGATAGGCACATCAGCCAGACACAAAATCCTTGTTGCCTCCCTCCAGGGGCTGATGTCCACACCAGGTGGGGTGGAGCCAGGCGGTTGGCCCCACCCACTGAGGAGTTCACAGTCCTGGAGGCGGGAAAGGAAGTTAGTTAAGCTCGGGCAGAGCTCGAGATCAGTTAGGGAAGTCAAAGTGAGAGGAGTGAAGTAGTAGTAGAGGAGCAAACTGACTGTGTCCGGGTACGTGGCCCGGGCACCGAGAGCAAGGTTGGCAGACGGTGGTGGCTGTCACAGGAGAGGCAGATCAACGCGGAACTGTAGGACCGGGGACAGGCGGTGGCCCGCCGGTACCGAACCGGGGAGCGAAGTGAAGCCAGCACAAACCGGCAGGGCCTGCGGACCCCGACCAGGTTTGGAGTCGCCGTTAAACAGGTCAAATCCGTTAGTGACCGGAACCCCAGGGGTTTCCAAACAGCCAAGACCCGATTGAAGGCAACCGTCCAACCAGCACAAGGGAAATACAGCTACCGCCACAGCTAGAGTTCCCAGGGCCAGAGCCTGCGGGCAAAAGGGCTCCCCCAGCCCATATACACGCTGGGGAGCGGGTTACCGGTGGGAAGCCATCGAGACCGAAGATACACAAAAGGTGCAGGGAAAGGCAGCCACCACCAACCGTCTGGGAGAAGCCACAGCAGCCGGCTGCGGGACTCGTCCATCCAGCCGTTTGTTTTACCAGAGACTTTGCATCCATTTGCGGCTGAGTGAGTACTACCGTGCCGTCTGGCACCGCGCTGCGCAGTCCAAGCGACCCTGCACCTTGCCCGACCCGGCCTCCCCGTCACCTCCCTGGGCCCCGGGACCACCAACCCCCCTACCCACGGAGGGGAGAGAAACATCCCAGCTGCTCCCTGCCATCGCTCCAGGGATCCCCGTCAACAGCCGCGGTGGTGCCCCAACCTCACCACAAACCGTGGGTGGCGTCACTGACGAAATCCCCCAAACCACACTAACCCCCTTTCACTCACGGGCGAGGAGCGCCGCTCGAGTCCCCGGATCCGGCCCACCGCTCGAGCCACCAAGCAGCAGCGGCAGCCGCAGCGCTGGACCCGAGCGTGATGAGCGCAGCACCCTCCCCGCCCGCGACATGGGCATCACCGCTGCTGGTGACGGGGGATCCCGGGAGTGATGGCGGAGAGCAGCTAAGGTGTTGACCCCTCCGTGGGTAGGGGCTGTTGGTCCCGGGGCCCCGGTTGGGAAGTAGGGAGGAGGTATAGGTGCAGGTGCCAAGGCGGGGAGGCAGCGTGGGCGCGGGTGCAACGTTGCGGTGCAGCGCGGTGCCGGATGGCACTGTTGTACTCACTCAGACACAGAAGGAAAGAGTCTCTGGTAAACCAAATGGCTGGATGGACAGGGCCCACAGCCGGCTGCGGTGTTCTCACTCTCCCTGGACGGGTTGATGGTGGCTGTCGTTTTCCTGCACCTGTGTAAGTGTATTTGACTCCTATGGCTTCCCACGGGTAGTCCGCTCCCCGGCGTGTACGTGTCGGGAGAGCCCGTTTGCCCGAAGGCACTGGCCCTTGGATCTCTGGCTCTTGGCGGTGGCACTTATACGGACAGGTTGGGCTGTTGCCTTCTGACGGGACTTAGGTGGGAATGAACCCCTGAGGTCCACAGCGCAATCAGATAATTTGACCTTTACGGCGGCTCCCAGCCTGGTCGGGGTCTGAGTATCCTGCCTTGGTGCTTGGCTTCAATCTGCTCCCCGGTTCGGTACCGGCGGGCCACCGCCCGACCCCGGTCCTACGGTTCCGCTGACCTACACCAACTCCTGCAGACGGCCACCACCGTCTGCTGACCTTGCTGAACGTTCCTGGTCTCCAACCCAGACACCAACAGTTTTCACTCCTCTCACTTTCACTGTCTACCACCAACTCTTACTACTGTCTTTTACCATCTCCAGGCCTGTGAACTCCTCGGTGGGCGGGGTCAACCGCCTGGCTCCGCCACACCTGGTGTGGACATCAAGCCTGGAGGGTGGCAAAAAGTATTTGATTGATCCCCTAACCAGGGGAGGGGGTGTGTGTGTGATGTTAGTGTACTGTGACCCCTGGGGGTCCAGGGCGTCACATAGCCAGCATCTAGCTGGAGAAAGTGAGGCAGAAGGAAGCCGGTGGTTCTGGGCTCTACCACACCTGTTAACAGTATCAGCATCTTTAGGATGCAATTACTGTTAAAGTTCCAACCACTGTATGATCAGGCAACGCCAACATATCTGGTTGCCTGATGACTCCCATGTACTTGGACGGGAGATGATGGGGTCTCTCAATTATTTTGACGCAGCTATTCATATTGACCAAGTAGGAAGGTGGAAGCACTGATTGTGGATGAGCAGCAGAGTGTCAGCTGTGATATACAATTAGCAATTTAGCATCCACTTTTTATACTATGTTCGGCTCCTCCATTATACATGTATTGAAGGGTGTGCAATGTACGTGATGTCATATTTATTGAGCTCATTGTGAAGGAGTTAATACACTATTACATTAATAATGCATCTTCACTTAGCTTTCATCAATATTATGTAGCCTATAATTCTCTTTCAATTTAATAGAAACTGGATTAAGTATTATATTTTACGTAAAGATATTATGTAAACGTATCAGCATAACTAAGATAGGATAATAATATATCATATTTTAAGCAAGTTGGCACAATAGTGACCTGTTTCTATAAATGGTCCAAGGTCTTAAATGGGATTCTGCTGGTAAGAGGATTTGGACAGTTTTAACAGGACACATTAGATCAAGACGTGTGCAGCACAATGTGAGAAGCAGGCACTCATCTTCAAAGGTTTACTGGACAGGGAAAGTGTTATGTTAAAACTAAGTAGCAATATCAATGCTACCCGTCTGGATGATACACATACAACTGGGTCCAGAAGTATTTGGGCAGTCACAAAACTTTCATTCTATAGTACAATCATTTTGAAACAATGCCATGAACACGTAATACAAGTGTAGAATTTCAGCATTAATCCAATGGGTATATCAAAAACATAGCAGCAAGAGGGTATCCCACAAGCGGTCTTGTTGTGGTGTCCAAAAAGTTGAGACTGCCAAAAATTTGGGTTTTCACAAAGTTTGCTGCTTCAGCGTTTTTAAATCTCTTAGTCAGATGTTTCTAAAGTTACTGAAGTATAATTTTGAGAGTTTCATGAGTTTTTAAACTTTTATTGAAAATACATCAAGTTTATGGAAAGACTTAAGGGGGCTTTACACGCTAGCGATATCGGTACCGACACGGGCGTATCGCTGCCCGTCGCGCACAAAATCGCGCTCCCCCGTCACACGGCTTACCTGCCCTGCGACGTCGCTCTGGCTGGCGATCCACCTCCTTTCTAAGGGGGCTGGTCATTCTGCGTCACACGGCAGGTGTCCAATAGAAGCGGAGGGGCGGAGATGAGTGGGACGTAACATCCCTCCCACCTCCTTCCTTCCTTATAGCCGGTGGAGGCAGGTAAGATGTTCCTCGCTCCTGCGGTGTCACACACAGCGATGTGTACTGCCGCAGGAACAACATCGCTAATGAGAGGTAAACGATTTTTTGTTTTAGGACGACCTCTCCGCGGCAAACGATTTTGGCCGCTTTTGCATTCGTTTTAGGTCTCACATAAGTGTCACACGCTGCGATATCGTTAATGACGCCGGATGTGCGTCACTACGACGTGACCCAGACGATAAAACATTAACAATATCGTAGCGTGTAAAGCCCCCTTTAGGCCCAGATTCATCAGATCATTGTTGTCCATGGACATTTTGGAGTCAGATGCGAAGAGGCGCACATCTCTTAATAAATCACGCACGCTAGAAAAGTGGTGGCATGCTACTATGTGTGCCTTTGTACAAGTCCTATTCCAGTCAGAAACTAGAGTAAGATTTGTGGTATAAATCACCCAATAGATTTTAATTTCTGAGAATGAAAATTAGTTATATTCTACTGTACACAATGCTGTGAACCCTGATGAAGAGTATACGCTCAGAAAGTGTTGAATGAAATCACTCATCTATGAACCGGTATCATCCTTTTATGAACAAGCAGCGTGGTTTTTAACCCTCTCATCTCTACAATCTGCATATGTACTGTGAAGCATTGTGCTATCAGTTTTGCAGTGTTTGACAGAATCTGAGCGGAAAATATAGCTCCGTATACTTCACATCTCATGCTACTATGTCTATCCGCAGTCACATCATTAGTTCATTACTAGAGTTGAGCGCGGTTCGTGGTTCGTGGTTCTCCAGTTCTAGGCTCGAGTGATTTTGGGGCATGTTCTAGATCGAACTAGAACTCGAGCTTTTTGCAAAAGCTCGATAGTTCTAGAAACGTTCGAGAACGGTTCTAGCAGCCAAAAAACAGCTAAATCTTAGCTTGGTTTCTGCTGTAATAGTGTAAGTCACTCTGTGAATCAAACTATTATCACATTTCAGTGTATAGTGTGCGTGAACAGCGCCTTCAGATCACTGCTGTTTCTATAATGGCGATCGCCATTTTTTTTTTTTTTTTTCTTGTCTTCCTTCCCTAAGCGCGCGCGTCTTGTGGGGCGGGCCAGCATGTCAGCCAATCACAGACACACACACACCTAAGTGGACTTTGAGGCAGAGAAGCAACGGCATGTGTGATAGGATCTGCATGTCACATGTCCCTGCATTATAAAACCGGACATTTTCTTCACGATCGCCATTATCTGCCTTCTGCGTCTTTGGTGTCAGACATCACTGTCGCAGTTCCGTCCTTTGTCCTATCGCCGATACAGCTGTATGCGCTGCATACACAGCGTTAGACAGCTTAGGGAGAGCACATTCTAGCAGTCCTTTTAAGGGCTCGTACCGGCAGGGTCAGAGAGCCATAGGTGACAGGTCCTGCAAACAGCAACAGCGTCTGTGTAGCCCAGGTCAGGGATTTCCTCCCTGCATTTCACCATTAGGAGGGAATAGAAAGGCAGGCTTCCATTCCTCTACCCAGAGCACCACAATCCTGCCACTGTACCCTCTTGTCCTCTGCACACTCCAACTCATTCTAAGTAAGCCATTATACTAGCAAACACTCAGTGTACCTAGTGGCATCCTATACGTGGCTATTGGACTTTGCTATAGTCCCACTAGTGCCAAGACATTTGCAGAGCGCATCTGCCTGCGTTGCACACTCCAACAAATTATAACGAAGCCATTATACTAGCAAACACTCAGTGTACCTAGTGGCATCCTATACGTGGCTATTGGACTTTGCTATAGTCCCACTAGTGCCAAGACATTTGCAGAGCGCATCTGCCTGCGTTGCACACTCCAACTAATTATAACTAAGCCATTATACTAGCAAACACTCAGTGTACCTAGTGGCATCCTATACGTGGCTATTGGACTTTGCTATAGTCCCACTAGTGCAAAGACATTAGCAGAGCACATCTGCCTGCATTGCACACTCCAACTAATTATAACGAAGCCATTATACTAGCAAACACTCAGTGTACCTAGTGGCATCCTATACGTGGCTATTGGACTTTGCTATAGTCCCACTAGTGCCAAGACATTTGCAGAGCGCATCTGCCTGCGTTGCACACTCCAACAAATTATAACGAAGCCATTATACTAGCAAACACTCAGTGTACCTAGTGGCATCCTATACGTGGCTATTGGACTTTGCTATAGTCCCACTAGTGCTAAGACATTTGCAGAGCACATCTGCCTGCATTGCACACTCCAACTAATTATAACGAAGCCATTATACTAGCAAACAGTCAGTGTACCTAGTGGCATCCTAAACGTGGCTATTGTACTTTTGTCAATTCACAGTATTGGAACGTTATTTGCAGCACGTCTGCCTGCATTGCACACTCTAACTTTTTTAAACTCAGCCATTATACTAGCAAACAGTCAGTGTACCTAGTGGCATCCTAAACGTGGCTATTGTACTTTTGTCAATTCACAGTATTGGAACGTTATTTGCAGCACGTCTGCCTGCATTGCACACTCTAACTTTTTTAAACTCAGCCATTATACTAGCAAACAGTCAGTGTACCTAGTGGCATCCTAAACGTGGCTATTGTACTTTTGTCAATTCACACTACTGCAAATCTATGTGCAGCACCTCTGCATGACAACCTCGTGCTCTGTTTTTAATAAGCTATAATAGCACAAAATACTGCCATTTTGTGGCATCATAGAACTGGCTGTTGTATTCCATTAGTGCCCCACTGGTGACAAGCTATTTCTAGCACCTCTACATCACACCCTCATGCACATTTTGCTACGCTAATGTTATAGCAAACTCATGGAATTCATTGCTGCATTTCATAATTCGGAGGGATAGAAAGTCAGGCTTCCTTTAGCTTTTCCTTCTGTTCATAGACAGCATCTCCAAGACAAATTTCCCCTCCACGTCTAAGTGTGGAGAGGCAGCTAGTGCGCATGCGTGTGCCGATGTACCCCAGCTGCAGCATAATTACAGTGTTTCGCCTAGTGAGTATGCTCAGCCTGACTGTGCCATTCCTGACGCTAAGTTTTCATTTCGGGATACAGCGCATGCTCCCACACTAAGTGTGAAAAGCCTCTTTGCACAGGTGCTTGCATTCCGTGCCGGGTCTAAGTCCTGTTTTGGGCATAGACACCATGCTAAAGCTGATAGTCTTTTTTCAGAGACTGTATTTCATGCTACTGAGCATGCTCAGGCACTTCCTGCATCAGAGACTAGGTCCGGTAATGAACTCTTTGGCCCTGGCCCTGATGTGGGGGTCCCATATAGACCACAGGGCATCAGGTGTCCTCCCAAATGGCTTGCAGAGGCCCACACCTATGACTTGTCACCGCATTATTGATGCTCAGCCGATGACTGGTGAGGTGTTTGGGTCATGGCAGCCATGAGGTCATCATTGAAGTTGCGTTTCCAAATAGGACGCTAGTTATGCCACTCATGACGTGTCACTCTACTTTTGTCTCCAGGAGGTGCATTGTGGTTCACCCTGGTTTGGGGCGGACCCAGGTTATAAAAGGGGCTGGAGCCAACAAGGAGGTGCGCAGTCTTCTATTATGCTCCGAAAGAGCACACCTCCATGTGTTGAACCCATTGCGGCTTTAGGCCAGAGGTAGGCAGGGATCGGGTGGTGGATGCAGGCCACCACCACAGTTGGTAACGCAGAACGGTTAAGACCAGCTCCTGTCCTAACAGTCCTGCTTGTGCAGCCCAGTGGCATTAACAGGCCTGCTGCTGCTGATGCGCCTGCTGTCCACAGGTGTGGCCCCTACGCACACGGTCAGCGTACTCAATGGCCCCTGTGTTGTTAACAGGGAGTTCCTGGGCTGGGTGGGCATGTGGACCCTGTGACGCTAACAGGGCTCACAGTCTCCAGATCCGAATGGCGTCTAACTCGGTTCAGGCTACTATTAGTTTCATAGCCACACAGCTCTGTATCCTCCACCAAACCTTCAAGTTGCCAACCTCTCCTTTTCCAACTGGGAGCACGGTGGACACTGACTGCTGATGGGGATATATACCTTTCTCTTTCTTTTCTTATTAATTTTCGTTATATAGCGGTCACAGATTATATACCACTTTATCCAAATCTGCCAGTCCCACTGTAACAGATGTTGTTTCTTCAGCAAATGTTACAGTTGCTTAACCACCAAATCCACGGACCAAAACTTTTTTCCCCTTTCCAACACACCTGTTCCCCTTTCCAACAGCATCTGTCCTTTTTCAACTCATTTTGGGATATGACCAAAAGTGCAACTGTGCAGGGACACCGTACTCAACGCCATCTCAGCACAGCAGCCATCCCTCGGTCCCTCCGATGTGGACAAGTAAAAGACCATTTCCTCCTATCCATGACAAAGCGTTGAGATTCACTCTGTGCAGCACTGGTGTTTAGTGGACAAGTAGATCTAAGATTGCGTACCACATTCTGCAGATACTCCTGTATACGTGCGTCTATTTCTATGGCAGGAATTAGTTCGCCAAATTTTGTCTTGTACCGGGGATCTAACAGTGTGGCAACCCAGTATTCAGGATTAGTTCAAATTCATACAATCCGAGGGTCATGTAGGTAGTGCAGCAAGAAGGCGCTCATGTGTCTTGTGCATCCAGGAGGACCAAGTCCTTGGTGTGTTGGTGGCAGAGAGGTGAGAATCGTGCATCCTTCCTCTGCCCTCTACCCACAACCTCGCACAACCGAAATGTGAGCAAGCTCTCACTCATCTGCTGAGTCTTCCATGCCCATCGCCAGTTCGTCCTCCATTTCTTCATGGGCTCCTGCACTTTCATCAACACTTTTTGCTGATACTATGCGCCCTTGTTAATCCCTCTCCCTCACCATGAATGCCGCATAGGTGCCGCTGACCATCTGGACCTCGTAGATCTTGTTATCCCTTCCGCATATGACTCCTCCTGTACTTCCTCCCCTTCCTCTTGTCCCAACACCTGACTCCGAATAATAATTACAGTGTGCTCCATCATGTAGATGACCAGAATTGTCACGCTGAGAATGACATTGCCAGTGCTAAACATCTTCGTCGACATTTCAAAACTGTGTAGCAGGGTGCATAGGTCCTTGATCTGACACCACTCCAGCAGCGTGATCTGCACCACCTCTGGATCAAGTTATCCCAGGCTATATGTCTTACCGTATTTCAGCAGGGCTCTGCGGTGCTGCCACACACGCTGCAACATGTGCAGATTCCAATTCCTGCGTGTCGAAACATCGCATTTACGGCGTTTAACTGCCAGACCCTAAGACTTCCGGAGTGATGAAAGTTGTTGAGCTGCTGTGTGCGCACGATGGAAGTGAGCACATAGCGAGCGTGCCCACTGCACAAGGCCATGTAGGCCGTGATGGTGTTTTAAAAATTGCTGGCGAATTCGGTTCAACACGTGAGCCCTAAAAGGCACGTGTGTCACATTGCCCTGAGGATGGCCCGCAGCCAGGTTTGCATCATTGCCGCACACGGCTGTTAAGTCACCAACGTAGTCCGCTCCGTCAATTTGTACTCCGGTTGCCAGGTGACAACGTGTTCCTTTCATGAATAGTGCTGATGATGTGAGAGTAGTCGATGCCAGCGGCGCAGGTGGACGCAGGTTATGCTCACCCACTGGGCTGCATTACCTTGACAGATGCAGAATCTCTGGCTGAATGTAGCTGGTGGGTATCTCACAGATGAAATACCATCATTCAGCTACAACCAATGGGAAGACACCACACCCTTTTTTATGCCCATCCTGTCTGCAGACCACTGCCAGACATAGCTATGAACCTCTGGTTAATTTTACCCCCAGTTCAGTTTTATGATTTTGTGTGCTTGTTACCTGACTACTTTTCCTGCTTGCTGTTTATGTACCTTGTTGGCCGATACGCATTTCAACTCTGCTTGTTTTCTGATTCTTTCCTGGCCGTCCCATTCTGTTCCTGTTCCTCAATTAATGTTTTGACCCTGCCTGACTACTATTCTCTGTAATAGCGGTGTGACTCACATTTCCCATACATTTCAAAGTAAAGCTTTGACCGCCTGATGGCATTGAGCTCTGCTGCCAGCATAGTAAGGAGGTGTGTGGTAGTCCTTGTGCGCAGTTGCAAGGAAGGGTGGCCTGACCACACAGGGTTTGCGCCAAGGTAGAGGACCCACACGAGGTTGAAGAGGCAGAAGCAGTGTATTAACTTCTACATACAGAACAAGGATTGAAACAACTCGTGGGGACGGCAAGACTTGTACAGCAGACCCTTCTCCATCTCTCACCATAGTTTGCCAGTGCCCAGTCAGTGACATGTAATGACCCTGTCTATGCTTACTGGTCCAAGTATCTGTGTTGAAATGCACCCTGTCGCACACAGATTTTCTCAAGGAAGTGGTGATGTTGTGTGCGACATGCTGGTGTAGCGCGGGCATGCTTTTCTTGGAGAAGCAGTGGTGATTGGGCATGTGGTACTGGGGCACAGCGACAGACATAAGGTCTGTAAAATCCTGTGTGTCCACTACGCGTAAAGGCAGCATTTCGGTAGCCAACAGCTTACAGAGGGATAGAGTCAACCACTTAGCTTTGTCATGGGTCGCAGTAAGTGGCCTTTTATTTGACCACATCTGAGGGAAAGAGATCTGGCTGCTGTCTGTAGACGGTGTTGAGTAGGGTGTCCCTGGAAAAATGCAGGTTTGTGAGAAAAGTGCAGGCGGAGACATGATGTTGCCTTCATCTTGCCTTCAGATCTGTTCATCTTGTATCATTTTTAAAAAACACATCAAGCAAGGGTTACTCCAAGCGGAGTCTACCTTTTTTCCCAACATTGGGCACACAGACACCCCATCAGTGGCAGCACTTGTGCCCTAGTTGCAAACAGGATGTTTTGATTTGCATCAAGCACATTCCAAATCCACAAGCATTTACTCTCCCCAGGCTGACACAGGGGTAGTAAATTCCTTCTGGATCCATGACTTGTTCATTTTGATGAACGTCAGTGTGTCCACATTGTCACTGGACAGACGCGTGCGCTTATCTGTCAGCACACACCCAGCAGCACTGAAGAAGACACGTTCAGAGACAACGCTGGCAGCTGCACACGACAAAATCTCCAAGGCGTAACTGGAGAGCTCTGTCAATTTTTCTAGATTTGAAGCCCAAAAGGAGCAAGGCTCCATTTGCAAAGTCATTGCATCGATGTTCATTTGGAGATACTCCTGTATCATCCTCTCCATCCGTTGACTATGTGTCAGACTTGTTGTCTCTGGTGGCCTTGCAAAGGAGGGTCTAAAAAAATTATGAAAATATTCCATAAAATTGCTGTTACCAGCACCAGATACGGTCCTACTGGTACGGGTAGACTGTTGAAGATGACGATGCCGTCCCATGTTTGTCAAGTTACAACTGGGAGAATCACTCCCTTCACCTGCACGGTTGTTTGGTGTAAAAGCCGAGCTAAGATCGAGTAACAGCTTATGCTGATACTCCAGCATACGTGCGTCCCTTTCTATGGGTGGAATTATGTCACAAAATTTGGACTTGTCCCGGGGATCTAATAGTGTGGCAAGCCAGTAGTCATCATCACTTCTAATTTTGACAATCCGAGGGTCATGTTGGAGGTAGTGCAACAAGAAGGCACTCATGTGTCTTGCGCAGCCATGCGGACCAAGTCCACGCTGTGTTTGTGGCATAGAGGTGCTAACCGTTCTTTCTTCCTCTGACATCTCCCCCCAACCTCTTTCAACTGAATTTTGACCAAGGTCTCCCTCATCCGCTGAGTCTTCCATGTCCATGGACAGTTCGTCCTCCATATCTTCATGTCCTCCTGCACCTTCCTCAACATCTCGCCTGCTACCATGCGCCCTTGTTGATCCCTGTCCCCCATGGTCCCATGCCTGCCGCGTTGGTGATGATGAACGTCTGGACCTTGGTGATGTTGTTGTGTCTTGCGCATATGAATCCTCCTGTAGTTCCTCCCCTTCCTGTTGTCCCACCCCCTGACTCCGAATAGTGTTTAGCGTGTGCTCCAGCATGTAAATGACTGTAATCGTCATGCTGATAATGGCATTGTCAGCGCTAAACATATTCGTCGCCATGTCGAAACTGTGCAGAACGGTGCATAGGTCCTTGATCTGAGATCACTCCATCAGGGTGATCTGCCCCACTTCTGCATCTCGTTGGCCCAGGCTATACATCATGACGTATTGCACCAGGGCTCGCCGGTGCTGCCACAGTCGCTGTAACATGTGGAGAGTTGAATTCCAGCGTGTCGCCACATCGCATTTCAGGCGATGAACCGGCAGGCCGAAAGACTTCTGGAGCGATGCAAGTCGCTCAGCTGCGGCGGTTGAACGGCGGAAGTGAGCACTGCAGACAGTTTACGTGCCCTGGTCAGAAGGCCATCTAGGCCGGGATAGTGTGTTAAAAATTGCTGGACAACAAGGTTCAACACGTGAGCCATACAAGGCACGTGTGTCACCTTGCCCAGGCGAAGGGCCGCACCCAGGTTTGCAGCATTGTCGCACACGGCCTTACCAGGCTGCAGGTTGAGTGGAGACAACCATTTATTAAACTCGGACCGCAGAGCTGACCACAACTCCTCAGCTGTGTGACTCTTATTCCCAAGACATGTCAAGCTAAAGACCGCCTGATGCCGTTGCGCTCTGCTGCCAGCATAGTAATGAGGGGTGCGTGATTCCTTCTGCGCAGTGAGAACGCTGGTGGCCTGACCAGGCAGGCTTGGGGCGGAGGTGGAGGACCCAGATGAGGTGGAGGATGCAGAAGCAGTGGCGGAACTTGGACAGACAGAGGATTGACACACAAGTCGTGGGGACGGCAAGACTTGTGCAGCAGACCCTTCACCATCTATCAACATAGTTACCCAGTGCCCAGTCAGCGACATGTAACGTCCCTGTCCATGCTTACTGGTCCAAGTATCGGTGGTGAAATGCACCCGTTCACACACAGAGTTTCTCAAGGAAGCGGTGATGTTGTGTGCGACATGCTGGTGTAGCGCGGGCACACCTTTCTTAGAGAAGTAGTGGCGACTAGGCATCTGGTACTGGGGCACAGCGACAGACATAAGGTCTCTAAAATCCTGTGTGTCCACTAGGCGGAAAGGCAGCATTTCGGTAGCCAACAGCTTACAGAGGGATAGAGTCAACCTCTTAGCTTTGTCATGGGTCGGAGGAAGTGGCCTTTTATTTGACCACATCTGAGGGACAGAGATCTGGCTGCTGTGTGTAGACGGTGTTGAGTAGGGTGTCCCTGGAAAAATGCAGGTTTGTGAGGAAAGTGCAGGCGGAGACATGATGTTGCCTTCATCCAACGTAGGTGCTATCGATGTCTGAGAGAGCTGTACACACTCACTTGTTTCCCCTTCCAAACCAACTGACGACCTACCAAGCAAACTGCCTGTTGCGGTTACAGTGGTGGAAGTTTTGCGTGGAAAAACAGGTGTGACAGCTGTCCCCACAGTCCTAGAAGATGAAGAGCGCGCGGATGCACTGGAAGGGGCGGGCGGTGGATGGTTCGCTCCGCTAGGCAGCATTGCAGCACAGTGAGCTTCCCACCGGGACCTATGATATTTATTCATGTGACGATTCATGGAAGAAGTTGTCAAACTGCTGAGGTTTTGACCTCTACTAAGAGAATCATGACAAATTTTACATATCACATGATTTGGGCGATCTTTTTCTATGTCAAAAAAGGAACAGGCTAGGCAAGGCTTAGAGGCCATGCGACCTGTTGATGCACCCCGAATGATGCTCATAGGCAGAGTGGTGGCTGAGGATGCAGTTGTAGACTGTGTCCAGGAAGGCGCCAGGTAATTTCGTCGTCGGTTGCATCCTCCTCCACCGCCTCTGTTGACCTCCTCGAGTGTCTGACTGGGGGTTGACAGTAGGTGGGATCTAGAACTTCATCATCAATTGTTGTGTTTGCACTCCTCTCCCCCTCAGACCGAGCCTCTTCTTGCCCTGACCGAATATTTAAGTTGTCATCCCAATCGGGTATCTGCGTCTCATCTTCATCAGTATGTTCCTCATTGCCTATAACCACAGTTGTTGGAAAGGCAGCATTTTGGTAGCCAACAGTTTGCATTTTATGAAAGTCAACCTCCAAGCCATGTCATGCCCTTCTAAAAGCATGTATAACACAGCGAGGGGACTCCAACCACAGTCTCCCTCGTTTCCACTCACTGGGCCACACACACCCCACTTGACTGGCATCGGTTGAGCTCCCTTTTGAAAAAGAAAAAGATGCTTTGCATGAAGCACTCTCAAAAATACGCGTGCCTTTCCCGTCCCCTGGCTGACCCAGGGGAAGAAAAGTCCTCTGAGAGCCATGACTTGTTCATCTTGGTTCTTTTAGAGACACAGCGAGGGGACTCCAACCACAGTCTCCCTCGTTTCCACTAACTGGGCCACACACACCCCACTTTACTGGCATCGGTTGAGCCCCCTTTTGAAAAAGAAAAAGATGCTTTGCATGAAGCACTCTCAAAAATACGCGTGCCTTTCCCGTCCCCTGGCTGACCCAGGGGAAGAAAAGTCCTCTGAGAGCCATGACTTGTTCATCTTGGTTCTTTTAGAGACACAGCGAGGGGACTCCAACCACAGTCTCCCTGGTTGCCACTCACTGGGCCACACACACCCCACTTGACTGGCATCGGTTGAGCTCCCTTTTGAAAAAGAAAAAGATGCTTTGCATGAAGCACTCTCAAAAATACGCGTGCCTTTCCCGTCCCCTGGCTGACCCAGGGGAAGAAAAGTCCTCTGAGAGCCATGACTTGTTCATCTTGGTTCTTTTAGAGACACAGCGAGGGGACTCCAACCACAGTCTCCCTCGTTTCCACTCACTGGGCCACACACACCCCACTTGACTGGCATCGGTTGAGCTCCCTTTTGAAAAAGAAAAAGATGCTTTGCATGAAGCACTCTCAAAAATACGCGTGCCTTTCCCGTCCCCTGGCTGACCCAGGGGAAGAAAAGTCCTCTGAGAGCCATGTCCACATTGTCAGTGGACAGACACGTGTGCTTATCTGCCAGCAGACCCACAGCAGCACTGAAGACAGGTTCCGAGAGAACGCTGGCTGCAGGACACGACAAGATCCCCAAGACGTACGTGGCGAGCTCAGGCAATTTATCAAGATTGGAAGCCAAGAATGAGCAGGGCTCAAGTTGCACATTAATGGAATCGATGTTTCCTTGCATATACTCATATATCTGTGTGTCCTCCTCTTTTTCCTTGTCCAGCTCTTTTGTTTTCGCATGAGTATATGTCCTTGTCACTTTCCCATGTGTTGTGAGTTGTTTGTGACCTTTTGGACACCTTTGAGGGTGTTTTCTAGGTGTTTTTCTGTGTTTGTGATTGCCTGCCATTGTTTCCTATGCAGTTCGAGTTCGGTTCGTCGAACGTTCGACGAACCGAACTCGAACGGGAGGTCCGTTCGGCGAACCAACCTCGAGCCGAACCGCGACCGGTTCGCTCATCTCTATTCATTACTAGACCCCCAATGACACAGTTCCATTGGCAGCAATACATAGCTATGCCATAACCTTGCCTCCACCATATGTGATAGATGATGTGTTTTGCTTTGAATCATTAACCCCTACTTCCTCGAGTTATTTTTTGTTTTTGCTGTTTCCTTCCCTTCTTCCAACAGCCATAGCTTTTCATTTTTCATTTTTCTGACAATATTGCCATATGAAGATTTGTTTTTTCCAGGACAAGTTTGTCATGCGATGTTCAGTTCCAAACTCCTTAGGTGCCGCGGCAGCGTCAGGCTCTGTTCACACGAAGTCTGACAAGCGACCTGATGTCTCCTAATTATTGAGCCAGGTTCATTGAATTGGTCGGTGGCTGACCCCCACCTTGCTATGCACCCCAATTTGGGATGTATTCCACCTGTCTAGATTTTGGCAATTGGTGGCTGTTCACATATAGTCATCAGGCCCTGTCCACAGGCTATTTATTTCATGCAGCATTTGCTTGGGCCTGTCTCGCCCACAGCCATGATTCAGTCATGGGTACGGGATTGAAAAACACCAAGTAATTGCTGCTAAGAGAAGTTCTACTTTTATACTTGTGAGGCCGTATATTTTAGAGAAGGACTGCCCCAATTAGATTTGCCATGACGTTGGCGGGGTAGCTCAGGAAATTGCAATTTTTTGCCAGAAATCTCAAATTTTATAATAAGTACAGTTTCAAATTTTTAGTGCTGTAGTGCACATTTAGTGCTAGCTTTTTTGTTTTTCTGTTCACACTGAGTCTGACAAGCGACCTGATGTCTCCTAATTATTGAGTCAGAGCTGGGCATCAGCTGTTTCATGACGAATATTTCTCAGCCCTGCAGGAGTTAATTCCTGCACACCTGGGGAGCTCCGCTAGCAGTCTCCTTCCTATATAAGGTACTGGATCCTGGTGCTCAGTGACGATAATAGTTCTGGCTTGTGCAGCGATTCCAGTCTTACAGTGGTGATCCAATCTTTGGTGATCTGTGGTGTGCTATACTGTGTGGTTCGGAATTTTCCCAGTTGTTAGTTTACTTCCTCCCTTTTACGTTATTTTTCCCTGTGCACGTATTTTCGCTACTTTGTGTTTGGTTGCCAAGTGTATGAGTATTGGATTTTCCCCTGTCTGTGTTTAGTTATGGAGTTTGTGACTATGGTCCCAGCCTAGCCCTGGGGGGAGGGGAGTTACACCACAGCTAGGACAGGAGTTAGGATCACGCTGTCGACTCAGACCTTGCTACCATCAAGCGTACCTCTCAGATAAGGGACAGCACAGGGTCCCCAGTATGAAGGCCAACCTAGGTGTCCCCACTGACCAGTCATCTCATCCCCGTGACAGAGATGTACTTTTCAATGACACCATTGATTCTGCCACATGTTGTAGTGGAAAACGGGAAAAAAATTCCAAGTACAGTAAAATTGCTAAAGAAGTCCAATTCCACAAAGGTTTTTTCTTTTCTTTATTTAAAATGTTCAATATATAGTAAAACTGACCTGACAATCTGATTCCCCAGGTCAGTACGACTATGTAGATACCAAACCCGTATAGTTTTGGGTTTGTTTTTACTTAAGAAGTAGAAAGAAATTAAGAAAATTGTCAAAAAAAAAGTAGCTTTTGTCACCATTTTTCAAGACCCATAATATTCTCATTTTTTGGGATCTAAGGCTGCGTGTGGGCTTATTTTTTACTCCCTGAGCAGTTGGTTTTACTGATAGCATTTTTGGGATTTGGGAGGAAATTATATTTTGATCGCTTCTTATTGCATTCTATTTCAATGTTGCAGTGACCCAAAAACAACATAATTTTGGCATTTTCATTTTTTTTCTCGTTACATTAACAAATCAGATAAATTTATTTTAGATTTTGATAGATCAGGAATTTCTGAAAGCTGCTATACCAAATATGAGGTTTTTTTTTTTATTATTGTTTTATTTGTAATGCAGCTAATGAAAAGCGATTTGAACTTTTGTATTTTTTTTCAAACTTTTTTTCTTTACTTTTTATTGAATTTTATTATCCCCTTAGGGGACTTGAAGCTGTAATTGTCAGATTACCTATGCTATACATAGCAGTGCATCAGCACTTCTTTGTATACAAGAAATCATGATCTACTATAAATGCTGGCCACGGGCCGGCATTCACACGAGAATTATGATGGGGGTCATCCGCTAACCCTTGGTTGTCATAACAACCCATCAGCGCACTGCGATCGCGTGATGGGGGCGCCGATGGGTGGGATTAGTGGCACGCTTCTTGTTAACGTGTGTTAAATGCCGGTGTCAGGAATTGACAACAGCATTCAACTGGTTAACAGCCGCGGGTGGATCTCCGATGCACCTGTAGCTGTTAAGCCTGCTTTACACACTTCAATAAATCTTTCAATCCGTCGTCGGGGTCAAGTTGTAAGTGACGCACATCCGGCATCGTTCGTGAGGTATTTGCGTGTGAAACCTACATGCGATCGATATTGAACGAAAATACGGTGATCGCATACACGTCGTTTATTCCTCATACATTGGACGTTTAGTAGTACGAAACTAGTCAATTGTAATGTGTGACATCACTCATACGATTTCGGTGTCTGATGCTATGTGCGCAGGTGTGCACTCTGCACCGCAGCTTAAAAAAGGTCTGCTTCAGAGCGCAGCTGAAAAGCTGCGTTCTGAAGCGCCTCACAATGTCTGTCATGCACGAATCTCTGTCAGTCCGTCACTATCTCTGTCCCTCTCTCTCTGTCCATGTCAGTCTATCCCCCGCTCTCATATACTCACCGATCCCCGATGCTGCACGGCATTCACACTGCTGAGGCGGCTTTTACTGTTTTGAAAAAGCCGGCCGCCCATTAAACAATCTGGTATTCCCTGCTTTCCCCGCCCACCGGCGCCTATGATTGGTTACAGTGAGACACGCCCCCCACGCTGAGTGACAGGTGTCACACTGCACCCAATCACAGCAGCCGGTGGGCGTGTCTATACTGTGCAGTGAAATAAATAATTAAATAATTAAAAAAAACGGCGTGCGGTCCCCCCCAATTTTAAAACCAGCCAGATAAAGCCATACGGCTGAAGGCTGGTATTCTCAGGATGGGGAGCTCCACGTTATGGGGAGCCCCCCAGCCTAACAATATCAGCCAACAGCCGCCCAGAATTGCCGCATACATTATATGCGACAGTTCTGGGACTGTACCCGGCTCTTCCCGATTTACCCTGGTGCGTTGGCAAATCGGGGTAATAAGGAGTTATTGGCAGCCCATAGCTGCCAATAAGTCCTAGATTAATCATGTCAGGCGTCTATGAGACACCTTCCATGATTAATCTGTAAATTACAGTAAATAAATACACACACCCGAAAAAATCCTTTTTTGGAAATAAAAAACACACACACATTCCCTGGTTCACCACTTTAATCAGCCCCAAAAAGCCCTCCTTGTCCGGCGTAATCCAGGATGCTCCAGCGTCGCATCCAGCGCTGCTGCATGGAGGTGACCGGAGCTGCAGCACACACAGCCGCTCCGGTCACCTCCACGCAGGTAATGAAGACAGCGGTGGATCCAGCGGTGGCCGCGGGTAACCTCAGTGACAGATCAGCTGATCGCGCTACTCACCTCAGTTGCTGCGTGGAGGTGAGAGGAGCGGCAGTGAGTAGCGCGATCAGCTGATCTGTCACTGAGGTTACCCGCGGCCACCGCTGGATCCAGTGACAGCGGGTAACCTCAGTGACAGCTCAGCTGATCGCGCGGCTGTCTTCATTACCTGCGTGGAGGTGACCGGAGCGGCTGTGTGTGCTGCAGCTCCGGTCACCTCCATGCAGCAGCGCTGGATGCGACGCTGGAGCATCCTGGATTACGCCGGACAAGGAGGGCTTTTTGGGGCTGATTAAAGTGGTGAACCAGGGAATGTGTGTGTGTTTTTTATTTCCAATAAAGGATTTTTTCGGGTGTGTTTATTTACTGTAATTTACAGATTAATCATGGAAGGTGTCTCATAGACGCCTGACATGATTAATCTAGGACTTATTGGCAGCTATGGGCTGCCAATAACTCCTTATTACCCCGATTTGCCAACGCACCAGGGCAAATCGGGAAGAGCCGGGTACAGTCCCAGAACTGTCGCATATAATGTATGCAGCAATTCTGGGCGGCTGTTGGCTGATATTGTTAGGGTGGGGGGCTCCCCATAACGTGGAGCTCCCCATCCTGAGAATACCAGCCTTCAGCCGTATGGCTTTATCTGGCTGGTTTTAAAATTGGGGGGGACCGCACGCCGTTTTTTTTAATTATTTAATTATTTATTTCACTGCACAGTATAGACACGCCCACCGGCTGCTGTGATTGGGTGCAGTGTGACACCTGTCACTCAGCGTGGGGGGCGTGTCTCACTGTAACCAATCATAGGCGCCGGTGGGCTGGGTAAGCAGGGAATACCAGATTGTTTAATGGGCGGCCGGCTTTTTCAAAACAGTAAAAGCCGCCTCAGCAGTGTGAACGCCGTGCAGCGCCGGGGATCGGGGATCGGTGAGTATGAGAGAGGGCTGGTCACTTCAGTCACTCGGGGGATTAGCGGTCACCGGTGAGTCCTTCACAGGTGACCGCTAATCAGGACGCGACACAGACAGAGCCGCAGCATGACCGTGAAGTCGGGTGAGGTTCACCCGAGTTCATTCTGACAGTGCGGCTCTGTCTGTGTCTGCTGTCATCTGCCATTCACCGCTGCTACATGGCTGTCTGTGTCTGCTGTCAGCGGCCATGTAGCAGAGCTGAACGGCAGATGACATAGTAAAAACGCATCCCTACACATTACACACGCTTGGCAAGTCAATAAATTAAAAAAAAAAAGGGTGCCCGATGCATACGTCACAGAACACATGATCTAAAGGATCGCACACAATATTGATCAATTTAACATAGACTACTAACGCACGTGTGACAGCAAATGAACGACCTACGTGCAATCTCATTAGATCGCATATGCGACCTGGGCGTGTCACATCGCATACGAGATCGCACACCTAATTGTAAGGTGTAAAGCAGGCTTTAGAGACACTTGTTGGCTGATTAAAATAGCCGTCAAGTGCATGGAACGATGCAGGCTCATAATGTGAGCCCGCATCAAAAGGCAGGGGTTTGGCAGATGACGTAAATATACGTCATCAGTTGTGAAGAAGTTAAAGAGGTTGTTCACATGGTCTTTCATTTTAAAACTTTTGTTGCGGACATGATTTTGCACTTAATAATATTTAAGCTTCACAGGTTTGGGACAAGAAGAAAAAAAAATGGAAATGTGCAACAACTCTCCAACAGTGTCTTGAGACAGAACTCCCCATGCTACCCTGGTGTGCATCTTTAATAACAGCAGTAATGACATTATCATGTCTCAGTTTTGGGACTCTTCAGTTAAAGATATTCTTGCTGAATTATCTTTAATGCTTTTCCCTGTGGCTTGTTTGTGATTTTCCCTTCCCAGCATTTTTCCCATTCTGTTACATTTTGGGTTTGGGGGGAGTTCCATGAATTCATAGTCTTATGGGTTTCTTCCATTTTCCTCCATATTCCATATATGACAGTCTTCACCCTATAGCCTCCCATGAAATTATTCAGGCCTGACCGATAAGACAATAAATAGCTGTTTAGCTGTATGTGTATGTTTGGGTTTCTCTTCTTGGATTTCAGTATGTGGGGGAAAGGGAGGGAGGAGGAGAGAAAAAAGAGAGGGAGGGGGGCCGCCCCCCCCCCCTTTTTTTTGGGGGGGGGGGTTCACTTATCTATGTAATTTGTATATGAGTGTCTATCACGAGGTCTTATGATGAGAGGCCATAGTTGTGCCCTCTGGTTGTATGCATATTGGGATGTAGAGTAATATCCTTTACCCTTCGTTGGTAATTGGTCTGTATATTTATGCTATGTATCTGTAAAATCATTTAACACATATGTGTGCTTATCATGGGGATTTTGTGTATGAATGCCCACAGCTATACTTTCCAGCTGTATACGCATTATGAATTCTACCCAATATGCCCTATTATGGGTAGGGTGGTGGATATGTTGCCCTGTATGATGATATATATATATATATATATATATATATATATATATATATATATATATATATATATATATATATATGTATCCTATGGGGATTTGCATGTATTGCACACAGATATGTGTGCACATGTATATATATGCAGTTCCCTATACGGACCCCTAAGATGTATAGCTTACAGTGTGTGGATTGCCCTCTTATCTTTAAACTTGGATCCGTTTTGCCCTCTATATAATACTTCTATCAAATTCACTTTGTATCTTTGGATGATTTTTGATAAAATATGTCTCTTCCTATGGCGGCCGCCATCTTTTCGGAGTCCCGCGCATGCGCGGAACTCCGTCATTTAGTACTTCCTTTCTAAACGATTCCGCGCATGCGCAGTAGCTATTTCCGGGACGACGGGTGCTTCTGAGGCGCGCATTTTGAAAACATCAACACAGCTGGTATCTGGATCTTCAGGTATTTAAAACCTGTATTTGGTGGACACAGGGAACCCACCCCTGATGAAGTCACCCTAGTTGGTGACGATACGCGTGGGGATTATACCTTCTGCTACTCTATTGATTGGTAACTTGGCAATGGCTGATGACTAGGGCATAACATCCTTATACCTACAGGTTATTCTTATGGGGAACCTTGTTTGGGGATTTATATCTTCTGCATAGTCCCTTTTAATTGTGGCTCTGTATAACTTAACACTACTGCATATTTAAGATTAACCATATGCTTTATGTACCATCTCCATTTTGCAATTTTATATGACCTTGTATGGTGTATATGTATATTTATAATCTAAGCCTTTGGTGTTTCCCTTACATATATTGTATTGCCCTGTGTCACACCATTGTTTGTTCCTTGGGGGAGCAGGGGTTTTTCAAACCTCAACAGAGGATTGGATTGGTAGATATATGTGGCTGTATGCCTTTTAAATGATTTTAACTGTGTGTGATCCCGTGTCCATTTTTGTAATAAAGATTGCCTTTTTATATAAATTGGTGTATCCCTCTTGATTGCACACTTCTGCCCTGCTTTCTCATAAATGTTGTACTAAGTGTGCTGAGGTGAACCCATTGACCCATTCAGGGTATAACTAATTCTGATAGGTGGTGCCCTCCCCATCCTTTACTACTTGTTTTATATAGTGTCCCACTTATGGGATATTTTTCTGGAGCTGTGGCACACCTTCTATACAAAAGGTATATAAATTATTGTTTGTAATTTGTTTAAGGTTGTTTTTTACCAGCTGTAATGAATTTAGAAGAAAGAGAGAATGCCTGGTCCAACCAGGCTGTGGATGTATTTGATCTTCCCACAATGGTACAATCAGATGGAGGTACCGAGGAAAGTAACAGTTTTGAAAAAATCAGTACAGATCTTATTAAATTGCATAAAAATTTAACCAAAGTATGGTACAATATTAAAAGCCTAGAACATTCTAAAAAACTGGGCATTGTACCAAGAGGATTAAGGGTTCAAATCTTCCCTGCATGGGAGGTTGACCCAGTATTTAAAAAAACCTGGGAATCTGGTCTGTTAAAATGCTCATCAATTATTTTGGATATGTTGTTGGCACATGATCGAGAACTACTTATTACCACCAGGGATGAAATCAAAGATAAGGAGTCTAAATTGAAAGACTTTGATCAAACTCGGGTGGTGGCGCCATTTCAGACTAAATTGAAGGGAATCATTGATCTCTTTGAGAAGGAGGTTATTAAACGCAAACGCAATAAACTCCTTAGAGACAAAAAGGATTTCCAGATGGGGGAAACCTTTAGATGGAACCATAGGGGTAATATAAGATCTAAACAGAACATGAAAAATAGACCTCAAGCGTCCCTACCAACCAATCCCAATAGGGAGAATCAAGCGTCCTCTGGCGAGGATTTTTTATCATCAGATCCAAGCGATCAAGAAAGCGATGCAGGAGGGGTAGAAGGAAACGGCCGATTTCTGAGAAGCGGACTAAGGAGAACGGGATGGTCACCCCATCACAAGGGGAGCAATTGGAGGAAGAAATAGGTGGAGATCGGGAGCTTGGAGGTAATCTGAGTGTTATTAATCTTTCGGATTATGTACTGGATGAGGTAGAAAGGAGGGTCCTCTCTAGGGGCCTATCCTTTTCCCCTATGAATACTCTAAATAAGTTTACTTTCATTAAGGATGTTTATTTGTTTTGTAGACAGATTACCTTCAAGCTCTTATACCACAAACCCCAATTGATTGACACCCTCCCCCAGGATGAGAGACTGGCCTTCCAAACCCTGTTGGATTTGATGGACGAACAAGCTACCCTTGGTAAGAAAAAGTTCCCGGGTAGATTACCCTCACAGGCTACCCCTAACCTCTCACTATTTCCAGTGGTTCAGGTCTTTTTTGATGCTATATGCAGAGATATCCAGTCCTTAAAACTGGATAATAATAAACAAGACAATATTTCAACTGTGGAAAGAAGGGCATTACAACGTTTGAGGGAAAATGGAGATTTGATAATCAAGGAAGCAGATAAGGGGGGAAATATTGTTCTATGGCCCGTGAAACTATACCTAGAGGAAGCACAATGCCAGCTATCTAACAGGACGGTTTACCAACCCCTCCCCTCCGATCCCACCAGTATTTTTAAATCTAAAGTGGATCGCTTACTGACGGATGCACATCTGAGGGGGATTATCACCAAAAAAGAACTGGAATTCCTCACGGTGAAAAGTCCAATAGTACCTACATTTTATATGCTCCCGAAGGTGCACAAGTCTCTCCTAAAACCACCTGGGAGACCAATTGTGGCTGGGATCGGGAGCATATTTGAACAGCTATGTTCTTACTTGGACTTTTATTTACAGCCTTTCGCCCTCCGTCTTGAATCATATGTCAGAGATTCCACGGACCTTATCCTACAACTTGAGGAACTGAACATCCCCGAAGGTACCATTCTAGTCACTATGGATATAGAATCTCTTTATACCAGCATATCACATGACTTGGGTATGGGGCAGTCTCTTACTTCTTGTTTGGACAGAGCACAGGTACCAGGGACCATGATGAATTTCTTATGAATTTTCTCTCCCTTGTCCTCAACCTGAATTATTTTGTTTTTGACAGAACCTTTTACAAACAGGTGTCAGGAACTGCAATGGGGGCACGCTGTGCCCCATCCTATGCCAACATTTATTTGGGTTGGTGGGAGGAGACCAAAGTGAGGAATATGCCCGCCTACAAAAAACATGTTTTTCAATGGTTCCGGTACCTGGACGATGTTCTAATGTTATGGACAGGTTCGTGGGAAGAATGTGAGGAGTTTATCTCCGAACTAAATAACAATATGTTCAACATCTACTTAACATCATTTTTGTCACTTACCTCGGTAGATTTTTTGGATCTAAAACTTTCCCTGGAGGGATCAAGGATTGCCACGGACCTGTTTAGAAAACCGACTTCAACAAACAGCTTTTTACATTACAGCAGTTTCCACCCAGAACACCTTCGAAGGGGGATTCCGAAGGGCCAATTTTTGCGTCTTCGAAGAAATTGTAGTAATAATGTGGAATTTCGTGAACAATCAAAGGAGCTGACGAGACGCTTTCAAGCAAGGGGATACCCCAAAAAGGTAATTTCTCGGGCCTTCCAATCTGCAACTGTGAAAGAGAGAAAGGAGATCCTGACTAAGGGTAGAGAGCAGAAGACCATATATAGCGATATTGGAGTGATTACAACCTTCAATAATCAATGGTCGGATTTACGAGGGATCTTGAAGAAAAATTGGGGGATTCTGCGGAGTGAATCGGCTCTACAGCCACATATTGCAGATGCCCCACGGATAATTGCCAGGCGGGCTAGAAACCTCAGGGATGTACTCTCTTCTAGTCACTTTTATAGACCCTCTAGAAAAACGGAAGGGGGCTGCCCTCTGGAGGGGTCCTTTCCCTGTGGTAATTGTAATATATGTCCTCTGATGTTGGCAAAAGATCCTATCTTTCATAATATGTTCTCATCCCTACAGAAACCCAAAGGATACTTCAATTGCCGGACAAAAAATCTAATTTATGGCTTAATCTGCAGTTGCCCCAAGATATACGTAGGACAGACTGGACAGGAACTGAGAAGAAGAACCCAACAGCATATCTCCACTATCAACACAGCCAGAACAGACCTTGAGAAAGGCAGGACCCTCTCTTCGGTAGCAGCACATTTTTTACAACATCACAATGGAAAAACATCTGGGATAAAGATCCTTGGACTAGAAGGTCTAAAGACTAATGTTAGAGGAGGGAATCTGACATTGGGTTTACTTAGACGGGAATCCACTTGGATATATAATCTAAATAGTCTGGCACCCAGGGGATTAAACGAGGAACTGCTGTTTACGGGTTTTTACAAACAGAGATAGTGCCTATATGTATAGCCTTGTTTAGCTGTATGTGTATGTTTGGGTTTCTCTTCTTGGATTTCAGTATGTGGGGGAAAGGGAGGGAGGAGGAGAGAAAAAAAGAGAGGGAGGGAGGGGCGCCCCCCCCTTTTTTTTGGGGGGGTTTCACTTATCTATGTAATTTGTATATGAGTGTCTATCACAAGGTCTTATGATGAGAGGCCATAGTTGTGCCCTCTGGTTGTATGCATATTGGGATGTAGAGTAATATCCTTTACCCTTCGTTGGTAATTGGTCTGTATATTTATGCTATGTATCTGTAAAATCATTTAACACATATGTGTGCTTATCATGGGGATTTTGTGTATGAATGCCCACAGCTATACTTTCCAGCTGTATACGCATTATGAATTCTACCCAATATGCCCTATTATGGGTAGGGTGGTGGATATGTTGCCCTGTATGATGATATATATATATATATATATATATATATATATACCATACTATGAAGAAAAAGACATGGATCGCACATCCCAAAAATACATTGATCTAAAGCCGCTAGGCAAAAAATTAAATAGAACATGAGGTTCTTTTGTTACCATTCTGATCAGATTGTATTAAGCCCACTGCCACGTCACGGCAAACCTCTTGAGTGGGTCCCTAACCTGACCTTTTTGTGCGGCACTGTGCACTGACCACCGCCGCAGCGACAAAACGCCAGCAGGGCGGGCGACCTGGTGCCTCACAGCACCCATGCTGCAAGGCGAAGCCCCCAAGGCTCCAGGCCGCGCCGCCCCACTGACACGACACCACCACGACAGCAGCCACCACACAGCACCAGCACACAGTGAGAGGAGCTGTGCACTCACCTCCCACTGGCTCCCATATGTGAACTGGGAGCAAAAAGAAGGCTGGCCCCTCTTGCAGTCTCCTGCTGATTAAAAACACCTGTGTCAAATGGGGAGAGTGCAGATCCAAGCAAAAAAAGAGGGGGATAGCCTGATATAAATACCATACTATGAAGAAAAAGACATGGATCGCACATCCCAAAAATACATTGATCTAAAGCCGCTAGGCAAAAAATTAAATAGAACATGAGGTTCTTTTGTTACCATTCTGATCAGATTGTATTAAGCCCACTGCCACGTCACGGCAAACCTCTTGAGTGGGTCCCTAACCTGACCTTTTTGTGCGGCACTGTGCACTGACCACCGCCGCAGCGACAAAACGCCAGCAGGGCGGGCGACCTGGTGCCTCACAGCACCCATGCTGCAAGGCGAAGCCCCCAAGGCTCCAGGCCGCGCCGCCCCACTGACACGACACCACCACGACAGCAGCCACCACACAGCACCAGCACACAGTGAGAGGAGCTGTGCACTCACCTCCCACTGGCTCCCATATGTGAACTGGGAGCAAAAAGAAGGCTGGCCCCTCTTGCAGTCTCCTGCTGATTAAAAACACCTGTGCCAAATGGGGAGAGTGCAGATCCAAGCAAAAAAAAGAGGGGGATAGCCTGATATAAATACCATACTATGAAGAAAAAGACATGGATCGCACATCCCAAAAATACATTGATCTAAAGCCGCTAGGCAAAAAATTAAATAGAACATGAGGTTCTTTTGTTACCATTCTGATCAGATTGTATTAAGCCCACTGCCACGTCACGGCAAACCTCTTGAGTGGGTCCCTAACCTGACCTTTTTGTGCGGCACTGTGCACTGACCACCGCCGCAGCGACAAAACGCCAGCAGGGCGGGCGACCTGGTGCCTCACAGCACCCATGCTGCAAGGCGAAGCCCCCAAGGCTCCAGGCCGCGCCGCCCCACTGACACGACACCACCACGACAGCAGCCACCACACAGCACCAGCACACAGTGAGAGGAGCTGTGCACTCACCTCCCACTGGCTCCCATATGTGAACTGGGAGCAAAAAGAAGGCTGGCCCCTCTTGCAGTCTCCTGCTGATTAAAAACACCTGTGCCAAATGGGGAGAGTGCAGATCCAAGCAAAAAAAAAGAGGGGGATAGCCTGATATAAATACCATACTATGCTTGGATCTGCACTCTCCCCATTTGACACAGGTGTTTTTAATCAGCAGGAGACTGCAAGAGGGGCCAGCCTTCTTTTTGCTCCCAGTTCACATATGGGAGCCAGTGGGAGGTGAGTGCACAGCTCCTCTCACTGTGTGCTGGTGCTGTGTGGTGGCTGCTGTCGTGGTGGTGTCGTGTCGGTGTCGTGTCAGTGGGGCGGCGCGGCCTGGAGCCTTGGGGGCTTCGCCTTGCAGCATGGGTGCTGTGAGGCACCAGGTCGCCCGCCCTGCTGGCGTTTTGTCGCTGCGGCGGTGGTCGGTGCACAGTGCCACACAAAAAGGTCAGGTTAGGGACCCACTCAAGAGGTTTGCCGTGACGTGGCAGTGGGCTTGATACAATCTGATCAGAATGGTAACAAAAGAACCTCATGTTCTATTTAATTTTTTGCCTAGCGGCTTTAGATCAATTGTATTTTTGGGATGTGCGATCCATGTCTTTTTTCTTCATAGTATGGTATTTATATCAGGCTATCCCCCTCTTTTTTTGCTTGGATCTGCACTCTCCCCATTTGACACAGGTGTTTTTAATCAGCAGGAGACTGCAAGAGGGGCCAGCCTTCTTTTTGCTCCCAGTTCACATATGGGAGCCAGTGGGAGGTGAGTGCACAGCTCCTCTCACTGTGTGCTGGTGCTGTGTGGTGGCTGCTGTCATGGTGGTGTCGTGTCAGTGGGGCGGCGCGGCCTGGAGCCTTGGGGGCTTCGCCTTGCAGCATGGGTGCTGTGAGGCACCAGGTCGCCCGCCCTGCTGGCGTTTTGTCGCTGCGGCGGTGGTCGGTGCACAGTGCCACACAAAAAGGTCAGGTTAGGGACCGACTCAAGAGGTTTGCCGTGACGTGGCAGTGGGCTTGATACAATCTGATCAGAATGGTAACAAAAGAACCTCATGTTCTATTTAATTTTTTGCCTAGCGGCTTTAGATCAATTGTATTTTTGGGATGTGCGATCCATGTCTTTTTTCTTCATAGTATGGTATTTATATCAGGCTATCCCCCTCTTTTTTTGCTTGGATCTGCACTCTCCCCATTTGACACAGGTGTTTTTAATCAGCAGGAGACTGCAAGAGGGGCCAGCCTTCTTTTTGCTCCCAGTTCACATATGGGAGCCAGTGGGAGGTGAGTGCACAGCTCCTCTCACTGTGTGCTGGTGCTGTGTGGTGGCTGCTGTCGTGGTGGTGTCGTGTCAGTGGGGCGGCGCGGCCTGGAGCCTTGGAGGCTTCGCCTTGCAGCATGGGTGCTGTGAGGCACCAGGTCGCCCGCCCTGCTGGCGTTTTGTCGCTGCGGCGGTGGTCGGTGCACAGTGCCACACAAAAAGGTCAGGTTAGGGACCCACTCAAGAGGTTTGCCGTGACGTGGCAGTGGGCTTGATACAATCTGATCAGAATGGTAACAAAAGAACCTCATGTTCTATTTAATTTTTTGCCTAGCGGCTTTAGATCAATTGTATTTTTGGGATGTGCGATCCATGTCTTTTTTCTTCATAGTATGGTATATATATATATATATGTATCCTATGGGGATTTGCATGTATTGCACACAGATATGTGTGCACATGTATATATATGCAGTTCCCTATACGGACCCCTAAGATGTATAGCTTACATTGTGTGGATTGCCCTCTTATCTTTAAACTTGGATCCGTTTTGCCCTCTATATAATACTTCTATCAAATTCACTTTGTATCTTTGGATGATTTTTGATAAAATATGTCTCTTCCTATGGCGGCCGCCATCTTTTCGGAGTCCCGCGCATGCGCGGTATTCCGTCATTTAGTACTTCCTTTCTAAACGATTCCGCGCATGCGCAGTAGCTATTTCCGGGACGCCGGGTGCTTCTGAGGCGCGCATTTTGAAAACATCAACACAGCTGGTATCTGGATCTTCAGGTATTTAAAACCTGTATTTGGTGGACACAGGGAACCCACCCCTGATGAAGTCACCCTAGTTGGTGACGATACGCGTGGGGATTATACCCTCTGCTACTCTATTGATTGGTAACTTGGCAATGGCTGATGACTAGGGCATAACATCCTTATACCTACAGGTTATTCTTATGGGGAACCTTGTTTGGGGATTTATATCTTCTACATAGTCCCTTTTAATTGTGGCTCTGTATAACTTAACACTACTGCATATTTAAGATTAACCATATGCTTTATGTACCATCTCCATTTTGCAATTTTATATGACCTTGCATGGTGTATATGTATATTTATAATCTAAGCCTTTGGTGTTTCCCTTACATATATTGTATTGCCCTGTGTCACACCATTGTTTGTTCCTTGGGGGAGCAGGGGTTTTTCAAACCTCAACAGAGGATTGGATTGGTAGATATATGTGGCTGTATGCCTTTTAAATGAGTTTAACTGTGTGTGATCCCGTGTCCATTTTTGTAATAAAGATTGCCTTTTTATATAAATTGGTGTATCCCTCTTGATTGCACACTTCTGCCCTGCTTTCTCATAAATGTTGTACTAAGTGTGCTGAGGTGAACCCATTGACCCATTCAGGGTATAACTAATTCTGATAGGTGGTGCCCTCCCCATCCTTTACTACTTGTTGTATATAGTGTCCCACTTATGGGATATTTTTCTGGAGCTGTGGCACACCTTCTACACAAAAGGTATATAAATTATTGTTTGTAATTTGTTTAAGGTTGTTTTTTACCAGCTGTAATGAATTTAGAAGAAAGAGAGAATGCCTGGTCCAACCAGGCTGTGGATGTATTTGATCTTCCCACAATGGTACAATCAGATGGAGGTACCAAGGAAAGTAACGGTTTTGAAAAAATCAGTACAGATCTTATTAAATTGCATAAAAATTTAACCAAAGTATGGTACAATATTAAAAGCATAGAACATTATAAAAAACTGGGCATTGTACCATTGTACGTTCGTGTTACAGTTCGTGTAACAGTTCGGGTCCAGGGGCTGTTAAAAAAAAAAGCATGTTATTAAAAAAACATTCTGATCATACTTACAGGTCCCGCGACACGTTTTGCAGACTCTACCTCCCAGCGCTTCTGCTAACACGTCAGTCCGATCATTGCTGTCCCCCCCCCGGTAAGCACCTCTGGATAAAAGGACCTGCCGTGACTGTGACGTCATACCCATGTGACCAGTCACGTGTGAATGTTGTATTACCTCATTGGCTACAGACTGGTCACGTGAGTAGGACGTCATCACAGGTCCTGGCGTGCCGTGATGCGAGTGTCATCACATCACGGCGCACAATCTCCTTATGGCACGGCTCAGCTGCATGGATTTCCACAGCTGAGGCGCTGCTGTCAGGAGAGTGGGGTGATGCACTGTGAGACGCAAGTGCAATGATTCCGTCACTGTCAGCCTCTGCTTCATCGCTCTGACCAGAACATTGCAACAGACCTGACATGGCGCTCTGTGCTTCTCACTGTGTATAGACTGTTTGTGCACAAGATGAAGCAGAGTTGACATTGTGCTTTGCTTCTCACTGTGCATAGCCAGTGAGCCACCACCATCACGGCCGCTGGACGAGCCAGGTAAAGCACTTGGAAATGGCGCTAAGAAACAATCCGCCATTTCCAGGGGCAGCTGCGGGCTGCCGAGAATCCCAGCCCCCAGCTGCCTGGCTTTATCTGACTGGCGATCAAAATACGGCAGGAGCCCACGCATTTTTTTTTTTTAATTATTTTTTTAGTGGACTGCAGACCTGCCGCTAACACACAACTAGAAGTAGCCATAGGACATGCCTACGAAGACCTGGTCGCCTTGACACAGCCGGAGAACTAATTATTCCTACAGAGAGAAATACAAGAAAAGCTATCTGCCTCAGAGCAGTACCCCAAAGATAGAGATAGCCCCCCACTTAAAAAGATTACAGTGATGTAGGAAAACACAATACACAGAAAGAAAACAGATTCAGCAAAGATGAGGCGCAAACTATCTATATAGGAAAGGATAGAAAAGAGCACTGTCTGCAGCCGTGCAAAACTCTAGAAAATACCAACACGCCTGATATGGAAAAATACTGAGTCCACACAGACTCTGACCCCACTATATCAGTACTCTGGTGTTACTGGGATTCAAGCAAAACACTAATATACAGGAGGGACTGAAACCAGTACCAAGCATGACAAAACAAAATATACTGCAGAAAATGAAGCAAGGTACACATACATTCCCAGCAGGTAATGATCCTACTCCACACAGACTCCACACAAGCAAAAACAGAAAATAAGCCTAAGTACCAAAACAGCAAACAACAAGTAAGTGGAAGCAACCAGCAGGGTACAAAGACGAGACTTATCTGTAATGAGTCCAGGTAGAAACAAAAGGTTAGGCTGGCTTCAGGATGTCCAAGAACACAGTAGGAAACATTGCTGTAGTAAGGACCTCACGGTCTGAAACGCGTAAGCGGTATGCATTGGTGCCAGTAATGGTTTTATTTTGGGCCATGTTTTTTAATGAAATTTTGAAATAAAGAAAATTGATTTTATCTGGATGAGTGCTGGATCTCCTTGCACTCACTAGTATCCTGGACTGCCCAGCGTCTTGTTTCCTTGCACCGCCCAGTATCAAGTAGACTCACAGCCAGTAATATGGACACTGAATAGGTGAGCTGAAAGAATCCCCCCTTTTTTTCTGGATGTACATCACAAACAGTCTGATTACTGACTATCCTTTTACCCTTTGGAATTGAGATTGAGATTGAGATCCGCTTTTAGTGGATATTGGATAAAGGCTATCGTAGAGGAGAAGGGTATTTTTATCTGTTTCCTTTACGTACCGATCTATGGAAAGAATGCCATGACAGTCTTTCATAACATGTGTGTCCAGGAAATTGATCTTATTTTAGTCAAAATGTAGTGTGAAATGTAAACTCGACCACGCGGTATTGATGGAATGAAATTGTAGTAAGGACTCCAATGGGCCCCCCCACACGCAAAAAATGTAATTTATATAGCGTTTCCAGATTTTACTGAATTTTCTAAACAGTAAAGGGCACTTTACACGCTGCGATATGGCTATCGATATCACTAGCGAGCGTACCTGCCCCCGTCGGTTGTGCGTCACGGGCAAATTGCTGCCCATGGCGCACAACATCGCTAACACCTGTCACACGTACTTACCTGCCTAGCGACGTCGCTGTGACCGGCGAACCGCCTCCTTTCTAAGGGGGCGGGTCGTTCGGCGTCACTAAGCGGCCACCCAATAGCAGAGGAGGGGCGGAGATGAGCGGCCAGAACATGCCGCCCCCCTCCTTCCTTCCTCATTGCCCGTGGGCACAGGAAAGGAGATGTTCGTCGTTCCTGCAGTGTCACACATAGCGATGTGTGACGCCGCAGGAACGACGAACAACCAGTGGCATGCACCACCAACGATATTATGAAAAGGAGCGACGTGTCAACGATCAATGATTTTTTACGTTTTTGCGATCGATCGTCGCTCCTTTGTGTCACACGCTGCGATGTCGCTAACAACGCCGGATGTGCGTCACTAATGATGTGACCCTGATGATATATCGTTAGCGATGTCGCAGCGTGTAAAGCACCCTTAAGTTGGGATAAACGATGGATTCCTAAAAGGATGACATGTAACAGTCTGCGTAGGTTGGGGCCACATTGGAGCTAATAGCTGTGCCTTGTGTCTGTAAGAAGAAAGTGTCACCAAATAAGAAATAATTTTGTTGAAGAACAATCAAAAGGAGATCTAGACTAAGGGCAATAATTGAGGGATTCAATGTGGATAGCGTTATGAGATTTTTAACAGATTCCAAACCTTTGTCAACAGATAGACAGGTATATAAGCTATTGACATTTAAAGTCACAAGATATGCTTCTGTAGGAATCTGGTTCAGATTGGAGATACACAGGAGGAAAGCATCTGTATCTAGTATAAATTATGGCGTATTTTTTACTAATGGAGTAAGTATTTTTTCTAAGAAGATGGCCAGGGGTGACAATACAGAGTCTGTAGAGGCAACGATAGGCCTCCCCGGTGGTTTGGTGAAGTTTTTGTTAATTTTTGGGAAGATATATAGAACCAGGGTTATGGGATTCATTTTTATTAAATATTCAACGGTTTTCTGGTTTGTGCCTATGGAAAAATGAGTGGTTAATGGTTCTTTAATGATATGAGTCAAATGGGGTAATGGATCATGCGGTAATTTAGTATACACTGTATTGTCACTCAGTTGTCGTTCAATTTCTTGTAGGTAATCTGATCTATTCATGACCATGATGGCACCCCCTTGTCAGCTGGTTTAATAATAAGATTCTTATCATCCATAAAGTCACGTAAAGCCTGTCTGTCAAGGGGGGATAGATGGTCTTCTTATTTTCTTATCTTCTTTTCTTCTTTCCGACAAGACAAGACCTCGATAGACTAAATGTCAATTGCACCCAAAAATAGGGTCTCATTACTATTCGGGGTGACATTGATGCTTGAACAGTGAGGACTGTCTCCAATGAGGTTACTGTCTCTCTTGAGGAAAGAATTTCTGTCCTGAACAAGGAAGTCTCCCGTTCTCAGACCCATTTACAATCCCTCACAATTCTGGTTGATGACCATGAAAACTGGGCTAGATGAAATAACATGTTGTTAAGGGGATCCTTTAGAGAGTTTCACCTGGTAATCTCCTACAAATGGTGACATCTATTTTCAATCAGGTATCACGAAGACCATTTGATGCTACCTATATCATCAATAGGGTAAATTGGGTTTTCTGCACAGACCATTTAGATGTTTCTAATTCATGTGATATCATATGCCGACTACATTATTACAGGGACAAGGAAAGTATGCTTTGACAGACTATTTCTCACAGAACAATAGTGATCGATGGAGCTGAAATCTGCTTGTTTCCCGATATTTCCAGCAGCACTTTGTATATAAGAAGATTGCTTCAGCCTCGATTGCTTAAGAATAAAGACAAAGGTGCCTCGTATTGTGGCCATTTCTCTCATCTTATTGTGTGGAAAAAATGGAGCATTATATTTCCTGAAAAAAAAACCCAGAAGACCTTGATGGCCTATTTAACTTTCTGGGAATACCATTTACCTATTACACTAAAAGAATCACCTTCTGTAGCTCCTGGGCTGCATTCTATGAAGGTGCACTTAGGCCCTGACTCCCCTTCCAGACTCCAAAAATAACTTTCTAAAACTTGGCCATATAATTACCTTGGTTGGCCAGATGGGCGGGCTCATTTTCTCCTCTTGTCCCCCCTCCTGCCGCTGATCACCATCCTCCTTCCTTGATTGACGGGATGACGCCCTCCGTCATCCTCCTCGTCGCATTTTCAAATCTTGTGCCTGTGCAGTCAGGTCTGCTCGCGCAGGCGCAGTTTGCGCTGCCATATTGCGGACAGAGCAGAAAACAGCTGCCCTTGCTCTCACCGGTGAGCTAAATGCACAGGTGCTAGATATTGGGCGGGTACGAGCATGGCGCTGGTGAGGTCATGCACAGTGCCGACCTCACCAGCGCCATGCTCGTACCCGCCCATAATCTCGCACCTGCTCATTTAGCTCAATGGCGCGAGCTAGGGCTGCTCTGCCCGCGATATGGCAGAGCGAACTGCGTCTGCGCGAGCAAACCTAACTGCACAGGCGCGAGATTTGAAAATGTGATGAGGAGGATGACGGAGGGCGTGATCCCCTCAATCAAGGAAGGAGTACGGCGATCAGCGGCAGGAGGGGGGACAGGAGGAGAAAATGAGCCCGACCATCTGGCCAACCAAGGTAATTAGCATACCTAAGGGCCAAGTTTTATAAAGTTATTTTTGGGGTCTGGAAGGGGAGTCAGGGACAAGGTGCACCTTCATAGAATGCAGCCCAGGAGCTGCAGAAGGTGATTCTTTTAGTTTAATAGGTAAAAATCTGATAACAGGTTCCCTTTAAATTGTCAAACACTCCCAATAAGTAATGTAAAAGTAGTAATGTAAAAATAAATATTGAACTGTATGCTAGGGCGTGAAAGATTAAAGGAATTAAACTAAATACTAATTTGTTATTTGAAAAAAACAACAGTTTAATGATTAAATCTACATACATAATCACCAGTTGTGGATGTCCTCCTATTCCGTCATGCACCGCGGCACTGTCCGTTGAATAGCCGCAGCTCGAACGATGCTCCGGCTTCCGGGTCCTCACTGCACGCACGCACATATGCACACATATACACACATAGCAGACACACATGGATACACCGAGCACGTACACACATATAGCTATATGTACACACATATATCTGTATGCCCCTAGCCCCCCCACCATAACTGTATGCCTCCAGCCCCCCACCAGAGCTGTATGCCCCTAGCCCACCTCCCACCAGATCTGTATGCCCCCAGCACCCCCCAGCAGATCTGTATGCCCCCAGCCCCTCCCACCAGAACTGTATGCCCCCAGCCCACCTCCCACCAGATCTGTATGCCCCCAGCCCACTTCCCACCAGATCTGTATGCTTCCAGCCCCCCATACCAGATCTGTATGCCCCCAGCCCAGTGGCGTAGCAAGGGGGTGTGCAGGAGGCAGTCCGCCCCGGGTGGCACATGTCAGGGGGGCGGCATTTTGGAGGTAATGAATAAAGAAATCCAAATTTGATTGTACTTCCATGAAAAATAAATATTTTGATGGCTTTCTGGCACTACCGCCCCCATCATCACCGCACACACCGGAACTACCTCAGTGACGTCCCTGCTGACAGTGCGATTCACTTCAGTTTCTGCGTGGAGCTCACAGGAGCGGCAGTGTTCTACTGCCGCTCCTGTCAGCTTCCGATGTAGCAGAGCTGAAAGCGTCGAGGGACCTCGTGTGGATTACACCGGACCTGGAGGGGTATTTGGTGGTTAATAAAGTGAGGAAAGAGGGTGTTTTTTTTGTCTTTTATTTCAAATAAAGAATTTTTCATTGTTTGTGTTTATTTACTTTCACTACAGATTAATCATGGGGGTGTCTCATAGATGCCTGCCATGATTAACCTAGGATTTAGTGGCAGCTATGGGCTGCCATTAACTCCTTATCACCCCGATTACCACCGCACCAGGGCAATTCAGGATGTGTCGAGTGAAGTCCCGGGACGGTCACATCTAATGGATGCGGCAACTCCGGGCGGCTGCTGGCTGATATTTTTAGGCTGTGGGGCTCCCCATCCTGAGAATACCAGTCTTTAGCCATGTGGCTTTATCTTGGCTTTATCTTATCCACCGGCGGCTGTGATTGGTTGCAGTGAGACAGCTGTCACTCAGCGTGGGGGCCTGTCTGACTGACTGTCTAACCAATCATAGGCACCGGTGGGTGGGAGAAGCAGGGAATACGAGATGGAATAATGAGCGGCCGGCATTTTCAAAAGAGGAAAAGCCGCTGGAGCTTTGTGGCAGTCGTGAAGCGCCACGCCGGTGATCGGTGAGTATCAGAGAGGGGGTGGGAGGGAGAGACCGACAGAAAGAGAGAGATAGAGACCGGAGAGAGAGAGAGAAAGACCAACAGAGAGAGATAAAGAGACCGGCTATTGTGAACGATCAGCTGATTACCCGGTGGCCGGCCGATCAGCTGATCGCTCACAAAAGCAAACCGCCGGGCGATCAGCTGATCATTCTCAAAAGCCGGGCGATCAGCTGATCGTTCAGCCGCTGAGAGAGAGAGAAACATTGATTTCAATTATTAAACATAAGAGCTGAGCATGCGCATTGGAAAAAAAAAAGGGATTCAAAAAATGCTACATGCTGCGTTCCTGCCACCCGACGGTCAGTCATTCCACGACTGATCTGTCACACGGTGGATGCAACGCAGACACATTAGTCGCAATCCATCGTCCATACAAGTCTATGGGAAACTAAGCAAGCCTTTAACGGATTGCGCTGTTTTCCAAAGCGGCGGATTGCGACTAACGCAAGTGTGAAAGTACTCTTATCAGCGGCCAACGGAGGGGGGGCGGCAAAAGCAGTGGCTACGCCACTGCCCCAGTCCCCCTCACCAGAACTGTATGCCTCCAGCCGCCCCTCACCAGATCTGTATGCCCCCAGCCAACCCTCACCAGATCTGTATGCCCCCAGCCCCCCCCTCACCAGATCTGTATGCCCAGCCCCCCCTCACCAGATCTGTATGCCTCCAGCCCCTCCTCACCAGATCTGTATGCCTCCAGCCGCCCCTCACCAGATCTGTATGCCCCCAGCCCCCCCTCACCAGATCTGTATGCCCCCAGCCCCACTCACCACTGCTCCTGTCAGCACCACTAAGCATAGACAGATGTTCATTTCACCGCATTACTGAGGCGATAGCATCGGGCCTATTTCTAGTATTTTAATATTTAACAGAAGATGCCAGAAAAATACACATTAGACGATACATATAGATGAATATAATATACTGCACTGGCAGGACTCCATAAGTGGTCAGCATGCAGTGACAGGGAGAATTGCTGGTCTCTCAGTATCAGCAATGATTTAGCAGGCAAATAGAATGGTCAATCAACAAAATTTGAAATTGACCAAGTATGGGTGCTTAAACTTTACATTACAACAATCAAATATTAATATGGAAGAATTAGTTGATAAATTTGTCATAATGCAATCTTTATAGTTTTCAGTATTCAACAGCTCTGCTTTAAAACTGAGACATACAGTCATATGAAAAAGTTTGGGCACCCCTATTAATGTTAACCTTTTTTCTTTATAACAAATTGGGCTTTTGCAACAGCTATTTCAGTTTCATATATCTAATAGCTGATGGACTGAGTAATATTTCTGGATTGAAATTAGGTTTATTGTACTAACAGAAAATGTGCAATCCGCATTTAAACAAAATTTGACCGGTGCAAAAGTATGGGCACCTCAACATAAAAGTGACATTAATGTTTTGTAGATCCTCCTTTTGCAAAAATAACAGCCTCTAGTCGCTTCCTGTAGCTTTTAATGAGTTCCTGGATCCTGGATGAAGGTATATTTGACCATTCCTGTTTACAAAACAATTCCAGTTCAGTTAAGTTTGATGGTCGCCGAGCATGGACAGCACGCTTCAAATCATTCCACAGATTTTCAATGATATTCAGGTCTGGGGACTGGGATGGCCATTCCAGAACATTGTAATTGTTCCTCTGCATGAATGCCTGAGTAGATTTGGAGCGGTGTTTTGGATGATTGTCTTGCTGAAATATCCATCCCCTGCATAACTTCAACTTCGTCACTGATTCTTGCACATTATTGTCAAGAATCTGCTGATACTAAGTTGAATCCATGCGATCCTCAACTTTAACAAGATTCCCGGTGCCGGCATTGGCCACACAGCCCCAAAACATGATGGAACCTCCCCCAATTTTACTGTGGGTAGCAAGTGCTTTGCTTGGAATGCCGTGTTTTTTTGCCACCATGCATAACGCCTTTTTGTGTGACCAAACAACTCAATCTTTGTTTCATCAGTCCACAAGACCTTCTTCCAAAATGTAACTGGCTTGTCCAAATGTGCTTTTGCATACCTCAGACGACTGTTTGTGGCGTGCTTGCAGAAACGGCTTCTTTCGCATCACTCTCCTATACAGCTTCTCCTTGTGCAATGTGCGCTGTATTGTTGACCGATGCACATTGACACCATCTGCAGCAAGATGAAGCTGCAGTTCTTTGGAGGTGGTCTGTGGATTGTCCTTAACTGTTCTCACCATTCTTCTTCCCTGCCTTTCTGATATTTTTCTTGGCCTGCTACTTCTGGGCTTAACAAGAACTGTACTTGTGTTCTTCCATGTCCTTACTATGTTCCTCACAGTGGAATCTGACAGTTTAAATCTCTGAGACAACTTTTTGTATCCTTCCCCTGAACAACTATGTTGAATAATCTTTGTTTTTAGATCATTTGAGAGTTGTTTTGAGGAGCCCATGATGCCACTCTTCATAGGAGATTCAAATAGGAGAACAAATTGCAAGTGGCCACCTTAAATACCTTTTCTCATGATTGGATACACCTGCCTATGAAGTTCAAAGCTCAATGAGGTTACAAAACCAATTTAGTGCTTTAGTAAGTCAGTAAAAAGTAATTAGGAGTGTTCAAATCAAGAAATTGATAAGGGTGCCCATACTTTTGCACCGGTCAAATTTTGTTTAAATGTGGATTGCACATTTTCTGTTAGTACAATAAACCTCATTTCAATCCAGAAATATTACTCAGTCCATCAGTTATTAGATATATGAAATTGAAATAGGTGTTGCAAAAACCCAATTTGTTATAAAGAAAAAGGGTTAACATTAATAGGGGTGCCCAAACTTTTTCATATGACTGTACATAAGCCACAAAAAAAGAAAAAAAAAAGTGAAAGTTTTGATAACTCCCTGACATAGCAGCAGATCTAGAGTTGGGAAGCCAAAAGCAGACGTATTTATATAATTTTTTTTAAGAAGAAAAATTTTCTTGGGACATTAATTCAAGCTGGCCAATGTTAAGTTTAAGTGCACTTCAACACTTGATTATGGTCTCTCTCACCTTTCAAGAAAAAGATGTCCAAGATTTAGTTTTACATGTAGTGCCTCACATCTAATTTAGATTGCAATATGTAAACAATAAATTGAGACAATTTTCCTAGAGTACTGGTGCTGTTGTAGCATGTAATAGAAAGTATGGGGAATGGTTTACTGAACTGCAGAGAATAAATATGCATTAATGTTTGCCAACATTCAATGCGAGAACTACTCAGGTTGTTGCCTGATGACATCTGGCATACTGCAGCCAAACGGTCTCCTACCATACCACATGTACAGGACTGCACAGCACAAGTGGTCAGATGTCACCAAGGAATGATACGGAGTAGCGCTGAGGTCCAGCAAATTCATTTTTCACCTTACAAAAGATCCCTTAGCAGGCAAAAAGGACGTGGTCAGAGAAACCTAAGTGTTTTACTTCTTGACAATTAACCCTCAACTGGTGACGTGGGATTTTTGTCACACAACTGGTGATGTGGGGCTTTCTATACCCCAGTATTTAGAAATCTCTAATTTTTACAGAAAATGGTAAGATCACGTTTGTTTTAATTGTTTTCTTATTGCCGATTGGTTACATATGAACATAACAAATTTTTGACACCCACAAGTATCGGAAAATGTAATACATTGATGATTCATACCAGCATTTTCCAATGAATGCCAGCTGAACAAAATTTCCCTGGGGTGTGACAAACCCCACCACACCAGTTGAGGGTTAAAACAGAGACCAAACGGCAATAGAATTGTCATCATGCTGTGTTTTTATTTTGTTTTTGACTCTGCGGTCTGCGGCAGTATGATGATTTTTCCTTAACCAGGGCCCCAGTTGGAAATTGGTTTGCCAAGGAATTTGATTGTCATAAGGTGTGAAATATTACAAACAGTAAGGCTGCTTCTTTCATGTGTAGCAAGATTATTCATGATGCTAAATCCTCGTTCAGCTTCAGCACTACTGACTGCAATTACACAAATCATTTTCTTGGCTTCCTGATTGGAGGGTGGCAGGCTATTGGTTGCAAGATACAGTTAGGTCCAGAAATATTTGGACAGTGACACAATTTTCGCGAGTTGGGCTCTGCATGCCACCACATTGGATTTGAAATGAAACCTCTACAACAGAATTCAAGCGCAGATTGTAACGTTTAATTTGAAGGTTTGAACAAAAATATCTGATAGAAATTGTAGGAATTGTACACATTTCTTTACAAACACTCCACATTTTAGGAGGTCAAAAGTAATTGGACAAATAAACCAAACCCAAACAAAATATTTTTATTTTCAATATTTTGTTGCGAATCCTTTGGAGGCAATCACTGCCTTAAGTCTGGAACCCATGGACATCACCAAACGCTGGGTTTCCTCCTTCTTAATGCTTTGCCAGGCCTTTACAGCCGCAGCCTTCAGGTCTTGCTTGTTTGTGGGTCTTTCCATCTTAAGTCTGGATTTGAGCAAGTGAAATGCATGCTCAATTGGGTTAAGATCTGGTGATTGACTTGGCCATTGCAGAATGTTCCACTTTTTTGCACTCATGAACTCCTGGGTAGCTTTGGCTGTATGCTTGGGGTCATTGTCCATCTATACTATGAAGCGCCGTCCGATCAACTTTGCGGCATTTGGCTGAATCTGGGCTGAAAGTATATCCCGGTACACTTCAGAATTCATCCGGCTACTCTTGTCTGCTGTTATGTCATCAATAAACACAAGTGACCCAGTGCCATTGAAAGACATGCATGCCCATGCCATCACGTTGCCTCCACCATGTTTTACAGAGGATGTGGTGTGCCTTGGATCATGTGCCGTTCCCTTTCTACTCCAAACTTTTTTCTTCCCATCATTCTGGTACAGGTTGATCTTTGTCTCATCTGTCCATAGAATACTTTTCCAGAACTGAGCTGGCTTCATGAGGTGTTTTTCAGCAAATTTAACTCTGGCCTGTCTATTTTTGGAATTGATGAATGGTTTGCATCTAGATGTGAACCCTTTGTATTTACTTTCATGGAGTCTTCTCTTTACTGTTGACTTAGAGACATATACACCTACTTCACTGAGAGTGTTCTGGACTTCAGTTGATGTTGTGAACGGGTTCTTCTTCACCAAAGAAAGTATGCGGTGATCATCCACCACTGTTGTCATCCGTGGATGCCCAGGCCTTTTTGAGTTCCCAAGCTCACCAGTCAATTCCTTTTTTCTCAGAATGTACCCGACTGTTGATTTTGCTACTCCAAGCATGTCTGCTATCTCTCTGTGGATTTTTTCTTTTTTTTCAGCCTCAGGATGTTCTGCTTCACCTCAATTGAGAGTTCCTTAGACCGCATGTTGTCTGGTCACAGCAACAGTTTCCAAATGCAAAACCACACACCTGTAATCAACCCCAGACCTTTTAACTACTTCATTGATTACAGGTTAACGAGGGAGACGCCTTCAGAGTTAATTGCAGCCCTTAGAGTCCCTTGTCCAATTACTTTTGGTCCCTTGAAAAAGAGGAGGCTATGCATTACAGAGCTATGATTCCTAAACCCTTTCTCCGATTTGGATGTGAAAACTCTCATATTGCAGCTGAGAGTGTGCACTTTCAGCCCATATTATATATATAATTATATTTCTGAACATGTTTTTGTAAACAGCTAAAAAAACAAAACTTGTGTCACTGTCCAAATATTTCTGGCCCTGACTGTATCTGTTGTCTATGTAGTCCTGAAAATCATTCATTTCGATGTTGAATTTGAGGAGGTCACTTAAATTCTGCAACTTGCCCTCTCCTTCGGGCCATGGAGATAGTGTGAGCTCAGATGGCCATGAACTCGGTCCCAACAAGGAGAAGAGGGACAATAAATATTTGTAGTGGTTTACATTTTGTTCACGTGTAGCTGTGTCCATCTGTCTTGTATTAGCAGTGGAAAGCAACCTACTTTTCATATTGTCAATGACACTTTGTATTAATTGTAGTCGTGGAAGGCCAGTATTTTGTTTTTCAATCACTTGAAAGGGAATATCTTTAAAATTTCTCGTTAATTATTCACAACCTTTGCTTCATGGTGTCCTGGTTGTTCCTTTAGGTTTTTAAGTGCTCTAATGCACCTACAAAGTAGACGGTCTGCCTTTACGAGAGAAACATCCTTTTGTTGTAAAGCAAGGGATAGAAGAGAAAGCTCATATAGAATGTCTATCATTAAAGCCAAATCTTTTAAGAAACACAGATTTTCCATTTTTATTTATTTATTTTTTTTGTTAAGCCCCAAGAAAAATTTGACATTTGAAAAGTGCTTATAGAGGGCTGGATATGCTCGCCACACAGCTTTAGCAGCATGGGCGCTACTTGCAACCCACTGAGGATCCAGGATTCTACCTATCTTGACTATCTCCAACTCTAGATCTGCTGCTATTTTATGAAGTTCATACTGATTTTTGTTAGATACATGGTAAATATTATATATTTTTTCAAGGAAAATTTTAAAGTGATTCACTTGAGATATGGAACTGTTTGCGTCATCAAGAGCAAGTTGAACTCTGTGACTTAAACATTGCCATATCACAATTTTGGGATATTCTTTTAGAACTCTGGCAGCCACCCGAGATTTGCAGCCCAGCATGGCACTAGCACCGTCAGAGCAAAAGCCCATCAAATTCTCTTTTAAATAGTCTTTGTAAAAACCTTTTTTACGCAAGCATGTAAAGAGAGCATTGCTTATGGCCTTAGCGGTGGTAGATTCAAGCTCCTTCAAATAAACAAAGACATTGACAGGGTCAGGAGAAGTGGGTACATTACAATGTATATAGATAACTAGAACACTCTTCTCAGATACAGTAGACGATTTGTCAATTATAATGCACAACTTAGATTTATAACTGACAATTTTAGAAAACAAATCCTCTCTTATTTTTGAGGATATATGTTGAACGATTGTTATGGCAGTTTTCCTTGAATGAAGACCTACTCCAAGATCAACACCATTTATTTCATGCAGTTCAACTTCTGTCTCTATGTCAACCAAAGGCTAATTATGCAAAGCTAGGCTATACACAATATTAAAGACATGGATTGTTGAAGCCAAAGCTTTCACATTGGCTCGGTCGATAGCAAGTGTCAATGTACTACGCTTTGAAGCCTTAAGAATGTTCTCAGCTTTGTCATGAGGTATAGACATTGCGTGCTCTCTTAATATTTTGCGAAGAGAAGCTTGCTGAATATATTTAAGGGTACCACTTGGTTTCACTGAACAGTTCGTCCATTCCGCAGAAAAGTGATAAGATTTTGATTTTGTCACTCCTAATGTTCTTCCAACCTTACAGCATACATTACAACACAATTTACCATTTAAGTAAGTAATTAAGCCATGGGTACAAATTCACAAAATATTCTACTTGCTTTTGGGACAAACATGAAATTAAACTGAAACGGCTTGTTCTCAGGTCTGCAACAGTTGTACATGACAATGAGTAGAGGCTTAGGGGCAACATCAGCGCCACAGTCCTGGCCAACGTCTGCACCACAGTCCTGGCCAACAATACCCGTATTGATTACATTGCTACTAATATCTAATACACAAGTGTCAAATACGTTTTGTTTCTTTTTCTTGTTTCTCAGATTAAAAAAGTTTAATATAGTAGATTGGTCACATCTTGAGCTGTATTCACTACTAAACTGTCTTTTCAGTTTTTAGCCAATGCCATGAAATGCTGAGAAATAAGAATATATATGTATAAGAAGGTGCAAGTGTGCCGCCCCCATGGAAGCAGCCAAGCTGCTCGGATCCGGGTTCTCGGTGGCTCGAGGGTCTCCGGACCCGGGGGTCGTGCGGCCTCTCGAATAAAGGGTGATATTTACAAGGGATTATATAGTTCATGACGCCACCCATGGTGCGCGGTAACTGAGGTGAATACTGCCGCTGCTGTTGGGGAGTACCAGGGGTGATGACAGGCGCAGCCAGGTGTTGTAACCCTCCACAAGTAGGGGGGGGGGGGGGGGGAACGCCCCGGGACTCGGTGCGGAGGATAAGGCCGTGGGATGCAGGGGTCACTCTTGTATTCACGCAGTCCATTAAGCAGACACCGACAACCGGATAAACCAAGTCTCTGGACACCGCTACCGCTGAGGGGAGCTAGTTCGGGTCCCCAATGGTGCTGCCTCGTGATCCGTGACCTGCCTCCTGGCACTAAGTTTACTTCTCTGGTGGTCCCGGTACTATGAAACTTCCCGTGTCCCGCTCCCCACTATGGCTAAGTGTGGGAGCTTGCTCTCAGGGCTCACGCTTGGGATTTTCTGGACCGTTTTGGGTGGAAAGTCCTATCCCCCTTGTTGCGCTAATGCCCCGATTCTGGAGTGGTTGGGAACGAATCTTGAAGGCTCCGTTCTCCGCGAATAAATTAACGGGTTGCCTGCAGCTACTCCCCGACCTAGGGTCCACGTACCCAGTCGTGCCTCGGTCCCGGACCGGTGATGGTGCAAGGCCGCCGGCTGTCCTGCTGGACAGATTCAAGCCCCTGTGACCGGGGGTCCGACTCCTCTAGGCCCAGACCACCATCTGCAACCTAGACAGCTTTGTACGGGGGTCACCGCTCCCAACCTCCTCAGAGCTCCTCACAGCTCGAGGGCTACTTCCCAACTCTCTCCCCACTCACAGAGTGACTACACTCCTCACCTCTCCTCCATAACCCCCCAGGTGGGCGATTCTATTCCACTCAAACCGTCCACTGGTGTGTCTGGTGGGTGTGGTGCAGGGTGTATATAGGATTAGAGTTGCTGTTGGAGGCAACACTATTTGGTTAGGGACCCATAACCAAGAGGGAGGTGGATACTGCACGGGAAAGGAGATTGTGCAATACCCTGTGATGACCTTATAGTCCAGGGGTGTCACACAAGTACACCATAGCCCCTTTCAAAGCACGGGTTTAACTATGAAAATATTTTATTGTTCAGTTGCATCTAAAACATTAAACCAATGATCAAGTCATTTGCCATGGAGCTCATTACATTTTTGTTAAACTACAGTGTAATAGCAAGAGCAGATTAACATGGACTTCATGATGGCATAGTGCTGGAAGAGTTGTCATGAGGGTGTATTGTAATCCATCGCATGGACTTATAATAACCAAAGCATCAGTAATCTACCAAAAGTTGTTAACCTACTACATGTTAAAGAATTGTACCTGTTGAATATTTGCTGGAGACTTCTATTGTATGACAACAGCCGTGTTGACGCAGGATGAACTGCAGACTTCTGCTTTGAGTATTTTGCTGGAAAAAAACATGCAAAGTTGAAATTCCTGCAAGTAGGCAACAATACTCAGGCTATTAAAAATTAAAGTTTGACACTGCAATTTTGAAATAAATATAAAATATATATATATATCTCGCTAGCTTTCGCAGCTGTCAAGATCTAGTTAAGTAAATGCAGTGTTCCCCAACTCTAGTCCTCAGGGACCAACAGTGCGTATTTTCAGGATGTACTTAGTATTGCACATGATAATTTAATCACCTAGACAGATGATTCCATCACCTGTGCAATACTACACACAAACTTCACAGTGGATATCTTGCTCACCTTATTTCTGAGGCCTCAGGCAACCCTTTATATATGCATTGTAGGCCCGCCTCTTATTCTCTGTCCACCTATCTATCCTTTATGTTTATTAGAATTACCTGTCGCTGTGCCCCCCTTCAAACACTCACATGGCCTTTTCTGATTATTGGACAGCCTAGGTCACTCATAGGTTGCCAGCCAATAGAAAAGGACATATAGCAATCATGCAAAACAGTAGTCTGCAAGCGTTGCTGCAGGGGAGATGAAGAGCCCAGGAAGACAGGTAGGAGGAGACTGTCTCCTTCTCCCTCGCCTAAGACGGTGGCCGGCACCGGTCCCTCCTTTTCTCTACTTCACTACTCCCCCCATCATAGATGATGCAGCTGCTGTTTAAAAAATAGTGCTGGTGGATATTACTGTCACAACGCGTCTCTGCTGCAGCCAATAGCTTCTCCCAGTCTCCGAGAAGTGTCAAGTTACCACCCGCGCTGCTCCTCACTGATCTCTGCCATCACAGCCGCGCTGTTTGCAGGGATGAGTGAGTGAAGAGCGGAGACATTGCAGAGCAGAGTGTGCGTGGGCCGCGGCACCGGCAAGAGAACTGGATCGCGGCTCTGGGATCTTCACGGTTTGGGAAACCAGCTGCTATTTTAACAACCGGTTCCACTGAATCGGGGAGAACTGGCTAAATCCCACCCTACTCCATGATCACCAACTGTTACACTTCTGACGGCTACACATCCCAGTGAATAAGGACTTCTTCTCCAATTCATAACCTCTATTCCAGGCTTTTTCATCAAACACCAAAATCTCTCCTGCTTACAACAGGCAGATATTGACTATAACTTTCTCTGACCATGCTTTAATTACAATGTCCATCTCTTTCTCAATCTTCAGTAGCCCACCAATGGCAATGGAAACCAAATATTTCTTTGTTGGATGGTCCCAACGTATCTCAGGAGAATTTACAAACCCTATTTGATTATTTTGCTTTAAATAAACACTGCTGACACATCCCACACTACAATTTGGGAAATGCATAAGTGTGTAATCAAAGGTGTTTTTTTATAAAACACGGGACAAGACTGAAGAGAGTTGGAGACTTCCTCTCCATTGTCTCAATTATGAGACCTTGAAACCCATCAGAAATGAACCTCTATAAATGTTCCGAAAATCTCGGTTCTTAGAGTTTGAGAAGCATTGTGTACCATTCTTAACAAAAAAACAAGTGTTTCTTGCCAGATGAAAGAGACACTGCTGTGAACATGGCAATAAATGTAAGTCACTAGTGAGAGCACTGACAACACGAACTACCAAAACGTACATCTCCAAAATTACCACTCCTACCTCCACATGCGTAAGACTATCTACAGAAATTGCTTCTGCCTTTCAGTACTCCTCTATATATTGATAGTAAAAATCCTGTCTCTCTATTTCTTCAGATTTTTGCTCAAGTATACAAAACTACATCAAGACCTCGTGTCTCCTCTCCTTTCATGCAGAGGATATTACAATCCTTGAGGATCCTTTTTCAGAGCAGGAAGTTGCTCTTGTAATCTCAATCTCCAAAACAGAAGGACGGCCTTCCTTTGCCATGTTCTAAAAATCTATGAGAAAATTTGGCTCCTCATCTAGTGTCCTTATTCAACTCTCTCTCTAAATATTCTCCACCCCATCTGATATCCTTAGGGCTCATACACCGTGTGCAGAATTATTAGGAAAGTTGTATTGTAGTGGATTTTTTTTTATTATTGATCAACAACTATGTTCTCAATCAACCTAAAAGACTCAAATATCAAAGCTTAATATTTTTGGAAGCTGGAGTGGGGTATTTTTAGATTTGGCTATTTTAGAAGGATATCTGTTTTTGCAGGTAACTATTACTGTGCGGAGTTATTAGGCAACTTAATAAAAACCAAATATATTCTCATCTCACTTGTTTATTTTCACCAGGTAAACAAATAACTGCACAAAATTTAGAAATAAACATTTCTGACATGCAAAAACAAAACCCAAAAAAATTAGTGACCAATATAGCCACCTTTCTTTATGATGACACTCAACAGCCTACTATCCATAGATTCTGTCAGTTGCTTAATCTGTTTACGATCAACATTGTGTGCAGCAGCCACCACAGCCTCCCAGACACTGTTCCGAGAGGTGTACTGTTTTCCCTCCCTGTAGATCTCACATTTTATGAGGGACCACAGGTTCTCTATGGGGTTTAGATAAGGTGAACAAGGGGGCCATGGCATTTTTTTTTTCATCTTTTAGACCTTTACTGGCCAGCCATGCTGTGCAGTAGTTGGATGCATGTGATGGAGCATTGTCCTGCATGAAAATCAGGTTTTTCTTAAACGATACAGACTTCTTCCTGTACCACTGCTTGAAGAAGTTGTCTTCCAGAAACTGGCAGTAGGTCTGGGAGTTGAGCTTCATTCCATCCTCAACCCGAAAAGGTCCCACAAGCTCATCTTTGATGATACCAGCCCATACCAGTACCCCCCACCTCCACCTTGCTGGCGTCTGAGTCAGAGTGTATCTCCCTGCCCTTTACTAATCTAGCCTCTGGCCCATCCATCTGGCCCATCAAGAGTCACTCTCATTTCATCAGTCCATAAAACCTTTGAAAAATTAGTCTTAAGATATTTCTTGGCACAGTCTTGATGTTTTATCTTATGTTTCTTGTTCAAAGGTGGTCGTTTCTCAGCCTTCCTTACCTTGGCTATGTCCCAGAGTATGGCATGCCTTATGCTTTTTGAAAGTCCAGTAACAATGCAGCTCTGAAATATGGCCAAATTGGTGGCAAATGGCATCTTGTGAGCTTTACGCTTGATTTTCCTCAATTCATGGGCAGTTATTTTGCGCCTTTTTTGCCCAACATGCTTCTTGCGACCCTGTTGGCTATTTGCCATGGAAACACTTGATTGTTTGGTGATCACGCTTCAAAAGTTTGGCAAATTCAAGACTGCTGCATCCCTCTGCAAGACATCTCACAACTTTGGACTTTTCAGGGCGCGTCAAATCTCTCTTCTGACCCATTTTGCCAAAGGAAAGGAAGTTGCCTAATAATTAAGCACACCATATATAGGGTGTTGATGTCATTACACCCCACCCCTCCTCATTACTGAGATGTACATCACCTGATTTGCTTAATTGGTAGTTGGCTCTCACGCTTATACAGCTTGGAGTAGGACAACATGTATAAAACGTATCATGTGATCAAAATACTCATTTGCCTAATAATTCTGCACACAGTGTATTTCCATAATCCACAACCCGGAAAAGTTTCATCTGAGCATTCTAGTTACCATCTCTTCTCCCTCGTCAATGTGGATTTTAAGCTTTTTGCTAAAATTCTCACCTCCAAATAATCTTGTTTGCTGCAGGATGTCATTCACCTGGACCAGGCCGATTTTATAGCAGGTCGGGAGGCTCGGGATAATACTACCAGTGCCTAAGTCACTATGAACGGATTACTTTTTCTATTTCTATTTGGAATAGAACTTCTAGGGGTTATTATCCCTTTGTTTCAGCCACCAATACATGTCAATTGTGTACTCTATGTTCAGGCAATTACTATTATGAACTTTGTCTTGTTTTTTTTCTCTCAATGAAAGTTATTTGGATTTTTTTCTGTCCTCCACTTTATTATAATTGGCATCTGACTGATGCAATGGAAAAAATATTACATTTATCGTATATTAAGGGTCAATAGCACTCAACGTAGCCCAGAGTCGTCTTCATAGCACTTTTTATTAAGAAGCTACTTAATCCAAAAATTCATACAATAGATGCAGCTGACACGGTTTGTGGTACAGTATATTACAGTACATCACAGCAATCTGTTGGGTTACAGACATTGAGAAAAACATCTTTCCCAATGTTACACCTACTATCCATGTGGCTTCACAGTGACTGTGTGTGCGGTCATTTACTGAATGAGTGGTGTACATTTTTGGATTAACGTAACCATTTAATAGTTTTCAGAAGCATACAATGGGATATGCAGAAGATTGAGATCAGGGCTCTGTGATGACCACTCCAAAACATTGACTAAAGGTACCGTCACACATAACGAGATCGCTAGCGAGATCGCAGATGAGTCACCGTTTGGTGACGCAGTAGCGATCCCGTTAGTGATCTTGTTATGTGTGACACCTACCAGCGATCAGGCCCCTGCTGTGAGATCTTTAGTCGTTGCAGAATGGTCCAGGCCATTTTCTTCAAAGGCGATGTCCTGCTGGGCAGGACACATCGCTGTGTTTGACACTGTGTGACAGGATCACAGTGACTGCTGAGATCGTTATACAGGTCGCTACTGCGACCTGTATTGTTTCTGCATCGCTGGTAAGATCTATCTGTGTGACATCTCACCTGCGACCTCCCAGCGACTTACCTGCGATCCCTATCAGATCGCATTGTTTTCGGGATCGCTGGTAAGTCGTTGTGTGTGACTGGGCCTTTAGGCCACAACATCCTTAAGCCATTTTGTATCCAGTTTGGCAGTATGCCTCGGGCCATTGTGCATTTGGAAGACCCATTTCTGCCCAAGTTCCTAGCTGATGTCTTATTAATAATAATAATAATAATAAATAATTATTATTTCTATAGCGCCAACATATTCCTCCGTGCTTTACAATTTCCGAAATTCATTTACAAACATTAAGTAATAGTTATAGAAAATACAGTAATTTAAAGCAAAAATAATGACAACACTGCTCATAAGACCTTACAATCTACAATAGGGTGAGGTGGAGGTGAGACAAGGTACGTGTGCTTATTTACAATGACGGTCCAGCCATCTCGAAGAAATGGGGGATAAATAAAGGCTGCCTGAGCCAGTCACCAGCCAATCTTTGTGATGCTTTTGGATGTGGTGGAGTTTCACATAGACTTATGTTCTGAGGAATAGTAGAGGGGCTCTATATGAATTGACTTTGATTAGGGAGGGTTATAGGCCACCCTAAAAAGATGTGTTTTTAGGGATTGACTGAAGCGGTGTAAACTGTGGTTCCATAAAATAAATTAGAGATTTTTTTAGTAAAATATCTCACAAACCAGCGCTGAAATATAAGAGAAGGAGAGTTAATTTAATTAATTAATTTTATTAGAACAAGAGTCCTAATTCCTACTGCTGAACAAGGACAATTATAAAAATAAAAATAAAAACTTTTTAAACACAAAAGGACTGCAATATCGTGGGGCCCCGGCCGGCGGCAGCCACGATATGGTACAGGAATATTAAATTGACAAGGTACCTAATTCAGTTAATAAAAATACTCAAGGATAAATACATATGTATGTTTAAAATAGCTGTGAAAGTTCGGTCACAAAAGCAATCCAGCGGCCCATAAATAAAAGCAATCCTCCTACTTCAGGATACCTGCAACAAGGTTAAAGTTCTGTGCTTTGTTAAATTCTTACACGCTGCACTCAATCACGGTCCCTGGTTAGAGTTGAATATACCGCGCTCCTAACGAGGAGTATAGCGGTAACTAAACCAGTGCACCGGGGGCCCGTGCCAGATCCCCAGTGTATGTTACCTGACGCCGGCACCAGTCAGGAGGGTTCCGTGAGATGTGGTCTTTGCGTGGGACAGATTTTTCTCCCAGCTGAAGAGATTGAGTAATGCTGGGTCTCGATGCACAGGGATTTGAGTCCAGACACCCGGGTGCCAAATAAGAGTTGTTGTCCCACGCAAAGACCACATTCTTATATTTCAGCGCTGGTTTGTGAGATATTTTACTAAAAAAATCTCTAATTTATTTTATGTAAATTTATTTGGGCAACTTTTTGGGGTGGTTTTTTGCCTTTAAACCAGCTGCAGAATTATAAGTTTACTATTGGGTCAAGCGCTTACTATTGTCTTAGGACAACATTTTCTATAAACTGTGGTTCCTCCTAGTTTCTTGGGGTAGAGCATTCCAGCTCAGTAGAAGTCTTGGAGCTGGGAGTGGGTGGTTCGGATTAGTGTGGATGTTAGTCGAAGGTCATTTGCATAGAGAACGGGTAGGGTGAGAGACAAAGATGAGGGTGGAGATGTGGGGGTTGCTGCACTGCGGATAGCTTTGTGGGTGAGAACAAGATTTAAATTGGATCCTATGATGTATGGGCAGTTAGTGCAATGACCGGCACAGAGTGGAAGTATCTGAGTAACGAGTAACCAGATAGGTCACGCTGGCTGCTGCATTAAGGATGGGCTGCAGAGAAGAAAGTCTAGTTAAGGGGAGGCCAATTAATAGAGAATTACAGGAGTCAATGCGGGAGTGAATCAGAGCTATAGTGAGGGTTTTTGTTGCTTCGATGGTGAGAAAGGGGCAGATTCTAGAGTTGTTCTTCAGGTGCAAGCGAGAGGGCGAAAGATTGTACGTAGGTGGTGAAGGAAGATGTGAGATTAAGGGAGGTTACTAGACACAGGGAATAGATGAAATTCAGTTTTGAAAAGGTTAAGTTTCAGATAGAGAGCAGACATGATGTTGGACACTACGGACAGACAGTCACTGGTATTCTGTAGTCCAGCGGGGATGAGATCAGGGGATGAGGTGCATAATTGTGCATCATCAGCATAAAGATGGTACTGTAAGCCAAATTTGCTGATAGTCTATGCGATTAGGGCAGTGTAGAGAGAGAAGAGGGCCAAGGAGTGAACCTTGAGAGACCCCAATAGTGAGATGGAGAGAAAAAGATGTGGGGCCAGCAAATAATAGACTCAAAAAGCAGTCAGAAACATAGGAAAAGAACCAGGAGAGACAGTTATCCTTTAGGTCGATTGAATAGAGCAGACTGAGAAGGAGATGGTGGTCAACAGTGTCGAAGGCTGCAGAGAGGTCGAGAAGAATAACCAGAGAGTAGTCACTGTTACGTTTTGCTGTGAAAAGGTCATTGGTTACTTTGTTGAGGGCAGTTTCTGTCAAATGTAGGGAAGGGAAGCCAGACTGTAAAGGATCTAGAAGAGAGTGAGTGAAGAGGTAGTGGGTGAGGCGTAAATAGACCAGGCACTCCAAGAGTTTAGAGATAAAGGCAAGATTGGAGACTGATCTGTAGTTGTTTGTGCAGGATGAGTCAAGAGAAGGTTTTTTTTGTTTTTTTGTTTTTTTTTTTAAATAATGGAGTAATGATAGAGTGTTTGAAGGAGGAGGGGCAGATACCATAAGAGAGAGTGAAGGTTTTAGTTAGTTGACTTGTGAGATGTCTTGAGAAGTTTCTTCTGTATTGCCACATAGTCTTCTTTCCTCATGATGCCATCTATTTTGTGAAGTGCACCTGTCCATCCTGCAGCAAAACCCCAGACCATGATACTGCCACCCCCATGTTTCACAGTTGGTATGTTCTTAGGCTTCAAAGCTTCTCCCTTTTTCCTCCAAATGTAGCAATGGTCATTGTCGCGGGCGGCGGGGCGCCGCTGCGCTCGCTGACGCTCGGGTCCAACGCTGCGGCTGTTGCTGCTCAGTGGCTCGAGCGGTGGGCCGGATCCGGGGACTCGAGCGGCACTCCTCGCCCGTGAGTGAAAAGGGTAGTTGGGTTGTTTTGGGGATTTAGTCCGTGATGCCACCCACGGGTTGTAGTGAAGATGGGCACCACCACTGCTGGTGACGGGGATCCCGGGAGCGATGGTAGGGAGCAGCTGGGATGTTGTTTTCCCCCTCCGTGGGTAGGGGTCGGTGGTCCCGGGGCCCGGTGGTGAGACGGGGAGGCAGGGCAGGTGAGGTGCCGGATGGCACGGGTGTACTCACTCAGCAAGAGATGCACAAAGTCTCCGGTAAACCAAACGGCTGGATGGACGGGTCCCGCAGCTGGCTGCTGTGTCTCTCCCCGGACAGGTGATGGCGGCTGTCTTTGCCTGCACCTTTGTGTACTGTTTTGACTACGATGGGTCCCCAACGGTAGTCCACTCCCCGGTGTATGGATGCCGGAGGAGCCCGTTTGCCCGCAGGGGCTGGCCCTTGGGTCTCTAGCCTTAGGCGGTAGCTGTATACCCTCACGGTGCGGACGGTTGCCTTCTAACGGGTCTTTGGCTGTTAGGAAACCCCTGGGGTTCCTGTCACACTCGGATTTGACTGTTGACGGCGACTCCAAGCCTAGTCGGGGTCCGATGGCCCTGCCTGTGTGTGCTGGCTTCACTTCGCTCCCCGGTCGGTACCGGCGGGCCACCGCCCGACCCCGGTACTACGGTTCAGCGTTGATTCACCACTCCTGCAGACGGCCACCACCGTCTGCCAACCTTGTTGTCAGTGCCTGGGCCACAAACCCAGACACTCTTCACTTCACTCCTCCACTGAACTCCAACTTCTAACTGACACTTTTCCCACCTCAAGGCCTGTGAACTCCTCAGTGGGTGGGGCCAACCGCTTGGCTCCGCCCCACCTGATGTAGACATCAGACCTTGGAGGGAGGCAACAAGGGTTTTGTGTTTGGCTAATGTTACTGTCTAGTGGGGGTGGGGGTGTGTGTGTGTTACCTGTGACGACCTGACTAGTCCAGGGCACCACAGTCATTATGGCCAAACAGTTCAATTTTAGTTTCGTAAGACCACAGGACAAGTCTCCAGAAATTAAGGCCTTTGCTCCTGTATGCATTTGCAATCATTAATCTGGCTGTTTTATTTTTCTTTTGGAGTAATGGCTTCTTCCTGGCAGAGTGGCTTTGTAGCCCATGTTGAAACAGTTCTCGTTTCACTGTGGATAATGACACAATCTTACCAGCTTCTGCCAGCTTCTTCACAAGATCTATTGTCTTCGTTCTTGAGTTGAAATGCATATGTCTGACCAAGGTATGGTCATATCTGGTAATTCTTTGAACAGATGAATGGGGCACTTTCAGGTATGTGGAAATTGCACCCAAGGATGAATCAGATTTGCGCAAGTCCACAATTCTCTTCTTGAGATCTTGGCTGATTTCTTTTGACTTTCCCATGATGCTACACAAAGAAGAAGTGTATTTCAGGTGTGCATTAAAATACATCCACACTTGTATCTCTAATTAACTCAGATGGTGCCAATAAACCTATCAGAAGCTTTTTTAAAAAATCGTTTACCTTTTTTACTTAGTGCTTTTACAGGACTTTAACTTTTATTTGTCTGATCACTGGTCTAATTGTACTGCAATACATATGCACTCTAATGCATTATACCTGTCAGTGTGACATTGATAAAATAGCTGATAAACCCTGCTTCTAGCTGGGTCTAACAGGCCACCATAGCTGACAGATCTGGAGGTCATTATTTGACCTCCAGCTAGCATAACTACCATCAGTGCCCCATGCTCACATAGCGGGGTGCCGATACCTAAAAAGCCCTTATCATCTGCTTAACATCTAAATGCCAATGTTACTACTAAAGGGTTGAATGGCTGCATTCGGTGCTATGACTGAAGGTGACTGTTGCAGTGGAGTGTAAGCTGTAATATTCAACAGACACCTGCTAAACATTGTCTCATCTCTGATTTCTCACTTACCGCATCATGAATCTAGGAGTGCCATAATTGGCACTTGATCAAACCTGAATCAATCAAGCCTCGATGAGGTCTTCAGGACCAAAGCTACTTCATTTGGATTCTGGAGACAATGTACAAAACTGGACCGCTTTTAAAGTTGCCCACCATGAATGTACATTGGTGCTACACAAAGCTCAGCCAAAGCCGACGAATATTTACAGTCAGCAGTGGCAAAATGGTTAATGTATGTGGCCAGGTTTCTAAACTCAAATTTACTTGTAAGTTGCTGTGCTATTGCGGACAGCTCTTCGGACCCCTGACCATCATACTTTTACGATGCATCCAATTTTCAGGCTGTAAAAGTAAAAAAAAAAGTTAGAAGGTTCTACCATACATGTCATATGTGTTAGAAAGTTATACCATATATGTGATATGTGTTAGAACCAGGAAAAAACAAAGAAAGTAAATATACTAAAATAACGAACATATTTACGCTGTAACATCTGATCGAACATCACACTTCATTTCTAACTCCATAGCATGTGTTACCAGGTCAACTTCTTGCAATTTCACACTTCCTTCCACACATGAAAAAGTGAATTGTCACTTTTCCTAATTAGTCAATTAACCAATCCGTTACCAAGTGTCTGTTTGCCGCTGGTTGTCCAAGACTGATTACTTTAACATGTACAATTTGAGAAGGCACAAAATGTGCTGACTAGTTGGGTATCTAGCACCTAGCAGGAGACACATGGTGAAAGTAATAGCACGGTGAGACTAGCTGGGGTCTCAAACTCATGGGTCTCAAACTTACCTGGGTATATGGGACACACACAGAAAAAAAATTGAATTTGGGGGCCACATTCTTTGCAGGGTGACATTTTTAGTGATGCCATTTGTTTTCTATACACCTTCTGAGAATTTTTTTTCAACATTTTTGGCTTCTTTATTTTATTTCTTTAACCCCTTCACCCCATGGCAATTTTTTGGTTTTGTTTTTTGCTCCCCTTCTTACGAGAGCCGAATCTTTTTTATTTTTCCGTCAATCTTGCCATATGAAGGCTTGTTTTTGCGGGACGAGTTGTACTTTGAAATGAATCCATGAGTTTTACCATATAAATGTACTGGGAAACGGCAACGTGGTCTAATCAGAGACGTGTTCCTAGTTGTGTAGGTCATTTACTTATGTGCTGCTGCGGTGTTACTTACACCTGTCTGTTTCATAGTCCCAGCTGTTGCATCATTTCATATCAACCGAACCTGCTATCCCAGACACCGCTGCTGCATCACATCGGCCATCACATCGGCCAAGCCTGCTGCCCGAGCGCTGCTGCATCATACCATTGTCACGGCTGTCTCTTTGATTTATGAGACTAGTGACAGATTCAGGACTTGAGAGTCATTTTCCACTCTTGACTTTCAATATTAAACGTGTTTTCTTTTCTTTTGGAAGCTGTAGGGTTAATGTCTGTATTCCTTGCCAGCAAGGAGGCTAAATTACCAGCTCAGGTATTTCCAGTTTGGGACCACTCCCAGTAGAGGGTACCGGTTATTCTCTTCGCCATTTGAATGCTGGTCTTGGAGGTGGAAGGAGCTGCTGAAACCCTATACTGAAGTTGCTGGTGTGAATGCAGTTTTGGTGCTGGCTGTAGCCGTCTGTTGTTGAGTTCTAACCTGTCTGTCTTCCTTCACTGGTTTGTTGTTTGTGTGCAGCGGTGGGGCTAGCATCATTCACCCCACACTCCCTAGCCAGGATCTATTGTAGAGTCTTTTCAGGGCTTCAGGTCCCTGCTCAGCGACAGGTAAGGAACTTGTATAGGAACTGGCTAGGAGTGCAGGGTACAGCGGCAGGTAAGTGGAGATGTCCATCTTCCCTCTCACTAGTTCTAGGGCCCTTCGTTGTTTAAGTGCTCCCAGTGTACCCCTGTTTGTCGTGTGTTTGGCCTCACGCCGGACTGTCCCTTGTCTGCGTTGTGACAACCAGATTGGCCAAGTCTGCTATCCTAGTAGTTGCTGATGCATTGTAGCCTATTGGCTCAAGCCTGTTGTACCAGCCGGTACTGCATCGTACCCTATCAGCTGAGCCTACTGTTACATCTGTCCCATCTGCCTCATTAGAGACTGTCCGTGTCCATACACCTGGGGTCAGATGTCACAGCACCGCGTTTCCCCTGAGTGGCACCTGATTTCTACCTTCAGTGCAAATCTACCCTCACCAGAGGCTCTCATGAAAACCTGGTGTGAGCCATAGCCATGCTCTTCAGGTATTCTGTGTGCCATGGCCCAGTAGGTCCACTTCCCACTCACATCCGCGAACATTACAGTTTGGCCAGGCCATGGATTCTGCTGGCTCCAGTAGTGTTCTACTTACTGGCCTGTCGTAAAAGTGGTTTGACCCATCTGCGGTAATAGATACTGATCTGCATGCTTTCACTCAAGCATCTGCGTTGGCCTCAGCACCAGCGGAAACTTCCACTCCAGCAGCAATTCCGGCTCCAAGCTCCAGCCCTTATTTGTCTACTCCTCCACGGTTTGATAGCAATCCCCCACTATGCTGGGGGAGTTCATAAATCAGTGCTTCATGCCCTTCTAAATTTTGTCACATCAAATCATCTCGGAATGGTTCAAAAAGTGGCTCTTTTGATGTTGCAACTAACTTGAAAAGCCCTTGCTTAGATCAATCCATTGTGGGAGAGGTGTGATTCTATTGTCCAGAACCTGCAGATCTTTCTGTAAGCGTTCCGAAAGGTGTTCCGCAAGGCAGGTCCAGTCTCCTCAGCAGCATTCCTGCTCCTTAGACTCGGCCAGAGGAGTCTAAACGTAGACCAGTATGCAGTCCGTTTCCGCACTCCATCCTCTGAGCTGGCCTGAAATAATGAAACACTGGTGGTTACATTCTGAGTTTTGTCAGGTAGGATTAAGGACGAGCTGACAGGTTGAGATGTACCTTCTTCTCTGGACAACTTGGTATCGCTGGCTAGCCACATCAAACTCAGGTTGCAAGAATGAACCAAAAAGGCGAACCAAGAGAAGAGGTTGTTGCGCTTGGCTCCTTAATTCCACAAACCCATTGTGCCGCAAACATAGGTCTCCATGAATTTTCCCAAGCCCATAGAGGTGGATCAAGGGCATCTTGCAAAACTTCGCCGAGAGGTCCTTCTACTGCTGAGATCTTACTCGCCTGATTCACTTCTGTCTGAGAAAGCCAGGAAATTGCCAAGCCTAGGGTCGGTAGGAGAGCCTACCCTAAGTGAGAGTAAGTCCTCTCCATCCCTCCATGTCTGTAACTACTGGCAACACCAGATTCACAGAGTCGGTCTTGCTGGTCGCTGGCTCCGCCAAGAACCTCAGAGCAAACCATTGTGGATCGGTACCGGATTTAACATCCATCAGCTTCAAGCTCCCATTGCAGTATCGTCCATGGATTTAAGGCCTCTGTCCAAGGCTATCCAGATAGTCACGGAGCTTCTTGATGTTTGGGTGGGAATGTTGCACATGGAGAAAGTGGCTTTTCATGTGCTACCAGGAATGCATGAACCGGTTTTAGACTGATGATGCGGAGATGAGCTCAGCTTGTGTCACTTCTGTCACGAAAAATGTCTTGTCTCAGTTCAATCTGCTTGGCAGCCTGTGAGGCCTACAAATCTTCCAGTCTGGTGTCCACCTACTGGGCCTACGTGAATGTTTTCGACAAGTAGGCTGAAACTCTTCCACCACATAGGCCATAGGATTGCCCTATCAACCTTCTTGGTTCCACTCTTCCCTGCAGCCAATTCTATCCACCGTAACAGGCCCAAGCCATATCAGACATAACACTGTATTAGACCCAAGCCGTGTTGGAATACATCAAGGAGAACCTGTTCAAAGGGTTCATACAAAAGTACTCCTCACTGGCCGGAACTGGAGTTTTCTTTGTAAAGAAAAAGGATTGATTGAGGTCTCCACCAAATCCCAGTCAAGGAAAAATACCCATTGCAGCTTATACTGGCATTATTCGACTGTCTCTGAGGTTCCAGGATCTTCTCCAAGATAAACTTCCATGGTGCATACAACCTTGTCTGTATACGGTCAGGTGACAAATGGAAGACGACCTTTAATAACCATGATGGCCACCAGGAGTATCGGGAAATAACAATTGGGCTTAGCAATGCTCCACCGGTCTTCCAGAAGTCAACAATAAATTTCAAGACCTGTTCTACTCATGCATGGAAATTCTAGTATTCTCTCCTGATCTGCCTACACACAGGAGAAATGTTCCCTAGGTACTACAGGAAAATGGTCTAGACACCAAATTCGAGGAGTGCCTCTTTGAACAGTCTTCTCTGCTATTCCTAGGCTACATAATCTTGGACACCGCCTTAACCATAGATCCGGACAAGGTGTCAGCAGTGTTGAAACGGCCCTGTCCTGACGCCTTTAAGGGAATCCAGCAGTTCCTCTGTTTCGCTAACTATTACTGCCAGTTCATCCTGCAATTTTAGTCCCAGATTCAGTCCAGAATCTCAATAGGACAAATCTTAAAATGTGGACTCTAGAAGCGGAGAGAGCATTTATTGCCTTCAAGAAGGCTTTCTCTTCGGTTTCAGTGTTGCATAGACAGGATATTAATCGACAGATTCAACTGGAAGTGGATGCTTCGTCCTCCGGAGCCACTGCAGTTATAACACAGAAGTCAGCTGCTGGTAAGATGGTAATCTGCAGTTTCTTTTCCAGGGCAGTCTTCTGCTTCTAAGCGTAACTACTCAATTGGTGACTGAGAACTGTTGGCAATCAAGATCGCTCTGGTGAGGTGAGGGTGCAGCTTATTATGCCTTTATTTCAGCAATTCTTTTGATTTTGCGCTGACTGTTTACCATCTCTCCCTATGTGAGCACACCGCTGATTTATTCTTTGGGGTTATTTTTCATTTAGCACTGCTGCTATTTACACTCTTGGCTCACCCTGGCATGGCGCCCGCTTTGTTTGCTTGTGCTACTTGCTGTCACTGTTCACTTGTCTAATAAAGTTTACCACTTGATTCAATTTATTGGTGTCTGATTGCATTTTTCTTTTTTTATGGTTCATATGTATGCAGCGGTTTTCCCAAGTCTATTACTTTCGGCATGCTATAGGTATCACATATGGTTCATTACCTAGCTTTAGGTCACCATGCAAATGTTGTTTCTGTTGATTATTATTGATCCTCTATATTGTGTCTGACCGAGGAGTCCAGTTCCCATCTTGGTTCTGGAGGGCTACCTGTAAGCTATGGATGTCACCTTAGAATTCTCGTCAGCCTACCATCTGCAGAGCGGGTTAACCAGATCCTGATGAATTTCTTGCAGCACTTCATCAACGAGCACTACAGCGATTGGGTCAAGCTTCTTTCATCTGCGAAATTCTCGTACAATAGCCACGTTAATGAGTCCTTCGCTAGCTCTCCGTTCTACAGTATATAGTGTATGACAGCAGCCCAAAATTCAGTTCCCTATGGCGATCCCCTCTGGCAACCCAGCAGCCGATGCTCTCGTCAAGAGTTTCGCCACAATCTGGACAAAGACCAAATTCTCCCTGGAGCAGTCCTCAATCCGAATGAAGAAGTATGCAGATAAGGCCTAAAACACACTTCCGCAATAAAACGTACGTGTCTTACAGTCCTTTTTTTGGGTCCGTGTTCCGTTTTTTAGGGGCGTTTCTCCAATACGTATGACATCCGTGTTGATGGCGTATGCGGTCCGTGTGTGCGTGTAGAATGACCGTGTGTGCATGTGGCATGAACGTGTATGTGTACGTGGAATGTCCATGTTTGTGATGCACAATGTCGTTTATAGATGTCGGCTGACAGCAGACAGAGTTGCGCGATGAGAATGAACTCGGGTGAACTTCACCCGACTTCATTGTCATGCCGCGGCTCTGTCTGTGTCGCGTCCTGATTAGCGGTCACCTGTGCAGGATTCACCGGTGACCGCTAATCCCCTGAGTGACTGAAGTGAGCAGCCCTCTCTCATACTCACCGATCCCCGATGCGGCGCAGCTCAGCTGTTATTAAAACTCCGGCGGCTAATACCAGCCAGATAAAGCCATAGGGCTGAAGGCTGGTATTCTCAGGATGGGGAGCCCCACGTTATGGGTAGTCCCCCAGCCTAACAATATCAGTCAGCAGCCGCCCAGAATTGCTGCATACATTATATGCGACAGTTCTGGGACATTACCCGGCTCTTCCCGATTTGCCCTGGTGCGTTGGCAATCGGGGTAATAAGGAGTTAATGGCAGCAACCCATAGCTGCCACTAAATCCTAGATTATTCATCGCAGGCGTCTCCCCGAGATAACTTACAGATTACTCATGGAAGGTACAATAAATAAACACACATCAGAAAAAATCCTTTATTTGCAATAAAAAACACAAACAAGTACCCTCGTTCACCACTTTATTAAGCACAAAAAACCCCTCCATGTCCGCTTAATCAACGGAGGTCCAGCGTCGCATCCAGCTCTGCTACATGGAGGTGACAGGAGCTGCAGAAGACACCGCCGCTCCTGTCAGCTCCACGCAGCAACTGAAGACAGCCGCGTGATCAGCTGAGCTGTCACTGAGGTAACTCGCGGCCACCGCTGGATCCTCCGACTGTGACAACAAGTCAACTGTGACTACATCGCTGTCACTCGGGCGACTTGCTGTCACAGTTGGAGGATCCAGTGGTGGCCGCGAGTTACCTCAGTGACAGCTCAGCTGATCGCGCGGCTGTCTTCAGTTGCTGCGTGGAGCTCACAGGAGCGGCGGTGTCTTCTGCAGCTCCTGTCACCTCCATGTAGCAGAGCTGGATGCGACGCTGGACCTCCGTGGATTAAGCGGACATGGAGGGGTTTTTCGTGCTTAATAAAGTGGTGAACGAGGGTACTTGTTTGTGTTTTCTATTGCAAATAAAGGATTTTTTCTGGTGTGTGTTTATTTACTGTAACTTAGGCTGTGTGCACACGTTGCGTTTTTTACCGCGGAAACGCTGCGTTTTGAACCGCAGCGTTTCAGTGGCAAATTGCATGCGTTCAGCTTTCCCAGCAAAGTGTATGGGAAAGCTGAAAAATCAGTGCACACGCTGCGTTTCTAAACGCAACGTTTTTGATGCCAAAAATCGGTGCGGAAAGAAAAGCAGCATGTCACTTCTTTTGTGCGTTGTGGCTGCGTTCTCTCCCCCATTGAATCAATGATGTGGGGTCAGAACGCAGCTACACCGCATGGACCTGCTTTTTTGTTGTGGTCCGCGGGCTTTGTCGGCACGCCAGAACGCAGGCATTTACCTGGAAGTGAGGTCAAGAGGTTTCCTGTTGACCTCACTTCCTGGCAAAGTTCAGGAAAGCCCCCGGTGTCGCCAAAGTGCCCGCCCCGACCCAACAAAATCCAACATGGCCGCGCGCACAGTAGCGCACCGGCCGCCCTGCTCCTATGTTATCTGTCGCATGTGCCTTGAGACATGCGACAGAAAAATGCACCCAGGCCCTGCCCGTTCACCCCAATTCCCCCCGGTGTCATACATACCTGTCCGGTCGCAGCGCTGATCCCCCGCGGCCCCCTCCTCCTTCACAGCAGACGCCGGCCGGTCACATGAGCAGAGCAGCTGACAGCCAGCACTGTGTTCAGTGTGAGCTGTGCTGGCTGCTCGCACTCTGCAGCTGTGACCCGGGGAGAGTGGGTGCAGATTTTTGCACCCACTATCCTCAAATGGAGGGTCTGCCCTCCTAGAAAATGGGGGATACGTTCCCTGAACGTGCCCCCATATTCTAGAAGGTCCAGCGCCGACGTGGGACGTCCATATGGATTTCTGCGGACCCATTTTTTTCAATTTTTTTTATTAAATTGGAGAACAAGGGAATGATTTGGGGAGTGTTTTTTCTAATAAAAAATTTTTTGTTGTGTTTTTTTGCTTTTGTTTACTGTCAATTAGTTATGTCGGGTGTCTGATAGACGCCGTGACATCACTAATTGCTGGGCTTGATGCCAGGTGACATTACACATCTGGTATCAACCCCATTTATTACCCCGTTTGCCAACGCACCAGGGCGCGGGATGAGTTGGGGCGAAGCGCCAGGATTGGCGCATCTAATGGATGCGCCACTTCTGGGGCGGCTGTGGCCTGCTATTTTTAGGCTGGGAAGAGTCCAATAACCATGGCTCTTCCCACCCTGAGAATACCAGACCTTAGCTGTCAGCTTCACCTTGGCTGGTGATCTAATTTGGGGGGACCCCATGTTATTTTTTTTTTATTATTTTTATTTATAAATAAAAAAAAAAAACCTGGGGAGCCCTCCAAATTGATCTCCAGACAAGATGAAGCTGCCAGCTGTGGTTTGCAGGCTACAGCTGTCTGCTTTACCCTGACTGGCTATCAAAAATAGGGGGGACCCCACGCCATTTTTTTTTTTTTTGTTTTTGTGATAAAAACTAGGCTAGGCACCCTTTAGTGCCACATGAAAGGTACTAAAGGTGCCAGCTTAGAATATGCAGGGGGGGGGGTGGGACGTTGTATATATATTTGACCTCCATTGACGCTTTTTAGGCTGGATGCCCACAATTGGGGTTTGCAGCGTTTTGGGCGCAGAGTGTTTTCCCTGCGTCCATGACGCTGCGTTGTGCAGTAGAAGCACAGTGGAAGGATTTTTAGAAATCTCATGCCCACTGTGCTTCTTTTCTCTGCAGCATAAACCGACCTGTGAAGCAGCTTCCCGAGCCTCAGCATGTCAATTTATGCTGCGTAGATGAGTGTTCTCTGCAGGTAGCATAGAGCTCCACAGCAGCCTGAACCCAAATCGTGTGCATGGCCAGCTGCGTTCTCCCGTGGGAAACACTCACATCTCTGCAGGAAGGCTGACACTGTGTACTAGACGCCGTGTCGCTGGATCATGGCCACATAGCCCAACAGTGAGAATATTGTTGCTACAGCTACATTTTGGGGGAAGTAGCTGTGGATTCAAAATGATTAATATATTCCTGAATAAAATCCTTGAGGGGTGCAGATTCCAAAATGGGGTCACTTGTGGGGGTTTTCTGACGTATAGGTACCCAAGTCTTAAAAAACGCACCTAGAAAAACGCATGAAAAACGCATGAAAAACGCATGCGTTTTCGATGCGTTGTTTCTCAAAAAGCATTGTTTACAATTCTCCCCTCTGCCAGAGGGTGCGTTTTTTTCCGCGCGGAAAAAAAAGCAACGTGTGCACATACCCTTACAGGTTACTCATGGAAGGTATCTCGGGGAGACGCTTGCCATGATTAATCTAGGATTTAGTGGCAGCCATGGGTTGCTGCCATTAACTCCTTATTACCCCGATTGCCAACGCACCAGGGCAAATCGGGAAGATCCGGGTACTGTCCCAGAACTGTCGCATATAATGTATGCTGCAATTCTGGGCGGCTGCTGACTGATATTGTTAGGCTGGGGGACTCCCCATAACGTGGGGCTCCCCATCCTGAGAATACCAGCCTTCAGCCGTATGGCTTTATCTGGCTGGTATTAAAATTGTGGGGGACCGCACGCCGTTTTTTTTTTTAATTTATTTATTTATTTTACTGCACAGTATAGACACGCCCACCGGCTGCTGTGATTGGGTGCAGTGACACAGCTGACACTCAGCGCGGGGGGAGTGTCTGACTGCAACCAATCACAGGCGCCTGTGGGCGGGGAAAGCAGGGAATACGAAATTGATTAATGAGCAGCCGGCTTTTTCAAAGTAATTGTTTCCGCGCATTCTCTGCACAGCTGTTCCTCGTAGCGCTGGTGATCGGGGAGCGGTAAGTATGAGCCAGGGGAAGAAACAGACCGAGCGCCAATGTAAGTATGACTGAGAACATCATGAAAAAAGGTAAGTATACTGAATTTAATAAAAAAAAAAAAAAATAGTGACATCGTTCGTTTAAAAACGCACACGGACGAAACGTGCTGAACACAGACATACTCCGTGTGCGGTCCGTGCAGGCACGGACCCATAGACTTTAGCGGGTCCGTGCCTGCGTGATGCCGGCCAAAAACGGACATGTTGTCCGTGTTGAAAAGCGCACACACGTACTTACCACACGGACACAAGTTCCGTGTGATTTTACGTGTGTGTGCCATCTACCATTGAATAACATGGGTCTCCGTATCTCCGTGTCTCCGGTACGTGCAAATACGTACCGCACACGTACAAAAAAAACGGATGTGTGTTGTGGGTCTAAGAGACGCTTAGACCCTCCTGTGTTCCAGTCCAGAGACAAAGTATGGCTCTCTTCCCGATAAGACCGCCACCAGCTGCCATCCTACAAGTTAAATTCCCGTTTTAAAATCAGTGCCTTCGAGGTGCTCCAGAGCTGAAATAAAAAAAAAATAGAAAAAAATAATAAGTGCTTTAGTGGTGTTTAAGGCTCCACACACATTAGACTAATGTTGGCTGAACCTACTGATAATGATGGGTTCTGCCAATTGTCTAGTGCAATGATCCCCAACCATCCTTTTCTTGGGAGCCACATTCAGCTATTTGAAAGGGTCACAATTTATATCCATAGTCCTACCTCAGTAAACCCAAAATAGTGACTTAAATCTATTGCGTTCCCCACATTACTAACACCCAGAGAGAGCCCCAATTATCAGTATGGCACCCAAAGCTTCCCTACAGAAATCACACAAGCCAGTGTACTTGCATCTAGGGGTTCCCACTCTACCCTAATTTCCTATATTGTTGCATCAAGCACTCTCACCTCGACATCACATCCACCGTTAAGCACCCCAGCTGGCAGTATCATTCTATGTCCAATTTAGTACTTAAATCTTTCCAACGCCAATTTCAGTGTATGTGTATCCAGATCTGGGCTAATGCACCAAGATAGCAAACAGCCACGAATCGCATATCATATTACTGCAAGCCACATGTGGCTACCGAGCCACAGGTTGGGGATCCCTGGTCTAATGTCTATGGGGACACCTGTTCTATTTATACATGTACGGTCAGGGCCGTATTTGGGGTTTTTGCTGCCCTAGGCACTGTCAGTGGTGCCGCCCCCTTCTGATCAGTCACATTAAGGGTATGTGCACACAGCATTTTGTTTTCAGACAGATCCGCCCTGTAACCCGCCCAAAAAACCCAAACTCTAAATATTAAAGAAATATTCGTCCGGACTGCCCCTCCCCCACTCTGCCAAGCGTGCTCCGGACCACCTACGTTCGGGTGTCCGTCTGCAGAAACGTATATGTGCACAAAATGGCACAAAACAGAGCACACGCTAATGCAGTGCGCTCCATAGCAGTGAATGGCCCTGTCGGGCGCATGCGTCCGGAGCACGCTTGGCAGAGTGGGGGAGGGGCGGTCCGGACGGATGCCCCGACGGGACCTCTGAGCGGAAGGTAAAACGCAATGTGAAAGGGGCCCAAGCGCGTCAGGTTTCCTCAGACATGAAGCGGCTGACAGTGACCGGTCCATTATATGGTGGCTTCTGCTTGGATGCCGCTTACTACTTCATTTAAAAAATATAAGTAAAATCCAGTAGCTAAAAGATGTTGGAAAAAACAACCAAGAAGCAACAGCAAAAAAAATAAAAATAAAAAAATATATATATATATATATATATATTTGCTACAGGATAAAATGATGACTGTCCTGAAGTGTATTCTGTCTGAATAATTCCGGGGGTTCACAGACATCTACAAGACGTGTGCACATTCCCTGATAGAGCCCAGAGCCTTCAGATAGTAGTTAACACCTGCATACACATTAACCTAAAGTGGTCTAAACCCGCCAATATCGACGGGTTCTGCTGACAGCCCAATGTGTATGGTGGCTCTCAATTCTGATTGTCGGGGGGGAATAAGGATCCAGCATGTCCGATTACGGAGTGTAGATCCTATTATCCTCTAAATGATAAGCTGCTGCCGGAGATGTCCAGCAGCGGCTCTAATAAAGAACACAGAAACACTTGGCAGAGTGAGTGCTCCTGTATATGGGAGAGCTGAGCAAGATAGTTGCCGGCCTAAAACTCAGACTATAGTGTATGGGGGCTTTAGTCTCTTATTTATTAGGCTGACAGACATGCAGATAGCTGTATTTTTAGTCCAGCACGCTGACCTTATGTTTTAGGATCAAGACTGATAAGGTAAAGATTACAACAGCTACATGACTAATCACCAGAACCATCATCAGTACAGTAATACATAACTAAAACCACACTAAATACAAGAATACGTAACCAAAACCACAGTTAGTACAGTAATACATCAACAGAACTATTGTCAATACAGTAATATCACCAAAACCACCCTAAATACAATAATACATCACCAAACGCACCCTAAAGACAATAATACATTGCCAAACCCACCCTAAAGACAATAAGGCATCACCAAAACCACCATCAGTACATGAATACATTGCCAACTTTGTACAGCAATCAAGTGCAGTGTCAGGTTAGACCCATATACATATATGTATTCCATTAACGTACAACTCCCAGTATGTCCTTAACAATGGTAAGGAGATGCTGGTAGTTGTTACCAGCCATCATTAGACTGTAGACCATATAAGAACCACAATACTGATTAGTCCCAGGCAGTAGACTTAACTTTTGGAGGAGATCTTATATGTTTAGGTCCATTAATTCTGAGATTAGTAGGGCAGAGGTGGGCTCAGTAGGGAGAAGGGGCATCATGGGGTGGGACTTGAGACCACCACCAATTGATCAAAAGACCTCTTAAGTGCACAGCTCAGGAGACCGGACTATGAAATTTTACTCCCGGAATCCATTCTGTCTGCATGTTCTGGTACTCTGAAAAACTCGGGGCCATGGTAGTCGGACCCCCAGCGATTGGAAAGTTATTCCCCAACCCAAGGATAGGGGGTAAGTTTCCAATGTGAGAAAACCCCTTTAAAGCATTGACTGATTCCAGCAATGTGTCACTTACTGAGCTGTTTGCTGTCATTTTCTCTGCTGCAGATCTTGCAGTTATACAGAGCTCATGAATATGCTGGACTACCTGCAGCCCGCCAAGATTAAGGAAAACAGAGCAGTGTATATGGGCTTCATTAGGAGTGAAAGGCAACAACTTCAATAGGTATACACAAATAAGAAGAAACAGAAGTCTTTAAATTTGCCTAAGTATCTGTATATCCTATGGTCAATAATTAGCGATAATAAAACTTTATGTGCACTATAGCGTTTATTAGACACAAGGTCCATGGGATATAGAATATAATAAAACACAGGACAGGATTTGACAATGACAAGCGAATAATCCCCATGTGGGGCCACATGCGATCTCCCCCTGTTGGTAAGCCCCCTGTACTGCGATCTCCCCCTGTTGGTAAGCTCCCTGTACTGCGCCACATGCGATCTCCCCCTGTTGGTAAGCTCCCTGTACTGCGATCTCCCCCTGTTGGTAAGCTCCCTGTACTGCGATCTCCCCCTGTTGGTAAGATCCCGGTACTGCGATCTCCCCCTGTTGGTAAGCTCCCTGTACTGCGATCTCCCCCTGTTGGTAAGCTCCCTGTACTGCGATCTCCCCCTGTTGGTAAGCTCCCTGTACTGCGATCTCCCCCTGTTGGTAAGCTCCCTGTACTGCGATCTCCCCCTGTTGGTAAGCTCCCTGTACTGCGATCTCGCCCTGTTGGTAAGCTCCCTGTACTGCGATCTCCCCCTGTTGGTAAGCTCCTTGTACTGCGATCTCCCACTGTTGGTAAGCTCCCTGTACTGCGATCTCCCCCTGTTGGTAAGCTCCCTGTACTGCGATCTCCCCCTGTTGGTAAGCTCCCTGTACTGCGATCTCCCCCTGTTGGTAAGCTCCCTGTACTGCGATCTCCCCCTGTTGGTAAGCTCCCTGTACTGCGATCTCCCCCTGTTGGTAAGCTCCCTGTACTGCGATCTCCCCCTGTTGGTAAGCTCCCTGTACTGCGATCTCCCACTGTTGGTAAGCCCCTGTACTGCGATCTCCCCCTGTTGGTAAGCTCCCTGTACTGCGATCTCCCACTGTTGGTAAGCTCCCTGTACTGCGATCTCCCCTTGTTGGTACGCTCCCTGTACTGCGATCTCCCCCTGTTGGTACGCTCCCTGTACTGCGATCTCCCCCTGTTGGTACGCTCCCTGTACTGCGATCTCCCCCTGTTAGTAAGCTCCCTGTACTGCGATCTCCCACTGTTGGTAAGCTCCCTGTACTGCGATCTCCCACTGTTGGTAAGCTCCCTGTACTGCGATCTCCCCCTGTTGGTAAGCTCCCTGTACTGCGATCTCCCCTTGTTGGCAAGCTCCCTGTACTGCGATCTCCCCCTGTTGGTAAGCTCCCTGTACTGCGATCTCCCCCTGTTGGTAAGCCCCTGTACTGCGATCTCCCCTGTTGGTAAGCTCCCTGTACTGCGATCTCCCCCTGTTGGTACGCTCCAGCTCCCTGTACTGCGATCTCCCCCTGTTGGTACGCTCCAGCTCCCTGTACTGCGATCTCTCCCTGTTGGTTCGCTCCAGCTCCCTGTACTGCGATCTCCCCCTGATGGTACGCTCCCTGTACTGCGATCTCGCCCTGTTGGTACGCTCCCTGGACTGCGATCTCCCCCTGTTGGTAAGCTCCCTGTACTGCGATCTCCCCTTGTTGGCAAGCTCCCTGTACTGCGATCTCCCCCTGTTGGTAAGCCCCTGTACTGCGATCTCCCCTGTTGGTAAGCTCCCTGTACTGCGATCTCCCCCTGTTGGTACGCTCCAGCTCCCTGTACTGCGATCTCCCCCTGTTGGTACGCTCCAGCTCCCTGTACTGCGATCTCTCCCTGTTGGTACGCTCCAGCTCCCTGTACTGCGATCTCCCCCTGTTGGTACGCTCCCTGTACTGCGATCTCGCCCTGTTGGTACGCTCCATGTACTGCGATCTCCCCCTGTTGGTACGCTCCAGCTCCCTGTACTGCGATCTCCCCCTGTTGGTACGCTCCCTGTACTGCGATCTCCCCCTGTTGGTACGCTCCCTGTACTGCGATCTCGCCCTGTTGGTAAGCTCCAGCTCCCTGTACTGCGATCTCCCCCTGTTGGTAAGCTCCAGCTCCCTGTACTGCGATCTCCCCCTGTTGGTAAGCTCCAGCTCCCTGTACTGCGATCTCCCCCTGTTGGTACGCCCCTGTACTGCGATCTCCCCCTGTTGGTACGCTCCCTGTACTGCGATCTCGCCCTGTTGGTACGCTCCCTGTACTGCGATCTCCCCCTGTTGGTAGCCCCTGTACTGCTAGCCAGTGCTGTTGTGGTTGTCTATGGCTCACTGTTTTTCTAGCCTGTGATTATCTGAGTCTGGTCAGTACACTGCTGTAAATAAAGGCTGGTAGGTGTTTCATGTATAAGCTTGGTTCTAGCACTCAGCACTTTGTATATCAGGGAGACAGTATATGAATTACCCTGCATGTGGCCCCACATGGGGATTATTCGCCCGTCATTGTCACATCCTGTCCTGTGTTTTATTATATTCTATACCCCATGGACCTTGTGTTTAATAAAACTTTTTATATGCACTATAGCGTTTATTATCGCTAATTATTGACCACGGGATATACAGATACTTAGGCAAATTTAAAGACTTCTGTTTCTTCTTATTTCTGCAGCACACCAAGTAGTCCTGTAATGATAACTACTGCTGATTAAACAGTGATTTTATCAAAACTACACTAAGCACCCCAGTAAGTGACAACACTGGAATCAGGATCTCTGCCCCTACATTATGCTGCTCTCAAATTAGGTGGCAAAAACCTGGTGACAGACTCATAATTCTCCTCACTAAAGAGTAACCACCCTAACTAAGCCCAAGGCTGCGCCCAAGAATAAGTAATTGCCCATCACTGAGCTCACTGCACAAAAAATGACCCCACACCGTGTCACTTATAGTATACGGCCTCCACATTCTCTCCTATAACATTTCCACTACACTGCCCCCTCAAATGAAACCCCCCACTGTCCTCACCACTGAATTATACCCTCCAGACCTTCCTCACTTATGAACTATGACCCCCACCTCTCCATGCAGCCCCCAACTTCACTGTCCCCCTCATGATGTCCCCACTCTACAATGAACCTTCTGCTTTGCATTCTGTATACCGAGCCCTCCCAGGGTCCTAACTGAGCGCTCCCCATGCTGTCCCTTCTCCATATCAAGCCCCCTCCATAACAAGCCCACCATGGTTCCCCTTCCATACCGAGCACCCCCCATGCTACCCCATTCTCCATACCATGCCTCCCCCCATGCTACCCCATTCTCAATACTGCAACTCCCATTCGCTATACTGTCCACCACCCTCATTTTCCCTTACCCCCCCCATTTTCCCATTCTGCTCCATCACCCATGCTGCGCACCCCCATCATGCTGCATCCTCCATGTTGTGCCCCCACATCATGCTTCATCCCCCCATCCTCCATGTTGTGCCCCCACATCATGTTTCATCCCCCCCATCCTCCATGTTGCGCCCCCACATCATGCTTCATCCCCCCCCATCCTCCATGTTGCGCCCCCACATCATGCTTCATCCCCCCCCATCCTCCATGTTGCGCCCCCACATCATGTTCCATCCCCTCATCCTCCATGTTGGCCCCCCCCCTCCGGGTTGCTTGTTCGGCGCGGTCTTCGGCTGTAAAGCGCTTACCTGCTCCAGGCTGCATCTCCCGTTCTCCATGGTGTCGGCGGCGGCTGCTGCAGGATCTGACATCTTGCTCGGCGGCGGTTCCATCACCCGTCCTCCTCTGCGCGGCGCTGCCTCACGCTGCTGTGACCTCTGCACAGTGAGTGCAGGGCAGCATGTCGGGGCGGGGAGCTGATTCCAGCTCCTCTGACCCCAGAAGTGCCGGCACGCTCACAGTTTCATTTATAGTCGCGTGTTATAGATGCGACTATAAATGACTGCGGCGCCCCCTCCCTCCTCCAAAAAGGCGCCGGATTTAATAAAGAGTTTGGAGGAGGGAGGAAGATTTTAAAAAATTTATTTAAAGTTTTGGTCTGGGCGCCGCCCCCCTGGAAGGCGCCGCCCCAGGCACGTGCCCTCAAGTGCCTAATGGCAAATACGGCCCTGTGTACGGTGCTAGTTTGTGGGGTGACCGGCAACCTTATTGTATTTCAGCGTGCATGACAAATTAGTGTAAATGGACCTTTATTCGCCTCTACTGAGAACATACATAGACTCAGCTGTTCTGTGTGTACATACGCTGGGAATTCATGCCTATCAACTGAGCAAGTGACTGACAGCTATTTAGGGTAACTGGCTTCACAATTGTAAATTACAAACTTAATTAATTTACCATTATATTTTATAAAATATATTAATTTGACAGAAATTACCTACGGTACATATTGCATGGATTGGAAGTGCTAACTTTGTAAATCAGATCAAACTAATTAGAAGCTCTGTATTAATTAAATTCCCTATCTCTAGTAATAATGGACGGTGGCTCAGTGGTTAGCATTGCAGTCTTGCAGCGCTGGGGTCCTGAGTTCAAATCCCACCAAGGACACCATCTGCAAGGAGTTTGTATGTTCTCCTCGTGTTTTCGTGGGTTTCCTCCCACACGCCAAAAGACATACAGATAGGGACTTTAGATTGTGAGCTCCAATGGGGAAAGTGTTCCTGATGTATGTAAAGAGCTGTGGAATTAATAGCGCTATATAAAATGAATACAATTATTATTATTATTATTAATTACTTATCAGAAGTGGAGCAAGGTTCTCACATCTAATCCTAATTATCTACTGTATTTCTGAAGTGACAAGAACTGCAGAAATAAAATACCTTGTGGCAATATAAATTCATTGCTTGACTTGCAGATGTTAAAACTTGTAAAGTTGGAAGAACTGTACTAATATTCCCTGGGGGAAGTGCTATGTTTTTTTAAAAAAAAATTCTGAAACTGTAATTTTAAAGAAATCATGGAAAATTTCCAATAATAAGTCAAGTGTTTTTTTTTACTTATCTTCCTCTATGGAGTGCAGTTTTGGATGGTTACTGTTCTCATTTTACATATCAAACAGAAGGATTTTGAAGAATCTGCAAAACAATAGGTGGTTCACATGCCCCAGTAGCCACTTTACATATGTTAAGAGGCCATGTTGGGCTGCAGGCTACTGAGGAACAAAGGCTGTTTGCACCTCTTGGAGGACTATAGCTTGGTACATTGCTGGTCCCTACAAAGAAAGACTGAACACAATCAAAATAATCACAAAGGAATTCTGTTAAATTGTGTAAAAGTCATGCAGATATAGATTAAAACACCGGGGAGATCCATGGGTGTGTTCCCATAAATGTATGTGCACCGTGTCAGGATGTGACATGTGAGGCGGAGGCGAACTATAAATTATGCCAAGCATTCTGGGCAGATGCCAACACCCGGGCACTAGTAAGTGAATCAGTAGCATCTCATAAGATGAGTGTATTATTTGGGCCCATAGAGAACAATAACCTTGTGCACCACCTACAGATCAGCCTTCTATATACAACCTCTGCTTTCAAACACGAAGCACCAAACAGTGCTACTGTGTGCTGCAGACGGACTCCGCTGACCGCTTACATTCCTCTCCGCCATTATAATGCAAGTCCGAACAAAGAACGCATTCACAATGTATGCCAGATCAACAATTGAGTTAACCCCCAAGTGATCAAATAAACTAAAAGAAAATTATTTTCTAATAGAGCAGCATGGAAAAGTCTAGCACTAATAACAGAAATTACAATAAATTACATTTACACTGTGTGTCACACAGAGTTAAACACCCGCCGATCAACAACATGCATGCTGGTGGGCGGTAATATAATAACCTGTTTACACAGGCAGAACACATTTCTGATGAATACAGAATGATCAGTAATAAATGCCTAGATGCTAATGTTCTCGGCAGCACGTCCTGTTTACCCAGTAAAGGGTGCTTTACACGCTGCGACATCGCTAGCGATAGCTGGCGACGTCGTGCGCGATGGCACCCACCCCCGTCGTTCGTGCGACATTTGGTGATCGCTGCCGTAGTGAACATTATCGCTACGGCAGCGTCACGCGAACATACCTTTTCAGCGACATCGCTGTGACCGCCGAGCAATCCCTCCTTCAAGGGGGAGGTGCGTTCAAGGTCATAGCGACGTCACTGCGGCGTCACTAAGCAGCCGCCCAATAGCAGAGGAGGGGCGGAGATGAGCGGCCGGAACATGCCGCCCAACATCCTTCCTTCCTCATTGCCGGTGCCGCTGCCGAGAACGATTATTTTTTGTGTAAACCAAAACATCAATTCACCTGACGAGCAAGCATTTAGCTCTGTGCTCCTGCTCGCCGGTCTTGATTGGAGACATGCTGGAGCCAGGCACTCCCAATTCATTAGGCAGTGCATGCCTCAATGAATCCAGAGGTTCTGAACAGTGGTGTGCGCCTCATCACAAATCTCACTTCAATTAAGGACTGGAGTAAACTTTGTGGTGTAAGGGAATGCTGTGGCTTGCCATGAATTTCATAAGGAAGGGTTGCCACGCCACAGATCCACCCACCTACCTTGACGAAGTTGAGCAAATAAGATGTAAGGCTTTCAAAACTTGCAAAATTTTATAACAGTTTCAGGTGTAGACAAAAATCTTGCGACTTTTCAAAGTTTCTTATGCCAGAATTCTGTTGTAAACCTTTTGATTAATCAGGGACTTAGAGTTCACCCTCTACTAACCTACCTAAACACAATAATGCCATTTGCATGGTTGGCTCTAACATAACTTTCAGCAGCATGCTCGCTGTCACAGGGTTATATTTGACTGTTAGGCTGGGACCACACGGGGATTACTGTGATCCCCTCGCATGACACTCGGCTCACGCTGGCAGTACGGCAGAGCAGAGTGTCCCTGCGACTGAGGTCCGATTGTGCAAGCGGACCTCAGCTGTGGGGGGTGAGCCAGCATTGTGGAGGGGCAGGCCGGTGCTGCGGAGGGGCGGGCTGGCACGGAGGAGGGGAGGGAGGGATTTATTTCCCTCTCTTCTCCGTAGCCGGCTATTGCCATTCTCGCACTGCACTCGCAGTATGGTACACTGGTGTACCGCGAGTGCAGTGCGATTTTTCTCTCGCCCCATAGACTTGAATAGGTGTGAGAGAAAACAGGATCGCATTACTGTCGCAGCATGCTGCTATTGTTTATTTTGGTCCGATTAGGGCTGAGAAAATAATCCAAAGCGCTTTGCTTAGTTACCCAATATTTACCCTGGTTACCAGCGTACGCCGCTTACACACAGTCGGTGCTCGTTGGTCTCCCGCAGTCAAACACACTGATGCGTCCTGCCCTGCGGACGACCAAAAAATGAACCATAACAGTGTGTAACGATCAGCGATTTCACAGCAGGGGCCAGGTCGCTGCTTAGTGTCACACACAGCGAGATCGCTGATGAGGTCACTGGTGCGTCACAAAACCTGTGACTCAGCAGCGATCTCTCTATGTGAGAAGTACCCTTAAGGCTAGGCTACATTCACACTGTTTTAATTTCTTCATCTATTATTTCTTGTCATCACTATGTAGGCAGGCTGAGCTTTGAGTCTAAAGCTGGGTTCACACATAGCAACAACGACATTGCGGTTACGTCACCATTTTCTGTGACGTAACAGCGGCCTTGTAAGTCGCTGTTATGATCGCTGCTTAGCTGTCAAACACAGCAGCAATCATAACGTCGCTACATGTGCAGAGAGCAGGGAGCCGCGCACACTGCTTAGCGCTGGCTCCTTGTTCTCCTAGTTACAGTACACATCGGGTTAATTAACCCGATGTGTACTGCAGCTACATGTCACAGTGCAGAGAGCAGGGAGCCGCGCACACTGCTTAGCGCTGGCTCCTTGCTCTCCTAGCTACAGTACACATAGGGTTAATTACCCGATGCGTACTGCAGCTACATGTGCACAGAGCAGGAGCCGGCACTAGCAGCAAGTATATAGGAAAAGTCAGCTCGGGCACTCATAAGACAAGAAAAAGTGGAGAATATTGATACTTTTGATTCCAATTTTATTCATGCAAAGGTTTATAATATGACGTTTCGGCCATACAATTCTGGCCTTTATCAAATAAATGTTCTGAAAGAGTAAAAGAAAATATATATCCTAGTGAATACATAATGTTATTCTCACATACATGTACATTCATTTTTACATGGTGCATGAAACAAAAACATTTTTTGGGCAAATATTTCTTAAGGAACAAATCAAAGAAAATAAACCTCAATACACGTTATGGTGTGAACAAACAATAGTCCAGAGGTTGAGAAACCCTAATGTTTACAAGACCCAAGTGCAAAATTTATTACAATGTAAAAGAGTACATACCACAAGAAACGTATATAAGGCTAGACTGGTGAAATTGAGTTCACATGTGTTGGCCAATGGACCTTAGTAATCAACCTGAAGTAAAAACAGAGTCGTCTAAGACAATTACATATATTTTTCATATATATATACATACATAGAGAGAGGACCGGTAGATAGAATGTAGAACAGGGGGTATAGACTAAAAATTTCAATCCAATTACCTTTGCTATTATCTATATGGTATACCTCTTGAAGACACAATGTTCATTAGAGTGCTGTGGCGTATGGCCCACTGAATGGCATAGAATACAGGGAAAGCAGCAAAAGTTAGATTAGAATGTCAATTAAGTGGAGAATCTAGTAATTTTGACTCCATAATAGAGTAACATATAGAGATATATGCATTATATTACCTTTACTATTAGTTAAGGGATGAATCACCCATGAGCCTCATGTGCAATAAATTGCTATGGTGTAGAACCTACCAAGTTGCTTTGAATACAAAGAAACAGAATATATAAGTACAAAGGGGAAAAAGGGGTGGAGGGGATGAAATACATGGCCTTTATCACTCACCACAATATGTGTCAAGCTCAAATTTAAGCAGTATAGGTGCAAGACTCCAAATCCTTGGAACTATAATATACAAAGAATGCGCATCAATATACGCTATAAGCTATGTTCTGGCAATGAACATGTAGAGATAATGGGGAATGCTACCAACCTTATTCCACTGTCAGGGTCCCCTAAGGGTGCGTGAGCCCTGTATCAACAGCCCCCTTGTAGAATTCTATAAGAATATCATAGTTAACTGCTGTATTGTATATGCCATTCAAATGGTGAAAGTTCCCGTTAAATACCTGAATTTGCCAGATGCAGTGGTGATTCCGTGGGGATGAAAGGCTATGTGCAAAGTGGAAGTCCGTGGAGTCCAAGGTGCCGGTGCATGCATTGCGGCCGCCATTTAAAGCTAGGGCATGTGAGTGGGAAGTCCCTAATGGTGAAACGCAGCGCCGTCCGTGGAACGCAGCCGCGCGCATGCACAGGGGGATCCCAGCCAGGAGTGTCCCCCGCGCATGCGTGCCGGCGAACCACAGGCGGCGTGTGTGAGTGTATCGGGTCGCCAGCCGTGGAGCACAAGCGCGCGCACAAGCAGGGGAACCCGCACGCGCGCGCCCGCGCCCCACACACGGCGCAAGGGCGTGAGAGGAGTGACTCCATGTATGGCAGACACGAACGCGGGCACGGGTCTATGTAATCCCCGCGGCCGCGCACGCATGCGCACACACATTGGACATGTGAGATAGACAATTTCCAATGTAAAGGCGTGATGTGACTCCGTGATGACGTTTATAGTGCCTAAAAAGGATGAAAAAAAGAAGTTAGTAAATTTATAATGGCAGACTAACATTAGCATCATAGCAATATTGGTATATGGTTATAGATAACCTCTAAAATACCCCATAAAATTTTTAGTGGTTTTTATGAAAAAATCTATCGGTCCCCTAGAAAATAATGACATACATATATTTCGTGTATTACATTAGTAGGACACCTCATATTCCCGATTCAGCCCGTTAGGCTCGAGAGTCTGAAGGGTGTAAATCCAGAAGGATTCCCTTTCTTTTAATTTTTGGATCCTATTGCCCCCCATCCTACTTAGTGGGATATGTTCAATCACTTGATAACGCAGTTGTGAGACCGAGTGGCCCGCCTTCATAAAATGAGCTGGAATGGGCAGAAGATCATATTTACACCGGATCGTAGACTTGTGTTTACTTATCCGGTCTTGGATATGTTGGGTGGTCTCCCCAACATACCCGAGACCACAAGGACACTTTATGAGATAGACCACATATGATGAATCACAAGTGAAAAAATCCTGGAGATGAAAAATCCTCCCCGTACGTGGATGGGAGAAAGAGCTACCCTTTGTCATATTTGAACACTGCATACAATGCAAACATGGGAAATTGCCCTTACGTGCAGTGTGAAGCAAGCAAGAGCGGCGGAGGCTGGTAACGAAGGTAAATATCGGGTAACCAGGGAAAGGTCTTCCCTTGGTTACCCGATGTTTACAGTGGTTACAGCTTTCCGCAGCTGCCAGACGCCGGCTCCTGCTCCCTGCTCGCTTCATTTCGTCGCTCTCTCGGTCACACACAGCGATGTGTGCTTCACAGCGGGAGAGAGACGACGAAAAAATGAAGCAGGACATTCAGCAACGAGCAACGACCTCACAGCAGGGGCCAGCTCGTTGCTGGATGTCACACACAGCGACAGCGACGTCGCTGCAACGTCACAGAAAATGGTGACGTAGCAGCGACGTCGTTGTCGCTGTGTGTGACACCACCTTTAGCAATGGATCAGTTAAAATGCTAAAGTAAAAATTACACCTTCAGTTTTTCATCTATTTTTAACGGATCCCTAAGCTGTAATGTCCAAGTCTGATCCAAAGGATTAGAAAAGAACATACTTACAAGTCTCAGAGGATGACGGACAAGTCTTAGAATCAAAAGGATAGATGGCGAATAAGCCAAATTAGCAAATAAGGAGACCTGTACACAGTGGATTTTCAGCAGAGTACAACATTTGAAGGGGTCAGAATTAGTCACTGATTTTGCTGTGATCCTTAGGGGTATTTCACACACAGCGAGATCGCTACTGAGATCGCTGCTGAGTCACGTTTTTTGTGACCTCATTAGCGATCTCGCTGTGTGTGACAGTGAGCAGCGATCTGGCCCCTGCTGTGAGATCGCTGCTCGTTACACACAGCCCTGGTTCGTGTTTTTATTGTTGCTCTCCCGCTGATAAGCACACATCGCTTATCAAGCAACAATCCTGAATGTGCAGGGAGCAGGAGCCGGCGTCTGACAGCCTATGGTAAGCTGTAACTAAGGTAAACATCGGGTAACCAAGGTGGTTACCCGATATTTACCTTCGTTACCAGCCTCCGCAGCGCTCATGCTGCCAGTGCCGTCTCCTGCTCCCTGCACACGGTAAGCTAAGCGGTGTGCGCTGGTAACTAAGATAAACATCGGATAACCATACCAGATGTTTACCTTAGTTACCAGTGTCCGCAGCTTCCAGACGCCGGCTCCGTGCGTTAATTAACCCGATGTGTACTGCAGCTACATGTGCACAGAGCAGGAGCCGGCACTAGCAGCAAGAGTGGCGGAGGCTGGTAACGAAGGTAAATATCGGGTAACCAGGGAAAGGTCTTCCCTTGGTTACCCGATGTTTATCTTGGTTACAGCTTTCCGCAGCTGCCAGACGCCGGCTCCTGCTCCCTTCATTTCGACGCTCTCTCGCTGTCACACACAGCGATGTGTGCTTCACAGCGGGAGAGCGACGACGAAAAAATGAAGCAGGACATTCAGCAACGACCTCACAGCAGGGGCCAGCTTGTTGCTGGATGTCACACACAGCGACAGCGACGGGACGTCGCTGCAACGTCACAGAAAATGGTGACGTAGCAGCGACGTCGTTGTCGTCGTCGCTGTGTGTGACACCACCTTTAGAAGACTCTGTATTCTGAGGCTTACAGCACAAATACACATCTAATCTAAACAATTACATGACTAAGTTGTCTAACTCAGTTAATGTCACACGTCTAATTTCTGTAAAAATTCTATTCAAATCCTTAAAAATCCCTGTTCCTAGCCATTTTATTTATATTACACCCTATTTGCTAATGGTTATTGTTTGGGGACACCCATAGACAAGACAGCATAGTTTATGTAGAGCAGGGCACATTTTAATGTCAATGCCTGTCTTCCAGTCATTGGAGGTAAATTAGAATGCGCATATAGTTTATGGACAGTAGAGAAATCAGAGCGTCTTCCCAACTCATTAAATCTTTATTACAGGAAGACTACATAGCACTATTCTGACAACAAACAGAAGAGAATGGCAATGCCATGTTATATCCCAATCGGAGGAAGGAATGAACGGAATTCTCGCCTGGTGGCTCTTCATTATGGCTCGTAGAGGGAATTCCCTTTATAGGTACTGCCTTAAAGTATAAATTAAAATATCTTCCTCACGTTATGGAAAACACACCTTAATGAAGTTCATGCTGACGTCATCTCAGACGCTTGCTCATAATGCATCATCAAGTAGGGATGTTTGATTCGATAAATGCAAAACACCTAAGAGGCTGCTTAGAAAGCCATGTCCGTAAAGTCATGGTATATGTAAAGCTGTTGAAGCCTCATAAATAATTTATGTATGGCCTGAAGCACAATGAGTGCTATACACTTCTGGTTCTACATTCTATTCGTACTAAGCAAAAATCTCTTTTATATAAAAACAAGGTGGTACACGTTTCCAGATTTTACATATTAGAATACGCAAGAAGAGAAATATTGCAACTCATGTCTCATCATCACATATAGTCTCAATGCAGTGTATATATTATATAGATGGAGCAATCACATCAAGTATGAAGTATCATTAGTAGCGTCATCTAGTCCTAACCGACGTATACTGGGTAATCACAGTGATCTGTGGGATTACTCAGATTCCTATTGACAGACATAAGAGAATGTGGTGTGTCCACTCAGTGTCTAAATGAGAGGTGTATATGTAGTGCCAAGTATGGGATTGGCATTACAGAGAAACGTTTGGCAAGCAAAATCTTTGGTTTTGTCCAGACAGGCTCTGATCCGTTTTTGGTACATATCGTTAGCACAGATGTCCTTCCCTGACAGTGTCCTCCAGGCAAATTCAGTCATTGCAAATACCATGTTTGTTAGGAATGAAGTCAGAAGTCTACAAGTTGGGTAATAGGAACCAAGATAGGAACTCACGTTATGATTGGTTTTAAGAAAACTGGAACAAACTGTAGTTAAATGGGGCGATTTCTCGATATTTATTTGAAATTGTAATCATAGGCACATGGAAACCATACGGGTGGTATCATTGTCAGCCAATCTAAAGGCCCCTTTACACACTGCAACATCGCAAACGACATCGCTGTAACGTCACCGGTTTTGTGATGTAATGGCGACCTCCCCAGCGACATTGCAGTGTGTGAAACACATCAGCGACCTGGCCCCTGCTGTGAGGTTGCTGATCACTACACATCTCTCAGGACCATTCTTTGGTCCTTTGTTTCCCGCTGTGCAGCATGTATCGGTGTGTTTGACACCGTTACAGCGACTTTGTTAGTGACTTCCCTTTCAAAAAGCTGCTTTACAACATCCCCAATGACTAGCTAGGTCGTTCTGCAGGTCCGTGTCGCTGTTGCGTCGTTTTCCAGGTATGCCTGTTTGACAGTTCACCAGAGACTCACCAGAGACTTTGTAACGATCCTGGCCAGGTTGGGATCGCTGGTGGGATTGCTAGAAAGTCTCAGTGTGTCAGAGATTTGTGGATCTTTCCATTCAAATTTTTAGTATACTGGAGATCTATAGTAATGATTTCAACAACCTTGCATCTGACCCTTACATATGGCATATATAAACTTGGAAAAGCTCCCAGCATGCACATTGGCCCTGATTCATCACTGCAATTAAGACAGAATTATGATGTAAATTGCCTGGAAAAGTTGCAACTTTAGTTTTCTTTCACACCAGGTTCTTTTGATGGAGCTATAGTGAAATGAGGTGGGGGGGCCTAACCTCTGGCTTATATCAGAAATCTTACCCTAGTGCACAGAGATTTACACTACTCTTCAGAAGCTCCCGATTCATTAAGTGGTGGGCAACTCTTAAAGGCGTTATCCAGGACATGTTTTGTTAATTATGTGCCTAAAAACTAACAGGTAAGTACGGTAGTTGCTAACTCCATGCTTATAAGGCCCAGTGCCGCTCTCTGCCGCCTCAGCGCTGTCACAGACCACTCCTGCAGGTGATTCTGTGGCTTCTGTTGACGTCACGTCAATAGAGCAGCTGCTTCTTTTCCACTCTTCTCTATTAATGGGGTGTTTCTACCAATGTCATGCTGCCTAACTGTGGGGAGCTGACTGTCAATCAGTATGACGGCAGCAGTTATGCTCCATCCACATCCCGGAAGAGGAAGAGAATAAAATTGTCAGTCTTGATGAATAGGGGCCTATATGTCAAACATGTTCACAGAGCTCCATCCACACAAGAGAGCAAAAAAAGTCATGTGGGCCTTTGTCAAGCAGTATGCATAACTACACCGTACTTTAACTGTGTAGGAAATAAAGCAGACTTACACAGAGGGCAACACACAAAGAAAAATAGCATGCAGTGTACTATTCATCTTACAATATGGCCCTAAGGGCAACATATGCCTTTCTATGCTGTTATAGTGAAATCGTTACAGCCTTCTGTCAGAGGCATGCAGTGGTAAAACTTAACAACATGTACACCTCAAAAAGACCAAGACAATGTGTGGTGAGCCTTATACCGGCCATGTACAGGTATTTATACATGAAGTCAATCATAAGCGACTACTGCAAATAATCCAAAGTATGCATTATCACAGTCGGTAAAAGCACCTCAAGGCCCTGAGCAATGCTCTGGTGCTCTTGAGAAGTGGCTGTTATGGAACAACTAGAAATAGGCCCGATGCTATCACATCGGGACTGCGGTAAACTGAACATCTGTCTATGCTTAGTGGTGCTGACTAGAGATGAGCGAGTATGCTTGTTACTACTCGGTACTCGCACGAGTATCACTGTACTCGGGCTACTCGGCGGGGACCGAGTAATCTCGCGATACTCTTGCTGTACTCGTGGTCTTCATGTTGGCGCTCTTTTTAGAGCCAGCCCTTATGCAGGGATTGGCTGGCAGACCAATGCAATGCCACAGCCCTGTTGTGGAATTGCAGTGATTGGCCGGCCCTCACAGAATGACCGTGCCTTTAGCCCGACACTTCCCCGCTCGGCTACGGCCCCTCCCGTACTCCACTCCGCGTGTATATTTATATGCACGCTTACACACACGTACGTTTTTTTATTTAATTTACAGATTTATGGTTTCTACATGCTGCCGGGGTCATTTCACAAAAATACTCGGGTCTCCCATAGGATAACATTGGGCTCGGTGCTCGGGCCGAGTACACGAGTATCTTGGGAGGCTCGGCCCGAGCCTCGAGCACCCGAGCTTTTTAGTACTCGCTCATCACTAGTGCTGACAGGAGCAGTGGGCATGTGTCACATTCTTTGCGCTTTCCAATATATCTGTTGTATGTTATCCCTTTGCATTGGTGTATTGTATGTGTTGCGTTATTTGACTTCTTTCACCCCTATGCACTGTCTTTTCCTTGTTGTGTGCTGTGTATTAGTATCTGGTATTGTGTTTCTTGAGCTGTGTTCACTATGTGGTGTCCCCCCTGTGTGCTGTTGTGTGTGTTTAAGGCCACGTCTCACTAAGCGACATCACTAGCGACATCGCTGCTGAGTCACGTTTTTTGTGACGCAACAGCGATCTTGCTAGCGATGGATGTCGCTGTGTGTAACATCCAGCAACAACCTGGCCCCTGCTGTGAGGTCGCCGGTCGTTGCTGAATGTCCTGGACTATTTTCTTCAAACGCGATGTCCTGCTCGGCAAGACGCATCGCTATGTTTGACACTGTGTGACAGGGTCCCAATGACAGCAGAGATCGTTATACAGGTCGCTACAGCGACCTGTATCGTTACTGAGCCGTTGGTAAGATCTGACTGTGTGACATCGCACCAGCGACCTCGCAGCGATCCCTATCAGGTCGCATCGTTTTCGGGATCGCTGGTAAGTCGCTAATTGTGACAGGGGCTTTACACTATATGGTCTCTTGTAAGCTGTTGTGACTACTATTGGAGGAGGTACATTGTTTTCTGCAGCTTGATGTGTGTGTGTGTGTGATTGTCCGTTCCCAAAGTGGACCAAAAAACAAAAGGAAGTGAGAGGATACAATTTATTAACATGTCAAAAATAATGGCAAAGCTTCTTTCTTTCTTTTACATAACAGTAAAGGGGGCTTTACACGCTACGACATCGCTAATGCGAACTCGTTGGGGTCACGGAATTGGTGACGCACATCCGCCCGCATTAGCGATGCTGTTGCGTGTGACACCGATGAGCGATTTTGCATCGTTGCAAAAACGTGCAAAATCGCTCATCGGTGACATGGGGGTCCATTCTCAAAAATCGTTACTGCAGCAGTAACGATGTTGTTCCTCGTTCCTGCGGCAGCACACATCGCTCCGTGTGACACCGCAGGAACGAGGAAGCTCACCTTACCTGCCTCCCGGCCGCTATGCGGAAGGAAGGAGGTGGGCAGGATGTTACGTCCCGCTCAGCTCCGCCCCTCCGCTGCTATTGGGTGGCCGCTCAGTGACGTCGCTGTGACGCCGCACGGACCGCCCCCTTAGAAAGGAGGCGGTTCGCCGGTCACAGCGACGTCGCCGGGCAGGTATGTGTGACGGGTCTGGGCGATGTTGTGCGGCACAGGCAGCGATTTGCCCGTGTCGCGCAACAGATGGGGGCGGGTACCCACACTAGCGATATCGGGACCGATATCGCAGTGTGTAAAGCCCACTTAACAGAAAGACAATAAATGGAAATGTTATTATAATCTACAGTATTTCTATGTATTAGGTATATTGATGTAAATATATTATTTATGTATGTATGGGTAAACTATGTATATCTGTATCTATAATGTCTCCTCGATCTATATATGTCTATATATCTATCATCCATGTTTATCATATTAAGAAATCATATATATATGTATTTAGCTGTGTGACAGCGGGCGGGGAGGCCCCTGGAGGGACCTTAGTTAACCTTAGTCATGGCAGCAGGCTGACTCGGGTAATTCTATAACATGGACATGCTGGGAGGTGTAGTTCCCTCCTGTAATTCTATAACATGGACATGCTGGGAGGTGTAGTTCCCTCCTGTAATTCTATAACATGGACATGCTGGGAGGTGTAGTTCCCTCCTGTAATTCTATAACATAGACATGCTAGGAGTTGTAATGGCTGTACGCTGTGTGTACGTGTCGTCTGTGTACATGTGTGTGTACATGGCTGTGTGTACGTGTGTGTGTGTGTGTATATGGCTGTACGCTGTGTGTACTGTCATCTGTGTACATGTGTGTATGGCTGTACGCTGTGTGTACGTGTCGTCTGTGTACATGTGTGTGTGTATATGGCTGTACGCTGTGTGTACATGTCGTCTGTGTACGTGTGTATATGGCTGTACACTGTGTGTACGTGTCGTCTGTGTACATGTATAAATATATGGCTGTATGCTGTGTGTACGTGTCGTCTGTGTACATGTGTGTATATATGGCTGTACACTGTGTGTACTGTCGTCTGTGTACATGTGTGTGTGTATATGGCTGTACGCTGTGTGTACATGTGTATATATGGTTGTACGCTGTGTGTACGTGTCGTCTGTGTACATGTGTGTATATGGCTGTACACTGTGTGTACGTGTCATCTGTGTACATGTATAAATATATGGCTGTATGCTGTGTGTACGTGTCGTCTGTGTACATGTGTGTATATATGGCTGTACACTGTGTGTACTGTCGTCTGTGTACATGTGTGTGTGTATATGGCTGTACGCTGTGTGTACGTGTCATCTGTGTACATGTGTATATATGGTTGTACGCTGTGTGTACGTGTCGTCTGTGTACATGTGTGTGTATATGGCTGTACGCTGTGTGTACGTGTCGTCTGTGTACATGTGAGTGTATATGGCTGTACGCTGTGTGTACGTGTTGTCTGTGTATATGTGTGTGTATATGGCTGTACGCTGTGTGTACGTGTTGTCTGTGTATATGTGTGTGTATATGGCTGTACGCTGTGTGTACGTGTTGTCTGTGTATATGTGTGTGTATATAGCTGTATGCTGTGTGTACGTGTCGTCTGTGTACATGTGTGTGTATATGGCTGTACGCTGTGTGTACGTGTTGTCTGTGTATATGTGTGTGTATATGGCTGTACGCTGTGTGTACGTGTTGTCTGTGTATATGTGTGTTTATATGGCTGTACGCTGTGTGTACGTGTTGTCTGTGTATATGTGTGTGTATATGGCTGTACGCTGTGTGTACGTGTTGTCTGTGTATATGTGTGTGTATATAGCTGTATGCTGTGTGTACGTGTCGTCTGTGTACATGTGTGTGTATATGGCTGTACGCTGTGTGTACGTGTTGTCTGTGTATATGTGTGTGTATATGGCTGTACGCTGTGTGTACGTGTCATCTGCATATATGTGTTATTATATGTTATAATTAGCTTAAACATTAAACTTTGATCTTTTTACAGATGTGTCCATTTTTTAGCCACATACCATAGTGAAGTAAAAAGAGGGTTAAACAGTTTACTACACTACTGTATCCAGCTAAAATGAAGGGCACTGCCATATTGGGGGTCAAACAGTTTTCCACACTACTCTGTACAGCTGAAAAATAGGCAGAGCTGGAAAGAGGGTGAAAATATCCAACTACATTATATTGTGTGGCTAAAAACAAGGGCACCACCACACAGAGGGTTAAACAGTCTACTACTCTACTGTGTGTGGCTAAAAAGATGTACACCATCACATAGAGGGTCACAGTCTACTACACCACTGTGTGTGGATAAAAAGATGTACACAACTACACAGAGGGTCACAGTCTACTACACCACTGTGTGTGGCTAAAAAGATGAGCACCACCACACAGAGGGTCACAGTCTACTACTCTGCTGCGTGTGGCTATACAGATGTACACCACCACACAGAGGGTCACAGTCTACTACTCTGCTGCGTGTGGCTATACAGATGTACACCACCACACAGAGGGTCACAGTCTACTACTCTACTGCGTGTGGCTATACAGATGTACCCCACCACACAGAGGGTCACAGTCTACTACTCTACTGCGTGTGGCTATACAGATGTACCCCACCACACAGAGGGTCACAATCTACTACTCTACTGCGTGTGGCTATACAGATGTACACCACCACACAGAGGGTCACAATCTACTACTCTACTGCGTGTGGCTATACAGATGTACCCCACCACACAGAGGGTCACAGTCTACTACTCTACTGCGTGTGGCTATACAGATGTACCCCACCACACAGAGGGTCACAGTCTACTACTCTACTGCGTGTGGCTATACAGATGTACCCCACCACACAGAGGGTCACAGTCTACTACACCACTGTGTGTGGCTAAAAAGATGAGCACCACCACACAGAGGGTCACAGTCTACTACTCTACTGCGTGTGGCTATACAGATGTACACCACCACACAGAGGGTCACAGTCTACTACACCACTGTGTGTGGCTAAAAAGATGAGCACCACCACACAGAGGGTCACAGTCTACTACTCTACTGCGTGTGGCTATACAGATGTACACCACCACACAGAGGGTCACAATCTACTACTCTACTGCGTGTGGCTATACAGATGTACACCACCACACAGAGGGTCACAGTCTGCATCTCACTAAAATGACTAACACCACAGAGAAGAAGGTCAAACATACTCCATTTGCCTAATTTAATAGCTCCGTCAGCGGCACGTCTGAATCGCCACCTCACATTAAAGCAATAGGGTCCAAAATTGTATGTTCTCCCTGTGATTACATGGATTTCTCAACATACTAAATGGGAGGGTCCAAAATAAGAAACTTACAGTAGAATGTTTTCCATATTAGTAATTATAGAATATAATGTATAGAAGATGGCAAAAACTCATTGGCACTACTAACACACCTAAAACAAATTATCCAGAAACCATACACTTGGTATCTCAGGAAAACAAATCTAGCTATGCTCAGGTCACAAGAAACACGAACCACTATCCAAAAAGAGATGAACAAGAAGAGCGGCACTCACCACTGATGAGTGAAAATAGAAGCACTTTATTGGGGTCCTGAAAAAGCGACAGCCGTTTCGCATACATTACGCTTCTTCAGGCGGAAGCGTAATTTCCGTTAAACTGTCACTTTTCATCTTGGTATGTCTCCTCTCCTGATGTGAAGACCACAATAAAGTGCTTGTATTTTCACGCATCAGTGGTGAGTGCCGCTTCTTATTTTTCATCTCTTTGTGGATAGTGATAATCTGTGTACAGCACCTTGGAATATGTTGGTGCCACATAATCAATTTGGCAAGAGGTTTACCGTAAAGTGAAATACGTTTGCAGGAACAAGCCGATGTTGGGTAGATTTTGAGTCGAAAAATGTGCATGTACTTTTTATAGAGGTCAGTTTCCAACATTGCCGGTGCTCCCAGCTTTCCCAGGCACAGCTCTCGTCCTGGCAGCAGGCTATTGACTACATACATGGCAGATTCCAGTCGCCATGCAGCAGACACAGCACCTGCAGGCTCATTTCCACACAATGGAGGGGGAGCAATGCCGCCTGCCGAGCGCTGCCCTGACTCATGCTGTGAGCACAGGCGGCTGGCAGCACAGGCCTCCACTGCTAGGTGTGTCCTGTAGCCCTGAGCCAAGTGACGTCAGCCATACCTGAGCCAGGCGGCCGGCAGGAAGGGGAGCGCACTCATTAGCACAGGATAGCAGGGAGGAGGCAGAAGGGGTCGGCTCCGGGGGGCTCCTCGCTGATCGCCCATTCCAGCACATCGCTCACAGGCGGAGATCCGCGCTCAGGTGGAGGTAAGAGCGGCTTTTCCTGCTCGCCGGTGCTCGGGCTCTGCCGGGCTCGCCCCCGTGTTACCGATCAGCTGCCATATTGCAGTCTAGGTGTAACTTGTGATCGTACATTGCTTACTCCAGGTGCTGTGTCCTACAGGTCACGTGCTGCCCGGTGTCCCGTCCGCAGCTCTGCCTTGTGTTTATCAGGTCTACCCTTGTAGGATAAAACTGTGTTCTGCTTCTAGAATATTCTGGAGTTCCTTCCAGCACTTCTGCTCTCCTATCACTCTAGTCTTCCTGGAAAGTAGGAGTACTATCATGTCACCTTGTACTATAAATCAGCCCTGTCATAGGCTTTCACTGGCAGACTCTCCATTTCTCTTTGGACTTTCTTGTAGTAATGTAACTGATGCTGTGACTATTGGGGTGTCATCTACAGGTGGCCACAATCTCCTTAGTTTTCGGAGTCTGGGGACTCGGTGAGACCCTTCGCCTCTTGGCCAGCTGTGGTTCGGGGTGTGGAACCTCTGTGGTTGGTTGTACTAATGCTCCACAAGGTTTGAGACTTGCTAACATCCTGCAGGTATGGAGACTTAAGACCTTGACTATGGCTGGATGGATAGTGTTTACACAGACAAGTCCATACAGAAGTCTGTAAGGTCAGACAGTGTACACAGCGCGGAATGTGGGTATGCAGCATGCTACGGCACAGTCCCTACATCAGAGACCGCAGTCTACAACGGGCACCAAATTCATCACAATGGCCCATGTGGATTGATCATCAAAAAATAGACCGAATTTATCTTATTAGCTTACATCTGGGTCATATTCAAGTATTGGAGAAGAAACTCTTCAACGTTCCATTCAAAACTTATTGTTTGGACAGTTTCTGCTCCAAAAACCTGGGAATAAAAAAAAACTGTGAACATAACTTTAGGCTATGTGCGGATGGAGGCTGATTTTTTTTTAAAACTGGAAACAAGTTTTTGAGATTTGAAGCATTTTTGTTCTGAAAACTCCTACAAAAAACCCTTCTTCACACAGCCTAAAGGCCTCTTTACACGCAGCGACATCGCTAGCTGATCGCACCCGCCCCCGTCGTTTGTGTGTCACGGGCAAATCGCTGCCCGTGGCGCACAATATCGCTAGGACCCGTCACACGGACTTACCTTCCCTGCGACGTCGCTGTGGCCAGCGAACTACCTCTTTTCTAAGGGGAGGGGGGGGGGCGGTTCGTGCAGCGTCACAGCGACGTGACACGGCATCCGTCCAATTGAAGCGGAGAGCAGCCGCAGGAAAGTGACGCCCGCCTCATTGCCAGAGGACGCAGGTATGGTGCTGTTCGTCGTTCCTGGGGTATCACACGTAGCGATGTGCGCTGCCTCAGGAACGACAAACAACCTGCGCCCTGAAACAGCAACGATATTTGGGATTAGAACGACGTGTCAGCGATTAGGTGAGTAATTTTGATAGTTAGCGGTCGTTAGTACATTTCACACGCAATGACGTCACTGAGGCCGGATGTGCGTCACGAATTCCGTGACCCCAACGACATCTCGTTAGCGATGTCGTTGCGTGTAAAGCGGCCTTAAGACCAACTTTTCAAACTTATCACATTCCTATAGTAAATTTGGTGTATTTTACTTTGGTTAGTCTGGACTCTTACTAGTGATGGGCAGTCCAGCTCTTTTTGGTGATCCAGCTTCCCAAAAAGAGCTGTATCTTTTGGATCCTGAATGGATCCCTATTAAATATGTGTTAACCCTAGCTGAACATATTTAAGATTATCTCAGCTGGTTTTGTTCAAGTGGGTGGGATTTCATCCTCAGAAAACCAAAATTTTACACCCAGTGAGAGCAGTTAAAGGGAACCAACCACCAGAGTTTTCCCATATAAAGTAAAGGCAGTGCTATACTGGCACTAGCATGGTGATTAAAATCAGACCTTCACTTTTCAGATGGGATCTTTGATTGCAGAAAAAACCGTTTATAAAGGTCCAGAAATTGGTGTATTCTTTGATTGACGGGTGCAGTGATGAGGGCCTTCGTAGGTCAGGTCCTCTGCATATTCCTCCTCCAGCGTTCTCCTGGTTTGCTCCTTGTTCTTTATTTAATCATTATGCAGTGCCGCCATTACTGCCACGTGCGTATTGGTACAGTAATGAAGTCTTAATTAAAATGGAGCCAGCACATGCATGTACCGTGATCCCCAGCTCCATTTTATTGAAGACACTGAAGAAGACTGTAAGCAGCATCGGCACATGTGCAAATTACATTTTTCTTTTCCATCTACGCGTGCACTGAAGTCTTATCCACAGTGCATTCAATAAAATGGTGCCGGAGATTACAGTACGCTCAAGCACTGACTCCGGCGCCATTTTAATGGAAGATATCATTACGGTACCAATACGCACACACCGGCAATGACAGCACAGCATGAAGTTTAAATAAAAAGAGGGACAAGCCAGGAGGACGCCGCAGAAGGAATTTACACTGAGGACCCGACCCACCGAGGTCTGCCCCGCAGCACATGTCAATCAAGGAATGCACCAACTTCTCGACCTTTATCAATGTGTTTTTCTGCAATCAAAGATCCCATCTGCAAAGTGAAGGTCTGATTTTAGCCAGCATACTGACACTAGTATGGTGATTATCAATGGGGTGCCAGCTCCAGAGATTTACAACAGGGAACTGGGTCTTTGTCTTGGATGTGTCACCTCCGACCCATCACTAATTCAAACAGCCAACTTTCACAGTCAGGCCTAAGACACACGGCATGAAAATCGGAGCGAGTGCAATGCGATAAAACATCGCATTCCACTCGGACCAATATTAGCCTATGTGTCAGCACCCATGAGCGATTATTTTCTCAGCCCTAATCGGACCGAAAAAACAATCGCAACATGCTGTGACTGTAATGCGATCCTGTTTTCTCTCGCACCCATTCAAGTCTATGGGGAGAGAGAAAAATCGCACTGCACTCGCAGTACACCCGGTGTACCCGCAATTGCAGGGCGAGAATGGCAATAGCCGGAGGAGGGAGGGAGATAAATCTGTCCCTCCCCTCCGCAGCGCCTGCCCGCCCCCCGCAGCTGTGATCCGATCGCATGACCGGTCCTCAGTCACAGTGACACTCGCATGACACTCGGCTCCCGCTTTGCTGCCAGCGTGAACCGAGTGTCATGCGAGGACCACATTAGTCCCCCGTGTGGCCCTGGTCTCAAGTCTGGACCAGCCGAAAACTTAACAACCTTGTAAGCATGTATAAGGGCCCTTTGACACATTCATGCAATTCAGTCCGATGTCTGATCACAATGCACGGACTTGTCACAGCTCTCCCGACCCAAGTGTGATACTCGGCTTCATATATTAATATGAAACTGTCACGCTAGGGTTGGGGGACACCGTGTCAGGTTTTGTGAATTGTGATCCGACATCAGCTTGAATTGCACGAATGTGTAAAAGGGCCCTTATACATGCTTATGAGGTTGTCGAGTTTTGGGCTGGTCTGGTAATTGGAGGACCCTTAAATGGCCAATTTATCAAACCGTTTGCGTAAGGAATCATACTTGAGCAAAAATGTTCTAACTTTGATGAATAGGAGCCTAAAAGTAAAGTGTTTACACCAAAAATGTTATACATTTAGAGTTTTTACGCCACCAAAATGGGCGGAGCTGGGAAGCAGATGAGGCGTGCCTACGTCAAAATCATCAAAAGTGGTGACATTTCTTACACCACAGATATTATTTGACCATTCAGCGCGTCTTATTCTTGCATGCCCCTCATTAAGACTGGTATATGAAAAACCCTTCTCTACCTCTCTCTGTGAATCGGGGCGTTAGCATTTCTACGCCAACTCCAGAGGCAGGGCACAGAAAAATATTTTTGTTTTGTTTTATCTTACGGTACATCACAAAAATAGAGTAAAATACAGCAGAAATGAAACATTCAAAACTGGAGAACACTTGATGCTGACACCTGGCAGCTGAAAACTGCTCCAAATTTACTAAGAGGAGCACGGCCGTTCTAATTTGGCTTTTCTTACTCCAGTGCATCCTGGATCAAGGCTGAAAAGCAAAACGTCAGTTCTGATGGTCTCTGATCCATGTCTTGGAAGAAGATGTTGAAATTAATTTTATGTAAATGTTCATTCAGACGTCTGTTGATGACTCTCCGTTCTGACAGGCCACTGGTCTCCTGACATGAGCGTGACAGCCTCACAGAAATATATGCAGCTGGTTGGGAGAAGCGCAGCCAGGCCGAGCAGTGCGATCTGACCGATATGCACGGACGTCTGGATGCGCCCTTTTTTGGTGAATATAACTAACTTTATTAAAGATGGACAGTGAAGGAGTTAATCCAGCTCACCATTACATACAAGTGCTGTGATCTGGAGCACGGACAGCATATCCGAGTGTACGCCACAAATCAGAGGAAGAAAGAAGGTAGACTAGCTTCACGGAAAAACAAGGCTTCCTTTATTCCATACAAACTGGTGTCAGTTTAGAATAGGACCATCTATGTGTTTCTGATGCTGTATGTACCGTCAGTGCCCATGATGAGTGCTAGGGTTGGATTCACATGATGGTATCACATCGGATGCAAGTGCTCCGGATGCGATATTCTAATGACCCTTGGCTCCCACGCTGCTGCGAGTGAGAGACGAGTGTCATGCAACTGTGATCTGATCCTGCGATCAGATAACAGCTGCGGAGGAGAGGGAGGTATTAATCTCTCCATCTCCTCCATTGTCAGCTGATGCGATATCATCCGAGTGCAGTCCGATGTATTTCTCGCACCCATAGACTTGTATGGGTGTGAGTGACTCGACTCTCGCTGAAAATCGCAGCATGCTGCAACTTTTTTCTCATGCAGAATCTGGATGAGAAAAAAGCTGACCATCTGCTCTCCCTCATTGAATAACATTGGTCCGAATGCACAGCGAGACTTTCTCATATTGCACTTGTCCAAGTCATACGCTCGTGTGAGCATACCTTCACTCTCCTTTTTGATGCTGCGTATTATCGCTTTGTCAAAAACGCAGCAGCTTCTTTAGTTCCAAGAGAGCAGGTTTTGCCTGTAGGGAAAAAAAACTGCTGCAAAAAGATAATGTGTTAACATAAACTTTAGCCATTAATGAGTCATGGAGTGCAGTTTGTCAGTGACCGGATCCATGAGTGGAGATGGTCACTGCAGCGCGGTTTTCTATGTGCCTACTCATGCCATGTGATGCATACCATACTTTAGACTTCTGCTACGTGTCCCTTTGGTCAGACATGTTGGAAAGTCATATAATTTTAGCAAACCTGCTAATTTATATATGAAAATTGAAATGCAATGTAATTTTGGAAAAACCCCTTTAGGCCATGTACACACTTTGAGTATATGGTGGGGTTTTTTTACCTCAGAATTTGTAAGCCAAAATGAGGAGTGGGTAAAAGATACAAAATTGAAGCTCATGTTTCTATTATACTTTTTCCTCTGATTGTTCCACTCCTGGTTTTGTCTTACAAATACTGAGGTAAAAAATACACCTAATAGTTAACGTGTTGTTTTGGGGGTTTTTAGGATTCCCCATGAAAAAGGGTTTAACAGACGATAAAAAGAACGACTTGCTGTACATGTGTTCAGACTTTTTTAGCTTCTTTTAATTGCTTCAGGCTTCGAAAGCTGTGAAGTGACCAGACATACTTCTGGCAGCTTGTGTTTGGAAGATGCTCAATACGTGTCGAGAACAATATAAATTGTGCCAAAGGAGACACTTTAGGAAAAACACCGCTGATATTTTCCTGAAGGGTTTTCCTATACTAAAAACTGTGTGGTTTCGCCAGCATCTACAAGAGTCTTGGAATGCCAACTGCTGCCACCAGCAACTGCCTAGAAAACGTGAGCTGTAGCTTTAGGTCGAATTCAGACGTCTATGATTGGACCGTGATGTGTGTACCGGTCGCGGGTCTCCCGACCAAATGCTGTAGAGCTTGGGTTGAGAGAGGGACCATTGTTTCACAGAGCTCTAACTTCGGCCTTAAGGCCACGTCTCGCTAAGCGACATCGCTGCTGAGTCATGGTTTGGTGACGCAACAGTGATCTTGCTAGCGATGTTGCTGTGTGTGACATCCAGCAGCGACCTGGCCCCTGCTGTGCGGTCGCCGGTCGTTGCTGAATGTTCTGAACCATTTTCTTCAAAGGTGATGTCCTGCTGAGCAGGACGCATCGCTATGTTTGACACTGTGTGACAGGGTCCCAATGACAGCAGAGATCGTTATACAGGTCGCTACTGCGACCTGTATCTTTACTGAGTCGCTGGTAAGATCTGACTGTGTGACATCTCACCAGCGACCTCCCAGCGACTTACCAGCGATCCTTATCAGGTCGCATCGTTTTCGGGATCGCTGGTAAGTCGCAAAATCTGACGGGGGCTTTAGGATCTGAATAAAGACCTCCCTGACTACACCAATAGGCCACAATAGAGCCTGCTGAGATGGGATTACTGAATCTGCATTTGTATTGCTATCTTTGTTCTCCAGCTTAGGCCAAACCTGTTTCGTAAAAATTTCATCTTTGACCACAATTTGGGAACACACTATGACATATAGAAAACTACAGAATGACCTCTTTCCCACAAAACCTTACTATCCTAGTTATATGGATTTTTTTTTGTATTTTTGCATGCCCTGTGAAAAACAGGCACAAAAAGCCAGATATGGCTGTTTGTCATTGATCACGTTTAATTTCTCAGTAGAATGTTATTTTGTAGAAGGGCTCAGAGTGATATTCATCCTTAGCGATCCCCCAGAGCTCGTTTCTCAGTTTACACGGTCTCTACTGGTCTGCACTTCCTGGTTACCTTTCGTCACACTGGAATTTCCCTCTCAACCAATTGACTGCACTGGTGATGATTGGTTGGGCAAGCGTAAACATGGGACCAGGAAGTAGAGACCGGCAGGGAGCGAGTGACTGTCAGAAGGGGAGCGGTTTTTTTTTTTTTTTTTATTTAATTAAATCTACTCCTAGCTAAAAATATATTGTCCCCTGGAAACGCCTTTTAAGGCTTGTGTACAAAGCTTCTTATCTTCTGCATTAGAAGATCAAATTTCTTTAGCCTTCTAGTCATGAACTATATATTTTTCTTCTTCTTCTTCTTACTAATCTGAGGTTTAGGGTTATTGAAGAGCAGTAAATGGGAGGCAACCTGCAATTAACCGTCTACTACTTGAAAACATCAAAGGACATTGGGAATTTCCTGCAGTAGTTTGTATTCTAGAACCTGCACCTCATACTTTTCCACAGGTCACATGCCTCCATTAATGGCTAATATGCAGCAGATTACATAATGTGTCTATATGATAACATATATACCGTATATACTCGAGTATAAGCAGAGTTTCTCAACCCATTTTTTTTTATGCTGAAAACACCCCCCTCGGCTTATACTCGAGTGAGGGTACCACAAAAAAATCTCACCTGTCCTCCGTTCTCTTACCTGCTTCTTGCGGAGCACAGGCACATAGACTCCTCGGTCATTATGGCCGATGCAGGGGCCACCGCTGTTGTCATCAGCGCTTTATTTCACTTCAATGATTTCTGGAACATGGGGAACAAGAAGCGGACCAGAATGAGGACTTTACTAAAGGATGGGCACATTACGACAGGGGACAGCCTGGGCATATTACGACAGGGGACAACCAATTAAAAGTTGTGGTAACCTAGAAGAAATATTTGTATGTCAGTGTTTTATGCTCAATTATAGCATTGTTCAAAACAAGGACTTTGCCCATTGAGTCAACTTTATATCCTGTGTAAAATTTTAAGTTTCCTGTTAATGAAATTGTATGAAGTTGAAAAAGATAATGTGTAATTAAAAGGGCTGGACTTCAGTATCAGACACAGTCCATGTATTTGTAGCTCCCCTGAATACATCAGGGTGCTACAGGGAACTGCATCCTTATCCAGGGTGCAGGGCCTACCCACCATGGTTCCAGGTGCCGAGGAAACTGGTGTCACTCCCATTTTGCACCACAAAACCCAATCACCTCACATCAGTCACTGCCAGACACACCATGGGGGTTGGACTAGCTGGAAAATGGGCCAGCCACTTGGGAACTGGGCAGACTGAAAGGGGAAGTGGATAAGTGAGCTCCAGAGAGTGAGTAGCTGGGAGAGTTAGCTCCTGGGGAGCTAAGGAAAACTGATTGGGTCGCAAGCAGTGATCCGGGTCCAGAGGAGTCTGGTTGCAGGGACGTTGGACAGGGGTGTGACAGACATAGTCTTGGAGTGACTGTCAGCACCAGAAGGGCCCAACAGAACTGACCGGTATCGAGCACAACGGGGTACAGGACCTTAGGTTAGGAGCCGATTCAACGTCCTGACAATTCACGTGAAAGGGAGAAGATCTTCAAAGACTTCCCTAAACTCTCAGAGATTGAGGGCATCAGCACAACGAGGGGGACAGGGTTTTTCCAGACACAGCAACCCACTGAGGTCCCAAGTGCCAGCCCTTAAGAGCACGACTACACTACACATAGTGAGCAGGTCCCCCAACAGTTTCAAGCCAAGGGGACCATCAACGGACATCAAATTGTGCACGGAGGCAGGCTCCGAATCACTAAGTGACACCAGTGGGACCGGGTACTTGGACGGGCTCCCGGCAGCGGCAGCTGTACTGAGAGACTTTGGTTCACCTACAGTGTGTGTGTGTCTCCTTTCTCCACCTCCTCCAACACCATGACTACCCGCAGTGAGTACCCTGGTCCCTGCACCCTGTCCTCCCAAATCTATCAACCCCCTGAGCCCGGGGCCTTCCCTACCTGCGGAGGGACTGACACCTTGCGGCTTCACACCATCTGCCCGGGTCCTCTCTCCAGCAGCGGCGGTACTCCCATTACCGCTACCCGCAGGTGTCCTCACAAACCTTTCCCCTGTATATAACCCCTTCTACGGATCAGAGTGTCCGCCAAGCCGGGTCCGGACCCCTCGAGCCACGACGATCCCGGATCCGAGCAGCCGGACTAACACCAGGACGGCACATATTCAACTAGTGATTGTTGATTAAAAAGTAGACACCTTTTTATCTTAATTTTGTACAATACCTTTTAATTGGAATATTAAAAAAAAAACATTGTAACCTATAAACGGATCTGCCATAAAATCCTGTGGTAGGAGCAGTTTCCACTTTTGTGACTATTGGGACAACAGGGGTCTGTTTTACTGATTTAGGCCAGTGCTGTCTATATTAAAGTCAATAAAGAGTTTGACACCTCTCTATTGATGGAAATGGAAATTTCAGAAACCAACGAGAGCAGCTCGCTCAGCTTTCTATGACTTGCATAGACTTCCCTTTAACGTGGCCAAATGCCCATGTGTTTGGGAGCAGGAGCGATGGCAGAATGCTTGTTTAGCTTACAGCTATCTAAGGTGTATGGGCACCTTTTACAGACTCTGACACAGAAGAACTTGTGTCTGGTATTTGATATCTTTTTAAACCGGTTTAATGGGTGAGAGGGCAAAGTCATCTAATAGATGTTCTGGAATCCATGACCCAGCTACATATTTGTTCAGTGACAAAGATGAAAGGCAGCTGTAAATTACAGTGCTACATTAGCTGAAGCAGAATTAATCGGGAAGAGACGTACATTATCTCTTAATGATCTGTTCTTAGTTGACCTTGATTGCTTTTGGCATTCATATGAAGAAATGCCATCTCCACGTACAGTAAATATTAGGCTTGGTTGACAACAATCATCTCAATATTAGTCTCTTTATTGCAGAAAATGGCCTTGCACCCTCGTCGCGTTCGTCTAAAGCCATGGCTGGTGTCTCAGGTGGACAGCGGAATGTATCCTGGTCTTACGTGGTTAGACAGGGAAGCCAAGAGGTTTCAAATCCCATGGAAGCATGCAACACGTCACAGCCCTCAGCATGAAGAGGAGAACACAATCTTCAAGGTGAATAATAACAATCCTAATAAAAATGAATCCGCTAAACACGGCTGAACTGATGATTGCAATGAACTGCCTAAACGAAATTAGTTGTGTATTCGTTTAATAAAAACCCTACACATTGTTCTTGGTGGCAGCTCCTGTAATGTAGCTCTGGAAACTAATTCTTAAAGGGTGACACTTGTTTTAATTTTTATTTCATAAATCAATAGCACACATAAAAATAAGATACTTTATAATATCTTATAGAAATCAGTTTTAGTTCTCCTTCTGGACTATTTCATTTTCTGTAGTCCGTGAAGACAGGTTGTTACATTACTGAGATGGAAGTTGGTGCTGATAAGATTCTATGTAGATGTAAAGGGTTACTGCCATCTACTGTCTTCACTAAATACAGATTGTACCTGTGAATGAGCGATCAGTCCAGGTGGAGATAAGCGGATTTCTTTGATCAGATATATTACAAAGTTGCTTATTTTCATGTGTAAAATTGATTTATAAAATTACGAAGACTGTTACACTTTAAGGCATCAATGCACACTAGACTAATGTTGGACAAACCTATCGATATCGCCAGGTTCGGCCAACAGTCTATGTATGTGGTGCCATTCGACTGTTGATCGGGACTAGTGATGACCGAGCACTACCATGCTCGGGTGCTTGGTACTTGTAATGAACAGTCGGATGCTCAGATGGGCGCCACACAGGTACTGAGTATTATCAAAGTCAATAGGTACCTCTTGCATATTCCAGAAAAATGCTTGAGTCCCACATTGACTTCCAATACACTTGGATGCTCGAGTCGCACCCATCCGAGCATCAGACTTTTTATTTTGAGTACAGAGCGTGGTAGTGCTCGCTCATCACTAGTCAGTATTGATGTTCATATGTCGATCACGCATGTCTGACTTTGGACTGCCAATCACATTGTTCTCTCAGATATAAGCCACCGACTGATGTGTCTAAGGAAAATTATTAAAGGGGATGTCCACTACTAGGACGTCTTCTGATTCCACTTGTTTCCCCCGGTTAAAATAGAAGACCCTGCACTCTCCTCCCATTGTGGTACCGTTAATTGAGTAATTGAGTTAATCAACAGGAAGTGATCCTGCGGCTGCCACTCACTTTCTGTTGACTGCTCATTTGGTCCGAAGGCGGGGAGAGACTCCGGCAAGGACTGGACCCCCGGGGCTCACATGTCACAATGTCACGTGAGCTCCTGAGCCTGTTACCAATAGCGCTGGAATGTTGCCAGCATGGGAGTTGAATACAGGGTCTTCTATTTTAACTGGGGGAAATAAATGGGATCATAAGGGGTTTTTCATAACTAGGACAATCCCTTAACACGTCACTGGAGAACAATGAAGCATTCAGCCAACCTAGTGCTCCTGTGTATGGGAGACTCTGTGACGATGCTTAAAGGGAACCTGTCATCAGAAATTTGTCTTTCAACCTAAATGTTTCCCCCTCTGCAGCTCGTGGGCTGCATTCTAGCAAGGTTTCTATACTTTTTGTGCCCCCTTTTAAACCAAAATAAATACTTTATAAAACTGTACCTTTCGGTTTGAAAATCTTGTAAATCGTCCATGGGGCGGGCCGTGTGGCGTCCGTTGCTGTATCTTACGCCGCCCACTGCGCCCGAGGTCCCGTGCACGCCGAGACACCTAGTGACGTGGTCGCAGGCATGAGAGTATGGGCGGCGCTGTGATTGCATCGCAAGTGCCCGCCCATACTCTCGTGCCCGCCCTTTCCCCACTGCCTCCAGCGTTCTGCGCCGGCCCGACATCACCTCCTTCCCATCGTACCCTGCAGCAGGAAATAGATGGGAGGAGCGGAGCAGGCCACTACAGGAGAAGCGGAGGATCTGAGCGACGTACAGAGGGGAGAGCGCGCCCACGACAGTATGGGCGCGCACTTGCGATGCAATCACAGCGCCGCCCATACTCTCGTGCGTGCGACCACGTCACCAGGTGTCCCGGCGTGCACGGGACCTCGGGCGCAGTGGGCGGCGTTATGAGGGATGATTTGGAGCATGGGGGACGGCGTAAGATACAGCAACGGACGCCACACGGCCCGCCCCCATGGACGATTTACAAGATTTTCAAACCGAAAGGTACAGTTTTATAAAGTATTTATTTTGGTTTAAAAGGGGGCACAAAAAGTATAGAAACCTTGCTAGAATGCAGCCCAGGAGCTGCAGAGGGGGAAACTTTTAGGTAGAAAGCTAAATTTCTGATGACAGGTTCCCTTTAATGGACGAACGATTGGACAAAGCATCGTTTGGCTGAGGGCCATCTAAAGTATGTGGCCAATTTTATGATCAAAATTACTTTTCTAAACATAGGTGAATTGGAAAACTGTTCTGTATAATGGGTGCATGCATTTGAAATGCTTTAAATAGTAATAAGATCATAATCAGATCTTTACTTAGAGCATGTTTACAACGGGATAAACCCCATTTAAGTGAAGGGAGGAGCTGACCTGCTCTTTCTTTTGGACTAGGTGTTTACCCAGACACTATTCATCACCTATCCTCCTAATCTGTGTTTACCCTAGAAAAGCACCTGGTGGGGTAAAGAAAGTGCAAGTTTAACAAACCTTCTAGGCAAACAACTGTACACCTCTAATCTGTAATTTGGCAACAGAAAAAAAAAAATCAAAGAAGCGAGCAATTGTTTTAAAGGTATACAGCTGTGATAATCTGTGCCATTATCAGTCTTAAAACAATGTAAAGTGAATAAAATATAGAATATCACCTTTTTTACACACTAGATTACATACAAAATAGATATTGATGAGAATCTAAGGGGTGCTTCACACACAGCGAGCTCACTGCCGAGATCGCTGCTGAGTCACGCTTTTTGTGACGCAGCAGTGACCTCATTAGCGATCTCGCTGTGTGTGACACTGAGCAGCGATCTGGCCCCTGCTGCGAGATCGCTGCTCGTTACACACAGCCCTGGTTCGTTTTCTTCAAAGGCGCTCTCCCACTGTGACACACAGATCGCTGTGTATGACAGCGAGAGAGCGACGAAATGAAGCGAGCAGGGAGCAGGAGCCGGCGTCTGACAGCTGAGGTAAGCTTGTAACCAAGATAAACATCGGGTAACCAAGGTGGTTACCCGATATTTACCTTAGTTACCAGCCTCCGCAGCTCTCACGCTGCCTGTGCTGCCGGCTCCGGCTCTCTGCACATGTAGCTGCTGTACACATCGGGTTAATTAACCCGATGTGTACAGCAGCTAGGAGAGCAAGGAGCCAGCGCTCAGTGTGCGCGGCTCCCTGCTCCCTGCACACACAGCTAAGCGGTGCGCGCTGGTAACTAATGTAAACATCGGGTAACCATACCCGATGTTTACCTTAGTTACCAGTCTCCGCAGCTTCCAGACGGCAGCTCCATGCAAGCGCAGCGTCGCTTGCACGTCGCTGGGGGCTGTTCACTGGTCGCTGGTGAGATCTGCCTGTTTGACAGCTCACCAGCGACCATGTAGCGATGCAGCAGCGATCCTGACCAGGTCAGATCGCTGGTCGGATCGCTGCTGCATCGCTAAGTGTGAAGGTACCCTAAGGGTACCTTCACACTTAAGGCCCCGTCACACTAAGCAACATCGCTAGCACCATCGCTGCTAACGAACAACTTTTGTGACGTTGCTAGCGATGTTGCTGTGTGTGACATCCAGCAACAACCTGGCCCCTGCTGTGAGGTCGTTGGTTGTTGCTGAATGTCCTGGGCCATTTTTTAGTTGTTGCTGTCCCGCTGTGAAGCACAGATCGCTGTGTGTGACAGCAAGACAGCAACAACTAATGTGCAGGCAGCAGGAGCCGGCTTCTGCGGAGGCTGGTAACCAATGTAAACATCGGGTGACCAAGAAGCCCTGTCCTTGGTTACCCGATATTTACCTTCGTTACCAGCCTCAGCCGCTCTCACTGTCAGTGCCGGCTCCTGCTCTGTGCACATGTAGCTGCAGGACACATCGGGTTAATTAACCCGATGTGTGCGGTAGCTAGGAGAGCAAGGAGCCAGCGCTAAGCAGTGTGCGCTGCTCCCTGCTCTGTGCACATGTAGCTGCAGCACATATCAGGTAATTAACCCGATGTGTGCTGTAACTAGGAGAGCAGGGAGCCAGCGCTCAGTGTGCGCTGCTCCCTGCTCTCTGCACGTGTGGCTGGTTGCTGGTGAGCTCACCAGCAACTCGTGTAGCGACGCTCCAGCGATCCCTGACAGGTCAGGTTGCTGGTGGGATCGCTGGAGCGTCGCAGTGTGACATCTCACCAGCAACCTCCTAGCAACTTACCAGCGATCCCTATCGTTGTTGGGATCGCTGGTAAGTTGCTTAGTGTGACTGGACCTTTAGCGATGCAGCAGCGATCCGACCAGCGATCTGACCTGGTCAGGATCGCTGCTGCATCGCTACATGGTCGCTGGTGAGCTGTCAAACAGGCAGATCTCACCAGCGACCAGTGACCAGCCCCCAGCCAGCAGCGACGCTGCGCTTGCACGGAGCCGGCGTCTGGAAGCTGCGGACACTGGTAACTAAGGTAAACATCGGGTATGGTTACCCGATGTTTACATTAGTTACCAGCGCACACCGCTTAGCTGTGTGTGCAGGGAGCAGGGAGTCGCGCACACTGAGCGCTGGCTCCTTGCTCTCCTAGCTACAGTACACATCGGGTTAATTAACCCGATGTGTAATGCAGCTACATGTGCAGAGAGCCGCGCACAGTGCTTAGCGCTGGCTCCTTGCTCTCCTAGCTACAGTACACATCGGGTTAATTAACCCGATGTATACAGCAGCTCCATGTGCAGAGAGCCGGAGCCGGCAGCACAGGCAGCGTGAGAGCTGCGGAGGCTGGTAACTAAGGTAAATATCGGGTAACCACCTTGGTTACCCGATGTTTATCTTAGTTACCAGCCTCCGCAGCTGCCAGACGCCGGCTCCTGCTCCCTGCTCGCTTCATTTGTCGCTCTCTCGCTGTCACACACAGCGATCTGTGTGTCACAGCGGGAGAGCGCCTTTGAAGAAAACGAACCAGGGCTGTGTGTAACGAGCAGCGATCTCGCAACAGGGGCCAGATCGCTGCTCAGTGTCACACACAGCGAGATCGCTAATGAGGTCACTGCTGCGTCACAAAAAGCGTGACTCAGCAGCGATCTCGGCAGCGATCTCGCTATGTGTGAAGCACCCCTAAGGGGTGCTTCACACGTAGCGAGATCGCTACCGAAATCGCTGCTACGGCACGGTTTTTGTGACGCAGCAGTGACCTCATTAGCGATCTCGCTGTGTGTGACACTGAGCAGCGATCTGGCCCCTGCTGCGAGATCGCTGCTCGTTACACACAGCCCTGGTTCGTGTGTGTGACAGCGAGAGAGCGACGAAATGAAGCGAGCAGGGAGCAGGAGCTGGCAGCCTGCGGTAAGCTGTAACCAGGGTAAACATCGGGTAACCAAGGTGGTTACCCGATATTTACCTTAGTTACCAGCCTCCGCCGCTCTCACGCTGCCGACTCCGGCTCTCTGCACATGTAGCTGCAGTACACATCGGGTTAATTAACCCGATGTGTACTGTAGCTAGGAGAGCAAGGAGCCAGCGCTAAGCAGTGTGCGCGGCTCCCTGCTCTCTGCACATGTAGCTGCAGTACACATCGGGTTAATTAACCCGATATATGTACTGTAGCTAGGAGAGCAAGGAGCCAGCGCTAAGCAGTGTGCGCGGCTCCCTGCTCTCGCGGTTATGATCGCTGCTTCGGCTGCTGTTTGACAACTAAGCAGCGATCATAACAGCGACTTACAAGGTCGCTATTACGTCACAGAAAATGGTGACGTAACAGCGACCTCGTTGTCGCTGTCGCTTAGTGTGAACCAGCCCTAATTCAGGGGTCTGCCAATAATCTTAAGGGTACCTTCACACTTTAGCGATGTAGCAGCGATCTGACCAGCGATCTGACCTGGTCAGGATCGCTGCTGCATCGCTACATGGTCGCTGGTGAGCTGTCAAACAGGCAGATCTCACCAGCGACCAGTGACCAGCCCCCAGCCAGCAGCGACGTGCAAGCAACGTTGCGCTTGCACGGAGCCGGCGTCTGGAAGCTGCGGACACTGGTAACTAAGGTAAACATCGGGTATGGTTACCCGATGTTTACCTTAGTTACCAGCGCACACCGCTTCGCTTAGCGTGTGCAGGGAGCAGGAGCCGGCACTGGCAGCGTGAGAGCTGCAGACGCTGGTAACGAAGGTATATATTGGGTAACCACCTTGGTTACCCGATGTTTACCTTGGTTACAGCTTACCGCAGGCTGTCAGACGCCGGCTCCTGCTCCCTGCACATTCAGGATTGTTGCTCTCTCGCTGTCACATACAGCGATGTGTGCTTATCAGCGGGAGAGCAACAATAAAAAAATGAACCAGCACTGTGTGTAACGAGCAGCGATCTCACAGCAGGGGCCAGATAGCTGCTCCGTGTCACACACAGCGAGATCGCTAATGAGGTCACAAAAAACGTGACTCAGCAGCGATCTCAGTAACTATCTCGCTGTGTGTGAAGTACCCCTAAAGCTGGGTTCACACTAAACGACAGCGACAACGACGTCGCTGTTACGTCACCATTTTCGGTGACGTAACAGCGACCTTGTAAGTCGCTGTTATGATCGCTGCTTAGCTGTCAAACACAGCAGAAGCAGCGATCATAACGTCGCTGTGCTACATGTTCAGAGAGCAGGGAACCGCGCTTAGCGCTGGCTCCTTGCTCTCCTGCAGCACACATCGGGTTAATTAACCCGATGTGTGCTGCAGCTACATGTCACAGTTCAGAGAGCAGGGAGCCGCGCGCACTGCTTAGCACTGGCTCCTTGCTCTCCTTGCTACAGTATACATCGGGTTAATTACCCGATGCATACTGCAGCCACATGTCACAGTGCAGGAGCCGGCGCTGGCAGCGAGAGCGGCGGAGGCTGGTAACCAGCGTAAACATCGGGTAACCAGGGAAAGGTCTTCCCTTGGTTACCCGATGTTTACGCTGGTTACAGCTTACCGCAGCTGCCAGTGCCGGCTCCTGCTCGCTTCATTTCGTCGCTCTCTCGCTGTCACACACAGCGATGTGTGTGTCACAGCGGGAGAGTGACGACCAAAAAATGAAGCTGGACATTCAGCAACGACCGGCGACCTCACAGCAGGGGCCAGGTCGTTGCTGGATGTCACACACAGCGACAGCGACGGGACGTCGCTGCAACGTCACAGAAAATGGTGACGTAGCAGCGACGTCGTTGTCGCTGTGTGTGACACCAGCTTAAGAGTATGTCAGTATCTCTTGTAGGAGAAGATGGGGATTTGATTTCAAACTCAATCAACCTCATTTAAAGACATTCATTGACTTTGGCATCTGTTATCACAGAACCAGTCATAGGGCTTCTCGATGTAATTAATGTATAGCAAGGCCGGTGTCACACTTGCGATAGCCTCGCGTGTATCACCCGGCACGGACTCATACTCTCCTCACAGGAGCGGGTCAGTTGCATGCATATCTATGCAGCTGACACGCTCCTGTCCGGGGAGTGTGCGGCCGCGCCGGGTGATGCACCGTGAGACTTGCACGAGATACAAGCAAGGCTATCTCCAGTGTGACACCGGCCTAAGAAATAGTTACTAATTTCTTTTTATAGGCGTGGGCTGTGGAGACGGGCAAATATCACGAAGGAGCTGACGATCCTGATCCAGCCAAGTGGAAGGCCCAACTGCGCTGTGCCCTTAACAAGAGTCGGGAGTTCAAACTCATTTATGACGGCACAAAAGAAGTTCCTATGAATCCTATCAAAATCTATGAGGTCTGTGACATACCTCAGTCCCAAGGATCTATCATTAACCCAGGTAAGAAAACACAAGTTAAAGGGTTTTCTTCCCTCGAAAAATTGTTATCCCCCTTTAATATAGCAGATAAGTTTCTGATCACTGGGTTTTCAACTTCTAGGATTACCAGTGACCTTGCTAATTGGGTTTTTGGAACCCCGTGAACATAGCGCTATACCTCCATCCTGAATCAAGCAGAGGTACGCTTGCTCTGTCACCATTCCATTCATTGCTTATGGGATAGCCAAGTTCAATGCTCAGCTTTTTTTTTGGCAGTCCCATAGAGAATGAATAGAGCCAAGACAGAGCATGCGCACCTCCGCTCTATTCAGGACGTAGCGGCACAGCCCTGTTCTTAGGGTTAATGAGCTCAGATCTCGGCACCTTTGACAGCCCAAGTGGCCAGATGACCAGTAATTAGTTAGTTATCCCCTATGTAATACATGGAGGATCACTTGGGGATTTTGGGGGAATAATCTTTTAAATTCATAGTGTTCTGCAACGTGAATAATCTTTTAATTTCTTAGTGTGCTGCAACATTTTAAGTATTATACAGTATTTTTTATTCATTTGTGTGGAAAATGTTGGCATGCTGCCAGATTCTCATGGCAACTGAAAAGCAGGTGTATATACAATCTGCCGGCATACTAATCCTTTTAGAAGACTGTACAAGAACAAATTAGCTTAGAGATGTTTACTGTGTGTAAGCCATGCAGTCATGCCAGGTAAAATCAACATCAGCATTTGAGTCCTTCAGAAAGAGACCCAAACTGAAAATTCTGTATAACTATATATACATGTCTCTCTTCGTAGTCCGCATTAAAGAGGCGTTGTTATCAAACATACTAGCCATTTGCCTACTCATGGCACGAGATAGTAAAATTGACTATACATCAGAAAGACTTTTTGCACCTCTTCTTGAGACAATTGAGTGTGACTGGTTCTGATCTAAGGCAAAAATCTGTGTTGATCTGTAATTTTGTTTTGGAAAGTGGTTCATGGCAAACTATCTCATTAATAGAAGGCCAGGCCAAAGATGATGGCAGAAAGATAAATTGGCCCTAGTGTGGTCTGAAAATGCTGCCTTTACAAATGCGCCATAAATGATAAGCGGATCAGAAAACCGGTCGTCCTCTATGACCAAGCTTTGAGCAAGAAAGAAAAAGTTGCCAAATATTAATTGTAACGAGATAGAGCTACTAGATGGGTGAGGGGTTAAAAGGGAGGTTCACCCACATTTTTTATTTTCTAGATCGATATATTGAGAAACAATGTTTCTCTCAAATACCTTGTGTTGGCAATAGTGCCTGTGAGAGGCGCTATTGCAGACCGCTGCTCCCCGCTCCGTGACCCCTGGCTCCGTGACCTCGGGATCTGGTGACGACACATCACATCCCTGCGGCCAGCCCCAGTCTTCCTGACTCTCTGAGCTGTGGGTGGTGTTTCACCGCTTGTTACAACACAGCGCGTCGTCTGCTTGCAGCGTTCTTCTGTGGGAGGAGGGAGCAGATGAGCTGTGACGAGCGGTGAAACACCACCCACAGCCCATCACTCATGGACACTGCAGCCGGCCGCGCTGTCAGGAACAGGACGTGACGTCACCGGATCCCCGAGGTGACAGAGGCCGGGGGTCACGGAGCGGGGAACAGCGGTCTGCAATAGGGCCTCTCACAGGCACGATTGCCAACATAAGGTATTTGAGAGAAACGTTGTTTCTCAATATAATATCGATCTAGACAATAAAAAACATGGGTGATCCACCCCTTTAAGGTCTTTTAACAAGTACTTGAATAAAAAGTAAGCTATCCAGCCCCCACCAGGAAAAATAATCAGTTAAAAATATTATATTTGTGCCTAAAGATATCTATAGGATTAAAATACAGAAACACTTTGCCTACATATTTCAAGCTTTAAAAGTCCTTAATCATAATCATAGCTACCCTAGGCTATGATTAAGGAGTTTTAAAGCTTGAAATACGTAGGATGAGTGTTTCTATTTTATCAATCCGATATATATATTTTTAGGCAAATCAATAAAGTTTGTTTTAATTGATTTTTTTTTTTTTTCCTGGTGTGTGCTGGATATCTTACTTCAAATGTCTTTTCCTGGGAACTGGCCCTTTGTCTTTTCCTTCTACTGCACCCTAATTGGATTATCTAGTTACCTGCATTGGCGAGCTGATCGGATTCCTCCCTCCTTGCTCATGTTCCTTTTAAAAAGTACCGATTTAATTCCTAACCATTAGTTCATAAAAACATGTCTACCGTTACCATAAGAAATAAGCAAACAATGTCTGATCGACTCTTTTCTGCAGTCATTAGATGCTTGCTTGTTGGCAGCGCCTTGTCTAGTGTAAACAGGAATGTGCTGCAGACAATAATGCACACACTCAAACTAATGATGAAACGGTCCCACATAATGCTGAAGATAAGGTCCATGTAAATTACTATATTTTCAATCTGCACTCGTTTCGGACGAATCTGAAGTCAGTTCCGTTCTACTACAGGTTCAACTGGATCTTCACCTTGGAATGATGATGAGTATGAAGACGATGATATAAGCCAGTCTCAAATTCACGTCCCAATCCAAGAGCCATTCAATGGATTAACTATCAACGGTAAACACAGATTATTATTTTTTTTCTTGGACATTTTGGGTTATGGATTTTTTTGCAACAGGACAAACATGAGCACACAAACCTCCAAACCGTTACTAACAGAAAAAAGAGTATTGTGGTATTCTGAGTTTACTCTAAACTTGAGGCAGGTATTTGTGTCATGACTAGAGATGAGCGGATCTGTTGAAGTTCAGGTTTGAAGGGTTCAGGTATCGGCGGACCTTAGATAAAGTTCAGTTTGGGACCGAACCCATGGGAAGTCACTGATTGTGCATGGAGAGCCGAACTGCCCATACAGGCAGCTATAAACAGAAAACTTCCAGGAGAAGGCAGGGCTTTTTCATATTTCTTCTTTTTTTTTTTTTTTTAATGCATTTTTATTTTTGGTGCACACTAAACTTGACAACGCTGATTTTACCCCCTATGTGAGGCATTCAGAAACTGCAAGCAGCTCGCACTTGGCAGAGCACCGAGCGTACCCAAGCACAGCAATGCTCGTTCAAGTGGTTTGCATACGTAAAGCATCCAAACTGGAACACTGTGTTTTTGTTTTGTTTTTTTTTTGTTTTTTTTTTTTAATAGCTATAAAGTCTGTGTTTGGTTCGAATTTACTGTTTTGGGTTCGCTCATCTTTAGTCATGATCTGTATATGGCTTCTCGGCCAATGACATTTTGCATTGTCTTAAAGGGAACCTCTCACCACTTTTTCGGCCTGTAAGCTGCAGCACATTATAATACTTTCCTAACAGTCGCGCTGTGGTGGAGTTGGGCTATATGTTAGTCTCCATTGTCCGGTGCCGGCGCCTCCTTTTTCGGCCATCTTCGTCCTCCTTCTGAATCCTGTGTGCAGGACGCATCCTACGTCCTACACACTCGCCGTTCCCGCGCAGGCGCACTACAATACTTTGATCTGCTCTGCTCAGGGCAGATCAAAGTGCACCTGTGCAGGACCTCAATGCCGGCGACTGTGAATGACGCCGTATATGCGTCATGCACCCCGGCTACAAAAGAAGGAAGACAAAGATGGCCGAAAGAGGCAGCACCGGACAACGCAGACGCCCATCTAACCCAACTCCACCGCAGTGCGATTGTTAGTTGAGTATTATAAAGTGTTTATGTTCTACACAGCGGTCTGGGCTCTTATATACAGCATGTTATAATGCATTATATAAGAGCCCACTGGTGGTGGCTGCAGCTCATAGGCCGAGAAAGTGGTGACAGGTTCCCTTTAAGAATTGCCACTGCTCGTTACTCGATCGAGCATCAGAGTTTAAAAATGCTCGAGTATCGCATTCACTTCCACTATATTCGGTACTCAATTTGTCCTTAAGAAGCTCGATCAAGTAACTAGCAGTGACGAGCACGCTCTCTCATCACTTCTTAAGACCATTGTAAGATCTCCTTGAGACTAAAAACACTGGGCCAATTTTAAAGGCTGTATATTGCTTTAAATATGGATGGAAGCCCAAGCAATCATCAGGAGATTATACGTACAAGTGCAAAAAAGAAAGGCTTTATACAGCCGCATTTAATTTTTAAATTTAAAAGTTACCCCCCCCTTTAAATATCAGTTCTGTATGTACAGTGTGTACAATAACATGCTTACGCTGTCTTCTGCCATTTCCAGTGGTGCTCCAGCATCATGTGACCGTAGTTGTGACCAACCGGCTCGTACGTTTGTGTGGACTTCAGGGCACACTCTCATTGTGAGTCCATGAGCCTCAGAACATGGCACTCAGAAACTTGCATTAAGAACAGAAGTAACAGTCAGCTGTGTCATGCGGCAAAAGAGAGCTTCAGTCACATGATGCAGGAGATTGGAGAGAAGCAGAAGACTGCTTAGTATTTCAGTATGCACTGAACATACATTACTGAGGGGACATAGAACAAAAGAAAACATTGGTATGGTAATATTAAAGTTCATCTAATATATAAAGCTGAGTGTGTATGTATGTGTGTGTGTGTATGTCCGCTAAAGGATTCCGCACCGTTGCATTTACAATCACGAAATTTTGCACAGACACTTCATGTGACCCAGGGAACATTGTAGACTGTTTTGACGGGAAAATTTAACCCCGCGCTTTACAGGTACTCTCCAAAAAACATGCCTGCATTAAAGTAAATAGAGCCTGGAACTACTGGTTTTAATAGCAGCTGTGATTGGTTGCTATAGGAACAAAAGACATTGTTAGTATAAGAAGAGAAAAAGAGACACAGACAGAGTAAGAGGCAGACAAGGAAAGAAACAGACAGACAGGGAAAGAGACAGAGAGATACAGACAGGCGGTGAAAGAGACAGGCGGTCGGGGAGAGAGACAGTTACTATCCCGGGCAACGCCTGGGTACTACAGCTAGTGTAAAATAAAGTCTGCCAGTGCCATATTGATTTGCCTTAGGAAGAATAGTTCTGTGAATGGTAACAATGACACTCTAAAGAACCCCATAAACAATAGATGGCTTCTGGCCTAATGATTGACCACACCACTGTTTGGCAGACGGCTATCTTGCCATGCTCCTGTGTTCTCTACCAGAAAGCTACCTCCAGTCTCCTGCCAGAGGCTTATCTAGCCGAGAACAAAAGGATTGGCCACCTAAAATTGACATGCCGGATCATTATCTTCCCCAACATCCTCTGTCTAGGAGGAGTCAGGGGGCCCCCATACATATGAGACGGTTGCTCAGCCAGTAGAAATCAGCAGGTTTGGCAGATTTAAGTCAAAGTTGCATGGGGGTTCTTAACACTTGAAGGTAAAATGATTTGCATCTTGTTATGCGGGCATCACACGAGCCGATAAATCGTGCGATCGCATAAGCGATCGCCCCCGCCACCGTCGTTTGTGCGTCACGCACAAAGTCGGTAACCCCCTGTCACACGTACTTACCTCATGGGCGACGTCGCTGTGGGCGACGAACATCCTCTTCCTAAAGGGGAAGGGACGTTCGGCGTCACAGCGACGTCACACGGCAGCCGGCCAATAGAAGCGGAGGGGCGGAGATGAGGGACGTAAACATCCCGCCCACCTCCTTACTTCCGCATTGGCGGCGGGACGGAGGTAAGCTGTGTTCATCGCTCCTGGGGTGTCACACGGAGCGATGTGTGCTGCCACGGGAGTGACGAACAACCAGAGCACAGAAGGAGGGACGATGATATAAAAATGAACGACGTGTCAACGATGAACGAGAAGGTGAGTATTTCTGCTCGTTCATAGGTGTCACACGGTTCGATATCTCTGACGATGCTGGATGTGCGTCACTAACGACGTGACCCAGACGACATATCGCCAGATATATCGTACTGTGTAACGCCCGCATAAGTCTTGTGAATTTATTTTATATCTATTGCAATTATTGTGTTTTTCTTGAAGATGACTGCAACTGCACTGAGAAAAGAATGTTGCAACATTGCAGGCTTCCTTTAAAGGGAGTCTGTCCAAAACTGTTACCCCTCAATTGTATTTAATTGTAGATCTCAAAAGAAGGCTGTTAAATTTAAAGGGAACCTCTCAAACTATTACCCTCCCCCAAACCATTAATGATTATGTAGCCCTTTAAAAGATAAGCCATTTGATCCCTTTATGACTGCAAAACACTACTTCAGCAGTGAGAACAAGCGTTTTTAAATTGTGTCTGAAAGGGCATTGGGGGATGACCAAGGGTGTAGTGATCAGTCGCAAAGTGTGCAACTATTACCAGGCCTGTGCCGGAGGGGGGCCCACCAATGCCAGTGCCTATTTCAGCTGGATGTGCGTCCAAGGACACATGCAGCTGAAATGCAGCATTGCGGCTAGTCACAGTTACGTCATGCGTTGCCTATAGCAGGCAGACCTATGTCAGCTGCCAGCCTCTGCTCCAGCTACAGAAGAGGACGCTGTGCACCTTGGGAAAATGAGGACTTTTTTTCATGCATTAGACAACAGTGGCAGAATTGGGGACATGTATACCAAGAAGGGGCTTAGGATGGGGGGGGACATATATATCGTGATTGTGGACATATACAAGGAATGGGCCCAGAATGGAGAACATGCATACCAGGAAGGGGCCCAGGATGAGGGACATATATATAAGGAAGGGGCGCAAAATGTGGAACTTTTTACAGCAGGTGAAAAAAGTATTGACCACATGACTAATTTTCAAAGTACTAAACCAAAAAGAGAACCCTTTTAAAATAGTATTTTATTGGTAAATTTAAACCAATATTAGGCAACATATACCAGTGATACTAAAATAAAGTGTGTGTGTGTGTATGTATAGAGGGATAGTAGTCGGTGAGCGGCTGCGCCATATCATCTATTTGTAGAGTGCCAACCTCTGGCAAGGTAGGAACAAACTGTCATTCTATTGTGCTCCGATTCTCTCACGTGAGAATCGGAGCACGGGTGATGAGGAGGGATTAATATCTCCATCCTCTCCATTATCTGTCTCTGCGTATGTACTTGGATGTGGTCAGTACACTTCGATGTTTCACTCGCACCCATGGGCACGCGTGATAAGAGATTGAAAATTGCAGTATATAGTAATTTTTTCCTCAGTCCGTTTAGAGCTGAGGAAAAACTCACAAATCTGAGCTGCAACATTGACTAGACTAATCATTCATCCTCAAGATTCTCAATTCTTGTGTTAAATCTGTATTCAGTGAAGACTTTTCCATTACTGATGGAGGAGATGACAGTTGATGGTCATGCAGTTCTATAGAGACCTGTAACTGTTAAGCCAAAAGAACTTGTAGTAGAATGTCTCTCCATGTAATTTTAAAAGCACCAATAGCCATCTCCAGTTTCAGCAATGGGAAAATCTTATCTTCACTGAATACAGTTTGACCCATCAGTAGTTAGTGAAATATCAATCCAGAATGTGAAAGACACATATTTCTCTGATGAGATATATTACAAAGTTGCATATTTTCATAGGTACTATTGCTTTATTTATTAACTGTCATTTTAATTTAAGATTGTTCTTAGGTGAAGTAATTTTAAAGGGTTTGTCCACTACTAGGACAACCCCTTCTGATTTCACATTTCTCCAAGGTAAAATAATGAAGCCTATACTCACCTCCTGTATCGGCACCCTTCCAGCGGTGTCTGGGATCATGGTGCTGCGGCTCACGTGGGGTTCTCAGCACCAGATTTCTTCTCCCCGCCTTCAGACCAAATGAGTTTCCAGGAAGTGAGCACTAAGCTGCTCTCCCTTCCTGTTGATTGTTCGTTTGGTCCGAAGGTGAGGAGAAGGAATTCACCGCTGATTGGACTCTGAGCTTGTGTATAGGTGAGTATAGTCTTTATTATTTTACCTGGGAGAAACATGTGGAATCAGAAGGGGTTGTCCTAAGGGTGGACAACCCCTTTAAATTTACTCCCGATTTATGCAAGATGCCATTATAGAGTGTACACTGGAGATTTGTCTATTTAGAAATTTAGTCAAGGTACTTTGGTTACTTTATGATAGGGTGTTTTCATACATGATTCTCCTCCTTGGCTCCAGAAAAGCTATATCCATGAGATGGATGGAGGGATCGGCCTCTGTCTCTCCTCCCAGTGGAAAAAATGGTAAAATTATATTGAAATATACCAGTGTCCCCAGAAATTCCAGTAGTGTAAGTGGCGTGATTCAGTCCATGCTGCATTACCTACTGCTGTATCACTTTGATTACACATCGGAAATGCTCGTGAATAGTTTATTCATTGTGTATAATCCATTGGGAATGTTGGTGTCTCATGATTTGTTCCACATTTGTGCACATTCCTGTAAAATAATATGGCTATATGCTTTGTTTCTTTTTGATTGATTGTAATTTTAACATTGCATGATAGGAGTTAGTTTTATTGTCAAACTTAAATTCGTCCATTACTTCATGTGTGAAACAATATACAGAGCAGTGCACAGAACCCGTATATTATTTGCGCCAAGGTTGACAATTTCCCAGGGTTTTTACTTTCAGTAGAATAAAATGTAAGGTTTTGTAAGACACTGAACCTTTGTTACTGGAAGTGTAAGGTTTAATAATGTGGTCCAGCCTGTCTGTCAGGGTAAAGGAATTATATTACAAATATGTGACCTGTATTTGCTTTTACTGAATAATACTGGAACATTTGCTACCGAAACTGCAATGTACCAGGAGCAGGAATCTTCTCTTTGAATTCTGCTGTTGTTACTGCTTTTAGCTGCTTCTGTGTAAAAGCTATAAAAAGGTTAAGTGTGTAATCGTGAACTACAGTAAGGCTATGGTCACACACAGCATTTTTTTTATGCAACAAGCCGTTCATCACTTACCAATTAAAACAAAAAAATTTATATATATACATCCAAATCCCGGACATACATACACACATACATACACACATTCAGCTTTATTTATATATATATATATATATATATATGTTAGGTCCAGAAATATTTGGACAGTGACACAAGTTTTGTTATTTTAGCTGTTTTCAAAAACATGTTCAGAAATACAATTATATATATAATATGGGCTGAAAGTGCACACTCCCAGCTGCAATATGAGCGTTTTCACATCCAAATCGGAGAAAGGGTTTAGGAATCATAGCTCTGTAATGCATAGCCTCCTCTTTTTCAAGGGACCAAAAGTAATTGGACAAGGGACTCTAAGGGCTGCAATTAACTCTGAAGGCGTCTCCCTCGTTAACCTGTAATCAATGAAGTAGTTAAAAGGTCTGGGGTTGATTACAGGTGTGTGGTTTTGCATTTGGAAGCTGTTGCTGTGACCAGACAACATGCGGTCTAAGGAACTCTCAATTGAGGTGAAGCAGAACATCCTGAGGCTGAAAAAAAAGAAAAAATCCATCAGAGAGATAGCAGACATGCTTGGAGTAGCAAAATCAACAGTCGGGTACATTCTGAGAAAAAAGGAATTGACTGGTGAGCTTGGGAACTCAAAAAGGCCTGGGCGTCCACGGATGATAACAGTGGTGGATGATCGCCGCATACTTTCTTTGGTTAAGAAGAACCCGTTCACAACATCAACTGAAGTCCAGAACACTCTCAGTGAAGTAGGTGTATCTGTCTCTAAGTCAACAGTAAAGAGAAGACTCCATGAAAGTAAATACAAAGGGTTCACATCTAGATGCAAACCATTCATCAATTGCAAAAATAGACAGGCCAGAGTTAAATTTGCTGAAAAACACCTCATGAAGCCAGCTCGGTTCTGGAAAAGTATTCTATGGACAGATGAGACCAAGATCAACCTGTACCAGAATGATGGGAAGAAAAAAGTTTGGAGAAGAAAGGGAACGGCACATGATCCAAGGCACACCACATCCTCTGTAAAACATGGTGGAGGCAACGTGATGGCATGGGCATGCATGGCTTTCAATGGCACTGGGTCACTTGTGTTTATTGATGACATAACAGCAGACAAGAGTAGCCGGATGAATTCTGAAGTGTACCGGGATATACTTTCAGCCCAGATTCAGCCAAATGCCGCAAAGTTGATCGGACGGCGCTTCATAGTACAGATGGACAATGACTCCAAGCATACAGCCAAAGCTACCCAGGAGTTCATGAGTGCAAAAAAGTGGAACATTCTGCAATGGCCAAGTCAATCACCAGATCTTAACCCAATTGAGCATGCATTTCACTTGCTCAACTCCAGACTTAAGACGGAAAGACCCAAAAACAAGCAAGACCTGAAGGCTGCGGCTGTAAAGGCCTGGCAAAGCATTAAGAAGGAGGAAACCCAGCGTTTGGTGATGTCCATGGGTTCCAGACTTAAGGCAGTGATTGCTTCCAAAGGGTTCGCAACAAAATATTGAAAATAAAAATTTTTTTTTTTGGGTTTGGTTTATTTGTCCAATTACTTTTGACCTCCTAAAATGTGGAGTGTTTGTAAACATATAGTAATTATATATATATATATATATATATATATATATATATATATATATATATATATATATATATATATATACGCACACACACATACATATACACACATACATATATATATATGTATGTGTGTCTGATATATATATTTTTATACAGTATGTGTTGGGTGCAAACTACATGTGTATTTTGTCTATAGTACATGTTTATTCACCAAGGCCTGTATGCTTAATTTTTGTACTTTCATAGAATCATGGAATGGTAGAGTTGGAAGGGACCTAAATGGCCATCGGGTCCAACCCCCTGTGAGTGCAGGTTTTCCTAAATTATCCCAGCTATATGTTTATCCAGCTTCCGCTTGAAGATTTCCATTGATGGAGAGCTCACTACCTCCCGTGGTAGCCTGTTCCACTCTCTGACTACCCTCACTGTCAAAGTTTTTCCTAATGTCTAATCTGAATCTCCTTACTTTATATTTCATCCAATTGCTTCTTGTACTTCCTTGTGCTAATGAGAATAGGGTAGTTCCCTCTGCACTGTGATTACCTTTCAGATATTTGTAGACTATTCAGTCTCCTCTCAGCCTTCTCTTTTTTTAAACAAAATATCCCTAGTTCTTTTAGCCGTTCTTCATATGACATGGTTTGCAGACCCTCTACCATTCTGGTTGTTCTTCCGTGGACTTACTCCAATATATCGATGTCTTTCTTGAATTGGGGCGCCCAGAACTGTACACAGTATTCCAGTTATGGTCTGACCAGGGCAGAGTATAGGGGAATAATTACCTCTCTTGATTTAGATACAATGCTTGTCTTGATACATCCCAGAATTTTGTTGGCCCTTTTAGCTGCAGCACTGCATTGTTGGGTCACGTTGAATCTGTGATCTACTATTATGCCCAAGTCCTTTTCCCCGGTGCTATCACTTAGTTCTATTCCTCCCATACTTTATGCTTTTTACATTTCTTTTACCCAGATGTAAAACTTTGCATTTGTCCCTGTTAAAAAAACATTCTCTTCTCCTCGGCCCATTGTTCGAGTGTGTCTAGATCCTTTTGAATACGCTCGCTTTCCTCTCTAGTGTTGGCTACTCCTGCTATCTTAGTATCATCTACAAATTTTAAGATTTCCCAATAATTCCATTATCCAGATAATAATTTATAAAGATATTGAACAGCACTGGCCCCAGGACAGAGCCTTGCAGCACCCTGCTTTTGACTTTCCTCCAGGTTGATGTGTATCCATTTAGTATCCCTCATTGTGCCATATCATTGTTTTGTATATGTGATTCAAAGGTGTACATGAGATTTCATAAATCTCACAGTATTTCTGCTGAGAGTCTAAAATGTAGCTTTTCTGCAGCAAAAAAAGCCTACGAAAACGCTGCGTGTGAACATAGCCTAAAGGTTCTGCAGATGACATGTAATGTCCTGCATATGAATCTTGTTCTACCCGGATGTTTTGTAGAATGCTATAGACTGCTTGTAGTCAATTGCATGGATCCTGAATGCGTGGTTTGATTAGTAGTTGGAAAAAATGACTGCAATAAATTATATATTTGTGATTTAAAAAAAAAAAAAAAAATGAAAAAATCTGTATATAAATGTTAAATTTAACTTTCAGATTCTCCCATGGCCCCTGCCAGTATTGACAGTTGCACACCTGAGCCAAATTGGCCAAAATCCGAGCCACAAGATATGGAAGTTCCACAGACCCCTGTGGCGATGGAGTTTTTCAACACTCCTGAGTTGTGGATTAGTTCTCTTCCCAGTAAGTAAACCTTACTGCTTTCTTCCTACACTATATCTGTATTTACACAAATCCATTACTGTGATCAGGGGCAGATTAAGGGGTACTTCTCACATAGCGAGATCGCTGCTGAGTAACGGGTTATGTGACGTACCGGTAACCTCATCAGCGATCTCGCTGTCTGTGACACTAAGCAGCGACCTGGCCCCTGCTGTGAAATCACTGATCGTTACACACTGTTCTGGTTTATTTTTTGCTTGTTGGTCTCCCGCTGTGCAGCACACATCGGCGTGTTTGACTGCGGGAGACTAACGAGCACCGACTCTGTGTAAGCAGTGTAACCTGTAACCAGGGTAAATATCGGGTAACTAAGCAAAGCGCTTTGCTTAGTAACTTGATGTGTACCCTAACTACGTATACAGGGAGCCAACGCGGGCAACCTGTAAGCGGTGTACGCTGGTAACCAGGGTAAATATCGGGTAACCAAGCAAAGCGCTTTGCTTGGTTACCCGATATTTACCCTGGTTACAAGTGTACGCTGCCTACAGGTTGCCAGCGCTAGCTCCCTGACACGTAGCCAGGGTAAATATCGGGTAACTAAGCAAAGCGCTTTGCTTAGTAACCCGATATTTGCCCTGGTTACTAAGCGCAGCATCGTTACAGGAGTCGCTGGTGAGATCTGCTTGATTGACAGCTCACTAGCGACCATGTAGCGACACACCAACAATCCCTGCCAGGTCGGATCGCTGGTGGGATCGTTGATGCGTTGCTACGTGTGACCCCAGCCTTAGAATAGTCAGGGTCCTTGTAATAGATTATGTGATCGTTCACATGATTAACACACAGGTGCTCCACTGCAGATGCAAAACAATAAAGACGCAAATTTTACTCTTCTATACAACGCTATACATAACATATCGCTATACACAATAGAGCGGGAGTAGGAAATTATTTTTCCCAAGTGGCCACATGAGAAACTGTGACTGTTGTGGATGGCCAAACCAATAGGCTGAAATTATTTCTGCTCAATTATAATTCTACAATTAATATAAAATAATAATTACTATCACTTAATATTGAGTGTAGAATTAAGTATGCTGTCACCCCCCTATAAACAGTATGAGACCTCACACGGCTCCCTATATGCAGTATGAGCCTTCATATAGCTCCTGTATATAGCATCATCCCAGACACAGCCTCCCTATATACAGGGTGAGCCCGCATACAGCTTCCCTTTTATACAGAATGAGCCTCCATATTGCCCCCTACTGTGCAGGAGGTAGCCCAGATTGCCCTCATTATAATCCGCCTATGATTGTGATATTTGCTGCAGTTTTAATCTACTTTTTCTCTTACAGTGACCGACTTAGAAATCCAGTTTTTATACAGAGGGAAAGAGATGGGCCAGACGATGACTGTCAGTAACCCCCAAGGTTGTCGATTATTCTATGGAGATCTGGGCCCAATGCCCAATCAGGAAGAACTCTTTGGTCCCATAAGTCTTGAGCAGGTTCGATTCCCTGGTCCAGAGCAAATAGTAAATGACCGACAGAAATTGTACACCAGTCGCCTCCTGGATGTCATGGACAGAGGCCTGATCTTAGAAGTGAGCGGACATGCCATCTATGCTGTAAGACTATGCCAGTGCAAGGTATACTGGAGAGGACCCTGCTCTCCTTCTCCAAATGCCCCGAATTTGATTGAGAGACAAAAGAGAGTGAAACTTTTCTGTTTGGAGACATTTTTAAGTGGTAAGTAACTATATTTTCTTAATCTAATTGTTATTTTTTTAGCCTAGAACAGTAATATTCCTGTCCAGTTTGCCAAAATATAGACCTTTTTTTTTTTTGTTTTTTTTTTTTTTTTAAAGGCTCTCATCCATTTTTGTTTTATTTTCTCAAAACAGAACTCATTACACATCAGAAAGGTGGTGGAGCTAAGCAGCCCGCATATGAAATAGACTTGTGCTTTGGAGAGGAGTGGCCTGATGGTAAACCAAAGGAGCGCAAACTTATCATTGTTCAGGTGAGCTGGATTCTGCTATACGGAGGGTCGCACTATTCTTATTGCTTTATTGCATAAGATGCATTTCATTGGGATAATTTGCTAAGAAGCATTCCTGGGAATCACCTAATGTATAAGCAAAATGATTAACCATAGGGTAAGATAATTTTTAAGCAGGTTTAAAAATTCTCGGCAGCACATTGTTTGGTGTAAACAGGATATATGCTGCCAATAACATGACGTTCTAGGTGCACAGAAGTATTGTCAACGAGGCCAAATGGCAGATGTTCCATTTAATTGGGCCCTTAGATTTGTACTTTAGTATATAAAATTAGGAAAATTGTGCAAGAGAATGCATAAAAAGCTGTGAAATAAGTATCCATGGAAAAAGGCAACACATTACATTTATCTTCTAAATAGTATTTCCATTGTTTGACAACATATGCTCAATGTCTTTGTAAGTACACATTAGCAGCATCGCACCGTTTGCTTGTTCAGGGTACACAAAGGAACATCTGCTCTGAGATATCCTGCATATGTCCCATTTTTAAAAGGGCAGCCGCATATTTCATCTTAAAGATATTGTCTCCTTTGAATATACTTCTATTCCTAGGCTTATTACATGATACAAAAAAAACTAATGTGGATGGCATGATCCATTAAGCTCAGTGATTGGTTGCAGTGCTGTTGACATGAAGTCACCACTGCAGCCAGAGCCTGGTGAATGGTCGAGATACTGAGATGAAGTAAAGCTCACTTAGTTTTTGGGGGTTTTATGCTATTATTTTAAATCAACTGGGCTTAAGTTGATGTGAAAAGGTGACAACCGCTTCTAAGGGTCTGTCCGCACGTTGCGTTTCTTGTTGCGTTTTGGTCGCGTTTAAACTGCACTGTCAGTGACAAAATGCATGCGTTTTGCTTCCCCAGCAAAGTTTGAGAAATCAAAATTAACATGTACACGTTGCTTCTTTTTTTTTTTTTTTGGCAGCCTTTTGTTTGACAAATTTTTGTCAAAATCTTTGCCTAAAAAAATAGCAGCATGTCACTTCTTCATTTTCCACCCATTGACTTCTCCATCTCAAAATGCACTGTCCAAAACGCAAGGAAAACGCGGTCAAAACTCATGCAGTGTCTACATTTACGCACTGTTTACATTTATCAAAAGTGTGCAGTTTAGTTTTCAAGCCAGAACGCAGCCCCGTGAAATCTCTCACAAACCTCTGACAATGGTATAAAACCAACAAAAGGAGCAATACTCATATTACCAAAACCCAACCACTCACGCTTCCCTGGTCCCATGTCGATCTCTTAATGGCTTGGCTTGTCGACATGTGACCGCTGCAGCCAAACACTGGCTATAGTGTTGATACCATTGAGGTCACCGCTGCAGCAGTGACGCATCAAGACGATGCAACAGAGGCTGACATAGTGATTTAGGCCCTTTTCACACATCCGGCTTTTTGCCGGTTTGCCGGATTCAGCACACGCCAGTACAGTATATACAGTACAATGGCAGCGCGACAAGCGCCGGTCACAAGCTGTCATGTGACCGAAGCATGTGACCTGAAAGTTGCGGCGCTGCCATTGTACTGTATACACTGTACTGGCGTGCGCTGCATCCAGCAAACCGGCGAAAAGCCGGATGTATGAAACCAGCCTTGGAAAGAAGAAAGGGACGGGCAAGGTGAGTGTTATTCTTTGCATTATTTTATAGGATCATTAGCTGTTGTCTAGTAAATTAAGTACTATTATGGGGCTAGAAAATCTTTTTTCTCGTAATCCCTCATGACGACGACATTTAGTGACATGGTGCATGGCATATAATAGTGAGCAGACGGATCATGTATTACTAATATGTAAGGAGGCACAAAACAAGTCCTAACCACTACCTCAGTGTCCCAACCATTTCACATATTTTAGCATTCCAGTGCAATATTTTGTGTGTGCGTTGCTTTTGGTAGAGTTCTAAATTCACATAATAAATATATAAATATATTATTATATAATTATTTTTTTTTTTTTTTTAGATTATTCCAGTTGTGGCCCGGATGATTCTTGAGATGTTTTCTGGAGATGTCACCCGCTCCTTTGAAAGTGGAAGTGTTCGTTTACAGATTTCTGTTCCCGATATCAAAGACAACATTGTTTCCCATCTGAAACAGCTTTACCGCCTTTTACAGAACCACCAGGGTCCTGACGGCTGGCCAGTCATGCCGCATCCAAACTTGCACCAACCAAACATGCAGCAAGCCCCGAATCTGCAGCCAACAAGCCTTCATATGGCTCAAGCACTACAAGCTCAGCGACTTCCTGCATGAATAACTTGTAGGACTTTGATGACTATCTTATGGAGTATGATCCATGGTTCTTTTGTGGCTGGACTATTTGCGCATTACCTAATTTGTGGACTTAAAGATATACACCAGCAGCCATATTAGCCAGGGGAGCCTGTAAAGTAATGCAGCCAACATTGTATCTTCTGTTTTGCCTGTGCACAAGTCACTTACTGTACTTAACCAATGCTAGCAAATATGCAAATATTCAAGCTATCTACATTTTTATATACTTTTTTTTTTTTTTTCTTTAAAAAGGTTATAATTTCCTGTTAACAATCAGAATATATATATAACCACAAGTGCCTTGAGAAAGCTGGAATTTCTACGGCATAAGCAACAATAACCATTCTACAGAATTATAGCAGCCATGTAGTAGACAATACTTATTTATTATTTTTAATGTGTCATAAGCCATCCTATCGTTTTACTATTGATTATCATCCAAGATAAATGCTTTATCACATTCCCTGCTCTCCTTACCAACTTAGCTGCAGAATAAGAATTTGTACAAAAATGACTTTATAAAATACTCCTTTTCTAATTGTCTTTTTAAATATTTGTTTTATTTTGTAAAAAGTAAATTTTCTTACTGCTAAGTCAGATGTGTGATTTGTAGATTTCTGCACGCTGCTTCACACGTGTACACACCAATTAAAAGAGAAAGTATTGTTGAATGACAATAATATAACCTTTATGGTTCCCATATGCCATTTTGTCCACATTGCCCATACACTAGTTCTGTTTATTTAAAGGAATTGTCCACTACTCAGACAACCCCTTTTCAATCCCTATGCATTCCTCCAGTAAAGCAATACTTGTACTCTCCTCCACTGCTGGCACCATTCCACAGATGTTGGCACTGGCTCTTCTGCTGTCATGCGGTTTCTGGAAGTAGAAGGTCACTGCGTTTTGCTGCACAAAATGCGCAATGACTTTCTGTTCTTTTTGTACTAGGTAGCTTTCCTGCTAGATTTTCGTCTATTCCCCTTTAGGACCCAGGGGAGCTAAACTTCTGTCCAGCTGCTGATTATCAGTTTTTCCCTTGTGCCTAAATACCCCCATTGTCTCCAATCACCCTCCACGACAGCACAACAGGAGGATGACTCCTCGCCCTAATAGGGACAGGAAACACACAGAGGTTAAAAGGCCCCTCACCGCACTTCTCTCCAGTGGTTTTTCCTGTCCCTATCAGGGCATGAAGAGGTTCTCCTGCGGTGCTCCGTGGCCGGTGATCGGAGTTACCTGTTGCTGTTAACCGGGCAGCTGGGGTCTTGGCTCTGCCTCCTCCTCTTTGGTTGCTGCTCCCATCTCTTCATGATTCGGGACCACTCCCGCTCTCCTGCGCCTTCGGGTTATGCAGAGTGGTGCCTGAACCGCGGGCCTCTCTGAGCTCTCTGGTTATTCCTCCTCCCTCTGTCAGCATCTCCGGGCACTAGCGCGAACCGGAAGTGACGCAATCGTCACTTACGGTTTCGGTTCCGTGCCTGTGCGCGGTGACGCGTTCAGGTCGGAACACACAGGAATCCCATGTGCGTTCCAGTGTTGACTGCACGCTCGGAGAACGCGGCTACTCTGGGTGCGCCTCGGGCCTACCCATGACGGACACCCACCCCTGGGGGAGGAGCAGCCTGCATCAGGCATGTGACGCTAAGGGCCCGGCACTACTATAAGAGTACTCGGCCAGAAGACTTCTCCAGGTAAGAACCAAACCTTCCCAGATTATGGAGAGTGACCAGTCTTCCCCACCTGCATCTGCAGAGCCCAGCGTCGTTCCCAGCACAGTGAGTCCTGTAATGGGTGGGGGAAGGGTCGGTGTGTCTGCTCCACATTCCCTATCCAGTATGTCTGAGCAGTATGTGGTTCTCCTCCATTGGGGCAGGTATCTGAATACCTTATTTTTTCTCCCCCTTAGGGGGGACAAATTGCCCGCACCGAAGGAGAAAACCATGATCTGAAAGTGTCCTATATGTGCAGCAAAGCTTCCCTTCACGTACAAAAAAGCTTTGCCAATATTGCACGGATAAAGTTCTCAAGGATGAACGACCATCATTCCTAAAGGAGATTTAAAGGGCTCGTACGTCAGGAGGTCCAGGCTTCCATTGTCTCCCTCTCTCAATCCCTGCCACCCCAGCTTCCACCCCCGCTCCTACATCGCCTCCTGCCCCAGCTACCACCCCGACTCCAAACCGGCTCCGAAAAACGTAAGCAGCCTCTCACTGAAGACTCAGATTCCTTGGGACATCCAGCTTCTCTATCAGAAGGACAGCTGGACAAGGAGGAGTTTGTCTCAACACTAGGGCCCCACTCTGCAAGGAAGAAATATTATTTCTCTTCCGAGGATATGGATGAATTGCTGGGGGCAGTGAGGCACACTATGTACAGTCTCTTCCTCCTCTACCCCCAATCTATACAGAACGAAATGTTTGGGGGTCTCATGGCAAAAAAGTCAAAGGTTTTTCCCATTCATGAGACCATTCAGAACCTGATCCTTCAGTAGTGGGAATTGCCTGACAAACGTCTTTTGGTCCCTTCAGAGCTTAAGGGTCGATTCCCATTTGATGCAAAAATCTCCAAACCATGGACTGACATTCCCAAAGTAATGTCCAAATCACAAAGGTGGCCAGGAAAACCACACTACCATTTGATGATTCATCCCAGCTCAGAGACCCTATGGACCTTAAGCTGGAGAGCCTCCTCAAGAAATCCTGGGAGACATCCTCCTTACTCCTAAATGCTAACATAGCCTCCACCTGCGTTGCCAGGTCCATGGCTCTCTGTTTGGAAAAACTTACGGAACATCTGGAGGGGGCACTCTAAGTGAGGATAACCTTGCTTCCATCCCTCTTCTCCAAAAAGCTACTTGCTTCCTGACAGATTTCTCAGCAGAATCTGTGAGAGTAGCGACTAAAAATTCCGTTTTGTCCAATTCAGCCAGGCATGTATTATGGCTCAAAATATGGAGCGAAGATATCGCCTCAAAGACCAAGCTCTGCTCCATCCCCTTCCAAGGTGAACATGTGTTCGGCCTAGTCCTGGACGAATTGGTTGAAAAGGCAGCAGACAGAAAAACGTCTCTTCCTAAATAAAAGGACCAAAGGAAGAAACCCTTTCGTCCCTTTCACAATCCTACCCCACAATACAAGGGGAAGGGGAAAATGGGACGCTGGAGTTACCCCAAGGGTGGCAGAGGCAGGAATATTTTTTTTTTCTCCTGTGACCAACCCCACGACAAAAAGTGACGCCGTACCTGTTGGGGGACAGATCTCTCGGTTCCACTCCCGATGGCTAGCAGTCTCATCCAACACCTGGGTTCTCAACATCATCAAGGAAGGTTTAAAAATAGAATTTTCCTCCTGCCACTTCGGCGGCTGAGACTCACTTCCCTCCCGTCTCCGGAGCTACGGGGTCAACTACTGTCGAATCTTCAGACTCTTCAGGTATTAAGAGTAATATACCCTGTCCCCACAGACTAACAAGGCCGGGGTTATTACTCCTACCTGTTTATGGTGAAGAAACCCAATGGTTCTTCCAGAATGATTCTGAATCTGAAACCACTGAACAACTATGTGGTATACCGGCAAATCAAGATGGAATCAATCAAATCCACGATTCCCTTGATCAGTCAAGACTGCGTGATGGCTACAGTGGACTTTCAGGATGCATACTATCACGTGCCCATTCATCCATCACACCGTCAGTTTCTACGATTTGCAGTCCGGCACGATGACGCAATCTTGCACTACCAGTACAATGTCCTGCCCTTAGGCATCTCTTCCGCTCCAAGAATCTTCACCAAAATCCTGGTCGAACCGATTGCTCACCTGAGGAGCTTGAACATCAGCATCATCCATTATTTGGACGACCTCTTGATCAACGCCCCATCCACACCACTCTAAAGCGGGCTTTATATACTACTTTATATATATCTAACGAGATGTCGGCGGGGTCACGTCGTAAGTGACGCACATCCGGCATAGTTAGGGACATCGTAGCATGTGACAGCTATGAACGAGTAGAAATACTCACTTTCTCGTTCATCATTGACACGTCGCTCATTTTCTAAAAATTGAACGTCCGGTTGTTCAATCTTCCTGAGGCAGCACACATTGCTCCGTGTGAGACCCCGGCAACGATGAACTGCAGCTTACCTGCGTCCCACCAGCAATGCGGAAGGAAGGAAGTGGGCGGGATGTTTACGTCCCACTCATCTCCGCCCCTCCGCTTCGATTGGCCGGCCGTTGTGTGACGTCGCTGTGACACTGAACGTCCCTCCCCCTTCAGGAAGTGAATGTTCGCCGCCCACAGCGAGGTCGTTTGGAAGGTAAGTACGTGTGACAGGGGGTTACAGCATTGTGCGACACGGGCAACAACTTGCCCGTGCCGCACAAACGATGGGGGCGGGTGCGATCGCACGACATATTGAAACGTGTAAAGCAGCCTTTAGAGTCCTATCAGAACAACCCTACAAGTCCTGGACTCCTTGGGCTGGATTATAAATTTCCAGAAGTCGAACCTTCTACCTACCACGACAAAAAAATTCTTCGGGGTTCTTTTAGACTCTGGGAGACAAACATCTTTCTTACCAGAGGACAGGCAGCTAGAAGTTAAGTCCAAGGTCAAAACCTTACTGGACCAGAGAACAACTTCCCTCAGGTCTGCAATGTCTGTACTCAGCCTAATGACCTCTTTCATTCAGTCGGTAACATGGGCACAATCCCACACACGGACGTTGCAATCTCACATCCTCTCTTCCTGGAACGGGTCTCCAAGTGCGTTAAACAAAAGAATGTTGATACCAAACCATATGAAGGCTTCTCTTGCATGGTGGTTGATCCAGAACCACCTGAAGACGAGGGTGCCCTGGAACCATACTCCTCTGGTCATGGTCACCACAGATGCCAGCAAGAAGGGTTGGGGAGCAGTGGTGGGTCAGATGTCTTTCCAAGGCACCTGGACACGGCAGTTCAGCGTCAGGTCCTCGGGAGAACGGACTGCAGTGGAGGAGGCTCTGAAAGCAGCTGTGGAGTCGGAGTCTGTATAAAATGGACCGACTCAGACTCCTAAAATATATAATAAATTGGGTACAGTAGTTGAATGCAGAATGTGCTGAATATTTTTCATAGGAATTTGGGAAGTTATGAAATGTGCTATAAATGGCTGTTCTATTCCTGATCTAAGGCTACATTCACACACAGCATTTTTGCTGCATTTTTTGAGGATACGTTTTTCAGCTGCAAAAGCAGATCAGCTTTTTAAAAAAACCGCATCACCTGAAAGGTTTTTGAGCTCATATATAATGTTTTCAATAGCAAAAGCAGATTAGAAAAATAACGGACAATGCTTCAAACATAAGTACAATTAAACTGATGAATGAGAGTAATGAACAATAGCTAGAAGAAAATTTAGTATTCAGTCAGTATGTTTGAGATGGAAGGCCACAGTGCTGTTCACTGAGGAACAAGCAGATATTACAACAGAAGAACAGCAAAATGATACTTTAGAATTAGATGATCTTGTTGAAGCTGCTTCAAAACACTTTCATATTCATCACATGCGCTGTGTCGTGCACACGCTGCAGCTGGCAATAAAAGAGAGTGTGCAAGAGGGACATGCTGGAAATCTAATTGGAAAAGTGAGAAAATTGGTTATTGCCGCCAGAGCCCCTAAAATTGATTCCATCTTGAAGAGACGTGCTGGGAAAGGGGCAATTGTCGATCAAGCCACTCGGTGGGGCAGCACTTATTTAATGATTAAGCGATTGTTTGAACTAAAACTGATTATTAGGCCTGTGTGCACTGCGTTTTTTACCCGGGTTTTTTGTGCATTTTTGTTGTAGAAAATTGAGAAAATGATTGTAACCTTTCTGCAGACATTTCCCAGCAAAATCTATGGAAGAAAAAATTAGCTGTGCGCACACTGCGTTTTTTCTCAAGAAAATACTTTCTGTAGATTTTCTTGAGAAAAAGCATGAGCATGTCACTTTTTTTCTGCAGCTAACTGCGTTATTCACTCCATTGACTGTAATGTAATCATGAAATAGCGCAGCGAATAACACAGGTAGCAAATTATGTGCGTTTCATTGCGTTTTCCTGCGTTATTCCCACGTTATTTCTCGTTTTTCGAGACATAATGTTCATTACTGCCCTACATTTTGCAGGGAAGTGGTGTCATTATGACAAGAAGAGGAAGCTGAGCAGAGAGTAAACACACACAGATCACACTCACACACAGACACAGACATAAAAAATACACATAGAAATCAAACGTACATATTAAAAATAAAAAACGAAGAAAAAAAACGTGGGCTCCGCTGTATTTTTACCGTCCAGCTGAGGTAAACACACAGCGGCGGCCCGGTATTCTATGGCTGGGGAGGTCGAGGGCCATGCTTAATACCCCCACCCCATCCCCCCACAGCCGAGAATATCAGCCCGCAGCTGCCCCGAGAATGTCGCATCCATTATGCAACAGTCCCGGCGTGTTACCGGCTCTTCGAAATTGCTGCGATGCCCTGACAATCAGGGTAATAATGAGTTAATGCGCTGCCACTAAGTCCAAGCTTAATCATGGCAGCATCTGTGAGAAAGTTTGATGATTAACCCATAAGTAAAGTGACTAAACACACACACCGAAAAATCTTTTATTTTAAATAAAACATTAAAAAGCCTCCTCTCTCACCACTTTAATAACCCCCCCCACCACCCAAACACACAGCTTCGGCGTAATCCACGCAGGTCCCACGACGCTTGCAGACTGATCCAGCCGCGTCTTACACATAGTAATCAATGCAGCCTCATAACGAGCCTGCAGGGGTAACTACAGGTCATTTCTCACGGTCAGTAGTGTGAACACACTACCGCTCGTGAGAACTGCAGTGTGTCCTGAAAGGGACTCTGTCTATCGATTATCTTTATATCTGTCTATCTTATCCATTATCTATCTATCTGTCTATCTTATCCATTATCTATCTATCTAATCCATTATCTATCTATCGAATATCTATCTATTATCTATATTATTTATTGCTGTTAAAGCATTAAAAATGCAGGTTCCAACCTACAAAACCTGCACCAAAAACACACCAAAATGCGGTAAAAATGCATGCGTTATTGGTGCGTTTTTTTTACCGCAGGTGCGCTAATCCTTCACTTTTCAGAAATTTCTTAAGAAAAATCCATTTTCTAGTGCGCACAGAGCCTTATAGATATGGCGATCCCTCAGGTAACCCTAAATGAAGGTCAATGGACACAGCTGGCTGAATTGAAGGAATTGCTTAATCACCCATTTACCGTGACTAAAAAATTGCAAGCTGAGGATTTAACTACTGGCATTTTCATAAGGGAGTGGAAGAACTTGCTATTTTGCCTGTCCCAAAAAGGAGGTTTAATTGCAGATGGCATTTCTGCTTCAATGAAACGGAGAGAGACACAGCTATTGGAAAATAAAATTCTTCTGGCAGCTGTTTATGTGACCCCAAGTCATCGTATACTGCTTGATGATCAACAGCTTACTAAAGGAATAGAAGCTCTGACTGAGGTAGCAGTTAGGATGAGTGGCCTACAGGACTGCCAGGCGCACGAGAACTTGGGTCCTGACAGTGCTACTGCTGCCATATCTTCATCCTCATCAGATGAGGAGTTTAACTTTTGACAAGTATTTAGATGACTTGGAGCAGGCAAAGCGTTGCTGCAAGGAAAAAGATTTCACTCCGTCTCCTATAGCAGCAGATTGACCATATTTCAGCAAAATTTTTCACTTGCTCTCAGAGAAATAGAAAAATTCAACCGTTCATCAAAACTGACTGCATGAGGCAATTCCTTTATATCCGGAAATTGTTAGAGATGTTGCCCATGTGGTTTCAGCTTTGCCTCCAGCCCAAGTTAGTGTAGAGATTGTTCTCTAGCCTTAAAATTATTAGGTCAGATTTGAGGTCATCTACAAAGGAGGATCTGATGGAGGCAATTCTATTTCTTACAACAAATTCATAGACTGCACAAATGCTATTTAGTATGTTTTTGTTGAAAACAGTTTTTTGCCACTTACATAGCTTATTACATAGTGTTATATATATATATATATATAAAATATATATATATATATAAATGTAGGAGAATTAGGATCCAGCAAAAGGATGAAATTTCACGAGAATTTTAAAAACTTCTTCTTTATTAATCCATTGAGTCATATAAAAGTATGAGGAACTCCAATCAATTAATAGCACTCCAGCAAAGGACTACATGTTTCAGCACTATGTGCCTTCTTGACGGTCCTGGACTGTGGGCTGTGGAGTCCACTCTCTCATCCACAACAAACATGTCAGGGTCTACTCAGACAATATGACAACCGTTGCCTTCCTGCGGCATCAAAGAGGTACGAGATATGCATCCATGCAGATGGTGTCATCCAGAATATTCTCCTGGGCAGAACAGCATCTTCTCTCCCTTTCAGCATTCAATTTGCAAGGGTCGGACAATGTCCAGGCAGACTTCCTGAGTCGGACGACCATACGGCCAGGGGAGTGGAGCTTGAACGAGGGAATCTTCCAGGGCTTTGTCGCTCGATGGGGTCTCCCAGAGGTGGATCTATTTGCAAGTCGAGCCAACACGAAGGTGCCTCTATATTTTTCCTTGAATCCCACAGACCAATGCCTGGCGGTGGACGCCCTTGCTCATCCTTGGGACTTCAATCTCGTTGTCAGGTTTCCAGGTTTTCCAGTTCTCTTTTGAATGAGCTTGCCCTCAGTTAACATGGAGTTTAAGGTTCTGTTGCCCTACTTCCTGTCCAGCTGCTTAAAAGGCCGCCTCTCAGCCCAGTCCAGTGCCTGAGTATACTGCTTGCTGTGTGCTCCTGCTTTGCTGTTTCTACTTCCTGATTGCCTTGGATTCTCCTGAAACTCTACCGACCGACTCTGGACCATACCCGGTTTTCTTCAAGCTGTGCCCGGACTCCGTCTGCCGTCTTTGATCAGCACTCTGCCCGGTTCGTAACCACTCTGGACAATCATCCCGTACGGACACTCCTGGACTATACCACTTGCCCCTTGTGTACCGGCTGCCGCACATTTAGGCCTTCCGGGGTTGATTGCCGGACAGTCCCTGTACAGGGGTTCGCTCTGGTGGTCTCCCTGGGGGAGTCCGGTGCGTGGCCCCGGGAATCCCCTTCGCTCCGTTTTGTGTGTTGTTTTACTGTGTTTATTCCCGTTGTGTATCTACCGTGGTGACATATTATATAACATCTTGTACCAAGAACTCGTCTCTGTTGTCATTGCCCTAACGCAATCGAAATCCTCAGAACATACAGTAGTATTACATTATACTCAGGCCCTAAGAGGATTTCGCTGGGGCAATGACTGAGACACGAGTAGATCAGCTCTTTTCCATGATCAACTCCTTGCAGCAGGAGATGGAGGCGGTGCAAACTAAACTCAGAGATGTGGAGGCACAGCTGGGCCATGATCACCAGGTACTGGGTCCGGCTATTCAGGATTTGCAAGTCAGAGTGGAGGCTCAGGAAGCCGTCCCCACTACGTCCGTATCAGCTGCCGGTATGCCTAGGTTACCCCCATTCCGTTTCAATGGTGATCGTAGTCAGTTTCGTGGATTTGTGAACCAATGTATACTGTTTTTTGATGTACATGCTGATTATTACCGTTCTGACCGGTCCAAAGTGTTATGTATAATCATGTTATTAACCTCACGAGCACTGGCTTGGGCTAATCCTATGATAGAGAATCGGGACATCCGTTTAAATCACCTGGATGACTTTCTGAACGCAATGGCGCAAATGTTTGATGATCCGAATCGCCGTGCTACCGCTGAATCGGCTCTCCTTTCCTTACGTCAGGGAAAGCGTTCTGTCGTTGAATACGCCACTGAGTTCAAGAGGTTAGTGGTAGACACCGACTGGGGAAACAATGCATTATTGTCTGTATTCAGAAAAGGTTTGTCCGGTACCATCAAGGACGAGTTAGCTCGTTCCGAATCTCCAGGGGATTTTGAACTGTTTCTCCAGCACTGTGTGCGTATTGATACCCGCTTGACGGAGCGTAGACAGGAAAAATGGGCAGCTGTAAACCGTGTAAACAACTTTGCGTTTCCTTCTAGAGAACCCGCTCTCAGGACACCACGGGAGGCCGAGGACGTTCCTATGCAAGTGGACTCTCTGCAAAAGCGAGAGACCAACGAACGTCGCGAACACCGGCTCCGTGAGCGTTTGTGTTTCTATTGCGGTCAATCGGATCATTTCTTGATCGACTGCCCGAAACGTCCGAATCGCCCAAATAAGGTATTGGCAGCCATGGCAGAGTGTGACAACACGGACGCAGAGTCCGATATCTCTGAGGCAAGTGGGCACTTGGATGCGGTATTTCCCTTGACTGTAATGTCAACCTCACCGAAGGACTCAGAAGGGAAATATACCCATTGCTCGCTCCCCATTCAGATCCGGTGGGAGGGGCATCTAATACCTACCTCTGCAATGATAGATTCTGGGGCAGGGGGAAATTTCATGGACTCCTCTTTTGCCAGGAAACACGGTATCCGGACTCAGCAAAGATCCTCACCGGTTACCATGGAGACGGTAGACGGATCTCCGTTAAGCTCTGGACCAGTGGATCGGGAAACAGTACCGCTAGAATGCGTGATGAAGCCAGGTCAGCAGGAGACCCTTGTTTTCATGATAATTTCTTCTCCTCATTTTCCGATTATTTTAGGTATTCCGTGGCTACGGTCTACGAATCCGGTCATCGATTGGGAAACTAAGGAAATAACCTTCCCACCGCAGAGTGGTCCGACCATTAGTCCAACTGTTCCGGTTCCAGTAACACCGAATGCGGAGGGCACTGTACAGGTACCTGTTCTACCCCCGGTTTATGATGACTTTGCTGACATATGCGACAAAAGAAAAGCCGATCGGCTTCCCCCGCATAGACCGTATGATTGCCCCATAGACTTACTTCCAGGGGCGGAGATTCCGTTTGGCCATGTCTACCCGTTGGCGGCACCTGAGCTAGAAGCACTAAAAGAATACATTGATGAGAGCCTAGCCAAGGGATTTATTCGCCCGTCTACCTCACCAGCAGGGGCACCCATCTTTTTCGTGAAAAAGAAAGAGGGGACTCTGAGACCCTGTATTGACTACCGGGAACTGAATAAAATAACCATCCGGAACCGGTATCCGTTACCGTTGATTCCTGAGCTATTGGAGAGGGTCCAACAGGCAAAAATATTCACCAAATTGGATCTCCGTGGGGCATATAATCTACTTCGCATACGTCCCGGAGACGAGTGGAAGACCGCGTTCCGATGTCGGTATGGACATTTTGAGTACCTAGTGATGCCTTTTGGACTTTGTAACGCTCCCGCGGCTTTCCAACATCTAGTTAACGATATTTTTAGGGATATCATGGACCAATTCATGGTGATTTATCTGGACGATATCCTAATCTTTTCTGATTCCTTACAGGAACACCAGGAGCACGTCAAGATCGTACTTACCCGGCTGAGGGAAAATCACCTGTACATTAAACTGGAGAAATGCGAATTCCATTGCTCACAGATACAATTCTTAGGGTATGTCATCTCTCCTCAGGGACTGAACATGGAGTCTGGCAAGATACAAGCAATTCTGGACTGGCCGGAACCGGGTAACGTCAAAGAGGTACAACGCTTTGTCGGTTTTGCCAACTTTTACCGACGTTTTATCCGTAATTTTTCAGAAATCGTTCGTCCCATCACTCTGTTAACCAAGAAAGGACAGAAGTTTGTGTGGTCCGCCCAGGCCCAGGAAGCCTTCCATCGTCTCAAGGTTTGTTTTACCTCAGCGCCTATATTGGTACATCCGAATCCCGCACTTCCCTTTATCGTGGAAGTCGACGCTTCCGACTACGCATTAGGGGCCATCCTTTCTCAAAGGACTGGGGACAAGAGTCTCTTACATCCGTGTGCTTTCTTTTCCCGCCGGTTGTCCCCTGCAGAAAGGAACTATGACATTGCGGACAAGGAATTGTTAGCGATTATTTCCGCTTTCAAGGAATGGAGACACCACTTACAGGGAGCCGCGCAGCAAGTGATAGTACTCACAGATCATCGTAATCTGGAATTTCTTAAGTCTGCCAGGTGCCTGTCTCCACGGCAAGCCCGTTGGAGCCTATTTCTTAACCAATTCAATTTTGTCGTTACATACCGTCCAGGTTCACGTAATGGGAAAGCCGATGCCTTGTCCCGAATCCACGCCGTGGACTCCGTGCCTGGAACCCCGTCTCAGACCGTGTTATCGGATGCCAATTTCGTTGGAGTAATCCAGGACCAGGACTTGTGGAAGGACATCAAGCTGGCCTATGATGGTGACGTATTTCTTGCTGCCCCCCCGAATGATGTAACTCTTGTTCTTCGGAATGGTGTGTGGTTGAGAGAGCGACGCATTTATGTCCCGGAGGCCGTAAGACTTCGGGTTCTCAAGTTGGTCCATGACTCCGTGTTGGCTGGTCATAGGGGGGTACAGAAGACGCAGGAATTTCTGAGCCGTTTTTTCTGGTGGCCTACCTGTCTAAAGGATGTAAAGGACTATGTCCACTCATGCGTGGTTTGTGCCCGGTGCAAGGTCCCTCGTGTGGCTCCTACGGGACTCCTCCAACCGTTACCCGTGCCATCTCGCCCTTGGGGGTCTATCTCCATGGATTTTATTGTGGAGTTGCCAGTCTCAGGCGGGCACAATACCATCTTAGTGGTGGTGGATCGATTGACTAAAGCTGCTCACTTCATTCCGTGTACCGGTCTTCCCTCAGCCGCAGAGACAGTGGATTTGGTTATCCAGAACGTATTCCGATTGCATGGGGTACCAGACGAGATCATCTCTGACCGGGGCGTGCAGTTCACGTCTAGGTTCTGGAAGGGCTTTTGTACGGCACTCCAGATTGATGTCTGTTTGTCTTCTGCATACCATCCTCAGACAAATGGGCAAACCGAACGGACGAATCAAACCCTGGAACAATACCTTCGATGTTATGTCAGCCATCTCCAAGACGATTGGTTGAAGATGCTTCCGTTGGCGGAGTTCTCCTATAACAACACTCAGAGCAGCTCCACTAAGGTAACGCCCTTTTTTGCTAACTTGGGTTATCATCCGAATGTTTTGCCTAGGTCACCGGTTGCGGTTTCGGTGCCGGCGGTGGAGGACAGATTGACAGAGCTTCGACAGAATCTGGAGGTTCTAAAGGACACTGTGGCTACGGCCCAGGAGCGTTACAAGAGGTCGGCAGACACTCACCGGAAACCGGCACCCATGTACAAGGTAGGGGACTCTGTATGGTTATCCACCAAAAACCTGAGATTGGGTGTTCCTTCGCAGAAGCTGGGACAAAAATTCATCGGTCCGTTTAAGATCACCGGGATCGTGAGCCCTGTGGCCTGTCGGCTACGGTTGCCGCACCATCTAAAGGTACACCCGGTCTTTCATGTGTCTCTCCTCAAACCTGTCTCCCCTAATACGTTTCGTGGTCGTGTTGTGCCTCCTCCTCCGCCTGTGATGGTCGACGGCGAGGAGCAGTTCGTGGTTGAGGACATTATTGACTCCCGGCTCCATCGTCGTCGGCTTCAATATCTGGTACGTTGGCAGGGGTACGCCCCCGAGGACGATTCCTGGGAACCGGTGGGTAACATTCGGGCACCCCGGAAGATCGCTCAGTTTCATCGACGGTTCCCGGACAGGCCGGGCCCTGATCCGTCCTGAGGCCGTCTCTGGGGGGGGGGAGTAATGTCAGGTTTCCAGGTTTTCCAGTTCTCTTTTGAATGAGCTTGCCCTCAGTTAACATGGAGTTTAAGGTTCTGTTGCCCTACTTCCTGTCCAGCTGCTTAAAAGGCCGCCTCTCAGCCCAGTCCAGTGCCTGAGTATACTGCTTGCTGTGTGCTCCTGCTTTGCTGTTTCTACTTCCTGATTGCCTTGGATTCTCCTGAAACTCTACCGACCGACTCTGGACCATACCCGGTTTTCTTCAAGCTGTGCCCGGACTCCGTCTGCCGTCTTTGATCAGCACTCTGCCCGGTTCGTAACCACTCTGGACAATCATCCCGTACGGACACTCCTGGACTATACCACTTGCCCCTTGTGTACCGGCTGCCGCACATTTAGGCCTTCCGGGGTTGATTGCCGGACAGTCCCTGTACAGGGGTTCGCTCTGGTGGTCTCCCTGGGGGAGTCCGGTGCGTGGCCCCGGGAATCCCCTTCGCTCCGTTTTGTGTGTTGTTTTACTGTGTTTATTCCCGTTGTGTATCTACCGTGGTGACATATTATATAACATCTTGTACCAAGAACTCGTCTCTGTTGTCATTGCCCTAACGCAATCGAAATCCTCAGAACATACAGTAGTATTACACTCGTCTACGCATTCCCGCCACTTCCGCTACTGGCCAGAACTCTACAGAAGATCAGAGTGGAAAAAGTCACCACCATTCTGGTTGCTCCACTATGGCTCAAGAGGAGCTGGTACGGTGCTCTAACGAGCTCCACGACGGTCCCCTCTTGTTACCTCAAGTCCACAACCTTCTACATCAGGGACATATTCCTCATCCCAACCTACAGAAGCTGAGTCTGGCTGCCTGGCTACTGAAACCATGATTCTGGAGAATAGAGGTCTCTTGGATGCTGTAATTACTACGCTTCAGAAAAGCAGAAACCAGGTCACCAACGCCATCTACCACAAAATCTGGAGGGTCTTCTCTACTTGGTGTGGGTCTCAACCTCCGGATCCCTTTCAAACCAATGTGGCCCAGATTCTTGATTTCCTTCAGTGTGGCCTAGATAAGGGCCTGAAAAATTAACACCCTTAAGGTTCAGATCTCTGCACTAGCGTCATTCTTTGACTTAGATCTCGCAGGTTATCGTTGGGTCAAACACTTCATGACGGCAGACACCAGACTACGACCCCGGAGATCCATTCTGATTCCCCCCTGGGACTTGAATATCGTCCTCAAAGGTCTTACCTTGCCTCCATTTGAACCTCTCACTTCTACCAGTCCAGAACACCTAGCATGGGAGACAGCCTTCCGAGTAGCCATTACTAGAGATGAGCGATGTTCGAGGTTCGTCAATTTCATGTTCGAGTGATTTTGGGGGGTGTTCGAGTCGTTCGACGAACTCGAATGATTTGCTAAAAGTTCGGTAATTCGAGTTACGTTCGAGAACAGTTCGATCACCAAAAGCAGACCTATTTACTAGCTGGCTTTTCACTGTGATAGTGTGAGTCACTGTGAATCATGATATCAAAATTCAGCGTATAGTGTGCGGGGGGAACGGGGTTTAGATCAGTGCTGCTGCTGAGTGCTGAAAGAATGCCGATCGCCATTTTTTTTTTTTTTTTCCTAACTGCGCGTACAGTGGGGCGGGCCCGGCTGTCAACAAATCACAGACACACAAACAGCAAAGTGGATTTTTGCCAGACAAGCAAGGGCATGTGTCATAGGCTGTGCATGTCACATGTCCTTGCCCTATAAGACACGGCTATTTTCCCCATCGCCGCCATTATCTCTCTGCTGCGGGTGGGTGACAGTCACCGCTCCCGCTGCTGTGTGCGCTATAGACATACAGTGCAATCTACACAGCGCTTTAGGGATTAGGGACTATTTGTAATTGCAGCCCTTTTCAGGGCTACATTACAGCCGTTCATAGCCATTGTTGCTATGCAGGTCCATGCCAACGCTGTGCAGGGTTTTATATAACAGCATCTGGCTACATCAGCTCAGCCAATTCCTTGGTGCATTTTTTCATTGGCAGGGATAGAAAGTGAGGCTTCCTTTGCTGTCCAGCTACCTACAGCACCTTTGCATTCTACACACCTGCCCATTTTTGCTACGCAATTTTCACTGCAAACAGTGCTGACACTTAGTGGCATACTAAAAGTGTCTGGGATACTAAGTTAGTGTTCCTTTGCTGTCCAGCTACCTACAGCATGTGTGCATTCTATCCACCTGTCCATTTTTGCTACGCTATTTTCACTGCAAACAGTGCTGACACTTAGTGGCATACTAAAAGTGTCTGGGATACTAAGTTAGTGTTCCTTTGCTGTCCAGCTACCTACAGCACGTGTGCATTCTACACACCTGTCCATTTTTGCTACTCAATTTTCACTGCAAACAGTGCTGACACTTAGTGGCATACTAAAAGTGTCTGGGATACTAAGTTAGTGTTCCTTTACTGTCCAGCTACCTACAGCACGTGTGCATTCTACACACCTGTCCATTTTTGCTATGCAATTTTCACTGCAAACAGTGCTGACACTTAGTGGCATACTAAAAGTGTCTGGGATACTAAGTTAGTATTCCTTTGCTGTCCAGCTACCTACAGCACGTGTGCATTCTACACACCTGTCCATTTTTGCTATGCAATTTTCACTGCAAACAGTGCTGACACTTAGTGGCATACTAAAAGTGTCTGGGATACTAAGTTAGTATTCCTTTGCTGTCGAGCTACCTACAGCATGTGTGCATTCTACACACCTGCCCATTTTTGCTATGCAATTTTCACTGCAAACAGTGCTGACACTTAGTGGCATACTAAAAGTGTCTGGGATACTAAATTAGTGTTCCTTTGCTGTCCAGCTACCTACAGCACGTGTGCATTCTACACACCTGCCCATTTTTGCTACGCAATTTTCCTTGCCAAAAGTACTGCCATTTTAGGGCCATTCTTACATTGTCTGGGATAGTCAGTGTTGGTCCTTCAACTGTCAATAAAGCTAGACCACCTCTGCATTGTACACCACCTTTTCATTTTTGCTATGACATTTTAACTGTCCAATCTAATCACAAACAAAATGAGTGGCAAAAGGACAGATGCTGGTGGAAAGAGGAACAGGCGTGTTGGAAAGGGAAAAAAAGTTTGTAGTCGTGGGGGAGGTGGTAAAGCTACAGTAACATCTGCTGAAGAAAGGCCATCTTTCAGCAAAAGTAAGATGTCTACTACTTTCCGTGGACAATCTGAGGTGATCCCTTTTTTACGGAACTGAACAACTCTAACAAAGGTAGAGTCTGCAGAGCTGTTCAGTCACACTATAGCCTGGGAATTAGAGGTCTGCTCCCAAGCTTCAGTGAGTACAGACCAGGAACTGATCTGCAGTGATGCCCAGAAGCTTTGTGAGTCAAATTCAGTCCCTGATGACCAAGTTTCTGAGCATAATGTAGACCCTCATTCCCAAACTGTAACTCCTCTTGGTGGAGACAATGAGGAACATACTGATGACGATGAGGCTCAGATACTTGATTGGAATGACAACTTAACTATTCAGTCAGGGCAGGAAGAGGTTAGGTCTGAGGACGAGGGGAGTGTAAACACACCGGTTGATTATGATGTTGTAGATCCCACTTACTGTCAACCCACAGTCAGGCACTCGAGGAGGTCAGCAGAGGCGATGGAGGAGGATGCGACTGATGACGAGGTTACCTTGCGCCTCCTGGACAGAGACGAAGTACTGGAAGCACGTCAACAACTGCATCCTCAGCCACAACTCTGCCTCTGAGCACAAGTCGGGGTGGCTCTGCAGGTCGCAAGGGCTCTAATATTTGCCTTGCCTGGTACTTTTTTGACATCGCAAAGTATCACCCAACTCATGTGATCTGTAAAATTTTTCGCCAATCTGTAAGTAGAGGCCAAAAGCTCTCTAGTCTGACTACTTCGTCCATGAACCGTCACATGAATAACAAGCATAAGTCCCGGTGGGAAGTTCACTGTGCTACAAGGCGGCCTAGTGGAGCGGGCCAACCACCGTCTGCCCCTTCAAGTGCATCCGTGCGCTCTTCATCCTCTATGACAGTGGGGACAGCTGTCACACATGCTTTTCAACGCAGACCTTCCACCTCTTTAACCGTAACAGGCAGTTTGATTGGCAGGTCGTCAGTTGTTTTGGAAGGGGAAACAGGTGCTGGTGTAGAGCTCTCTCAGACATCGAGAGCACCAACTTTGGATGAAGGCAACATCATGTCTCAACCTGCACTTTCCCCACAGACCAGCAGTTTTCCAGGGACACCCTACTCAACACCGTCTCCGCACAGCAGCCAGATCTCGGTCCCTCAGATGTGGACAATTAAAAGACCATTTCCTCCTTGCCATGAGAAAGCTAAGAGGTTGACTTTCACCCTCTGCAAGCTGTTGGCTACAGAAATGCTAACTTTCCGCCTGGTGGACACAGAGGATTTTCGAGACCTTATGTCCGTCGCAGTGCCCCAGTACCAGATGCCCAGTCGCCACTACGTCTCCAAGAAAGGCGTGCCTTCGCTACACCAGCATGTCGCACAGAACATCACCGCTTCCTTGAGAAACTCTGTGTGTGACAGGGTGCATTTCACCACCGATACTTGGACCAGTAAGCATGGACAGGGGCGTTACATGTTGCTGACTGGGCTTCTGCACAGGGCACGGTCACTCTCTGCTCACTTCTGCCGTTCAACCGGCGCAGCTGACCGACTTGCATCGCTCCAGAACTCTTTCGGCCTGCCGGTTCACTGCCTGAAATGCGATGTGGCGACACGCTGGAATTCGGCTCTCCACATGTTGCAGCGACTGTGGCAGCACCGCCGAGCCCTGATGCAATACGTTATGAATTATAGCCTGGGCCAATGAGATGCAGAGGTGGAGCAGATCACGCTGCTGGAGTGGTCTCAGATCAAGGACCTATGCACCCTTCTGCACAGTTTCGACATGGCGACGAATATGTTTAGCGCTGACAATGCCATTATTAGCATGGCAATTCCAGTCATTTACATGCTGGAGCACACTCTAAACACTATTCGGAGTCAGGGGGTGGGACAAGAGGAAGGGGAGGAAGTACAGGAGGATTCATATGCGGAAGGGATACCAACATCTACAAGGTCCAGACGTTCAGCATCACCAAGGCGGCAGGCATGGGACGGTGGGGGAGAGGGATTAACAAGGGCGCAAAATAGCAGCCAAACTGTTGAGGAAGGTGCAGGAGACCAGGAAGAAATGGAGGACGAACTGTGGATGGGCATGGAAGACTCAGCAGATGAGGAAGACCTTGGTCAAATTTCGGTTCAACGAGGTTGGGGGGAGATGTCAGAGGAAGGAAGCACGGTTATCACCTCGCTGCCACAAACACAGCAAGGACTTGGTCCGCATGGATGCGCAAGACACATGAGCGCCTTCTTGCTCACTACCTACAACATGACCCTCGGATTGTCCGAATTAGAAGTAATGATGACTACTGGGTTGCCAGGAGTATCAGCAGAAGCTGTTACGCAATGTTAGCTCAGCTTTTCCAGCAAACACCAGTGGTGCACGGACTGAATCTCCCAGTTGTAACTTGCCAAGCATGGGACTGTCTCATCATTATCAGTCAAACCGTACCAGCAACACCATATCTGGTGCTGGTAACAGCAATTTTATGGAATCGTTTCATAATTTTTTTAGACCATCCAATGCAAGGCCACAAGAGACAAGAAGTCTGACACATAGTCAACGGCTGGAGAGGATGATACAGGAGTATCTCCAAATGAACATCGATGCCATGACTTTGCAACTGGAGCCTTGCTCATTTTGAGCTTTCAATCTTGAAAAATTGCCTGAGCTCGCCACTTACGCCTTGGAGATCTTGCCGTGTCCCGCAGCCAGCGTTGTCTCGGAACGTGTCTTCAGTGCTGCTGGGTGTGTGCTGACAGATAAGTGCACGCGTCTGTCCAGTGACAATGTGGACAGACTAACGTTCATCAAGATGAACAAGTCATGGATCCGCAAGGACTTTACTACCCCTGTTTCATCATGTGCTTGATGCAAATCAACATGTCCAGTTTGCAACTGTTGCACAAGTGATGCCACTGAAGTGGTGTGTGTGGCCAAATTTTTGGAAAAAAGGGAGACTGCTTGGAGTCCCCTTGCTGTGTTTTTAAAAATGAACCAAGATGAACAAGTCATGGTTCAGCAAGGACTTTGCTTCCTACCCCGGTGTCATCCTGGGGACAGTTAAGGCTGGAGTATTTTTGAATGTGCTTGATGCAAATCAACATGTCCAGTTTGCAACTGGGGCACAAGTGATGCCACTGAAGTGGTGTGTGTGGCCCAATTTTTGAAAAAAAGAGAGACTCTGCTTGGAGTCCCTTTGCTGTGTTTTACATGATTTTAGAAGGGCATGACATGCCTATATCTGTGTCTCCTCCTCTTTTTACTCATCCAGCTCTTTTGTTTTCGCATGAGTATATGTCCTTGTCCCTTTCCCATGTGTTTGTGGTGTCTTGGGAGTTGTTTGTCACCTTTTGGACATCTTAGAAGGTGTTTTCTATGTGTTTGTATGTGTTTGCCTGCCATTGTTTTCAATGGGGTTTGAGTTGGTTCGTCGAACGGTTCGTCGAACCTCTGTTCGACGAACCGAACCGAACTCGAACGCTCGGGGAGTGGCTCATCTCTAGCCATTACTACTGCAAGACGGGTTGGTGAAATCCAGGCTCTCTCCATTAGGGAACCATACATGAAGATCCTGGATGACAGAATGGCTCTTCACCTTGACCCTACCTTTCTGCCTAAGGTAGTTTCGGACTTCCATGTATCTCAGGACATTATTCTACCTTCTTTCTGCCAGAATCCATCTAATTCCAAAGAAGCTGAGTTCCATTCCCTGGATATGTGCCGGACTGTACAACATTACCTACAACATACCGAGTCCTTTCGGAATGATCACAATCTTTTTGTACAAATATCCAGAAGAAATAAGGGGAAGAAAACTTCAAACAGTACCATCGCCACTTAGATCAAGAAGGCTATCTGCGCAACTTATGACAACCAGGAGAGGTTACCACCTGAGAATCTGAAGGCCCACTCAACCGGATCCATCGGTCTCCTGGGCTGAAAGGGCAGACGCTTCTATCGAGCAGATCTGCAGGGCTGCCACCTGGTCATCTGTTCATACGTTCATTAAACATTATAGACTTGATTTGACCGCTAACAAAGACTTAGCTTTCGGTCGGAAAGTATTGCAAGCTATTGTCCCCCCCTGAGGATTGGTATTCCTCCTGTTGTGCTGTTGTGGAGGGTGATTGGAGAAAATAGAATTATTCTTACCGTTATTCGGTTTCTAAGAACCCTCCACGACAGCATGGATTTCCCTCCCTACCTCACAAACTTATGCTTGTTGTTGGACAATTGTAAATATACAACACTTGAGTAATCATACCGGTGTAGTACTTGTAAACGACACTGGAAAGGAAGGCGGGGAGGGGCCTTTTAACCTCTTTGTGTTTCCTGTCCCTATTAGGGCGGGGCGTCATCCTCCTGTTGTGCTGCCGTGGAGGGTTCTTAGAAACCAAATTAACGGTAAGAATAATTCTATTTTTCCTGGACTTGTGCTGGTGATAGTAATCAGTTCATTCTAGCTATGGTTGCAAACAGGTGGCTTATACTCCTCTGTGGTATCGTTGCTGAACTTCTGCCTGTGACGGGGTGTACAGCAGAGCAAGGAGAGACAACAGGCCGAGGATGATCCAACAGGTTTACTAACAGGAATACAGGAACAGCACACGACAAGTCCAAATAAAACAGATTCGGGGGCACCTCCCGATAATCCAAAGTGCCAGATCACGACGTAATAGTCCGTTTCAGAGTCCCAGAAATCCCACACAATCCACTGGACTGGAGGTAAATACCCAAAAAAGTCAGTGGGTTGTGTGGTACGAGGAGGAGATGGCCTTGCTGGGAGAGGAGACCACCATAGAATATAAGATGGAGGTCATGCGTGGAGCTAAAGAGAAGGAGTGCAGGATGGAGGAGATGGCATTGCTGGATAAGCAGCTCGCTGTGGAAGCCGCTAGAGGTTCCAGACTGTAACCCCAGCACCCACCATGAGGGAACTTCCCAGAGTGTCCCGCAAAAACTTCAAGCAGTTTAATGAGGCTGCTGGTGAAATTGAGGGCTTCTTCCAGGACTTTGAGCATCAGTGTCGATTAATGGAAGTCCCAGAAAGGGAGCGCGTCCAGCATCTGGTTGGGCTCTTAGAGGATGGAGCTGCCGCAGCCTATAGAGCTATGGGCCCTCGGTGGAACTGTGAGTATGCGGATATTAAACAGACTATTCTAGAACATTATGCTGTAACGCCAGACACTTACAGGACTCAGTTCCGTACTTTAGCATGTGATGAGGAAGTGTCTTTCAAGATGTATGCCCACAAACTCAACATCTGTGGCATCGTTGGCTGGCGGCAGAGGAGGCCTTAACCTTGGAGACCGTCCTCCAGGTCCTCCTAAAAGAGCAGTTTTACTTCAAGTGCCCCGCTGAGATCCGGGAATGGGTGCGTGAAAGGAGACCAGCCACTGTGGGAGAAGCTGCAGCTCTAGCTGATGAGGCTCTCACCATCAAGCCTCAGTGGAAAAAACTACTACTCAGTGAGAAAAAAACCACCAGCCCCCCAACGCTGGCGGCCCTTGGTCCTTCTGGCCCCAATGTTCACCATCACCCTAGACCGTCAACTCATGGGGGCCTTCGTGTGACTGTGCCTCGCATTACTCCTGCTCCACCTTTGGGAATACGACGTGGAGGAAGAATCCCAGAGCGCAGATGTTATGGATGTGGGCAGCCTGGGCACAGGCAATTCCAATGTCCAGGTGTTCGGAGGCAGAACAGCTACAGACCGCCTTTGCCTGTTCATTATCTACAGACTCCTTCACCAGGAGAAGAGCTGGATTCTGTGCCTGATGACTTGCCAAGTGACTCTGATATCCTGGCTCCCCTACCCGGAGTCTATGGGGTGCGAGCTCCAGCCACCTGTTCTTCTGATCTTCAGCACAAATATCTACAGGAGGTCGTGCTGGATGGCCAAAAAATTCTTGGCTTCCGTGACACTGGGGCTTTCCTCACCATAGCCAATCCCCGAGTAATTCAACCAGAAGCAATTCAAAAGGGACCAGGAATTGCCATTGAACTGGCAGGAGGTACCCAGAGATATATTCCAAGAGCGAGTGTGACCCTGGATTATAGCTTTGGGGCCAAACAATGTGTGGTCGGTGTGATGAGCGGCCTCCCTGCAGACGTTCTTCTAGGAAATGATGTGGGGAATCTTCAATGCCACTTTGTCGGTGCGGTAACCAGAAGTCAAGCCAAGAGAGCAGCCCATGTGGACGTGTACAACCCATCCATGGAAATGAGGCCACCAGAACTGCCATTACAGCCAGTGAGTGATTCTTCTTGTGGGGATAATATGAATGTTACTTGGGATAAAGTTCAGTTTAGACAAGAAGTAGAGACTGACCCCACCCTTGCTAGTTTTAGAGCTCGGGCTGAAGTAGGGCAGTTAGGGGAGAACGGAGAAAGAATTATCAGAGAAAATGGACTTCTGTATCGGGTTGCCAATGCCGACTCCCTACATAAGCCCTGGACTTATAGCAAACAGCTGATTGTTCCTCAGAAGTACAGAATTCCCCTATTACACCTGGCTCATGACATTCCTACTGCTGGCCATCAAGGCAAAACCCGCACCGAGAGACGATTGACTCAAACCTTTTATTGGCCGGGGATTTCCCAAGCAGTGGCGCATTTCTGCCGAACTTGTGACATATGTCAGCGTAGAGGGCGACCCGGAGATCACCCAAAGGCACCCCTGCAACCGCTCTCTATAATAGAAGAACCCTTTCAAAGAGTAGCTGTTGATATCATTGGACCTCTGGCTAAACCAAGTAAATCTGGAAAGCAGTACATTCTCACTGTTGTGGACTATGCCACCCGATATCCAGAAGCCGTGGCCTTGTCAAGTATTTCTGCAGCCAAGGTGGCCGAGGCCTTGGTTATTATTTTTACCAGAGTAGGATTCCCCAGTGAGATCTTGTCGGACCAAGGCTCTCAGTTCATGTCAGAGTTGGTCCAGTGTCTGTGGCGCACCTGTGGAGTACGAGCGATCCGAACGACCCCGTATCATCCCCAAACAAATGGACTTTGTGAACGATTCAATGGCACTCTGAAGAATATGCTGAGGGCCTTCACGAACCGAGATTCAGACTGGGAGAAGTACCTACCCCATCTTTTGTTTGCCTATCGGGAAGTTCCCCAGGAGTCCACTGGGTTCTCCCCCTTTGAACTACTCTATGGAAGAAAGGTCCGAGGACCCTTAACCCTGCTCAAGGAATACTGGGAGGGGCAAGTTGAAGATACAGGAGCCCCTGTTGTCCCTTATGTCCTAAAGCTGCGAGAAACCCTGGCCCAACTTGCTAGTTTTGACCAGAGTCATTTGCGTATGGCTCAAACCAGACAGAAGACATGGTATGACCGTAAAGCACGCTATCGGGAGTTTGTAGAAGGACAACAAGTCTTAATGATTGTTCCCCATCGGCAGAATAAACTGCAGACCACATGGGAGGGTCCCTTCCGGGTTCTCAGAAAACTGAATGATACCAATTACCTTCTTGCATTAGATGATCAGAGGCTAAGGCAAAAGACTATCCATGTGAATATGATTAAGGAGTACTATGACCGGAACATTCCAATGATATCAAGCTGTCGGTTGGCTTCAGAAGATGGTCAAGAGGATGAGGACTCTCTACCTGATCTCGTGGAAGCAGCGAGAGCCCCATCCACTGTGGAACAGGTTTCCCTGGGAGATCACCTGGATTCCTTACAGAAAATCCAGATGCTGGAAGTGCTTCAACAGAGACAGTCTGCTTTCTCATCCCAACCAGGTCGAACCACCGTCACCCAACATCCTGTGGACACTCAGGGCATCCGTCCCATACAACAGGCTCCTTACTGGGTACCTGAATCAGTTCGAAACACCATGCAGCACGAACTGGAGGAGATGTTACAGCTTAGAGTAATCCAGGCCTCCCATAGCCCTTGGCCTCCCCTGTGGTGTTAGTACCCAAGAAGGATGGGAGTACTCGATTTTGTGTGGACTATCGGCGACTAAACGACCATACCGTCAGCGATCCTTACCCAATGCCTCGTATTGACGAACTTCTAGACCGACTGGCTGGGTCCCGATATGTCACTACCTTGGATCTCAGTAAGGGATACTGGCAGATCCCTCTCACGGAGGAAGGGAGAGAACGGTCCGCTTTTATAACCCCCTTTGGTCTGTATGAATTTCTAAGCATGCCTTTTGTAATGAAAAATGCCCCAGCCACCTTCCAGAGAATGGTGAACCAGATCCTCCGGGGATGTGGTGACTTTGCTTGTGCCTACTTGGATGATATTGCCGTCTTCAGACAGACGTGGGAGGAACATCTGAATCAAGTAGCCGTTATTCTAGACCTGATTCTTGCAGCCGGCCTAACCATTCGACCCGATAAATGCCAATTGGGGATGGGTGAAGTCCGGTACCTAGGGCATAGAGTGGGAGGAGGGAAGCTCCATCCTGAGCCTGCCAAAATCCAGGCTATTAGAGACTGGCCTGTACCGCAAACTAAGAAATAAGTTATGGCTTTTCTGGGTACTGCCAGTTATTACCGAAAATTTGTTTCTCATTTCAGCACTGTGGCCAAGCCTCTTACCGACCTGACCAAGAAAACAATGCCCCGGCTGGTGATCTGGACTCCAGCCTGTGATGAGGCTTTTAACCGGCTGAAGGACGTTCTGATCTGCGTTCCTGTCCTGGCTGCTCCAGACTACAAGAGGAGATTCATTGTGCAGACGGACGCCTCTGCTTATGGACTGGGAGCTGTCCTCAGCCAGGTGAATGCAGCTGGGGACGAACACCCCATCGCCTATCTCAGCCGGAAACTGCTAGACCGAGAAGTGACCTATGCAACTGTTGAAAAAGAATGTCTGGCTGTAGTGTGGGCCCTTAGGAAACTAAGGCCGTATCTGTATGGGCGAGAATTCACTGTGGTAACTGATCACAATCCCCTCACCTGGCTGAACAGAGTCTCTGGGGACAATGGACACTTATTACGATGGAGCCTGGCTCTTCAACCCTATAACATTACCATACAGTATAGAAGAGGCAGCCAAAACCAAAATGCAGATGGACTGTCCAGGCAAGAGGAGCCTTGAGTCCTGTCAGCCATGCCTGCGTGTACTTAACCATCGACCTGTAGAGGTCCCTAGTACGTACACAAGGTGGGAGGGAAAGGGATTGTCATGATGTATGTGCTTTTCTCCATCCCATATTTTTTGTATAAGATGCCATGTGATGTATTTTACCTTCTCACTGTATTTGCTGAAATACTATGTCAGGATGTGATGTAACTTTCCTTTGGGTGTACTTACTGAACACTTTGAAATGTCTTGGGATGTAAGTAACCATAGCTTCCCCCCATCTCCTGTGTCTCTGGGCCCATAATGCAATTATCTCTTGTCCACACAGCCAGGGGAACTTCCCATTGTTTCGTAAGCACTGGATAACGCCAACTACACAAACCTGTAGACATCTCGGAGCCAACCTTCTAGAATCTTCTAGTGGGCCCAACCATTGCATAGACCCCTACCTTGAGGGGCGGGCCCACGAGCTCAGACAATACACTCCTGTTTCTAAGTGCAGTTGGGAGCTGAGCTTTGAAGAGGAAGGGAGCGAGATCTGATTCTGCAGACAGATCTCGCCGTCCAGTGGATTGTGTGGGATTTCTGGGACTCTGAAAAGGCCTATTACGTCGTGATCTGGCACTTTGGATTATCGGGAGGTGCCCCCGAATCTGTTTTATTTGGACTTGTCGTGTGCTGTTCCTGTATTCCTGTTAGTAAACCTGTGGGATCATCCTCGGCCTGTTGTCTCTCCTTGCTCTGCTGTACACCCCGTCACACTGCCTGAGTCATCTGTGGATAAATAGTTCATGCACTTTGCTTCTGTGTGTCCTCCATGGGTCTTCCTTTAGTGTTTTATGGGATTTACGAAGAGCTCATCTTCCCGTTCCCTATTTAGGGTCCAACACTAGTGATACATAGGGTCAGGTATTCGGTTCCGCATCTATGCGCCAAGCTGATCTAGGACGGTGAGGGACCAGCAGTAGGCTTAGCCAGGGGTCACCATCTTCCGCTTCTTTAGACGCAGGGGTCCCCTTTCCTTCTTACCTTTTGCCACTAGCTTGGTACTTCCCTGTACCTAGCATGACACCCATGGCTCACGTCATAAAATTTCACGTGATCTCTGCAGCCAATCAGCTCTTTTCACTCTCTCCTTCTGTGGACATAATTGACATCCAGAGACAGAGAGCAGCCAGACCTTTGCATCCTCTGAATGTCTGGTTTGTCCGAAGGGGAGAGTGAAGCCAGATCTGATTGGCTGTAGGGATTACGTGACATAACAATGGAATGGTGACAGAACCGAAGGTGTATATGTGTTGTTATTTTACTGGGAGGAAACATGGATTGAGAAGGGTATCCAAGTAGTGGATAACCCCTTTTTAGATTAATTCATGGTACACAGTCAACAAACTTTTTGGAGGTTCAAAGGCTGAAGTTACATCCATTTCTGGTATGTAAGGTTATCTGCATACATCTGTTTCAAGCGGATTATGACTGGCGCCAGCCTGAAAAAGAAAAAAAAATATATTCACAGCAATGTCAAAATGAGTTGCTGTGCATATATTCTTGTCTTTTATCACTTTATTTGAACCACTTATGGCTTCAAAGCCATGAATTTACTAAAAAAAGTGATCAGTCCATTCTTCTGGCAGCTTGCAAGTGAAATATATAATTAAGGACCACCCAAAAAAACTAAACTAGAAGACATTTTTGAAGACTCATGGTTAGCAGCATATGTGAGTAAGGCTGGGGCTACATGGTAACATTTCGTATGACGCTGAAATGACAGGATCACATCTCATGCTTTCCTAGTGTTGCATTGCGACCTACTGTGACACACACATTAGTCGCAAGTGATTGACTTGCCGTACATTTCAGTGCATGTCATATGTGACATGCAAGTTTCATGAATCTTGTCGGCCACTTGGCTATTTTATTTACATAAACCAGAGCTATAAAATATTTGCATGACATCGTCCCAAACAAGTTGCACAGATGTTTTTGTCATACGACTTTTCACAGAACTGGCGCATGACACGTCGCCATATAGCCCCAACCAAAATTGTATACGGCTGCTATTGTACAGCCAGTGCCTGATTCGTGCTCCCTGTGGTTCAGGCTGTGGAAATCTACGGGAAGGTTCCCCTTTGGTGTTGCTAACGTAATTATGGGACATTATGGGACAAGACATTGAGTTTGCTGATTTCTACACATTTCACACCTTTTTAATATATTTTGGTTGGCTGTCACTCCCTTATGTTTGTTTGTTTTTTCTGGTCCAGTCCAAACAAAAACTAAAAAAAATCACTGAAAAGGGTATGTGAGTTTTTTTCACGAGTTTTTAGAACCTTCAACTGTCTAAACGAACCCTATATTTTTTTTTGGAAAGTCTGCTCAAAAATGTCTTCATTTATATTAGAAAAACACTTTGTTGGTTGTATGTTTAGTATTTTTCATTTTTTTTTTCTTTCTGATTGTATGTATTGGAGGAAGAACTTGACTGGCTGCTCAGAGCCCTGACCCCAACTCCATCAAACGCCTTTGGGTGAACTAGAACTGAGATAGCTAGCCAGGTTCTCAAGTCAAACATCAGCTTTTCTTGATGAATGGGCAAAGACACAAACTTGGAAAAAAAAAGCCAGCACGATCTAAAATTGACATGCATCATATGAAAAGTGCAAATACACAGATTTATTCCAACTGTACTACAATAAAAAAAAATGAGATTTTCTTTGAGCCACCCCTGCCAACGTCACGGCAAATCTCAATAGGGGGGTCCTACACTATATTATGTATTTCCGGTGCCATGCGTCCTCCTAGATAAAGTTAAAAGCAGAACCATAATGGAGCACACATACCTGTAACCTGTATATAGCCGCTTCCATGTTGCAAAACAGGCAATTATGGATAGAGGCCAGCCCAGGTCCCAGCATGTGGAGCCTTTCCACAGGCAATGCTAATTAAGCACCATACTTGGATATGGTCCGCCTTTATCAATGGTTGCTGTCTGGCACTGGGAGGGTCAGTTTTGATATAGTCCTGGTATGTGTAGCGCTTGCTCCACATGCTGGGACCTGGGCTGGCCTCTATCCACAATTGCCTCTTTTGCAACATAGAAGCGGTTATATACAGGTTGCAGGTATGTGTGCTCCATTATGGTTCTGCTTTTTACTTTATCTAGGAGGCCGCATGGCGCATGAAATACATAATATAGTGTAGGACCCCCCTATTGAGATTTGCCGTGATGTGGCAGGGGTGGCTCAAAGAATTGATCAATTATTTGCTAAAAATCTCAATTTATATTATAGTACAGTTGGAATAAATCTGTGAATTTGCACTTTTTATATGATGCATGCCATTTTCAGATAGTGCTGGCTCCCCTCTCTCTAAAGACACAAATTTGTAGAAAACTTCGTATGATTTATCCTTTACTCTTTTCAAGGAGTTGTATGAAATCTGCACACCGTGTTCTGTGCGTCAAGAAGAAAGCAGACCTCATCCCAACTAATCTGGCATGCAAAATCACTTGGAGAATGTTTTATGATTTATCTATTATTATTGATTATTTAATACAATTTTAAATGTACTTTTTTAATATTCTTTCTGCTGTTGCTAGAGGCTGCAATTTTCATTTGCTGGTAAGTGTCTGAGCACGACACTTGGAAATTGAAAATATGGCAGCCCTTGGGCATAGGAGATTGAGGACAGTGTTCGACCGCATCTTCTATGTAGACTGTGGTGGTCTCCAGCAGTGTATTGGGTACATCCTCTGAGCTATCCAGGTCACAGCTGTGAGAGGAGCCATTCGCCATTTTGTTGTAGTCCAAAGCGGTGCTCTGAGCAACAATTTCCCCCTGTTACTACTCGCAGTGTTCAGGCGGTGATGTTGTATCATAGAACTAACATCTCTACGACAGTTCAAGGTCCTAATTAGCAGAGGAACAGCGCATGTTATAATTCTCTTAAACATTAATTTTGGCGAATAACAGTATACAAGGCTGGATAGGCAGGGAATATTTACATACTGATATGAATGCTGCAGAGTTGGAGGTTACCTGACAGGTTCCCTTTAAATTCATATATAATGTCCTCCGCCCCATTTATCATAATGTACTGAAAGAAGTTTCACCCCTAACTCACATCCGAATCCTGCCCCTCCTTATTGTCCTCTCCTCACTGTACAGGCCCCCACAGCACCGCTTTTTCTTGTGCCTGGTACTTTTCAAATGACACAGGTGCGCTGCGTGCTGACGCTATTAAGGAGCACGCCTGTGTCACAGAGAAAATGCCGGTCAGGAAGAAGAGAGAAGATCTGCATTCCGCTGCCTGCACTGTGTAGTGGCGCTGGGGGATTGTTTCCTGCCCGGCACACCTCTTGTCATGAGGGCAATTTGGCCAAGGGTCCCCCAGAGCCTCGAGCGCTGAACAACAGGCCAGAATGCCAATAATAATAATAATAATATTTTTTTTTATTATTATTATTATGCATGGGCCCCTTTCACCTCCGGGCCCCAATGTGACTGCTATGTAGGTATGCACTCCACTGCAGTCACCAACAAAATGTCTCTGTAATGTGGTCCTAAATTTCATCCTTCTTTATTCTTTTACAAAACGCCCAGGAGAGAAATGACATCACACAAATTAGAGTAGAGTCCACCCACATTTACAGCAGTAGTAATGTGAGATAGGATTCTAGGTTTTCATGGCAAATTTCAGCATCTGCTCCCCCTAGTGTTTATAAGTGGAAAATATCAACTTCTTCAATTATATTCTATACCAATAAAAAAAATGTATTTTAGTTTTTTAAACTACATTAATACTTGACCTTTTTTTTTTCTTTGAATTGTTGAATTTTTTTGGAGGGAATGACACGTTCTCTTTAAGGCTAGTTTCACACTTGCGTTGGACGGCTTCCGTAGCATTGCGTTGTGTGACAGATGCAACGGATGCGTTGCATATAGTGGCACAACGGATGCTACGGATCGTACAAAACAACGGAAAGCTTTTTTTTTTTTTGCTTTTTTTTTTCTTTACAGTTACCGGCAGCAGACTATTGTGAATGATCAACTGATCGCTCTCAATAGCCGGCGGCCGGGCGCTCAGTTGAGCACTGTCACTTGCCGGCGGCCGGGCATGCCGGCGGGGGGCGCTCAGTTGAGCACTGTCACTTGCCGGCTGCCGGGCATGCCGGCGGGCGGGCGCTCAGCTAAGCTCTGTCACTTGCCGGCGGCCGGGCATGCCGGCGCTCAGCTGAGCGTTGTCACTTGCCGGTGGCCGGGCATGCCGGCGGGCGGGCGCTCAGCTGAGCGCTTTCACTTGCCGGCGGCCGGGCATGCCGGCGGGCGGGCGCTCAGCTGAACGTTCGGCCACCGTGAGACAAAATAAAGTTTGTGATTTTAAAAAAAAAAGAGCATGCGCAGTGAAATCCTGAGGATTCCGCTGCTCAAAAAAACGTTACATGCTGTGTTCCTCCCGCTGGGCAGAAGCAACGGAGCGTCGCCCAGCGGAAGCAACGCAGGTCCTTTTGGCACAATCCATCATCCATACAAGTCTATGGGAAACAGCGGAATCCGTTAACGGATTCCGCTGTTTTCCAAAAGGGCGGATTGTAACGGAAGGAAAACAACGCAAGTGTGAAAGTACCCTAATATATCTCTACCAGAACGTGACTGTAGCCAAAAATGATTGCGTACTTTGCCAAACATCTAAGGCTTTTGAAAGGTGGATGTAGGAATGATTTTCATCCGTGTTAGTTGGGAATTGCTATTCTTGCATTTTGACACTTGCGTAGCACGGACTGTTCCTCCTGATTAATAAATACCTGATACTAATAAAGATTTCAGCATAAATTGTACTCCTTTTACTACCGTACTTGGTTGGCCAGATGCCCAGCACACAATGTGATTCACGTTACTGACTCCTGCATTTCCTCTTCATTTAACTGAATGGGAATCAATTTTGACAGTGCAAAATTGTTAAATAAGTGAACGTTTTTCAGATCTTGCACAGTGCTATACCAGTGTAAAATGTACATGATCAATGTTAAAGATTCTATGCATAACATCTTGACGGCTAAAAAGGAAGTTGTGACAACATGTTTGTCATGTAGGCAAAGGTCAGCTTGTAAACTGTCAGAATAAGTCAACTACAATATGTTATCCTACATGAGCAAGTGTAAATTTAAAGGGCTAGGCACATTGCCCAGCTAAGAATAACAGGTCTAAATTTAAAGGGGAACCTGTAATGTAAAGATACACTATTAACCTCTAGATGTGGGGTTTCAGATATACCGGTGCAGCTGGCGCGGTTTTAGACACCGCTCAGTGCATAGTTAGGGCGACTGTAACCACAGCCCCTGGCACTGACTGACAGCCGGCTCTGTACTGGTGACATCCTGAGCTGGCGGTCAGTCGGTGCCAGGGACGTGGCTACAGTCGCCGCTCACTATGCATTGAGTGGTGACTAACCGTGTCGGCCGTGCCTCTCACTGAAATCCCGAGGCTGCCGAGAGAATAGCGATTATTAGTGATAATCGAGCTCTATCGTGCTCTGTACTTGTCAGAAGCAGTCGGACAGGCTCGACTTGTGTACCGAATATAATGGAAGTCAAGAGGAAACTAGCATTTTTCAGGAAAATCTTCTGTAAAAATGCTCAAGTTCCCCATTGACTTCCATTATACTCAATACATGAGTGGAGCCCGTCCGAGAATCCAGACTGCTCGTTATGAATAGTGTAAATCTAAAAATAAGGAGCGCTGATAGTGTAATAGCAGATGGACCAGTGCGGTATATCAAAAAATATACACTCACCTGAACGGGTTATGACAGTCACAACCACTAGTACGCATGAGATAATGGCGTCTGCTGCAGCCCCACGTGGATGAGCATTCAAAATGGAGTAGAGAAGGGGTTAATGCCGCGCATCAGCCAAATGAAGATGTAGAAATGTTGATGATAATTAACTCTCTTTTTATTCCATAAGTCTACGCATTTCGAGGTAAAAACCTCTTCCTCAGGACCAGTACATCAACAAAAAGCCAAAAAAGGCATGTTTTTTGCCACAAATTATGCAAATTAAACGCAGCGTTTTAAAACGCAAAGTGCGGTCTAGAAATCTACATTTTCCATAGACTATTATGGAAAAGCAAAACGCATGCCTTTTGGCATGAAAACGCTGCAGTTCAAAACGGACCTAAAAAGCAGCTGAAACGCAGGTGGAAATGCAAAGCGCAGTCATACCCTTAGGCTATGTTCACACGTGGCATTTTTGCTCCTTTTTTTGCAGAATTTTTATCTGGAGAATAGAAGCTGCATTTTACAGTACCAGACTTCAGAAATATCATGCACAAGTAGACTTTTTGCCTTACTGAATTTGAGCATTGCAGTGTCAATTCTTTCAGTGTTTTTTTTACAAATGGAAAATACTGAGAAACTGTAAAATAACATTCTGTTCTGCGATTTTGGTGAATAACAGTAACTTTATCAACATGTACTGTAGGCAAATCACATATGTAATCCGCACTCTTCCCCTCCCTTTCCCCCCAAAAAGAAAAAAAAAACAGAAAAAATATAGCAAATTGTTGCTTTTTTCTAGTAAGGCTATGTGCGCACGCTGAGAATATGGCTGCAGAAATGTGTGTTTGCCACAATTTGACACTTTTATGTGGTTTTTTTTCATGCGTTTTTTCCACGTGTTTTCTATGCATTCTGCAGCAAAAAACGCTGAAAGAATTGACACAATGCAAATTTATTTCTGCATCAAATCTGCAAGGGAAAAAAAAGCAACATGTACACAAAACTTTAGAATTCTCATTCACTTTGCTGGTATAAGGACTTACATGCAGTTTTGTGACAAAACTGCACTAAAAACACATTAAAAAATGTCAAAAATGCACTGTGAGCACATACCTAAAGAATGAAGATTTTGGCAGCAGAAAAAAAAAGCTTGAAAAAAACATAGCCTAATATGTTCTATACAATATTGTGCCATTCTTTAAAAGGGAACCTGTCACCAGTTTTGGGGCCTATAAGCTGCAGCCACCACCAGTGGGCTGTTATATACAGCATTCTAACATGCTGTATATAACCGCCCAGGCCGCTGTGTAGAACGTAAAAACTACTATATAATACCTAAATGGTCGCTGCGTTGGAGTTGAGTCAGAGAGGCGTCTCTATTCTCCAGTGCTGGTGCCTCCTCTTTTGGCCATCTTTGTTCTCCTTCTTCGGAAGCCTGGGTGTATGACGCGTCCTACGTCATACACACTCGCTAGTCCCGTGTAGGTGCACTACAATACTTTGATCTGCCCTGCTCAGAGCAGATCAAAGTGCGCCTGCTCAGGACCTCAGTGCCGGTGAGTGTGTATAACTTAGGACGCGTCATGCACGCTGGCTTCAGAAGAAGAAGAACAAAGATGGCTGAAAGAGGAGGCGCCAGTCCTGGAGAAGGCGCCAACCATTTGACAAGTCTGCATCGGAGCAATCTCCTAGGTGAGTATTATAAAGTGTTTTTTATATTCTACACAGCGGCCTGGGCTCTTATATACAGCATTCTAACATACTGTATATAAGAGCCTACTGGTGGTGGCCGCAGCTTATAGGCCCCTAAACTGGTGACAGGTTCCCTTTAATTAATGTCACTTGTCATCTGTGCCTGTTTGCTTCTTGAATGACCATTCAGATGTCCACGGACTTACTAGACAATTACTGGCCTTAGGTATGCTGATAAATTCACGGTAAAATGAGACAACCCTCTGGAATTTTATTATGTGGCTTTGAGTGACCACAATAAACCAGTTTAGGGCCTGGTATACACTTCGCATTATGATGCAGGAATGGATATTTCACAAAACAACACAGAACCTTTAATTAAACAATTCTACTTCTCCCTACAAGCTCCACTTCTGATTAAGCTGAATAAATTGCTAAAACTACAGCTGAGAACAAAACAGCTAATGCTACAGTTATGCTGTAAAGTTTATTAAACCGAGACATTTACAGTCATTTGGCAATATGGGGGCTCATTGGTTTGTACATAAATATACTACTAATCGGTTAACTTGCTTCCTATGAAATTGGCTTTAGCATGATTAAAGCTATGGACACCTATGACAAGGACAAAATAATTTTTAGATATTTTAGTGGTTATCTTTAAGTAATGAAGTAGCACTAAATTTCAGTTCATAGTCTTCATTCCTTCTTTATGTTTTTTTTAATGGAATTTTTATTTAAAGATTTCAAAATTCGCAAACATAAAACAACCAAAACAAAAAATTAAAGTATTCAGATATAGCAGCTTTGCAATGAAGAAACACTTGATCAATGTACATAATGGCATTATATAATAAAAAAGGGCACCTTCAGTTTGGCACAGTCATAATATAGTACTGTCATGATCCAGGCCGGCTTTTTCCTGCTGCTGGTTACACCCAGCTCTGGCCTGGTCATGTCAGGGGTTAACTTCCCTTGCCTTGTTCTGGATCCCAGGACGCTATATATTGCCTCTCTACCTATGGTTCAGTGCCAGTGATATTTCTGCCTTGCAGCATGTATACTGGTTCTGGTGAGTGTTCCCGATCTGTTCTGCCTCCCTGCTACTGTGTCCTGACTTGGACCCTTCCCTGTTTGTTTGTCCTGTCCCGGTCCCTGACTTCCCGCTCCTGTCTGTTGTTTGTGTTTCCCTCTCCATACCTGATCTCCCGGCTTCCGACTCGGTTTTGTTTTCTGACTTTGATATTGATCCTCCCTTTGCAGTGATTTGACTTCCCTGGCTAGATTCTGACTGTTAGACTACTATATTGCTCCCTGGTGGTTCGCCTGTTAACTGCCTGCTGAAGTTACTCTGCTGTACTTCAGCTGCCTTTCCGTTACAGTGTTTCTTTCTCTCTCCACTACTCTGCTGCCACTTAGTTGGATTTACGCTGTACTACGTCTTACTAGCCATTGTACAGCGTGACAAGTACATTACAAAATATATCAATTTACAACATAAACATAAGACTTATGACCAACCTGAACATCAACTTCCATAATTTCAGGATAGAGCCACAGCAAAAGGAGAGGATGCCCTTATATTCCATTGGGAAAGCACCACTGTTCTTTTACTTGAAACCGAAGCTAGAGCCACTTCATATTGATAATGGGTATTAACTGTTATAATTAAATCTTGACATTCTGAGACTTCAAATTTAAAGCGATACAGTATCTAGCAGACGTAACAATGTGAGTAACAACCATCATCAACTCATGCAAGTGGAGGGTTAAGATCTATTTGAAGCCCTGTTAAGGAGAATAAGAACTTACCCACTGAGTGTTATTTTAGGGCACTACTTCCAAATATGCCCAGCGGAACATCTCTGAGCACAACCCCTCCAACAGAGTGGAGAGTAATTTGGAACTATATGTGCCAATCTAGTAGGATACAGATATCAACCTATATGCATCCTCTTATTTGCTTCAAATGATTTAAACAGGAGGATGCTCTTTGAACCCATTTAGCTGCCACCCCCCACTGAATTGGAGATGATGTAAGCTGCAATTCTTTTTCCCACCTTTCCATATATGAGAACTTTAACTCCGCTGATAGTCCATTTAGTAATTTATAGAGAAAAAAATGACCTTTTATCTAAGGGTGATCCTTCCGAAGGAATAAATGCAAGGGGGAAGGAGGTAAATGTGGAGACACGGGGGTCACTGTGTGCTCTCGTCCGCTGAACCGGCCGCCTTTAGAAAGACAGCATGGCCCAGGGCTCATCCCAACTGACCGCCAATCTTCTTAACCGTGGGCGGAACACTACTCAGACAACACAGGGTGAGGGAATCACAATATTAAGACTTTATTGGATCACCAAAATATTAACGGCACATAACACATAACCAGCAAAACACACAAATGTAACAAGCACCCACCGAGACTGGAATAACGCCAGATTTAGGAAGCTGGCTGAGGTCTGCAAAGTCTGTACCAGGTGACTGAATTGTCCCAACCTGGGTTTCCTCCTTAAGTAGTCTCTGGTTTGAAGTCATGTAGCCACGTGTTCCTCTAATCGGAGACAAAGTTCCTAGACCGAGTCCACAAAGTATCCTGGTTCTGATCCTCTAGTCAGCTCCTAAGAGCTTAGACTGGATCATGCAAAATCCATCAACAACTGGTGACTTAAAGAAGTCCCTTATTATAGCCATAGCCTTCCCTTTGGATATACTGTGTCCTTATTGGATTAGTTGTACAAGATTGCTTCTCTTATTGGATGAATTTCAAGCTGCATGGATAAATGTTCATTTAAATGATGTGGATAGAAAGACTGAGGATATCTACATGAAGTCTGCAAGTCACAGACTAGACAATGGCTACTAAGGTAATTTACATTAGATTAGCAATACACAACTACATTACAATGAATGCTCAGAGGGTCTGGTAGAAACAATAGTTTAGCAAACATGAGTTAACACACAGAAAAACAATACGTCTGGCTGAATTTTAAGAAACTTTAACCCATGCTAGGCATTGGGTGTCCATGTCGTCACAATGTAAGCTGCAATTCTTTTTCCCGCTTTTCCATATATGAGAACTTTAACTCCGTTGATAGTCCATTTAGTAATTTATAGAGAAAAAAAAGACCTTTTATCTAAGGGTGATCCTTCTGAAGGAATAAATGCAAGGGGGAAGAAGGTAAAGCAAGAGACCATCCAATGCAAGAAGTAAAAAGATGCCTAACTTGTAAAAATTGATAGAAACAAGACTTGAGTTAGCAAAACCTGTTTACCAAATCCGAAAATGAACAAAGATGAGATCCAACTGTAATATCGGAAATCTTCTGAATCCCACATTGTTCTCAAATGGCCAGATTAACAAATGGGACTAACGTTTCCAAAAAGCAGATAGCATTATCCCTGTGTAAGCCCATAGTCATCTCCTATCCCACCTATTCCACCAATAGATAACTGAGGATATCGTATGAAGGCAATATTTTCTCTGGGATGGTTTCACCAGTTCTTGCTCTAACACCGTCCAAGTAGAGCTTTTAGGAGAATAAAAAGCTCCTATTTGCAACCATCCGAGCGACTGATCATTAATCCACCATTCATGAGTCGCCTCTAAGGGGTACTTTGCACGCTGCGACATTGCAAGCCGATGCTGCGATGCCGAGCGCGATAGTCCCCGCCCCCGTCGCAGCTGCGATATTTTTGTGATAGCTGCCGTAGCGAACATTATCGCTACGGCAGCTTCACATGGACTCACCTGTCCTGGGACGTCGCTGTGGCCGTCGACCCGCCTCCTTATTAAGGGGGCGGGTCGTACAGCGTCACTGCGACGTCACACGGCAGGCGGCCAATAGGTGCGGAGGGGCGGAGATGAGCGGGATGTAAACATCCCGCCCACCTCCTTCCTTCCGCATATCCTACGGAAGCCGCGGTGACGCCGGTAGGAGATGTTCCTCGCTCCTGCGGCTTCACACACAGTGATGTGTGCTGCCGCAGGAATGAGGAACAACATCGGACCGTCGCGTCAGCGTAATTGTGGATTACGCCGATGCTGCACCGATGATACGATTACGACGCTTTTGCGCTCGTTAATCGTATCATCGAACCTTTACACACTACGATGTCGCATGCGATGCCGGAAGTACGTCATTTTCAATTTGACCCCACCGACATCGCACCTGCGATGTCGTAGTGTGCAAAGCCCGCCTTAGACTGCTGCTCCATAGTATAACTGGAGATTGGGTACTCCCAAACCTTCACAGGAATATGGTTGAAACATAGAGCACCCAGCAATTCTAGGGTTTTTCTTCCCTCAAATAAACTTTCCCATTAACAATTGCATCTTTAACAATAGCTTATTAGGGATTAAAAAAGGAAGACATCTAAATAAATAAATTATTTTAGGGAGAAAAATCATTTTAAAGTCCTGAATTCTAGCAATCCCAGAGAGATGAAGGAGGCTAAATCTATCCAGCTCAATTTTAATTGCAGAAGAGCATCTATATTAAGCAGCACTATATCATTTGAACGGGTGAGGGAAATCCCCAAGTAGGGAACTCCATCTGGCTTCCAAATGAAACAAAGAATGAAGCTTCAGCTCCATTGCAGATGGGATAAACAATGGAAAGAGAAGTGATTTTCATCCGTTCGGTTTATAATACGATATCACGGAAAAGTTCATGATCGATTCCATGACATATACGGAGTGTTCCACTTCTGTACAAGTAATAATAACGTCATCCACATATAAACCTATAACATGCTTTGCCCCTCCAACCCCCTGTATTCCGGAGTATCTCTAATGAACTGCGCCGGGGGCTCAATCAACATTCCTTCTTTGATTTTATTGAATGTTCTCAGTGAGAGGAACAAAATTATAATCTTGTGATACCTTTTAATGGCTAACTAAAATAAAATAAAGTGATGTTGCAAAGCAAGCTTTCGAGACATCTCAGGTCCCTTCATCAGGCATGGTATGACAAAGATATTTGGTTTTCTCTGCCCTCCCAAACTAAACATGGTTCCGCAGTCTCCACACTCAACCCACTCCTCTTGGCTGCTATCTTTAAAAAGGATGCCATATGGATTGTGTACATATGGCATTCATTTTTCTTCTGAACACCCATTGTGTCATCTGGAAAACTCAAGAGCCAGCAGCAAACATGGTACACCCATAGAGAGGGGTACCGACGGGTCTGGACTCAACCGCCAAACATCATGGAATTTTTTTAACCAGTTCCAAACCTGAAAGCAAAGTATGGAGCTGAATCTGCAATGCCACTAATAAATTAAATTATACCCTTACCTTTTAATATGTGGATATAATTGAATTTAGTAATGTTGCCACACGTAGCCATGATTTCCTTCATGCCCTGCTACTTGATGCAGAGAAAAAAGGTTAATGTCCTGGAAATACCAAAAAATATTAAGATCTCCTCTAAGTAAAATTGAAACCTTTATTGATGCATATTAAAATATTGTGTGTAAAAAACTTTGCATGATCTTATGTGATTTGAACGATTAACGCCCTTAATCATAGCAACAACATATAGTATATTAACTGACACCACCATTTTCCATAAATGGTAACACCCACATTCAATCACAATTGTAATCACATGAGACAAAACTACAAAGGCTTCCCATCATAGAGGTCAATTCAAAAGTTCCCATGTTATTTTTACGACTATATATATATATATATATATATATATATATCTGAAATTATGAATATCAAATATATCCGTGAAAAAGACAAAAATCGGAAGGTCATCACTATCTCACTTAATTGGTCTGTGTGCTTTTCATATTACACAAATGCAGCACCAAGATAAAAAAAAAACCCGGTGACCTGAACAAGGCCTAATACTGAGATAATGGGAGTTGGGGAGGCAGAGAGCGCTGTCAGGACTAGGAGGAAGAACTCTGATGGGTTTGAAACACTTTTACAGAGCACTCAGCTAGATAAAGGACGGAGATCCCATTCACACGACAGGTTTTTTTTCTCACACGCAAAAAAAGGACTTATGGCTGGTGTCACACTTGCGATTGCCTTGTGTGTATCTCGCGGTGCATCACCCGTCACAGACTCACACTCTGCTCACAGGAGCGGGTCGGTTGCATGTATCTCTATGCAGCAGACTCGCTCCTGTGAGGAGAGTGTGAGTCGGTGACGGGTGATGCACCGTGAAACGTGCGCGAGATATACACGCGGTAATCGCAAGTGGGTCACCGGCCTATTTCTGATTTTGGTACATGCGACCAGTTTTCTCATAGACAAAAGAAAATTGATTAGGATTTCCTAAGCTTTTAACATGTAGTGCAAAACGGATAGCACAGATGCAACATGTAAACAATCCCTGACACTATTTTTATATCATCCTGGTCGAATTCAATCCTGAAATCATTGACTTTACTCTGCATCGTTTTTTCCTTTTTGACAGGACAGAACTAATTTTAATAAAACATCAGTTTGCATTTTTTAAGAAGAATGATCCTTCAACTGGGAATAAAAGAGAGAGAGAGAGAGATATTTCAGTACTGACCATACCAGGCTGGTTTCTGGGCATGCTCAGTACTGAAAAAAGGATCCTGTCGATTAGGATCAAGCGATTTCCGGGACTGCATAATCTGGCATCCTTTGAAAGACATTGCAGGTACCGCCGCAATATAACGGATCCATTGACACGTGGTATTTTGCCCGAGGACAAAAACGCAATAAGTAGCGTTTTTGAAACACAGTAAAATACCGCTAAACAACAGATCCAGTCTGTGCCGCACGCAACCGCATCCTGCCGCGACTCCATTGCAAATGCATTGAAATGACAACGCATTTGTGAAGGATCCGGTCATATACAGTGTGACGTAGCGACCACCAACGTGGTAAATGGTCGCTATATGTCACAGTGGAGAAGGTATCTGCGATATCTAGACGGTAAAGGTTGCTTTGGGACTTGTAGTCCACAAAGGTTTCTTGCTACACATAAGGGTCAGGTTCCCTTTAACAATCACAAGGTGCTCTGCAGGGCTGAGATTCACAGACCTCCACCTGTGGGTGTGGCCAGCTTGATATAGGAGACTGGCAATGTGTATTGGGAGAGAGTGAGAGCAGAGCCCAGAACTCTGCATGGAGCATCCTGTGTGGAGGTTCAGCACAGGACTCAGATATTCAGACTGAGGTGAGTGCAGCCAGACTAGGGCTGTATGGCTGAACCTCTCCTGGAGGAGACACAGACCCAGTGGTCTGCAGAGGGCCCTGGGGCCAAGAAGGAACCTCAGCTAGAGGTGTCTGCTACCCGGTGCCAGAGAGAGAAGAAAGTGGTTAAAACTCCCACTATGATCTTGTACTAGAGTCTGCTCTGTAAGCTGCAGAGCCGGAAGCCTGGAAAAGCTCTGCTCTGTAAGCTGCAGAGCCGGAAGCCTGGAAAAGCTCCAGGCCGGCGTGGAGCGATTATAAGTTTGTGGACCCTCCTGGAACAGCCGAACGGGGCATCGTAAGACCGTCTCCTACGGCAAAGGGTGCCTGTGTGACGGGGACCCGTATGGACGGTGCATATCCCGGCTGTGTTCCGGGTCCATTTACATGTACAGCAAGGACAATAAAGCTGTTTTGATCGGACTATTTGAGTCACGGCATCTTTGTGGTCCTGGGGGACCCCCACCCCGCTACATTATGGTGGAGAATGCGGGCATGCAGCCTGGTTGCTAGGGGCAACGGCATAGGACATATTCCTGTGGATACGGACTGCTTGCTGTGGATCGGCGGGTCCACGAAATTTTTTTTTTGAAGCGGTTTGCGGTGGATCGGCGGGTCCACGAAAATCGTCTGCGCACTCAAGCAGCTGGCGGTGAATCAGCGGATCTGCAGGGGCGAGAGACCAGTGACCGGAGGTTCCAGGCCAGCCGGAATTGCGAGGCCCTGCTTGGTGAGCAGTGATACACCACAGGCTGGAGACCCAGGTTGTACGGGCGGTACAACCTGGAAAGGTTAGTGGTTCTCTAACCCCCCCCCTTGTCTTTGACCACCGGGTATTACCCATTGGAGCGCCCCTCCTGTTCCTCTTCTCGTTGCAGCATGGAGGAGCTCCTGAACCAGCTGCTACAGAGTCAGCAGCACCGGCAGCATGGGCCAGGAGGTCCAGCGACAGCAGTGGGGGCTGAAAACCAAAAAGAGGGAAAGGTCCCTGCGGACATTGTGGAACAGCAGGAGCTGTCAGAGTGTAGCGATGTCATAGCCATGAACCAGTTTGTGTGTTCCCTTCGGCGGCCAGTATGGACACTGGGTGCCCAGGGAAATAAGGGCGAACAGTGTGAACTGGGGGCTAAGGACATTGCATGGAAACCCCAAAAGGGGGCGGAGTCCCAAAAAGGGGTGGTTGCCCAAAAGGGGGCGGAGTCCCAAAAAGGGGTGGTTGCCCAACAGGGGGCGGAGGCCCGGAGCGGGGTAGTTACCCAACAGGGGGCGGGACCCCAGAAAGTGGTGGTGATCCACAGGGGGGTGGAGCATTCAGGGTCCGAGCAGAGGGACTATAGCAAGGGGCAATGGGATTCGCCTTACCTATGTCCTACCTGCGGTATAGGATATTCATCCGATGTGAGGCCACAGAAGTGCTCCGTGGACTTGAATGGGCTAAGTGTGTTTGGTCTGTTAGACCCGGGTAGCCAGTTGACCTTAGTGAGACCCATGTCCGATCTCCATTTTATGGAGGGTAGGAAAATAGAAGGCCGTTGTGTGCATGGGACCACTAAGGAATATCCTCTGGCCAGGATGATGATTTGGTCGGCCAAAGGTGTGGGGCGCCCTGATGTGGGTGTAGCTCCAGATCTGCTATATCCGGTTGTCATAGGACAGGACTTTGAGTTCTTTTGGGACCTCTGGAAGACAGAGGCCGGGACCGATGGCACAGGAATAAGTCGGCTCCCGTCTACGGAAGCCTCTTTTCCGCAAGAGGTTATTCAGATTCCCGGTGGGACGTTGAGGTACACTGAGGAGGAGGTACCTCCACGCAAGGACAGTCCTAAGTTGAGGGTGACCAAAGATAATGGGGGACAAGCCCAACTTAGCGACATGACCGTTAAAGTAACCAATGGTAGTGTGACCGTTGAAAACGGGAGAGCTCTAGACAAGGGGTCTGACCCCTGGTTAAGTGGGGATGTGGTAGTCCAGAACACCAGGGGGAGTGACGTTGACTCCAGAATAGACACTGACGTTACTAAAGTGACAAATGAGTACAGTGACAGACCGATGAGCAAAGAGGGGAAATCCTCCTCCAGTCGCCGAAGGCGCAGAAGGGCGGAGCTAGCTACAACCTCCGAAAATATGGACCAAGTAGAGACAGTGTCCTGTACTTCTGCCCACAGTGCGGATTCCCTTCCAGAAACTGAGTGTGCAGAGAAGGTTGAGAAAGGCACGTTGCCGATAGCAACCACTCATGTGGAGTCGGACAGCAAAGTCCTAGACAGTGTTGGTGAAGTACCAATCCACAAAGGTCCTGGTGAACGGACCAGTAAGCTACCCAGTGTTGAGGGGCTGAATGTTGAAAAGGGTGTCAAGGTTCTAAGAAGAACAGAGTACCGTGCTGAAGGGAGTGACACCCCGGTAGAGGGCGATGCTGTAAATGCTCAAGAGAAGGCAGAGGGTGTCACTGCAGAGACCCAAGAGGAAGTAGGAGGGAATGCAGTGAAGTCCCAAGACACGGCTGATGCGGTAAAAATGGAAAGAGCCTCTGAGGAAGAGGTGAAGATCGGACGTAAGGTCTCATCAGGAGCTGAGAACCTGACTGACTCAGTGGGTAAGACCAAGAATATGGAAGAAGACAAGAGACCTCAGGAACAGTCTAGTGTCCTTGACAGTGAAGAAAGCAAACCAGTCTTCAAGTGCTGGATAGACGTGCCGGAAGACTTAAGTGAAGCCTGTGCCAGTGAGAGGGTGCATGAGAGATTCCAGAAGGCAGTAGGGGCCTGTAAAATGTACTTTGCCGCAGAGACTAATCGGTTGGTGGTATGCTCTTTTAGTGACGTCACAAAGAGGCGAGTGGCCATTCTAAGTGACATGCACCTCCGGTGTCTTCGTACGAAGTGGCTCATCACTGCCAGGAAGGATGCAGACGCCAGACGCTTGGCGCAGCTGACCACAGGGTTTCACGAAAGGGTGGTTGTGAAGACAACTTTGATCAGGCTGGCATTGAGAGCGCTAAGAAATAACATTAAGCAAGCCAGGGAGGTTCCAGGGGTTACAGCGGTACACTTCGAAAAAGACAGCGGAACCTTCCGTATCTATGGAAAGACTGCAGAAGCGGTGAAGACAGCTCGACGGTTATTGGAGTTTGTTGAAGAGAGCATTCAAGTGCCCAAAGAGATGGTCATGAGGCTTATTGGACGACATGGAAGAGCCATGCAGGAGATGGTTGATAAGACCGGCGTGACGAGAGTAAGAATAGATATTCATAATAAAGCCATGATACCCTGTGAAGTCGGCATGGTTCCCGGTGCCATTGCGGGAACGACAGAGTGTGTTGCCGAGATGCGAGTCCTCCTAGACTACCGCCTGGGATACTTGGAAGACTTAAAACAGTTGAATTTAGAAAAACAGAGAATTGCGAGCCAACTCCGCCAAGTTGGTGTGGGATGGCGACCATATAGGGGTTATGGCCTCGAAGAGGAAGGTAGCCCACTCAATGAACGGGTTACCTCAGAGGGCGAAAGTAAGCCTGTTGATAAAGTGAGCCGGGGTCACAGAGGACCCGGATATTTATCAGGCTATAGTACGGGTTCTGAAGGGTCTCCATCCTGCGAGACACAATCCGACGGACTGAATGGAAGGAGGGCTGCAGCATTAGACGTAGACGCTGACAAGACAGTGCGCTATCCAAGACCCAAACGAAGATGCCCGGGTGGAAGAGCCCGAGAGAGATCTGTGAACGGCTCAGGCGGACGTCCTAGTTATGGCATCTATTCTATCATCTCCCCGCGGAGGCCCCTCGATAGTGAGGGCCCTAGTGGTCAGGTTAGCTCAGGGACTGACAGGACGATGGTGCCACCTAGGGGAGGATCTCCCTGTGGCACAGACCTTGGGCGACAGCCTTGGTGGGATGGGTCTGGCCGGGGACCGTGTCTGAGTGGTGGGTTTCCTGCGCAGGGTTTGGTGACGGACGGTCCGGCGAGACCAGAAGCTCGAGGGTGTCCTGAAGGGCCCTCTTGCCTGTTAGCGCACTGTGGCCCGGTTGCCCTGTCTCCGGGCCCCTGTAGGGTATCGAGTGTTCAACCCTACAAGTTTGAACAGAGGGGGGGGATATGTGACGTAGCGACCACCAACGTGGTAAATGGTCGCTATATGTCACAGTGGAGAAGGTATCTGCGATATCTAGACGGTAAAGGTTGCTTTGGGACTTGTAGTCCACAAAGGTTTCTTGCTACACATAAGGGTCAGGTTCCCTTTAACAATCACAAGGTGCTCTGCAGGGCTGAGATTCACAGACCTCCACCTGTGGGTGTGGCCAGCTTGATATAGGAGACTGGCAATGTGTATTGGGAGAGAGTGAGAGCAGAGCCCAGAACTCTGCATGGAGCATCCTGTGTGGAGGTTCAGCACAGGACTCAGATATTCAGACTGAGGTGAGTGCAGCCAGACTAGGGCTGTATGGCCGAACCTCTCCTGGAGGAGACACAGACCCAGTGGTCTGCAGAGGGCCCTGGGGCCAAGAAGGAACCTCAGCTAGAGGTGTCTGCTACCCGGTGCCAGAGAGAGAAGAAAGTGGTTAAAACTCCCACTATGATCTTGTACTAGAGTCTGCTCTGTAAGCTGCAGAGCCGGAAGCCTGGAAAAGCTCTGCTCTGTAAGCTGCAGAGCCGGAAGCCTGGAAAAGCTCCAGGCCGGCGTGGAGCGATTATAAGTTTGTGGACCCTCCTGGAACAGCCGAACGGGGCATCGTAAGACCGTCTCCTACGGCAAAGGGTGCCTGTGTGACGGGGACCCGTATGGACGGTGCATATCCCGGCTGTGTTCCGGGTCCATTTACATGTACAGCAAGGACAATAAAGCTGTTTTGATCGGACTATTTGAGTCACGGCGTCTTTGTGGTCCTGGGGGACCCCCACCCCGCTACAACAGTTTGCGGGTTTTTTTGCCGACCAGCAAAAAAACGCTGATGTGAAAGCAGCCTTAGGCCCCCTTCACACGTCCGTGATACACGTGCGTGTTTGGTCCGTTTCCGTATATACCGGAGACACGGCCAAACGTGCACCAATGTTAATCTATGATTGTGGTCACACGTGCGTTATTTCATTATGTCCGTGTGTGCGTGTCCGTGATCCGTATGTGTTTGCGTTTTGCACGGATGCATGTCCGTTATCTGCACGGACCACGCACACGTGGACACAATGAAAGTCTATGGGTATGTGCACACACGTTAGTAAACACGTATGCATCTACCTATAGTCCGTGTCCGTTTGGTGTTTTTATTTCTAGTGATGTCGGCTATTCTTTCTATTTCTGTGTATGTCGGTCAATCTCCCTGAGTCCGTCGGTCGGTCTCTCTGTCTCTCTGTCGGTCTCTCTGTCTGTCTGTCCCTCTCTCACAGTCTGTCGGTCAGTTTCCCCCCCTCTCTCATACTTACCATTCCCCGATCACCGGCGCGGCGCTGCACGGCAGTCACACTGCTGCGGCGGCTTTTACTATTTTGAAAAAGCCGGCCGCTCATTAAACAATCTCCTATTCCCTGCTTTCCCCGCCCACCGGCGCCTATGATTGGTTACAGGGAGACACGCCCCCACACTGAGTGACAGGTGCCTCACTGCACCCAATCACAGCAGTCGGTGGGCGTGTCTATACTGTGCAGTAAAATAAATAAATAAATAATTAAAAAAAAACGGCGTGCGGTCCCCCCCAATTTTAATGCCAGGGATGGGGAGCTCCACGTTATGGGGAGCCCCCCACCCTAACAATATCAGTCAGCAGCCGCCCAGAATTGCCGCATACATTATATGTGACAGTTCTGGGGCTGTACCCGGCTCTTCCCGATTTGCCCTGGTGCTTTGGCAAATAGGGGTAATATGAGGAGTTAATGGCAGCCCATAGCTGCCACTAAATCCTAGATTAATCATTGCAGGCGTCTCACAGAGATACCCTCCATGATTAATCTGTAAATTACAGTAAATAAACACACACACACCAGAAAAAATCCTTTATTAGAAATAAAAAACACACACATATACCCTGGTTCACCACTTTAATCAGCCCGAAAAAGCCCTCCATGTCCGGCGTCATCCAGGATGGTCCAGCGTCGCATCCAGCTCTGCTGCATGGAGGTGACCGCAGCTGCAGCAGACACAGCCGCTCCTGTCACCTCCACGCAGCTAATGAAGAGAGCCGCGTGATCAGCTGAGCTGTCACTGAGGTTACCCGCTGTTACTGGATCCAGCGGTGGATGCAGCGGTGGCCGCGGGTAACCTCAGTGACAGCTCAGCTGATCGCGCTACTCACCTCATTTGCTGCGTGGAAGTGACCGGAGCGGCGGTGTCTTCTGCAGCTCCGGTCATCTCCATGCAGCAGAGCTGGATGCGACGCTGGACCATCCTGGAGTACGCCGGACATGGAGGGCTTTTTGGGGCTGATTAAAGTGGTGAACCAGGGTATATGTTTGTGTTTTTTATTTCTAATAAAGGATTTTTTTCTGGTGTGTGTGTTTATTTACTGTAATTTACAGATTAATCATGGAGGGTGTCTCATAGACGCCTGACATGATTAATCTAGGACTTATTGGCAGCTATGGGCTGCCATTAACTCCTTATTACCCCGATTTGCCAAAGCACCAGGGCAAATCGGGAAGAGCCGGGTACAGCCCCAGAACTGTCGCATATAATGTATGCGGCAATTCTGGGCGGCTGCTGACTGATATTGTTAGGGTGGGGGGCTCCCCATAACGTGGAGCTCCCCATCCTGAGAATACCAGCCTTCAGCCGTATGGCTTTATCTGGCTGGCATTAAAATTGGGGGGGACCGCACGCCGTTTTTTTTTAATTATTTATTTATTTATTTTACTGCACAGTATAGACACGCCCACCGGCTGCTGTGATTGGGTGCAGTGAGGCACCTGTCACTCAGTGTGGGGGCGTGTCTCACTGCAACCAATCATAGGCGCCTGTGGGCGGGGAAAGCAGGGAATAGGAGATTGTTTAATGAGCGGCCGGCTTTTTCAAAATAGTAAAAGCCGCCGCAGCAGTGTGAATGCCGTGCAGCGCCGCGCCGGGGATCGAGGAACGGTGAGTATGAGAGAGGGGGGGAAACTTCAGTCACTCGGGGGATTAGCGGTCACCGGTGAATCCTTCACAGGTGACCGCTAATCAGTACTAGACACAGACAGAGCCGCGGTATGAGGATAAAGTCGGGTGAAGTTCACCCGAGTTCATTCTCATCGCGCAACTCTGTCTGCTGTCAGCCGACATTTATAAACGACATTGTGCATCACACACACGGACATTCCACACAGACATTCCACGTACACATACACGTTAATTCCACACGCACACACGGACGTTCTACACACAAACACAGCTAACATACGCAATTCACACAGGTGCCACACGGACCATAAAAACGGACACAAAAACGGGACACGGACCCGAAAAACGGCCCGTAACACACGTGCGTGTTTTTCACGGACGTGTGAAGGGGGCCTTAGAGAAAATGACAGAATATCCTGTCAAATATAAGCAACAGGTTAATACAGATAATAAGCTAGTTCTCACTTGGAAAAGTATGCATGCCATATAGTGATACAACACATCATTTACTTTATAGCTATTATCCAGTTCTAACTAACCCACTAATGATGTACAAACACAGTTCTGTTATGTGCAGAAGCAGCAAGCTACACATTAACCCGAAGGGATACTGCAGAATGGAAAATTACAGCTGCTCCTTATCCTCTGCTCCGGGGCAGAGTTGTGCATTGATGCTGTAAACACAACCATGCACATATGCCCTGATACATCCAGATATTCAAAAGACCAGTCTTAATGTAAGAGATGCCAAATTCATTACAAAGTGTGTGTCAAACTTTTGCCAAGTTTTTGTAGGCAAAAAGCTTCAGAGAAATTCCGGTGGTGATTTTTCTGAAGCAGATGCCTTTATTTCTGCGGCACAACTGTAGCCAGTGTTTTTGGGGTTTTTTAAGGCAAATTAAAGTACCACTCCAGCGTTTTGGTTTTTGAGCGGTGATTTAACCCCTTCACCCCCTCAGCCTGATTTAGCCTTCATAACTAGGTCATTTTTTTTAAATTCTGACCAGTGTCACTTTATGAGGTCATAACTCTGGAACGCTTCAACGGATCTCGGTGATTCTGAGAATGTTTTTCGTGACATATTGTACTTCATGATAGTGATGAATTTAGGATGATATTTTTTGCTTTTATTTTTGAAAATATCAAAAATTTGGTGAAAAGTTTCCAATTTTCAAACTTTGAATTTTTATGCCCTTAAACCAGAGAGTTATATCACACAAAATAGTTACTAAATAACATTTTCCACATCTCTACTTTCCACCAGTAATATTATTAGTAAGTTAAAAGTGTTCAAACTTCATCAGCAATTTCTCCTTTTTTCCATAAAATTTACAAAACCATTTTGTTAGGGACCACATCACATTTGAAGTGACTTTGAGAGGCCTAAATGACAGAAAATACCCAAAAGTGACACCATTCTAAAAATTGCACCCCCCCACACTGCTCTAAACTACATTCAAGAAGTTTATTAACCTTTCAGGTGCTTCACAGGTACTAAAGCAATGTGGAAGGAAAAAATGAAAAATGTACTTTTTCCCACAAAAATGTTACTTTAGCAGAGCCCCCAAGGTGCCAGAACCGCAGAAATCTCTCAAAAGTGACCCCCATTTTACAAACTGCATCCCTTAATGAATTCATCTAAAGGTACGCTCACACGAGCGTATGAATTGGGCAAGTGCAATGTGAGAAACTCTCTTATTGCACTCGGACCAATGTTAGTCAATGAGGCAGAGCAGTTGGTTAGCTTTTTACTCATCCAGATTCTGGATGAGAGAAAAGTCGCAATATGCTGCGATTTGCTACTAAAATCATTCGAGACTTGCCAATACAAGTCAATGGGTGCGAGAAAAAATGGACGCCACATGGACCATCCTAGTGACGTCCGTTTTTATGGATACATTACTATCATGTAGCAGAGAACACTGTACATGACTGTAACGACTAACAGCTGCTGAGAAAAAAAAAAAACGGATTACACACTGAGAGCACACAGACAGCACATGGATGACAAGTGAGAAAAAAATGTCCTACTCTCCTGGATGAGAATGGGACCATTGTTTCATACGTTCGTGTGTTGAGCAAATTGACACCACATGTCACAATAGTTTATACTATTTGGCTGCAAGGAAAAAAATAAGTACATTTTATCACTAAAATGTTGTTTTAACCCCAGATTTCTAATTTTCACAAGGGGAATAGGTAAAAAAGGGCCTATAATGTGTTATAGAATGTCTCCTGAACGTGGCAGTACCCCACATGTGACTGTACAGTACTGTTTGGCCGCACTGCCAGAGGAAAGGAGCGCTATTTGATTTTTGGAGCACAGATTTTCCTAGAATAGTTTCCAGACTCCATTTGCAGGGCCCTAAGTGCTAGAACAGCAGAAACCCCGTCAAATGGCAATATTTTAGAAATTACGCCCCTCTGGGAATTCATTTAGGGTGTTGTGAAGATTTTGTCTCTGACAACATGGGTGTTTTCCAAATGCAGTGAACGTTGCAGAATTATAAATTGCAAATAAGCCCTTGTCGTGTCCAGTACATTATAGTGCCTGTACATTGTATCCACCTTGTGCTTCTGGAGACATATTGCATAAATTAAGCGGGCTCTCCTCACTACAACAATACCAATCATGTGGATGCCAACTGTGGTTTAGGCACATTGTGGTTCTCACAAGGGAGGGGGGCATTTGGATTTGGAAATGCAGATTTTGCTGATATTGTTGTTTTTTTTGGGCGGGGGGAGCCATAGTGTTCTTCCAAAGCCTTTGTGTTACCGGTAACGTGGAAGCCCCCTATTTCTGTTAACAGATAACGGCCCAAAGTGGGGACTTTTGTTTTTGTGGGTTAAAGTTGAATGTTATTTGGTGGCAATTTGGGGTGCAGAATATTTTGGATCAGTTCACATTTATCCTATGCTGAACACTTACTATATATCAGGGTTTCTATGTACATCTCCAAAACGCGTGATTCAGATGAAACCCCAGACAGATCGATACACTAATAAATCATCATACTCTTAACTCTTTTTGGCCTCTGTACATTGGTGTCCTTCATTTCAAAAGGTGCACAAAACTGTGCTTAACCGCACTTTTGTGCACATCTAAAAAGGCGTATAAAAATATGGACACCGCCGCACCACAGGCCACATGGGAATTCAAAGTGACTCCATCATTACAGTAAATTTTCCATCAGGAATTTTGTCTGAATCACGTTTTTCAGAGATTTTCATGTAATCCTTGATGTATGCGCTCAGCGTAGAGTACAGGATAAATATGAGCTGGGCCTTAGGGGTGCTTCACACACAGCGAGATCGCTGCTGAGATCGCTGCTGAGTCACGGTTTTTGTGACGCAGCAGTGACCTCATTAGCGATCTCGCTGTGTGTGACACTGAGCAGCGATCTGGCCCCTGCTGTGAGATCGCTGCTCGTTACACACAGCCCTGGTTCGTTTTTTTATTGTTGCTCTCCCGCTGTGACGCACAGATTGCTGTGTGTGACAGCGAGAGAGCGACGAAATGAAGCGAGCAGGGAGCAGGAACTGGCATCTGGCAGCTGCGGTAAGCTGTAACCAGGGTAAACATCGGGTAACCAAGGTGGTTACCCGATATTTACCTTCGTTACCAGCCTCCGCCGCTCTCACGCTGCCAGTGCCGGCTCCCTGCTCTCTGCACATGTAGCTGCAGTACACATCGGGTTAATTAACCCGATGTGTACTGTAGCTAGGAGAGCAGGGAGCCAGCGCTAAGCAGTGTGCGCGGCTCCCTGCTCTCTGCACATGTAGCGACGTTATGATCGCTGCTGAGTCGCTGTGTTTGACAGCTAAGCAGCGATCATAACAGTGACATACAAGGTCACTGTTGCGTCACAGAAAATGGTGACGTAACAGCGACGTCGTTGTCGCTGTCGCTATGTGTGAACCCAGCCTTACTGTGATCTTTAGCAGGCAGAATCAACAAATCAACAGCAGTTGGAGAATTGGTTTTATTACTATTATTTTACGACGTTCACCTTGCGGTATTAAGTGATTAAGAGGCTTTATTACTCAGGTCAGTATGATTACAGTGATACCAGGTTTAGATAGTTTTTTTTTAGGTTTGGCTACTATCACACTAAAAAATGCTTTCTTACAAAATAAACGTTTTTTGCATCACCGTATTTTGAAGACTATAGTTGTTTATTTTTCTGCCGACAGTCCTGTGAGGGCTTGATTTTTTACAGGATGAGTTGTAGTTTTTATTGGTACCATTTTGAGCCACATAATATTTTTTTATTGCTTACTCTTCCGCTTTCTGAGAGGCAAAATCAAGAAGAAACAGCAATTCGGGAATTGATTTTTTTTTTAATGCCATTCACCGTGTCATAAAATTGATAAGACAGCTTTATTTTTCAGGTTATTACAATTACAACAATACCATATTTATGTTGTTTTCTTTATCTTTTGCCACATTTATACCATAATACCTATTTGAAAAAAAGAATTGTTTCTGCATTGCTGTATTCTAAAAGCTTTAGCATTTTTATTTTTTTGCTGACGGAGCTGTATGGCTGTATGGTGGCTTGTTTTTTGCGGGACAAGATGATGTTTTCAGTAATCCAAAATATGTGTCTTTCATACAATATTTTGTTCATTTTTTTGCTCTTCCTTTTCTGGGGGATTTTTATATTATTATTTTTTTTTACTTTTACTTCTTGCTGTAAGAGCCAGGTCTCTGTCAGCAGAAAAATTTTAAAAAATCATTTATTTTGTAAAAATGTGGGATTTATTTTAGCAGTAGCCAAAGCTTAAAAAAAAAAAAAAAAATATATAAATCTTATATCTGTGTACTTGTACTAACCTGAGAAATAAAGTCGTCTAATCGTTAATACCACACAGTGTACGGAATAAAAAATCTAATATATAAAGCTGAGTGTGTGTGTGTGTGTGTGTGTGAGTGTGTGAGTGTGAGTGTGTGTCCGCTAAAGTCAATGGAGCTGGAAGCCACAGGTTATTATTAGCAGCTCTGATTGGTTGCTATAGGAACAAAAGACATTCATAGTATAACAAGCTTGTGTGTGAGGTAATATGATATCGGTAATATGCTATCGGTAATATGATATCGGTGGAGAAGGAGAGAGACAAACAGACAAAGAGACAGAGGCAGACAAACACAGACAGGGAAATAGACAGGCACAGGCAGACATGGAAAGAGAGAGACAGACGGGGAAAGAGACAGACGGGGAAAGAGACAGACGGGGAAAGAGACAGACGGGGAAAGAGACAGACGGGGAAAGAGACAGACGGGGAAAGAGACAGACGGGGAAAGAGACAGACGGGGAAAGAGACAGACGGGGAAAGAGACAGACGGGGAAAGAGACAGACGGGGAAAGAGACAGACGGGGAAAGAGACAGACGGGGAAAGAGACAGACGGGGAAAGAGACAGACGGGGAAAGAGACAGACGGGGAAAGAGACAGACGGGGAAAGAGACAGACGGGGAAAGAGACAGACGGGGAAAGAGACAGACGGGGAAAGAGACAGACGGGGAAAGAGACAGACGGGGAAAGAGACAGACATAGACAGGCAGACAGGGAGAGACACAGACGGGGAAAGAGACAGACAAGGAAATAGACACAGAGATAGACAGAGACAGGCACACAGGGAATGAGACAGGCAGCAAAAGAGACAGACAGACCTGGCAAAGAGACAGACCTGGCAAAGAGACAGACCTGGCAAAGAGACAGACCTGGCAAAGAGACAGACCTGGCAAAGAGACAGACGGGCAAAGAGACAGACCTGGAAAGAGACAGACAAGGAAAGAGACACAGAGATAGACAGAGACAGGCTGACAGGGAAAGAGACAGGCAGCAAAAGAGACAGACAGACAAAGACAGATGGGGAAAGAGATAGACCTCGGAAAGAGACAGACCTGGGAAACAGACAAACAAGCAAATTCACAGACGGGCAAAGAGACAGACGGAAATAGAAACAGAGATAGACAGAGACAGGCACACAGGGAATGAGACAGGCAGCAAAAGAGACAGACAGACAAAGACAGACCTGGGAAAGAGACAGACCTGGCAAAGAGACAGACCTGGCAAAGAGACAGACCTGGCAAAGAGACAGACGGGCAAAGAGACAGACCTGGAAAGAGACAGACAAGGAAAGAGACACAGAGATAGACAGAGACAGGCTGACAGGGAAAGAGACAGGCAGCAAAAGAGACAGACAAAGACAGATGGGTAAAGAGACAGACCTGGGAAAGAGACAGACCTGGGAAAGAGACAGACCTGGGAAAGAGACAAACGAGCAAATTCACAGATGGGCAAAGAGACAGACGGGCAAAGAGACAGACCTGGAAAGAGACAGACAAGGAAAGAGACACAGAGATAGACAGAGACAGGCTGACAGGGAAAGAGACAGGCAGCAAAAGAGACAGACAGACAAAGACAGATGGGGAAAGAGACAGACCTGGGAAAGAGACAGACCTGGGAAAGAGACAGACCTGGAAAAGAGACAGACGGGCAAAGAGACAGACCTGGAAAGAGACAGACAAGGAAAGAGACACAGAGATAGACAGAGACAGGCTGACAGGGAAAGAGACAGGCAGCAAAAGACACAGACAGACAAAGACAGATGGGTAAAGAGACAGACCTGGGAAAGAGACAGACCTGGGAAAGAGACAGACCTGGGAAAGAGACAAACGAGCAAATTCACAGATGGGCAAAGAGACAGACGGGCAAAGAGACAGACGGGGAAAGAGACAGATGGGGAAAGAGATACAGACAGACACAGATGGAGAGAGACAAACAGACAGAGATAGAGAGACAGACATACACACAGACAGACACAGAATAGAGAGAGACAGAGAGACTGATACATAGACAGACAGAGAGATAGACACAGACACAGACACAGACAGACACACAGAGACAGACAGGGAAAGAGACAGACAGAGACTGGGAGAGAGAAAGAGACAGTTACTATCCCAGGCAACGCTCGTGTACTACAGCTAGTAAATAAATAAAGCCAATTCTTCAACTGCTTTTGATTTGTTCATTTTGCCTCACACAGATTGTAGTTTGGCATGGCTCATATTTATCATGCTCTCTACGCTGAATGATTACCTGTAAATCTCCCGTCTGGTCTGTGGTCTGGTGGTGTCCATTTTTTACACTTCTTTTCAGACGTGCACAAAAATGCGGTCATCAACAGTTTTGTTCACCTTTTGAAAAGGCAGAAACTGCGAACAGAGGCCAAACAGAGTCTGGAGTAACTCTACTGCCTCATTAGTGAATTGATCCTTTGGGTGTTTCACCTGAATTATGTACAGGTATTTCAGAGATCTAGATGAAACCCTGTTTTAAGTGCTCAGCGTAGAGCACGGGATAATTGTGACCTCATACATAATGTTCTGTGCTCATATCGCCACCAAATTGCATTCATCTCAACCCACAAAAACACAAGTCCCCTCTCAGTTCCGTCATTTGTTTACAGAAATATACGGGGCTTCCACGTTACTGGTAATACAAAGGCTTTGGGAAAACACTATAGCTCCCCCCTTAATGTACAGAGGCCAAAGAGAGACCGGAGTAATTCTGCTGATTCTTTAATGAATGGATCTGTTGTGGGTTTCACGGAAGTCACACATTTCGGAGATGCAGATGCAAACCCTGATATAAGTGCTCAGCATAGAGCACAGGATAAACGTGAACTGATGAGTGGGAAATGTTATTTAACTCTCTGATTTAAGAGCATACAAATCCAAAGTTTGAAAATTGCAAAATTTTCAAACTTTTCACCAAATTTCCAATTTTTTTTTTCACAAATAAAAGCAAAAAATATCATCATAAATTTATCACCAACATGAAGTGCAATATGTCACTAAAAACAATCTCAAAATCACTAAGAATTCTAGAGTTATAACTTGTTCAAAGTAATACTGGTCAGAATTGAAAAAAATGGCCTGGTCAGGAAGGTTAAAATAGGCTGGGTGGTAAAGGGGTTAAAAGAATTAACAAAAGACTGACCATATACACAGCAATGCTGTTTTTACATTGCTGTGCATTATATTCATTTTTGGGGCAGCTTGGCACAATTATCCTTATGCCAGAATTCTTACATACCGTAGTTACATAGTTACATAGACCTAGGTCTTTTTTCAACCTAAGTAACCATCTAGTTCACCCTTCCTCCACCCGTTCTACATTTGATCACTAAGTCATTTATAACCAACAATGTTTTGTGTACTGAGGAAATCATCCAGCTTCTTAGTGTTCATGCAAAGACCAAGGTACAAAAACATTAAGATTTTTCTTTTCAACCAAAACATAAAAAAGTATTAATTCTTTCCTTAAGACTACAATCGCGTCAATGTATTTTTGGTCCACGTTAGCCCAAGTCCTAGTTCCCATGGGAGATTTTCCATCTGGACCTCAGGTCTATTTAGAAAAACATTGGTGCTTGATCTACTTTGGTCTGATTTACAGCCCGGAACTGTGCATAGAAATAGCAGCCAGCTCCCATACCCTCCCTGCATACACCAGCACATGCAACTTGTCACATACACAATCTGAATATGTGACAGGTCTGTAAAGTTCAGCGATTGTCTTAACTGAGACAAAGGTAGACAAAGAACTTGAGGAAATTGTTTTTAATGTTTTACAATTCCTGCCTACTTTTGGGGCTTGTTTTATGTGTCTTTTTTTGTGTCTCTTTTATAAATGAAGACAAGTAATTTATAAGAAAAATTCTTAAAACTCCAAAATGTTATACACAGTTTTACCCTTTCTCCCAATTTTGACATCTAAATTAAAAGGGATGTCCACTACTTGGACAACCCTCTCTCATTGTTTGCCTCTATAAAAAGAAATAGCTATACTCCCCTCCGGCGCAGACGCAGTTCCAGCGATGTCTAACATCGCGTTCCCGGGACACACGTGACATTGTTATGACATGTGATCCCCACGACCAATCAGCGACTGGCATCTGTCTCCCTGCCTTTGGACATTTAAGCAGGATGTGAGCGCTGTCCTGACTTCCTGCTAAAATGTCCGAAGGCAGGGTGAAGGAAACTGACACTGAATGATCGCGGGGCCCGGTTGTCATAACAATGTCACATCAGCCCCGGGAACGTGAATTTAGACATCGCTGTTACCGCGGCTGTGCAGGAGGTGAATATAGACTTATTTATTTATATGGAGGTAAACAAGGGGAATGAGAAAATAGTGGACAACCTCTTTAAGTGGCATTTACACAGGCTGACGATTGTTCATCAGGTCGAATTATCTTTTATGCAGCATAAAAGATCATTGCTCCCAGTGGTATATTCCTGTGTAAACAGGACTCACACTGCTGAGAACAAAGCAGCCTATGCATTGAGCAAATTAGAATAGATCGCAAAGTGCACATTGTTTGGTTTAGTCCACCTGTCAAACGACTGCCGATTGGTAAAAAGTTACCAACTGGCGGTGATATAGTTACCAACTGCCGGTTGGTTTATACCCATAGCATACATAACAATACTCTTAATGGAAGCCTGTCATTTGATTCATGCTGCCCAAAGAATCGCAGCCTGCCTACACATCACAGCCAGGTATATTATTCTCTGAAATGCTCCCGTGTTTCAGAGAACATATAGTTAGGAGATCAGGCCGGGGACCGTAGCCAGAAAGTAGAGCCTAGCATCTTTCTGAGGCTTTTTGATCTTCATGAGTGTTTTTTCTAGAGGGTTTTTGTGACATCTTTTTTAAAGGGAACCTGTCAGGTCAAAAAAGTGTTATACCCTACAAGCAGGAGCATGTGTGACTCTCGAGAGGAGAGGTAACAAGTCGTTGGAGGTGGCAGACGTTGGTCTGGGCCTGGTAGGAGCTGGAACCCCGGTCACAGGGGATCGTGTCAAGGGGCACGGAACTGCCGAGCAGGGAAGCCGGCGGCCTTGAGCCATCTCCAGTCAGGGGCCAGGGCACGACGGGGTACGTGAACCCTAGGTCGGGAAGTAGCTTCACGCATCTTGGTAATTTACCCGACGAGGGTGAAGACTTCATGATTCGTTGTCCACCAGCTCCAAAATCGGGGTACTAGCGCAACGAGGGGGATAGGACTTTCCCAATATACAGTCCAGAAAATCCCAAGCGTGAACCCTGAGAGCAAGCTCACTCTGTTAACCATACGGATGAGCAAGACCCGTTCAGTTTCAAGCTGAGAGGGACCAACTACAGACAGAGCCAAAAATATGAAGAAGAAATAGTCCCGCACCACTAAGACATTACCTTGCAGTGTAACGCACTTGCATGGAGCACAGCTCAGGCACTACACGATCCCGGCCGGGAGGTGCTCGTCCAGTTAGAGTGGTACATCCAGAGATAGTCCAGGAAAGGAAAAGACCGCACACGCCAACTATGCCAAACAATCTTCTTTATTCACAAAAGGTGCAGGGTTAAGAGCAGGAGAAGAGCTAGGTGCAGGCTCCTGACAAGGACGACGGCCTTTTTGCGTCTGATTACGCTTTGACTGGTCCAAATCAGACGCGAAACGGCCTTCGTCCTTGTCAGGAGCCTGCACCTAGCTCCTCTCCTGCTCTTAACCCTGCACATTTTGTGAATAAAGAAGATCGTTTGGCATAGTTGGAGTATGAGGTCTTTTCCTTTCCTGGACTGCCAACTACAGACAGAGGTGCCAAGGTCAAGGTCACAGGCTAACATGCAACACCATAGGGCACAGGATTCCAGTGTGCTCCCTCCCTGCTGCAGCGGTGCTAAGAATTCTGGTTTACAAGTTGTCCGTGTCAGTGTTATTGGACTGAGTGAGTACGCAGTGCCCCTTTCCTCTCCAACGGTGCTCCCCTCTCACCATCACCAAGCCCCAGGGCATCTCCCACCTACCTACGGAGGGGTTAAATATCTGGCCGCCATTCCACCGCCACCGGGTGCTCCCAACAGCAGCGGTTGTATTCCACCTTACCACACACCGTGGGCGGCGTCACGAACTGTAACCACAAAATCCCCTGTAAATACCCCCCTTTTAGTTCGATTGTCCGCGGACTGCATTTGGATCCGGAGACCCCTCGAACCACCGCGGATCCGGATCCAAGTAGCGGCCCGGCTGCTGGTACTGGGGCGGTACATGCGTATAACCCCAGAGTTTGGGTCATGCGCACTACTTCAGTTTGAAGCCAGGACGCGTACACCCGGCGTCATAGGGCACATGACCCAAACTTTTTTTTTTTTTTTGAGCCACCCCTGCCAACGTCACGGCAAATCTCAATAGGGGGGTCCTACTCTATATTCTGTATTTCATGTGCCATGCGGCCTCCTAAAGTTAAAAGCAGAACCATAATGGAGCACACATACCTGTAACCTGTATATATAACCGCTTCTATGTTGCAAAAGAGGCAATTGTGGATAGAGACCAGCCCAGGTCCCAGCATGTGGAGCAAGCTCTACACATACCAGGACTATATCAGAACTGACCCTCCCAGTGCCAGACTGCAACCATTGATAAAGGCGGACCAGATCCAAGATGGTGCTTAATTAGCATTGCCTGTGGAAAGGGGTGAGGTAACTGAATCTGAACAGCTACCAACAGGAGGAATATATTGCAAACCAAAATCAGGCGTGCATGGTATGGTGGTGACCAGCCACCAGAATTTGTAGCATAACTACGACCAAACAGAGAGAGAGGGGAGCCAGCACGATCTGAAATTGGCATGCATCATATAAAAAGTGAAAATTCCCAGATTTATTCCAACTGTACTATAATGAAAAAAATGAGATTTTTAGCAAATAATTGATCAATTTTTTAAGCCACCCCTGCTAACGTCACGGCAAATCTCAATAGGGGGGTCCTACACTATATTCTGTATTTCATGTGCCATGCGGCCTCCTAGATAAAGTTAAAATATTCATTAGCATGCTAGCACACTCATAGGGGCCAACAGAGGCCAACAGGGGTGTACTAACATGCTAATGGGGGCAACTGGCTGGGGAACTAACGCCCAGGGGACTAGTCCCCTCACTCATTAGCAAACAGTAAAAGATCTTTAGAAATACTTTTTCTAAAGATCCCTTTATCTATGCCAATGTATACAGGGACGGTTAGGCAAGGATTGACAAGATTAGCAATATGCACCCAGAACTGCTCGTGGTCATGGGTGCATATTAGACCTGACAGGTTCCTTTTAAAGGGGTATATATATATATGTCCTTGGTTATGAAGGGAGGGGTTAAAAAAAAAAGGTTCAGAAGCCTGGTCCGGTGCACAGCGAGGCGTTTTTCCATACAAGTCCTTAGAACGTTTTTTGAGAGGTTTTCGAAGCAGAATCTGCCTGAAAAAGATGAGTGCGCGTGGCCTTTGGATTGGAGCAATGAACAAAGTGAAGAGCGAAGATTTACAATAGAAATCAATAGGAAAACACAAGCTGGGGGGTTTTGTGTTTCCAGCTCTTTTTTGCATCCTCTACTGGAGCACAGCATCTAAGGCTAAGTTCACACATCCTGTGTTTTGCATCAGTCACAATCCGTCGCCTTGGGGAATTACGGTATCCTTCAAAATATTTTGCAGGAATCCTGTATTTCCCCATAGACTTCTATTAGCGACGGATTGCGACTGATGACCCTGCGTTGCATCTGCTGCGTCGCGGTCCGTCGTTTTTGACTGACCGCCGAGCGGGGAGCAACGCAGAATGTAACGTTTTTCGGGCCGTCAAAATTAACGCGCCGCGCAGGAATCCGTCGCCATCCGTCAAGCTTGTAATGCATGTCTATGGTGCTGGATTCCGTCGTAATCCGTCTTACAACGGAATCCAGCGCAGGATTCCGTCATGCTCTACTGAGCATGCCCAGCATGCTTGGCACGCCCACTGGGCTGTCCCAAACACAGACGGATCATGACTGATCCGTCAAAAAACGGACGCACAGCGGATGTAACGGACGCAACTGATCCGTTTTTTCACAGGATTCCTGTGAAAGGAATCCTGTGAAAAACACATCAGTTGCATCAGTTGACATCTTGAAAATGACTGATCCGTTGCTGACGGACCTGACGGATTGAAAACACAGGATGTGTGAACTTAGCCTAACTCTTATGTGTGATATTTCACTCTGAAGTGACTTTTTGCTCTAAAACGGTGCAAAAAAGGTGAAAGTGGAAAAATAACATCTTTAATTCTGTGCAAAACTCTTTAATGCCATTTTGAACAATTTAGTGCAAAAACAGTGAAAAATTCAAGAAAACCCCAGAGGTGATGAAGTGCAGGGCCATCTTCCATGCGCCGCCCGCTGTATATACTGGATATGGAGCTAGCACTGGGTGTCTAGGACAGGACCACAGCTGTGTGTAGGAAATGTACTGAACTTAAAGGGGTTTTCTCATCCCATGTTATGGATATTATGGAGAAGACTAGCATAGGCTGCAATACCGTATGTACAGTAAAGGCGGTCTGACTCCTCACAGGGCCTCAACTATCGCGAGAACGGTGAGGGGGGGGCATACACGTTTTCAGGCAGTAATGGCGGCTGCTGGGTTCGGTTGCCATGGCAACCAGGTTACAAGGCCGCGCTGCAGAGACGTCATATCACGTGACCCGGAAGTAAGCGGATCCGGGGCCGACGGTATGTGCCTGCGTTTGTATAATGTTGCTGGGATGTCACGGAATCCACGAGTGCCAGCTGTCTGCTCCCCTCCCAGCATGCCCTGCACGGGCAGGATGAGATTAGTTACTTAACAGCCGGCGCGCGTCTGTACGGAGTGCGGTGGGTGCCAATTCTCACCACTGGCGTTCCCGTAGCTGGGCTTTACCTCACCTTATACAGGAAGTTTTATCCACACGCAGCAGAGAAATGCCGCCTGGAAACGGCTCCAAGTGTGTTTGACACCCGGGAGCCGGATCCCACGGGCCCTCTTTCCTCTCCAGAGATGGCTGTATAGTAACAGCTGAATCCATCATTATCTGTTTGGGATCCATGCAATATTTTGGGAGGCGCCAAACGCCTTATTTTTCATGTTTATTTTAGATTGTATCCCTTCCTCCAGGAATCGGGGTCTTGCTCTGTGCCCACTTGTAAGAAGTCGTGTGATTGATCTGGAGACCCGCACTGATCTGCGATGATTAAAGGGCCAGCGCCAGTAATCAGCCAATACTACTCTGTCAATAAATAGATTCTTTGTTAGTCCTCATTGGTGACGGGGTGCTATTGTGGTGCGGGGGTCACATCCATGTTATTTGAATTCATTGTTAATGTTTAATTAATTTTTTTTTTTTTTATATAGAATGCCAGTAATCTACACAAGGTCCCACAACAATCCCAGCTCTGCTACATAAGTCTAAGCACGTAGGCACATTAGAAAACATGAGTGCCTGCTGTGACTTCAGGCAGAAACTGACTGAGCCGCAGCTGTGAGCACTGTCACTCAGTTTATCTGCTGTCATAACAAAGGCTATGTGCGCACGTGTGCGTATTGCATGCAGTTACGCTGCGATCTGCACCGCAGCGTAACTGCATGCGTCCTGCGTCCCCTGCACAGTCTATGGAGATTGTGCAGGAACCGTGCGCACGTGGCGTATTAGAATGTAGCGATTCGGCTGCTGCCCGAATCGCTGCCTTCTAAGAAGTGACATGTCACTTCTTTCGTGCGGTTTGCATGCTGTCTATAGGGAGAGGCAGCATGCAGAGCGCACGTTCTCTGCCGGCACCATGCGCTTCAGAACGGAGCTTTTCGGCTGCGCTCTGAAGCGCACCTTTTATGTGCGGTGCAGAGCGCACACGTGCGCACATAGCCTAAAGGTTCTCACAGTATCCCACGTGTGACTGCAGGTGAACTGACCTCAGTGACCTCATGTCAGGTGAACTCATTCAGTTTAACCCCTTCACGACCATGGACGGATATATCCGTCATGGAGCTTGTCCCGCTAAACCCTGCCCCCTGCTGCGGGCAGGCGGCGTTGATTGATCGGCACACATAGCTGTTTTCAACAGCTGACATGTGTGCCTACATGTTACGAGTGGAATCGCATTCCACCCATAACATTAACCCCTTACATCTCGCTGCCAAAGTCTGGCAGCGAGATGTATATACGCGCGGTGAAGATTTTCACTTACCGTCGCCCCCACCGGAAGTCACGTGAGTGATCACGTAACTTTCGGTGGTTGCCATCGTAGCACAGGGTCATGTGATGACGCCTGCAGCTATGACGTTTCACTTTCGTTTTCACCCGGCCCGGAGGCCAGGGCAGCAGGAAGTGACCGTATCTGCTGTTTACAGCTGTGTAGCTGTGATCAGCAGATAGATAAGAGCGATCGGATTGCTGATCCCTATAGCCCCCTAGGGGGACTAGTAAAATAAAAAAAAGTAAAAAGTTTTAAAAAATAAAAAAAACAACAAAAACCTAAAAGTTCAAATCACCCCCCTTTCCCCCCATTGAAAATTAAAGGGTTAAAAAATAAATAAATATACACATTTGTTATCGCCGCGTTCAGAAATGCCCGATCTATCAAAATATAAAATCAATTATTCTGATTGGTAAACGGCATAGTGGCAAAAAAATTCCAAACACCAAAATTACGTTTTTTGGTCCCCGCAAGTTTTACGCAAAATGCAATAACAGGCGATCAAAACGTAGCATCTGCGCAAAAATGGTACCATTAGAAACGTCAGCTTGAGACGCAAAAAATAAGCCGTCACTGAGCCATAGATCCCAAAAAATGAGAACTCTACGGGTTTCGAAAAATGGCACAAAACGTACGCCACTTTTATTGGACAAGCTTGTGAATTTTTTTTTAACCCCTTAGATACAAGTAAACCTATACATGTTTGGTGTCTACAAACTCACACCGACCTGAGGCATCATACCCACACATCAGTTTTACCATATAGTGAAAACTGTGAATAAAACATCCCAAAAACTATTGTGCCATCACACTTTTTTTGCAGTTTTTCCACACTTTTTTTTTGCTGCTTTCCAGTACACCGTATGGTAAAACTTATGGTTTCATTTAAAAGTACAACTTGTCCCGCAAAAAACAAGCCCTCATATGGCAAGATTGACGGAAAAATAAAAAAGTTACGGCTCTCGGAAGAAGGGGAGCAAAAAACAAAAACGCAAAAATGGAAAGTGCCCCGGGGCTGAAGGGGTTAATGAGACCTGCATATTCTGGCAGAAAACCGCATTTTTTTTTTTTTGCCAAGAGATGCAGATACGGTGCTGAAATTCATACACCAAATTCCTTCACCAATACTGCATCTCGTAGCAAAAAACACATCAACACACAATGTGGTTTTTGTTTGGCAGAAGATGCAGATTTGGTGTAGAAATTTCAGCACCAAATCTGCATCTCTTGGCAAAGAAATGCACAAAAACAGTTTTGATGCCGTTTTGGTGCGTTTTTCTGCCAGGAAATGCAAATTTGGTGCATAAATCTGGTGCAGACATTTCAGCACCAAAGTTGCATTTCCTGGCATGACTCTGCATCGAAACTGTGTCAAAACCGCTTTTGTGTGTTTTTTTGTTTTGTTTTTTTGCCAGAAGATGCAGATTTGTTATATAAATTTCAGCACCAAATCTGCATTTAGAGGCAGAAAAAGAACCCAGTTTTTTTCCCCAGGAGATGCAGGTCTGATTGAATTCGGTTCACCTGATGTGAGGTCACAGAGTTCAATCAGTTTACCTGATGTGAGGTCACAGAGTTCAATCAGTTCACCTGCGGTCACAGGTGGGGGAACCGTGGGAACCCTCCACTTTTGATCACAGTTAAACTCAGTAACGTCACTGCTCACACCTGTGGCCCAGTCACTCTCTGCCTGAAGCCGCAGCGGGCGGTCACGTTCTGTAATGTGCCAGCGCGCTGCGACTTTAGTATGTAGCAGAGCCGGGATCATCGTGTGACCTCGTGTGGATTTCGGCGGACATGAGGGTTTGGGGTTAATAAATTGGAGAAAGAGGTTGGGTTTTTTATATTTTACTTCAAATAAAGGATTTTTTTGGTGTTTTTTCTTTTCACTTACGGTATTAGTAATGCAGGGTGGGTCTCATGGATCCCTCCCCAATACTAATCTAGGGCTTAGTGGCAGCTGTGAGCTGTAATTAACTCCTTATATCACCCCACTTGCCACCCGCACCAGGGCAATCGGGATGAGCCTGGTAAAGTCCAAAGGATGCGACAGTTCTGGGCGGCTGCATGCTGCTATTTTTAGCTTTAGCAATAACCATAGGCCTCCCCAGCCTAAGTATACCATCCCACAGCTGTCGGGCTTTATCATGGCTGGGTATCAAAAAAGGGAGAGACTGGACGCAGTTTTTTGTAAATAATTTATTTAAAACCCAAACATCTGCGTGTTCGCCCATCTCCACGTGTGTATTTTACCTGTGGATTTTCTGCAGCTAATACAAGTTTATGGGGAAATTATGCACAGAAGATTTGTGTTCCCCCAAGAGAAATTGACATGCTGCGGATTGGAAAAACGCTCCACAGAGCAGTTTACGCAGCATAAAAAAGACTCACAGTCTACATGACATTTCTATTAATCCCATCTACTGTGCTTGTAACACAACGTTTTGGATGCAGTGTAAATATAGAGCAGCAAAAAGTTGAGTAAAACTGATTGTGTGAACGAACCCTTAGGCTATGTGCGCACGTGTGAGTAATTCATGCAGTTACGCTGCGCTTTGTAGCGCAGCGTAACTGCATGCGTCCTGCGTCCCCTGCACAGTCTATGGAGATTGTGCAGGGGCCGTGCGCACGTGGCGTCTTAGAGCGCAGCGCTTCGGCTGCTGCCGAAGCGCTGCGTTCAAGAAGTGACATGTCACTTCTTCCGTGCGCTTTGCCGGCAGCTCCTGCTCTGTCTATGGCAGGAGCTGCAGGCAGAGCGCACGTTCTCGCCGGCACCATGCGCTTCAGAACGGAGCTTTTCAGCTGCGCTCTGAAGCGCAAGTCCAAACAAACCCTATATTTCCCCGAGCAGACTTAGCTTTGAATATATTGCAGAGAAACTGCTGAAGTGGAGATCACTTGATAACTTTACAGGTGGATGGATGCCTGAGTCTTGTGCAAATGCTGATTGGGCTTTTGCTTCATGTTTAACCTTATATTTCTGGGGCATGATTTGTGGCGCTTACTTACATATATTGATCCTCCTGTCCTTAGTACAGCTTTTCTTACAGTTCTCCTATCCACAATATGGCTACTGATGGAAGAACATGTGACCAGACCTGTTCGTCTGCTCTTCCAGGTCACAAGCCTGGCACACAGGAAAGCTGCTTCTCCATTAGAGGGGGCTGATGAACAGATCTGCCCACACGATCCTCCACCAGCGGCCATTCTGAGGACATGACAGCTGTGTGAGGATGCCTGTACTAACTAACAATGTCAGGAAAGGACCTGAAATACCTATATTAATAAGTGCCCCAAAATCACTTTTCCGACACAATTGTTCATCTACAGATAAACTGAACAAAAAGCCCTTTAGAGGTTTAATTTTCCAATTACAAGCCGCCAGCGAGTGATGCCAGCGTTGACTGGATGCAGCAGTCATGTGCTGGCAGCTTGTAAACAAAGACCCCTGTACTGGACAGTTCCTTTAACTCCTTCCCGACCGGCCGATTTTTCGCTTTCCGTTTTTTTTTTCGCCATTCTTTTTCTGAGAGACGTAACTTTTTTATTTTTTAGTCAATATGGTCATGTGAGGGCTCATTTTTTGCGGAACAAGCTGTACTTTTAAATGAAACCATCAGTTTTACCATATAGTGTACTGGAAAACGGCAAAAAAATTCCAAATGCAGAAAAATTGCAAAAAAAGTGCAATAGCACTATTGTTTTTGAGATATTTTATTCACTGTGTTCACTATATGGTAAAACTGATGTGTGGGTGTGATGCCTCAGGTCAGTGCGAGTTCGTAGACACCAAACATGTATAGGTTTACTTTTATATAAGGGGTTAAAAAAAATCGGACAAACGTAGGTTTGTCCGAAAAAAGTGGCGCATGTTTTACGCCATATTCCGTGACCCGTAGCGTTCTCATTTTCCGGGATCTATGGCTCAGTAATGGCTTATTTTTTGCGTCTCGAGCTGACGTTTTTAACAGTACCATTTTTGCGCAGATGCTACGTTTTGATCGCCTCTTATTGCATTTTGCGCAAAAGTTGTGGCGACAAAAAAACCCATCGTTTTGGCGTTTGGAATTTTTTTGTCGCTACGCCGTATACTGATCAGATTAATTGATTTTATATTTTGATAGATCGGGCGTTTCTGAACGCGGCGATACCTAATGTGTGTATATTTTTTATTTTGTTAACCCTTTAATTTTCAATGGGGGGTGATTTGAACATTTAGGTTTTTTGTTTTTTTTTTTTATTTTTTAAAACTTTTTTTTAACTTTTTTTTTTTATTTTACTAGTCCCCTTAGGGGGCTATTGCGATCAGCAGTCCGATCGCTCTGCACTATCTGCAGATCACAGCTACATAGCTGTAAACAGCAGATACGCTCACTTTCTTTTTCACTGTGCCGCGGGCACAGCGAAAGTGAAAGCAATTCATGTGTAGTACAGGAGTCATCACATGACCCTGTGCTACCATGACAACTACCGGAAGTCACCTGATCGCGTCACGTGACTTCCGGTATCGGGCGGTAAGTAAAAGTTTGACAGCGCCATTTAAGGGGTTAAACGGCATGAGCAGATAACGATTCTGCTCGTTCCAAGCAGGCACACATCTCAGCTGTGAAAATCAGCTGAGATGTGCGCCGATCGCAGCATGCTGCCGCCGGCAGACCGCGGGCAGTAACGTTATGACCGCTAGGACGTAATTTTACTGCGGTCGTTAAGGGGTTAAACATTAAGACAAGTATAGAAAACTAGCTGTACTACCCGGCTTCGTCCGGGTTAATAACTGTTGTTAACAAAATAGAATGTATTAACAGAAATGTATTCTGCACACAAAAGCCATAAAGCAAATAGATAGCAATGTAATTATTAAAAGGCAAAAACTAAGCTAATAGAAGCATTTCACAACATATATTTCAACACCACAGATATTCCACACAGATTTAACTAAATTGGCCAAGTAATGTGCTCCGTCTGTCTCTTTCCCCATCTATCTCTTTCCCCATCTGCCTGTCTCTGTCTTTTTGTCTGTCTCTATCTCTCTGTTTCTTTCCCCATCTGTCTCTTTCTAGGTCTGTCTTTCCCAGGTCTGTCTCTTTCTAGGTCTGTTTCTTTCCCCGTCTCTTTGTCTGTGTCTTTTCCTGTCTATCTGTCTCTTTCCTTGTCTGTCTGTATTTCCCCGTCTGTCTCTATCAAGGTCTGTTTCTTTCCCCGTCTGTCAAGGTCTGTGTCATTCCCCATCTATCTTTGTCTGTCTCTCTGGTTGTCTCCTCCTTCCCTGTCTGCCTGTCTCTGTCTGCATGTCCGTCTGTCTCTTTCCAGGTCTGTCTCTTTCCAGGTCTGTCTCTTTCCAGGTCTGTCTCTTTCCAGGTCTGTCTCTTTCCAGGTCTGTCTCTTTCCAGGTCTGTCTCTTTCCAGGTCTGTCTCTTTCCAGGTCTGTCTCTTTCCAGGTCTGTCTCTTTCCAGGTCTGTCTCTTTCCAGGTCTGTATTCGTCTCCCCACTGACATCTTATTACCTCACATATAAGCTTCTTATACTATGAATGTCTTTTGTTCCTATAGCAACCAATCACAGCTATAAACTAATAACCTGTAGTTCCAGGCTCCATTTACTTTTTTTGGAGAGTAACTGGAAAGCGCGGGGTTACATTTTCCTGTCAAAACATAGTTACGATGTTCCCTGGGTCACATGAGGCGTCTGTGCAAAATTTCATGACTGTAAATGCGACGGTGCGGACACACTTTTCGTTTCACTTTTTCCCCATTATGTAGATAGGGGCAAAATTGATTGGTAAATTGGAATGCGCGGGGTTAAAATTTCGCCTCACAATATAGCCTATGACGCTCTCGGGGTCCAGACGTGTGAGTGTGCATAATTTTGTGGCTGTAGCTGCGACGGTGCAGATGCTAATCCCGGACATACACACATACGTATACATACATACACACATTCAGCTTTATATATTAGATGAATTTTCATAGAATGTATTGATATAAAATCTATGAGGCTTTTTTTTCCTTTGATTTGAGGTTACATCTGTACCTAGAGTATGATAATTAAACATGTTCTGTTTTCTCAAATGATTCAGTTGTTTTCTTGATGAATAGTTTCCCGACAAGGTATTTCACAATCCAAACTGCATACATTATTAATTAGATCACTTAGACCTGATGAAGCTGGTGTACTTTGAAAATCTTTCCAAATAGGGCTGTATTTTGACAGTTTTTTTCCCTTTAATATCGAAATGAGCATATTATGCGTCCAGTTTTCTTATAAAATAGTTACTTAAAAAATGATTATTTCTATATCAGGATTATACAGCCAGGCTGATGTGGATTGTCATAGTAAGTACACTGGCCTCATCAGCACTAACAAACACACTGACCGGCGGCACTATACGACCACCGATCAGTAAACGGTTACTGATCAGCAGTCCTTTGTTTATACAGGTAGACCAAAGCCAATGATGCACCCTGAGCGATGTTTGCTAGGTCGCTCAGTGCACATAGGCTGCCGAAGTTCTTTGCGGCATGAATCCTGTTCACTCACGATGACATGACACTGAGAACAATGTATTTTTTTTTTATGCTACATAAAAGATAATCTCTCTTGATGGACTGGCTCCCTGTTTACACAGCAAGATAATTGTGAACGAGTGGTTTTAACAACATTGATTCGCGATCATGCAGTGTAAATGCCTGTTAAAGGGGTGGTCCGAAACTAAATTTTATTTTCCTCCTAAAAATGTATCTAATGTCATAATCTAATCCAGTGACGGGTGACACTGTTCTTTACTTACAATGTGCAATGACTGTGTTCTCTCCTACTACCATCTCGTCACTTCTGATTAGAGCCAGCAAGGGAGTGCACTGTCACTGTGCACTGACAAGAACAGAATCTACTGAGCATCTGTTGGAATTGACAACTGACGCATAGATGAGCCTAGCCCATTAAACAGATGCAACTGGTTACCCTTCGTTTCAAGGAGGGAGGAAGATGCTACAGCCCCTGCTCCCTGATGACAACTCTGAGTTTCCCAGCATGCACTATGGTCAAAAAGGAAATGGTAGAAAAAAAAGAAAAGCAATTACTTAGAGTAGTGATGTAAGGATAGGATATTTTTAATTAAAGTAGAAAAAAAATATTAGATTATGACAATAATTTAGGAGGAAAATGAAATTTAGTTTCGGATCATCCCTTTAAGATTTCTTTTTATAAGTATTCAGTTTGTATTGTGGTATCTGGCGATGGATCTGCCTTCGTGTAACTCAGTTTGTATTGTGGTATGTGGTGATGGATCTGCTTTGATGTAACACTAATAATATAAATGTGGTCATGTGTCATGTCTGAATAATTGCGTCATCCATGATTATTCTATTTTTCTAGACTAAATGACCCTGCCAAGGAACACCAGCTCCCAGTACATCTCTGATGTCGCTCATCGTAGACCTTCACTCTGCTGCGAAGCGTCATCTTAAAGGATGCAAAAGGTCGTTTGCTCTGAGACTTGCTGCTGAAATCCTGGCAGTGGATTGTGGCCTCAAGCAATGCTTCCTTTATGACTTGGGTGCAGAGGATGTCCTGAAAATCCAGAGATATGTTATCGAGCTTCATCAGATTGGTTTAATAGTAGGGCCATTACACATTCTTAGCATAGCAGAAACGGTGCTTATCATTAATGTGCCCAGGGCGGTCTCTTACTTGGCGAAGCTTATAGACAGTGGTGAGTTACATGTAATTGATGTTTCTGCTACACTCAAGCATCCCAGAATGTGTGCTCAAGATCGTCTTCTGACCATACAGTCCCAACTTTCAGACCTCCTGACACATTTAACATCTTACCGGAGTGATCTTCCAGGATCCATATCTATAGCAGACCTCCCTTGTCCTGAATGGAATCTCTGCACCATATTTGGTTTCCTCCTACGTTACCCCGCCGTCTACTGGTTTGACACTGCTAAGAACTTTGAGAATTGTTTGCCTTTTACACCACTGAAGCGTGTCACTGTAGAGACTACATGTTGTAAAATAGGACTCGATAAACTGCAGGTTTATTCTTTCACTGTTCCAGAGTCTGTATACCAAACTCTGCAGCCGCTCCTACAGGCCTGGACCGAGAGTTTACAGCACACGTTCAATGGACAATGTTACTTTACAGGCCTTGAAATTATTATCGAAACCGTGACACTACCAGCTGTCGCTCTCTGACGGAACAGCATTAGAGACTAAAGGTCCCCACACATCCGCATCTTTGTGTAGTTCCGTGCACTGTAACACTATATATTTTTAATGTCTATGTTGTATGTCTATCATTTTTTGCATCTAATCTTAAATAAAAACTTTCTATTCATAATATGTGGAATTACTCCAGTCTTTTTCTTGAAAACAAAGGTCCCCATACATGTTGGCTGAACTCACTGCTATCAATGTGTTTGGCCCACAGATGACATAGGAGGGAGATTAGGATCTGATTTTGGACTCCTGATCCTTTTGATCTCTAATGAGCAGCTGAGTGATGAGCTCAATTGCAGCATTGGGGTCCTGGGTTCAAATCCCACCAAGGCCACCATCTGCCAGGAGTCTGTATGTTCTACCACTGTTTGTGAGTTTCCTCCCCTACTCCAAATTCATACTGATAGAGAATTTAGATTATGAGCCTCAATGGGGGCCGTAATGTTAGTGTCCGGAAAGTGCTATATAAGTAAGCTGAATAAATAAATAAGAGATAAGCCATCATGAGAGATGTATGGCAATGGTTCTCATAGAGAACGCACAAACGCTTGGCCAGATGAGCGCTTCTATTTATGGAAGAGATGGGCGAGGTAGTTGCCGGCCAAACCAACGTTGGGCCAACAGTTGTCTACAACATTGGTGACTATAGTTCTCTGCGTGGAAAAGCTTGGGCTGTCATGACTTAAGGCCCCGTCACACACAGAGATAAATCTTTGGCAGATCTGTGGTTGCAGGGAAATCATGGACATATTGTTCCATTTGTACACAGCCACAAACCTGACACTGATTGTCCACAATTTCACTGCAACCACAGATCTGCCAAAGATTTATCTCTGTGTGTGACAGGGCCTTTAGAATGTGTAGTTTGTAAACCTAAAGAGAAACTATCATGTGGGACATGTTATCTGATCTGCAGGAAGAATTTTTTAGAGCAGGATTAGCTGATCAGATTGGTATACATTTGTTTATGGTAAAGATTCAGTAAAACTTGCATTTTTTTCATTGAAATCACTGAAGTTTGTATATTTGTGCAGTGGGCAGCCCTATTCAGTGATTGATAGTCGCTCTTATTTGACTTTGCATGTAGTGATAGCTGTCAATCACTGAATAGGACCACTTATTGGAACTTTTCAAACAAACATATATCATTCTGCTCAGTTTCACCGTGTGTATATTGTGCTATCCACAGATCTGTAACGTTTTACATACAGTATAGCTTCCTTTAACCCCTTTTGACATTTGAAATACCTATACGTCATGGTTTGGGAAGGGGTTCCTGACTGATGACATATATGTACGTCTTGGTGATCTTGCGGGGACCGTGTTTTCTTGAAGTACTTATACTAGAGTTTTTTCTACTGTATAGAATTATGATTAGTGTAATTTAGTTGCAGTCGCTCAGTAATTGTTTTTGCGGTTCGTTTAATAAGTTTGTTTTTTCTTTTATCAAATTTTTATATTTTTTATTTCCTTTTTTTTTTCCTTCAATGCTTTTCTGCTATTCCTTTTTTTTCTTTCTATATTCTAATAATAAAAACACACCTATCTCAGTAATGGGAAAGTCTTCACTGAATACAGATTTGACCTCAGAATTGAGAATTTTGATAATGACTGATCAATTCTGGCAGAGAAAAAAGCAAACGTATCTGATCAGATATATTACAAAGTTTCTTCATGTGTACTATTGATTTTTTAATTAAAATGAATAAATGTCGGTTATGCTTTAAGAATTAAAACACTAATTGACATATTTTTGGTTGTTGCCCTTTTCTCTCCAATCCCCTCACTCTTTAAAAAAAGTTATGAAAAATAACTTTTTTTTTTTTTTAGTGGAAGTGCAGTGACCAAACAATGACAATTCTGGCATTTAAATTTTTAAATTTATATTTTCATAGGTTATCATAGGTTGATCAAGGTGGTAGTGTCAAGGGCCCCCAGATGCCATGAAAACACATACGTAGTTCAATCTTGAGAAGGGGTTTGGACGAATCTGAAAAGCGTAAATAAAAGCCTCCACACCACCACACGCGGAACCACTCCTCTTTCCTAGCAGTGCTGTCAATCTCCTAATGGTAACACATTAGCAAACTGCAGTTGCATCATAGAGGTGAGGCAATAGGAGCTCCATTAAGACGCTGCGTGAAACTTGTATCAAAGTGTGGGGAATGGATGGGGTGTAATTCTCTCTTCTCAACTGGGTCTGTACTCGCACTTTTACTTTGATAACTTTACACATCTTGGATTCTGTCAAACAGCTTCATCAAGTAGTCATCTGGAATGGCTTCCAATGAACAGGTATGCCTCGTCAAGAGTTCATTTATGAAATCTCTGGCCTTCAGAAAGTGTTTGTGGTCATCAAGTGTGTTTTGCAGAGACAGTGTTCCTTTTCATTCTGGACTGATCTTTCTTGCCTAATTCACGGGTAAAATCTGTTTAGTAAATACAGACTTTCCGATTATCAAAGATATGTAGATGATATGTGTTGCTCATAAAGTTCTATGGATAATTGTAATGGACCATTCGGAAACTTGCAGCACAATATTTATGCCTGCCTCTAGATCTCGTCCCCCCTTCTCCTCTCTCCAAATTTTAAAACCATTAATTAATCCTCTATCTCAATAATGTGAAAAACTGTCTTTACTAAATAGAGCTTTCATCCATGAATTGCGTGTGAAATATAAATCCTAATGGTGAAAAAAGCAGAGCTCTGATAAAATCTATCACAAAATTGCTTATTTTCATATGCATTATTGAGCTACGGAAAGAAAGACTTGAAGGTCAGTATAATGCAAGTGTCCTTGCACTATCCCGCTTTCACCACCCAGCAGGGACGCTGATGTACTTACAAGTGCAGCTCGTCTGCTCACTCCCCTGCTCTTTACCCTGTCTCCATGTTTTTGGGCCTGCGAACGTCACGCAGGTCTCCTGGCAATGTCCTTAGGGCGCGTGCAAGTGCTCTCTGCCTCTTAAAAGGGCAGCGCACACAGAAAGTGTTCCTCAGTCTATGGCTGAGAGGCGCTGGGTATTTAAGGCACCTTCCCCTGTAGAGAGGTGCCTCAGCAATTAAGTTCCTGGTGAGCTTGATCCCGCTAGTACACTAGTTGCTGTCTGCCCTTTGTCTGTGTACCTTAACCAGTCCTGTTCGTGTCCTGTACCTGAATCCGTCTTGCCTGGCTCCTGAATGTTGAATGTATTCCGTCCAGACAGCCTCCACTACCTACTTTGCCTGCCTGCCGTCCCTACCTGCGTTTCTGACCCTTGGGTCAGCTGCTGCAGTCCCGGGGATTTCCCTGTAGCAGTAGCTGGTGTTTACCCGCAGCCCAGTCAATCCTCACTATCAGAGGCTCTGATGAAAACCTGGTAAACATCTAGTCACACCCCTTTAGGGCACGTAGCAGGTCTACACCCATCATGATAGTCAATCTGGAAAATTGCAAGAACTTTCAAAGCATCCTCAAGTGCAGTAATGAAAACCATCAATCGCTGTGATGAAACTGGCTCTTGACTACCCCAAGAAAGAAAGACCAACACTTACCTCTGCTGCAGAGGATTAGTTTATCAGAGTTTTCAGGTTCAGAAACTGTAAATTGACGGCACTTCAGATGACAGTACTCATAAATAATGCAGAGACATCAAGCAGCAGACACATCCAATCATCAACTGTTCAGATGAGACTGCAATAGGCATGATTTTATGTTTGACTTTTTGCAAAGAAGCCACTACTGAGGACTTCAAACAAGAAAAAGAGCAAAACTAGGCCTGGACATTAGATCAGTGGAAATCTGTACTGTGCTTTGAGGAGTCAAAATTTGCAATTTTTGGTACAAACTGCCATGTACTGTATTCTTGAGACGCAGAAAAGATGGGAGATGGTGTCTATATGTCTTGTGATACCACCATGAAGCATGGGTAGGAGGTGTGATTGCTGGTGACACTATTGAGTTATTTCAAATTTAAGGTACACTTATTCAGCATGGCAACCATAGCATTCCCCGACGACATGCTATCCTGTCTGATTTGTGTTATGTGGGACCCACTTTTGTGCTGCAACAAAGCAACGACTCACAACACACCTCTAGGGTATGTAAAGGCTATGTGTTCAAGAATGAGATGGATGGAGTGCTGCGTCAGATGACATGACCTCTACAATTACCATACATCAATCCACTTGAGATGGTTTGGAATAAGTTAAATTGCAGAGAGGAGGCAAAGCAGCCAACAAATGCTGAGCACCTCTTGGAACTTCTTCAGGACTGTTGAAAAGCCATTCCAGGTAACTACCTGATGACGTGCTTGAGAGAATGCTAAGGGAATATAAAGTTTAGCACATATTCTGGTTTCATACTGTTTTAGGCTATGTGTCCACGTTGCTTTTTACCTGCTTTTTTGCTGCTTTTTCAACTGCAGCGTTTAATGGCAAAATAGATGTACTCTGCTTTTCAAGCAAAGTCTATGGGAATTTGGGTTTCTTGTGCCCACTATGCAGTTCAAACTGCAGCCTTTTTGTGGCAGAACTTTGGACAAAAACTCAGCTTTGCAGTGCAAAACCCAAATGGCAAAAACAATTGACATGTCAATTGTTTTTGCCATTTGCGTTTTGAACTGCAAAGCAGAGTTTTTGACCAAATTTCTGCTAGAAAAAGGCTGCAGTTTGAACTGCATAGTGGGCACAAGAAACCCAAATTCCCATAGACTTTGCTTGAAAAGCAGAGCACATCTATTTTGCCATTACACGCTGCAGTTGAAAAAGCAGGTAAAAAGCAGGTAAAAAGCAACGTGGACACATAGCCTTACTCGTTTCCACTTGTGTTCCCTCATTGTTTTGCTGACTTAAGTCTGAATCTACAATGTGCACATTCCAGAAAGAACAGGGAACACTATGGCATGAACAGGTGTGTCCAAACTTTGTATTTGTACTATAACAATACAATACCAGTCATATGTGTTCCCCTGTCACCGGTAAATTGTCTTGTTTTAGTATTGGTATTTCCTTACATTTTTCCTGCTTATATCCTTTATGACACACTATTATAATATTCTGTTACATACAGTGCCTTGCAAAAGTATTCTGCCCCCTTGATTTTTTTCAACCTTTTTCCACATTTCAGGCTTCAAACATAAAGATAAAAATTTAAATTTTTACGGTGAAGAATCAACAACAAGTGGGACACAATTGTGAAGTTGAACAAAATTTATTGCTTATTTTAAACTTTTTTAAAAATAAAAAACTGAAAATTGGGGCGTGCAATATTATTCGGCCCCTTTACTTTCAGTGCAGCAAACTCACTGCAGAAGTTCATTGAGGATCTCTGAATGATCTAATGTTGTCCTAAATGACTGATGATGATGATGAAATCCACTTGTGTATAATGAAGTCTCCATATAAATGCACCTGTTCTGTGATAGTCTCAGAGTTCTGTTTACAGCACATAGAGCATCATGAAGACCAAGGAACACAACAGGCACGTCCGTGATACTGTTGTGGAGAAGTTTAAAGCCGGATTTGGTTACAAACAGATTTCCACAACTTTAAACATCCCAAGCGATCATATTGAAATGAAAGGAGTATCATACCACTGCAAATCTACCAAGACCCGGCCGTCCATCCAAACTTTCATCTCAAACAAGGAGAAGACTGATCAGAGATGCAGCCAAGAGGCCCATGATCACTGTGGATGAACTGCAGAGATCTAAAACTGAGGTGGGAGAGTCTGTCCATAGGACAACAATCAGTCGTACACTGCACAAATCTGGTCTTTATGGAAGAGTGGCAAGGAAAAAGCCATTTCTCAAAGATATCCATATAAAGTGTTGTTTAAAGTTTGCCACAAGCCACCTGGCAGACACACCAAACATGTGGAAGAAGGTGCTCTGGTCAGATGAAATCAAAGTCAAACTTTTTGGGCACAATGCCAAATGATATGTTTGGTGTAAAAGCAACACAGCTCATCACCCTGAACACACCATCCCCACTGTCAAACATAGTGGTGGCAGCATCATGGCTTGGGCCTGCTTTTCTTCAGCAGGGACAGGGAATATGGCTAAAATTGATGGGAAGATGGATGGAGCCAAATACAGGACCATTTTTTAAGAAAACCTGTTGGAATCTGCAAAAGACCTGAGACTGGAACGGAGATTTGTCTTCCAACAAGACAATGATCTCAAACATAAAGCAAAATCTACAAAGGAATGATTCACAAATAAACGTATCCAGGTGTAAAGGCCGTTTTACACGCTGCGATATTGTGACAGATATCGCTAGCGTGGGTACCCGCCCCCATCGGTTATGCGACATGGGCAAATCGCTGCCCGTGGCGCACAACATCGCCCAGACCCGTCACACTACTTACTTGCCCTGCGACGTCGCTGTGACCGGCGAACCGCCTCCTTTCTAAGGGGGAGGTTCGTTCAGCGTCACAGCGACGTCACAGCTGCGTCACTGATCCGCCGCCCAATAGAAGCGGAGGGGCGTAACATCCCGCCCACCTCCTTCCTTCCGCATGGCGGGTGGGAGGCAGGTAAGGAGAGGTTCCTCCTTCCTGCGGTGTCACACATACCGATGTGTGCTGCCGCAGGAACGAGGAACAACTTTGTTACTGCTGCAGCAACGATATTCGAGAATGGACCCCCATGTCACCGATGAGCGATTTTGCACGTTTTTGCAACGATGCAAAATCGCTCAAAGGTGTCACACGCAATGGCATCGCTAAAGCGACCGGATGTGCGTCACAAATTCCGTGACCCCAACGAGTTCGCTTGAGCGATGTCGCAGCGTGTAAAGCGGCCTTTAGAATGGCCAAGTCAAAGTCCAGACCTGAATCCAATCGAGAATCTGTGGAAAGAGCTGAAACTGCTGTTCACACACGCTCTCCATCCAACCTCACTCAGCTCGAGCTATTTGTAAAGGAAGAATGGGCAAGAATTTCAGTCTCTCAATGTGCAAAACTGATAGACACATACCCAAAGCGACTTGCAGCTGTAATCGCAGCAAAAGATGGCGCTACTTAAAGGGGCCGAATAATATTGCACGCCCCAATTTTCAGTTATTTTTTTAAAAGTTTAAAATAAGCAATAAATATCGTTGAACTTAACAATTGTGTCCCACTTGTTGTTGATTCTTCACCATTAATTTTTTATCTTTATGTTTGAAGCCTGAAATGTGGGAAAAGGTTGAAAAATTCAAGGGGGTCGAATACTTTCGCAAGGCACTGTACCTACTTACTTCTGTAGATGTCATTATTATTATTGTGCCACAGCGGAGTTCATAGACAGATATGTACGGGAGTGTAGTGAGTCTAGACCTTGTTAGATGAGAGGAATTGGGAAGAAGACTGTTATGTAACCTCAGTGATCATGTATCAGCATAATACAGCTCACACTGGTTTATATTTTTAAAGTATAATAAAGGGCCTTTTATACATCTCCTTTATTATAAGACATTGTACCTTCACTAATACCATTTTTCTTCCATAAGGCACTTTATTATGTTGCAAGTACACCTCTGTTCACATTACAAAAGGCAAAGGTAAATACAACACTGAACATTTCTTCTTAAAAAATATTTATATGCCTATACATTTACATATAATTAAAAAAATAGTAACAAAACCAAAAACTGTCCATGAACATTAATGAACCAATGCAGTTACCCAATAAACCTGAGGTAGGTGAATATTTCAGTGCATATAATTTTGTAAGTGACTGGAGAAAAAGAACGTCATCGCTACAGCCAATATCACAACAAAGACTGGAATCCAGAAACAGCAGCGTCGCTGTGGAAAGAGAAGACACTGAGAAATCAGTCACTTAGGTTAGCCACCAAGAAAAATTATATTATTCAATTGATTCATTGCTTGGCTATGAAAATCTGCAAAACCCAACAGTGTATTATCGTGCCATGACCCAGACACCCACACTATGGCTCTTACTTTCCTAATGTTGTGGGAATTACAATCTTCATATGAATTTTAAAATTGGCCCAAATTAAAAGTTACATTTTTCAGTGTACTTAGATCGCCACCTTTTTTTCAGAAATGTTATATTGTATTTCTTACCTTCTAAATGTAAAGTTAAGCAACTGTCTACATAGCGCTAATTAAAAATGATCTACCATTTTTCGGCGGCATAGTGTCTATGTCTAGCTTATCACTTTTACTTAAATGGTTCAAGTCGGTCAGAACGCCTGGTGCTGGTTCTGATTATTCTGCTTCCATTCCTTCCATTCAGTAGTGGAAGGGGAGAGGTCTGTACACAGATATGCCGTGGAGAGGGGAGAAAGTATATTGGGGTAGGAAGAGAAAGCTGACTATAGACAGGTAGGAAAGCATAGTATTGGAGATGTGCAAATACACAAAAAAAGGAAAGGAAGACGGCAGCACCCTGCATACACAGACTTTGCACCCAGCCTATATCACTAAGGCCCCCTTCACACATCTGTGTCTCTGGTACGTGTTACATCCGTTTTCACACATAACTGAGGCACGGGCACATGTAAACCCATTAAAATCAATGCTCCGTGTGGAGCATACGTGTGTGCCACACGTAGACATGTCCGTTTTTCTCCGGCAGCATGGGTGTCACACAGACTGCACAGATGTGATCAGTGTGACACGTACCGGAGAAAACTAAGTTTTTGTGAAATAAAATTAATTTCTATACCCACCTTCTCCAGCACTGCTGTCTCTTCCGCTGCTGTCTCTGCTTCCGACACCCGCTCATTATGCTCATCGTATATTCACTGCACTTCGTCAGGAAGCAGCAGCAGCGGAGACCGAAGAGCGGAAGAGCCCAGCACCACGGACTTTGAACTGCCTCTACCTTCTGAATGTACTTTATAAAATGTAGAGCCCAAAACTGGATCCCATATTCCAGATGTGGCCTCACAAGTGATTTATAGTTGGGTAACAATACGTTGAGATCACAGGATCTAATTTCTCTTTTTATACACCCTAAAATCTTGTTTGCTTTAGCAGCTGCTGCTTGACATTGAGTGCTGCTGCTCAGCTTATTTGTAATGAGAATACCCAAGTCCTTCTCCTGTTGAATGTATATGCAACAATAAGATTACTCCGTCCTAGGTGCATTACTTTACATTTATCAACATTACATCTCATTTGCCAAGTGTTTGTCCATTTCAACATCATATCCAGATCATTTTGTAATATTGTATTATCAAGGTCAGTTTTTAACCCCTTCACGACCGGCCGATTTTTCGCTTTCCGTTTTTTTTTCGCCATTCTTTTTCTAAGAGACGTAACTTTTTTATTTTTCAGTCAATATGGTCATGTGAGGGCTCATTTTTGGCGGAACGAGCTGTACTTTTCAATGAAACCATAGGTTTTACCATATAGTGTACTGGAAAATGGCAAAAAAATTCCAAATGCAGAAAAATTGCAAAAAACGTGCGATAGCACTATTGTTTTTGAGATATTTTATTCACTGTGTTCACTGTATGGTAAAACTGATGTGTGGGTGTGATGCCTCAGGTCAGTGCGAGTTCGTAGACACCAAACATGTATAGGTTTACTTTTATATAAGGGGTTAAAAAAAATTCGGAAGTTTGTCTGAAAAAAGTGGCGCACGTTTTACGCCATATTCCGTGACCCGTAGTGTTCTCATTTTTCGGGATCTATGGCTCAGTGATGGCTTATTTTTTGCGACTCGAGCTGACGTTTTTAACGGTACCATTTTTGCGCAGATGCTACGTTTTGATCGCCTGTTATTGCATTTTGCTCAAAAGTTGTGGTGACAAAAAAACGTCATTTTGGCGTTTGAAATTTTTTGCCGCTATGCCGTTTACTGATCAGATTAATTGATTTTATATTTTGATAGATCAGGCGTTTCTGAACGCGGCGATACCAAATGTGTGTATATTTTTTATTTTTTTAACCCTTTAATTTTCAATGGGGCGAAAGGGGGGTGCTTTTATGTCTTTGTTTTTTTTTAATTTTTTAAAACTTTTTTTTTTACTTCTTTTTTTTTATTTTACTAGTCCCCCTAGGGGGCTATTGCGATCAGCAGTCCGATCGCTCTGCACTATCTGCTGATCACAGCTACACAGCTGTAAACAGCAGATACGTGCCCTTTCTGCTTCCCTGGCCTCCGTGGAAAGCGAAAGTGAAAGTAGTTCATGTCTAGCACAGGAGTCATCACATGACCCTGTGCTACCATGACAACCATCGGAAGTCACGTGTTCATGTCAAGTAAAACTTTACCGCGATCAAGTTTATAATGCCGCTGTCACATATTGACAGCGCCATTAAAGGGGTTAAACGGCACGAGCAGATAACGATTCTGCTCGTGCCTAGCAGGCACACATCTCAGCTGTGAAAATCAGCTGAGATGTGTGCCGATCGGAGCATGCTGCTGCCAGGAGACCGCGGGCAGTAACGTTATGACCGCTAGGACGTAATTTTACGGCCCGCGGTCGTTAAGAGGTTAATATCCTACATAGTTTGGTGTCGTCAGCAAAGACTGACACTTTACTATCAATCCCATCCACAAGGTTATTAATAAAGAGATTAAAAAGAACCTGTTCTAGCACAGATCACAGAGAAAGTGTAGTGGATTTTCTGCTGCATATTTGGTTGTGGAAAATCTACTGCATTTTAGATATAGATATAAATTACCTAATTATTTATATGATCTAATTAAAGGGAATCTGTCAGCTCACGCACCTGCTAGTCCGGACATGCCTCCTCTAATAAGCAGCTCACTGTCAATAGATAATGTAAACAGAAGTCTGTGATGTGGGTGGGGTTAGTTTTCTGAGCTCTGCTACATCTAAAAACTCTGTGTCCCAACTGCTGCACCCAGTAAACTGCTTTCCTATAGTATTCTGCTCTCAGATGACATAGCAAAATCTTAATGACAGATTAATTTTTAGAGAGTGGTATGCTCTTGAAATGTGTTATTAACTGTTAATAAAATTAAATAATAAAAACAACCTTTGTATAGACTATAGGTCTACCAGTTTTGAGCCACAATCCATACTGAATCCACATTGATGGAATACATCTCACAGGAGAAAGGATGAGGTGCTGTCATATTTACAATAGTGTAAATATACTAGCACGAGCCTATGAACTAAGCAGTCACCAAAAGGCTAATCAGGGCATGAAGGGTCCTTTTACTAGTAACTTAAAGGAGCACTGCTTCTATTTCTCTGATTTCGCTATTGTATATTTGTTTTGAATATGTTATCCACATGTGCTATAAATTGTTGCGGTTTTGTGGTGGAGAATTGGCATAAGGCCTAAGCCACACGGCATGAAAATCGGTGCGAGTGGAGGGCGATAAAACATCGCTTTCCACTCGGACCAATTCTAGCCTGTGTGTCAGCTCACATGAGCGCTTATTTTCTCAGCCCTAATCGGACCGAGAAAACAATCGCAGCATGCTGCGATTGTAATGCGAGACTCTTTCTCTCGCACCCATTCAAGTCTATGGGGCAAGAGAAAAATCACACTGCACTCGCATTACACCGGTGTACCGCGAGTGCAGGGCGAGAATCGCAATAGCCGGCTACGGAGGAGAGAGGGAGATAAATCCCTCCCTTCCCTCCGCAGAGCCGGCCCGCCCCCCGCAGCTGATGTCCGCTCGCACAGTGGGACCTCAGTCGCAGGGACACTCACATGCCACTCCTGCTGTACTGCCAGCGTGAGCCAAGTCTCATGCGAGGATCGCACTAGTGCCCCGTGTGGCCCTGGCCTTACATATCGGACAAGTTTAGACCCTGCCTCTAAGAGCCGTGTAATCATTACCAATACCATAAGCTTTCCTGACCTCACATGACAGTAGCCAAATCTTCATAACAGATTCGGTTACAATTTGTAACCACCTGTAATAAATTTACCTTTGGTTTTCGTCTGGATAGTCCCTTGAGCTCCTCTCGACACTGCTTCAATTTTCTCTGACAAGACTGGTATTCTTCAGTGATTAGCTCGAGTTCAGCCTTCAGACCGGCACACTGGGAAACACAAGTAACACCAATAAGAGTATATTCACACAAGGCAGATTTATTGAAGACATTTCTGAGAATAAAATCTGTTTTATTCATGAAAATGAGAGTTTTTTCATCATGCACGTGAATTTTTGCAAACCCTTGCAGAAAAATAGGACAGGTTCATTCATTGCTGCAACAGTCACCTGCTAACGTGATGAGGTAATAGAAGCCCACAACTAAAAATCTTTAGACGATGTACTGAATATAATTAGATACATTTAAAAACTCCTGGCAAGTATAGTGATAATAGCTCAATTTAGAAAGATACTAAAGTAAGGGCTCTATGATGTTTCACTATTTGACAGCACTGTGAGGCTTCCTGCTTATCACCTGGGAGATATCACTATGTCTGGGGAGATTGGGAGTGTGTAACATGTTATCTTCATTCTGATGGCCCTAGATAAGAAGAGTAAAGGCCCAGTCACACTAAACAACTTACCAGCGATCCCAACAACAATACCAGCGATCCCTATCAGGTTGTAAGTTGCTAGGAGGTCGCTGGTGAGATGTCACACTTAAGGCCCCGTCACACTAAGCAACATCGCTAGCAACATCGCTGCTAACGAACAACTTTTGTGACGTTGCTAGCGATGTTGCTGTGTGTGACATCCAGCAACAACCTGGCCCCTGCTGTGAGGTCGTTGGTTGTTGCTGAATGTCCTGGGCCATTTTTTAGTTGTTGCTGTCCTGCTGTGAAGCACAGATCGCTGTGTGTGACAGCGAGACAGCAACAACTAAATGTGCAGTGAGCAGGAGCCGGCTTCTGCGGAGGCTGGTAACCAATGTAAACATCGGGTAACCAAGAAGCCCTGTCCTTGGTTACCCGATATTTACCTTTGTTACCAGCCTCCGCCGCTCTCACTGTCAGTGCCGGCTCCTGCTCTGTGCACATTTAGCTGCAGCACACATCGGGTAATTAACCCCATGTGTGCTGTAACTAGGAGAGCAGGGAGCCAGCGCTAAGTGATGTGCGCTGCTCCCTGCTCTGTGCACATTTAGCTGCAGCACACATCGGGTAATTAACCCGATGTGTGCTGTAACTAGGAGAGCAAGGAGCCAGCGCTCAGTGTGCGCTGCTCCCTGCTCTCTGCACGTGTAGCTGCGTGCACTGGTAACCAAGGTAAATATCGGGTTGGTTACCCGATATTTACCTTAGTTACCAAGCACAGCATCTTCCACGCGGCGCTGGGGGCTGGTCACTGGTTGCTGGTGAGCTCACCAGCAACTCGTGTAGCCACGCTCCAGCGATCCCTGCCAGGTCAGGTTGCTGGTGGGATCGCTGGAGCGTCACAGTGTGACATCTCACCAGCAACCTCCTAGCAACTTACCAGCGATCCCTATCGTTGTTGGGATCGCTGGTAAGTTGCTTAGTGTGACTGGACCTTAAGCGACGCTCCAGCGATCCCACCAGCAACCTGACCTGGCAGGGATCGCTGGAGCGTCGCTACACGGGTTGCTGGTGAGCTGTCACACAGGCAGATCTCACCAGCAACCAGTGACCAGCCCCCAGCCAGCAGCGACGCGTGGAAGCGATGCTGCGCTTGGTAACTAAGGTAAATATTGGGTAACCAACCCGATATTTACCTTGGTTACCAGCGCACACCACTTAGCGCTGGCTCCCTGCACACCTAGCCACAGTACACATTGGGTTAATTACCCGATGTGTACTCTGTTACGTGTGCAGGCAGCAGGAGCCGGCTTCTGCGGACGCTGGTAACCACGGTAAACATCGGGTAACCAAGAAGCCCTTACCTTGGTTACCCGATATTTACCTTCATTACCAGCGTCCGCCGCTCTCACACTGCCAGTGCCGGCTCCTGTTCCCTGCACTCCTAGCCACAGTACACATCAGGTTAATTACCCGATGTGTACTGTGGCTACGTGTGCACAGAGCAGGGAGCCGGCACTGACAGTGAGAGTGGCGGACGCTGGTAACGAAGGTAAATATCGGGTAACCAAGGAAAGGGCTTCTTGGTTACCCGATATTTACATTGGTTACCAGCATCCGCAGAAGCCGGCTCCTGCTCACTGCACATTCAGTTGTTGCTCTCTCGCTGTCACACACAGCGATGTGTGCTTCACAGTGGGACAGCAACAACTAAAAAATGGTCCAGGACATTCAGCAACAACCAACGACCTCACAGCAGGGGCCAGGTTGTTGCTGGATGTCACACACAGCGACATCACTAGCAACATCGCTGCTACGTCACAAAAGTTGTTCCTTAGCAGCGATGTTGCTAGCGATGTTGCTTAGTGTAACGTGGCCTTAAGAAGAGATGTAAGATGGATCTTTGTGTGTTATGGAGCATTTTGAGTTGAAAGTGGCTAGAAACTGCACCCATTCACAGCTTCTCTTTAGTGTGCCGTCTCCTTGTGTACAGTATTTAGTGAGAGACACATGAACTCTTTACAAGATGCCATAGTGTCTTGCAGACTAACCCTCTAGGTCTTGGTTCCACTTGCTATTAACACGAACGAGTGTAATCCGTTAATATCGGATTACACTCGCACTAGTGTTAAACAATGGGGCAGTGTCCACCTGCTATTTTTTTGTAATACTAGATAGGCATGAGAAAAAAATTGCAGCATGCTGTGTTAGTTACCAAGTCTCACATCACACAGATCAATACAAGTCTTTCGGTGCGTATGTAACATCGCACTGCACTCGGAAGTCATCCAAGTACAGTGCAGCATACCTACACCCTCCATGATGCCGGTGCCTTTCCGTCAGTATAGGCACTGGACCTCCGGGGGATTATGTGACCCATGCAGCCTACAGTGTCACCATCACTCTCTCCTCCTTTGTTCAAATCAGACATCTGGAGGAAGTGAGAGGATGGGACCGTGAAGCCAGTGCTGATTGGCTGCAGGTATCGTGTGACATAACACGTGAAAGCCAGTGCCAATATCCCTGGAATGGCACCAGCGGTGAGTACCGGAGTGATATTCTCCGTTCCGGGCTATTAGATGTATATACAGCAGTGTCTGTGTTTCCTATGCGATGTATATACAGCAAGAAATGCCTGATAAGTGGAGAAAGTATCCGATTTCTCTGATAAGATATATTACAAAGTTTCTTATATTCACCTTAAGCACCTTTCTGTCTTAAATACATCACTGATTTTCCCCATTTTTCTTTATTAAAGGGATTGTCCACCACTGGGCAACTCCTTTTGAATGCTCCCAGGTGCTGAATACAAAATGAAAAAGCATAATTACCTCCCAGACTGGTGCCGATCCTCCACTCTATGCACTGGGCTCACCGATGTTGCTTATGTCACATGACTGCTGCAACCTATCAGCCATCACAATTTCATCAAAAGATAATCCTTCCATCTATACAGGCTGCAGCCTATTGGAAGCCCCAGATAGGCTGCTGTAACACATGACAATATCTTGAGATCACCAGCTGGCAAAACTCTCATAGTGCAGGAGCAAACCTATCCAGGATGTGATATGTACTTTCTTACTTTATTCAGCATGCTGGGAGAATTTAAAGGGATTGTACGGTAGTATAAAATCCCTATAATCCTTTGTTCACACTCTGGACAGTTGTTTTTCATTAGGTTTCCATTGATTTTAGTACTCAGAATGCCAACGTATGGATACCAGATTGACCCATTATAAGTGAGAAGGATGCAAAACAAAAAATTACCCTAACTACGGATGAGCGTGCACTACCATGCTTGGATGTTCGGTACTCATAATGAGCACTTAGTGTGCTGATGGGGACAACTCGTGTACTGAGTATAATAGAAGTCAATGAAAAACTTGAGCATTTTCCCGGAAGATCTTCTGGAAAAATGTGCGAGTTCGCCATTGATGTCCATTATACTTGGCACATGAGTCGAGCCCGTCCGAGCATCCAATTGCTCGTTCTGAGTACCAAGCACCTGAGCATTGTAGTGCTCGCTCATCACTAATCCTAACCATTCAGTAAACACCATTGTGCATTTAGAACAATCATATAAATACAATCGTAAATACATGTGTGGTCAATATAAAGGACAGGCACATGACTTATTTCTTCCAAAGACAATACTAAGGACCAGGGGGCATACACTGTGAGTGGAATAAAAAGCGATTCCGGCAGCTAAATAGGAAAGAGTTCTTTACAGTTAGAGCAGTCAGACTGTGGAATGCCCTACCACAAGAGGTAGTAATGGCAGATACTATAACAGCTTTTAAAAAAGAGCTGGATGATTTCCTCAGTACACACAACATTGTTGGTTATAAATGACTTTGTGACCAAATGTAGAACGGGTGGAGGAAGGTTGAACTAGATGGACCTAGGTCTTTTTTCAACCTAAGTAACTATGTAACTATGTATATATATCAGTGAAAACTATGTTTTGAAGACCATCATTCAGACGTCTGATTTTTCTACATATGACAAAAACAGACCGATTTTCTATTGACTTTTGTCTTGTCTGTTTTTCTTATGCGTAGGGAAAAAAAAAATCTCCATTCTCCTTTCTGACAGTCTGTGAAAATTAGACCACACTTGATCTGATTATTTTACGGGTTCATAGATTTGCATTGCTAATTTTGATCCAACCCTTGAAATCATACATCTCTGCAATTTTCCATGGATTACTCTAAAAAAATTTGGGATATGTGAATAGCCCCATAGACTATCACAGGTAGGAGTGCTATTCCCGAAAACCACGGCTAGCATTCGTATGCAAAAACCATATGTCTGGATGAGCCCTAAAGCAAATTTAATTTATTTTAACATGATCCAAAATATCCATGTAACTATGTAACCGAGGGTAGAAGGAGATTTGCTCCCATTTACCTCGTTCTCCTGGGACAGTAATTTTTCGCTCACAGCCTGGAGCTGGTCGTTGTGCAGCTCTCCTTCTTGAGACTTATTGAGCGGCAATGCTGTGCTTCTGGTAAGGTCAGACATGTTTCTCTGCTGCAGTGTTACAAGGTCAGCTGGTTAAGGAACAAAAAGTTGAAAGTTATTTTTATATCGTATTTATAGATTGTATATACCTATCGTAGAGTGAGATCTCACAAAAAAAGTATAATTACAGTAGATAAATTAAAGATACAAACTTTCCAATATGAAAACCTCCCAGATCAAGTCCAGATTTCTGTACAATTTTGAAGGATGAACCCTGAAACCTCAAAGACTGAATCAAATAAAAAGGGTCCTGTGACATGAACCTCTGTCATTATGCTGGATCAGTGCATTTGGACTTTATGGGGGACTCTAATATTTACAATGGCCTAGGTAAAAGGCTGTTGGGAAAGTTGCTGCAGCCATTGTAACATATCACAATGGCCACTAGAGGGAGACATACACCAATCAGAAAATGCAGGACGACCCAGTTAAAATGGAGATTTTGTGCATGCATTACTCTTAAAGAGAACCTATCACCATGAAAATGCCATCCAGTCTGCAGGCAGCATGTTGTAGACATAGGAAGAAAGGAAGGGATCCGGCACCAATTTCTTCTTAAAATAAAATCATTCAAAAGTTTATTGGATTCTTAAAAAATTCCTGTGGACACCATGGGGGGGTTACCAGGCATGGGAACTTTACGCGTTTCGGACTTACATTAAAAACACAAAAAGTCCTTATTCATAGGTGACCCATGCTCCCCACAAGGCTCCTAAAATAGACTGAATGAGGCAGTCAGGTACCAATAAACTTTTGAATGATTTTATTTTAAGAAGAAATTGGTGCCGGATCCCTTCCTTTCTTCCTATGTCACTGTCTTTACCGGTTGGACCTACCGGTGGATTCCAGGCACCCGCAAGGAACGGCAGTCCGGGTTGCAGGTGAGCTGAAAAACTTTTTTTGCTATTCTATAGCATGTTGTAGAGCAGGGGAAGCTGAGTAGATTGATATATAGTTTTGTGAGAAAAGATTCAGTATAACTTGTGTTTTCATCATTTAACCCTCAGCTCTCTAGAATTTTCATTCCAGGGGGTGGTCCTATCGGTGATTGACAGCTTTCTTTGTATAACAGTGCATATAAAGATAGGATCGCCCACTGGACAAGAAAGAGGAGAGGTTTAAATAATTAAAAACAAAAGTAATACTGAATCTTTTCTCACAAAACTATATATCACTCTATCCAGCTCCCCTTACTCTATAACAGACTGGATGGCATTTTCATTCTGATATATTCCCTTTAATTCCTTCACAACATATGATGTAAACTTAGGACATACACTGCATGCAGACTTATTAGGCAAATGAGTATTTTGATCACATGATACTTTTTATGCATGTTGTCCTACTCCAAGCTGTATAAGCGTGAGAGCCAACTACCAATTAAGTAAATCAGGTGATGTGCATCTCTGTAATGAGGAGGGGTGTGGTGTAATAATATCAACACCCTATATAAGGGGTGCATACTTATTAGGCAACTTCCTTTCCTTTGGCAAAATGGGTCAGAAGAGAGATTTGATGGGCTCTGAAAACTCCAAAATTGTGAGATGTCTTGCAGAGGGATGCAGCAGTCTTGAAATTGCCAAACTTTTGAAGCGTGATCACCGAACAATCAAGCGTTTCATGGCAAATAGCCAACAGGGTCGCGAGAAGCGTGTTGGGCAAAAAAGGCGCAAAATAACTGCCCATGAATTGAGGAAAATCAAGCGTGAAGCTGCCAAGATGCCATTTGCCACCAGTTTGGCTATATTTCAGAGCTGCAACATTACTGGAGTATCAAAAAGCACAAGGTGTGCCATACTCAGGGACATGACTAACGTAAGGAAGGCTGAAAAACGACCACCTTTGCACAAGAAACATAAGATAAAACGTCAAGACTGGGCCAAGAAATATCTTAAGACTGATTTTTCAAAGGTTTAATGGACTGATGAAGTGAGAGTGACTCTTGATTCGCCAGATGGATGGGCCAGAGGCTGGATCAGTAAAGGCCAGAGTGCTCCACTCCGACTCAGACGTCAGTAAGGTGAAGGTGGGGTACTCGTATCATTAAAGATGAACTTATGGGACCTTTTCGGGTTGAGGATGGAGTGAAGCTCAACTCCCAGACCTACTGCCAGTTTCTGGAAGACAACTTCTTCAAGCAGTGGTACATGAAGAAGTCGGAATCGTTAAAAAAAAAACCATGATTTTTATGCAGGACAATGCTTCATGAAAATCGGAGCGAGTGGAATGCAAAAAAACATCGCATCCACTCGGACCAATATTAGCCTATGTGCCAGCATCAATGAGCGATTATTTTCTCAGCCCTAATCGGACCTAGAAAACAGTCACAGCATGCTGTGAGTGTAATGTAAGACTCTTTCTCTCGCACCCATTCAAGTGTATGGGGCGAGAGAAAAATCACACTGCACTCGCATTACACTGGTGTACCGCGAGTGCAGAGCGAGAATGGCAATAGCCGGCTACTTAGGAGAGAGGGAGATAAATCCCTGCCTCCCCTCCTGAGCACTGGCCCTCCCCACCTCAGTGCCGGCCCTCCCCTCCGCAGCGCCGGCCCTCCCCTCCGCAGCGCCGGCCCTCCCCTCCGCAGCGCCGGCCCTCCCCTCAGACCCCTCGGCATGATCAGACCTCAGTCGCAGTGACACTCGGCTCCCGCTGTGCTGCCAGCGTGAGCCGAGTGTTATGCGAGGATCGCAGTAGTCCCACGTGTGGCCCCCACCTTAATGAGACTGTTAGCAAAAAACAAACAAACATTTATAAGTCCTTCTAGCTCTTTCAAAGACAAGCCCAGCAATACCTTTACATGTTTACATGCACCGCCTCCTCCTGCCAGTTCCTTTGCCTGAAGTCTCACAGCATAGAGGCTGTCAAGGGCAGCACTGGTTCGAAATTAGAGCTGGCGTGACAGAGGCTTCAGATCTACCATAGTCCTTCATTCTCATTTACATATCAATTTGAATGCGGATTTCTCAGTAATGGAGGATCAGACTGGTTATGTAAAAATTGCTGGACCTGTGTTTGCTGAAGCTACATACAAAATGTAAATATTTTGAGGGGTAAAATCCTGTTGAGACGCCCTTTAATAAACTATGAGGAGTATCTGAAGGAGAGTCTTTAGTTAGATCTTTTGGATATGACCACACACATTAATTTTAATCTACTGCTGGTCATTGTTTGGCTACATTTTAGCTTAGTTAATGATTTTCTATCACTACTGGCATCAAAATAAATGTGCTCAGAACCTGGAAAAATTAACCGTTGTTTTGCTGGAGGATGCCTCTGTAAATTAGATTTCCTGTGGCCAACACTATGGCCAATACATTACTGTGGTGATGACCACAATCGCAGTTGTGCTTATGTTTATAATGTAGAAAAGTAGCTGAAAGTAATTTTCAATGTACCCAGAAACATATTGGCAATCAGTAAGGTCTAAAACAAAAAAGTTTCCTGCAGGACTTCTATCATCCCTTTCCAGATCCACTCAGGATAATCGTCTACCTACCCCACTTCCACTCAACAAAAAGGAAAGATGACTCTATCAGGTATACAAATATGGCTTAAAATGTCACGTTGAACACTAACTCAATGTTTCCCGAAATGTAAAAACAGACTATACATATAGTGGACACACCAATGAAATGTTTATGGGTGGGTGCTATCCTATATATAATGCCATAGGTATATAGTCCAGAGTTATATAACCTTTCCTATCTCCATTAAAACAAACACATTGTGCCTCGCCCTGTAAAAGTATGCAGGAAGGTGACATGCTGAATAAGGCTCTGTTATTGTCATGAATGCCTAAAATCTACACTAACCAGGTTATAATAAGACATAAGACCGGTTTACTTAACCAGTATTTGTCCACCTTGCAAAATACCTCTACACGTCCCTAATAAAAATAACAAATGAAAAAGCAAACTCGAAAGAAACACGAGTAATGTCAATTTTAAAAAAACTGAGAGGAAACCCACAAAACATATGGGTAAGACAGTCTGTCACCACCATTTGCTGACCCACTCTTGTGCTAGGCTATGTACTATATTACATTTATGGCAGGAGAAAGGCTGCTTTTCACGTTACAATTAATCATGCGATCGCATTTGCGATCGCACCCTCCCCCATCGTTTGTGCGGCACGGGCAATTTCTTGCCCTTGTCGCACAATGCTGTAACCCCCGTCACACGTACTTACCTTCCAAACGTCCTCGCTGTGGGCGGCGAACATCCACTTCCTGAAGGGGGAGGGACGTTCGGCGTCACAGCGACGTCACACAGCGGCCGGCCAATAGAAGCGGAGGGGCGGAGATGAGCGGGACGTAAGCATCCCGCCCACCTCCTTCCTTTAGCATTGCCGGCGGAACGCAGGTAAGCTGCAGTTCATCGTTCCCGGGGTGTCACACGGAGCGATGTGTGCTGCCTCGGGAACAATGAACAACCGGACGTTCGATTTTTAGAAAATGAGCGACGTGTCAGCAATGAACGAGAAGGTGAGTATTTCTGCTCGTTCATAGCTGTCACACGCTACGATATCACTAACGATGCCGGATGTGCGTCACTTACGACGTGACCCCACCGACATCTCGTTAGATATATCGTAGCGTGTAAAGCCCGCTTTAGATCTTGTGCAAAAAACACTTTGCCTGATTTTTATTAGGTGTTACTGGTCGGAATGTAATATAAGTATACAGGTCTTTCATAATGGCGCATATACATAACATTAGTAACACGCATACGTAAGAGAAAAAACGTTGCATATTATCGAAAAACCACTTCTAGAAGTACATTGGAGCTTCAGACAGCAAATAACGATGTGTAATACTATTGTAAAACGTTAGATACATGTTTACATATTTTTCACAGAAACATGTTTGTGACCCAAATAGAGATGGTGGTAACAAAAAGATACTTACTGCTGATATAGAGACAATTGATAAAATCATACATTTAAAGGGAACATGTCACTTTGGAAAATGCTATTAACCTGCTGATATAGTGTTAATCTGTGTACTGCACTGTTCTGCTTCTTACCAGCAGGGACGCCCATTCACCACCGGACAGCACCACCCTGCCACGCCTCCCTGCGCACCGCTGTGCTTAGGGTACACATGCGTTTGCTCTCTTATACGTAAAGCACACCTATTTTGGAAGTGCATCGCAGCCTATGGCTGAGTTGCACTAGGTACATAAGGCACCCTCCCACTAGGGAAGGTGCCTGAGCAACATGGTCAGTTAGTTAGTGCATGTTCAACTAGCTAGATAGTTGTTAGATTCTGTTGCCCACTGTTCACTACCTGTACTTGTTTCCACCTACATGTCACCCTGTCCAGGCCATACCCACCATACCAGTCTGCCTCAGCTGTCCCAGCTGCACCCGTGAGTACTAGAGACTTTGCCTGTCCATTTAGCGATCCTGTCTTAGGTGTCCCGGTTGCACCTGTGAGCACCTGAGACTCCGTCTGCTGAACTTGAGCCCCTCCCTGTCTTGAATGTCAGCTGCCACAGTCCCAGACACTGCCCTGGGAGTGGTACCTGGTGTTTACCTGTTAAGTGCTTAGTAGGACCCCTCCCACAATAGGGTAAGCCCAGGTCCCCCTATAGTCCAGTGGGTCCACTCCTGCTTGCCGCCTTATCACAATCAGCGAGTGTTACAATCGACAGGAAAATAGCTTTACAAAACTACCCGCACACTAAAAGTGCAGCTACTGGGAAAAAAGTAATTAATTTTCTCCTGAAAGCTGTTGGCTTTCAATCATGGAGGTGTACACAGAGCGGCTAGTCACCACTGACAGCACTGTTCACTATACTGAGAGTGGCGGCTGTAAGCACGCTCCAGCACATTGATTGACAGCTCACTCTTTAGTGAACAACCAGGCACTTTGACAGATGTGCTACAGATTAAGCTATCAAAGTATTGGGGCGTGCTTACAGCCGTCGCTCACAGTATAGTGTGCATTGTTGTGAGTGATGACTGTAACCTCTGCCTCTATGACTGAAATTAGTCAGCTCCAGGGGGAAAGAAGTTCTTTTTCTTCCAGTTGCCGCACTTCCAGTAAGGTGGCAGGGCAGCATGGTAATGCTACTTATCTGCTGCTTATTATCCCTATATCTGCAGGTAGATAGCGTTTTCCGAAGTGATCGTTTCCCTGTAAGGCAACTTACTATGTAAAAACTTTATTTGTTTCTGCATTTCAAGTTTCTGCTCCTCTGAATTCCTCAGCCTTACTAAGGAGAAGTAAAAAAAAATATTGTTATTGTTCTGCAAATTCATACAAACAATAAGCAGCATACGAATATTCGTTACAGATCGATATTATAGGGTCCATGCCCAGGCCGCCAATTTTGGCCCAACCTCGGTGTCTTGACCTAAACTAGCAGCCTTGTAAGGTTGACAATACAGGTCAGGAGATCTGTGATTGGGCCTGAAACTGGGCCACGAGCATGGACCGAATAATATGGCATCCTGAATGTGGCCTATTCAAGTTTAAAACTACTGTTTTTTAATGAAAATTTCCCAGTTTTACCACTGAAAGACCAATGCAGTAAATGAAGCTACTACTAGCAGACACTACCGGTCACCCACCAGCCCAGTAAATAAAATGCCTTAGGCTACTTTCACACTGCATTTTGCCTTACATTTAGTGGTCCTGTCGGGGCATCCGTCCGAACCACCCCTCCCCCACCCCGCAAAACGTGTTTCGGATGCATGCGACGACAGGGCCATTGACTGTAATGGAGCAGACTACGTTAGTGTGTGCTCTGTTTTGTACCATTTTTGCACATATACGTTTTCTGCAGGCAGACACTCGAACGTAGTCGACTACGTTTGGGTGTCCGCCTGTAGAAAACGTATATGTGCAAAAATGGTACAAAACAGAGCACACCCTAACATAGTCTGCTCCATTATAGTCAATTGCACTGTCGGCGCATGTGTCCGAAACACGTTTTGCGGGGTGGCGGAGGGGCGGTTCGGACGGATGCCCCGACGGGACCACTAAACGTAAGGCAAAACGCAATGTGAAAGGGACCTTACATAACCCAAGATAATCAAAGTGTATCTGTCATTTCAGGTAGCAATTTTAGCATAAACTGTCACATATCTACATGAGAAATAGCTCTATTTCTGGCCATTACATGATTTTTAACTGCCATTTTATCAGTTTTCCCCTCTTTGGGTTCCCGTATGATGCCTTCCATACACAGTACACAGAGACATGGGTGTTTCCTGCTCTCCTGTCAATATGTGAAACAATTCCGGAAGCAACAGCATACTGGCGGACATTATACAGAAATACTGAGCAGTTTAACTGTGAATCCAGCTCTGTGATGAGTTGAAACACTTACTAGAAAACAAAATAACAGTTTCTGTTTCTATTTCTCACTGCTCCATCCCTAAATTTGAAAATGCACTCCGTCATGTCTTGAGCAGGACGAATGTAATTAGAGAGGGGGGATGGAGGGGAGAAAAGAAGTGGTTAAGTACGGAAGAAGCACATTGCGAAATGCACATTGGAATGTGGGGTGGAAAGAGTATTCTTTTCCAATGCCTTGAACTTGGGTCAGCACAGATGTATTGATTTTAATACAGGTTGGCATTACTTGGTACATTGGTTTGCATTCATATATTTCTACTCTCATCCAGGTACACTTTATGCATTGCTACGGATCTTTACTTATAATAACATAGTGCTGTGTTATCTCTGCTCTAGATTTTAACTCATGCACTTGCTTTGACAACTTCTTTTGAACACAGGATAGTTAGGTTTCATGATTTATTTTGCATGGCTCGTCACTTGCAGCACTGGCACTAAGGAGCGCAATTCCAACTTTTCGTATAAGCCATTTGATTAATGTTCCTTTAAGCAGAGCGAATTTAATATCAGAACTGTGGTCAAGAGAGCAAACATGGAACAAGGGAGACACTGAGCAAATGTCGCCCCAGGTGGTGTAATTCTAAGAATACACCCAGAATTATTTCACGTATTTATAAAGTATGTGCCTTCTACCCATGTAAAATATTACTGTGCAAACCTGTCTTAACACTGTTTAGCAACAAAATATCTATTTAGAGTAGAGTAAAAGGTCATCTTGGGATTTAATGTAAATCTAAAAAGTGTAAAAAATCTGAATTATAAGGGACAATGGAGAATCAGTTTCAGATTAAATCTCCAAAATTAAACATTTATTCTAAATATGACAACGATTTGTAATATTGACTTGTTATATTAATTGCTATGTGCTAGAAAACAATTGCACAATCTAGGGTCATCTGGACTTAATTTGTTGTCCCACAATTCCACCTTGTCACCTATACCACGGATAGGCGGTATTTGATTGGTAGCAGTCGCCTAACAATCATAAGAATGAGGGGCCTGTCTCCCGCTTTTGAATAGTGCGGCGGTCACGCATGTAATAAATTGTGATTGTGGGACAACCCCTTTAGGCTGGCCAAATACATATGTTTATAACCAGTTATTATACAGGCAAATAATTTTCGATGAATCATAAAAATCTGACTAAACAGACAGATCCAGCATGTGCTTAAACAGAAGATGCAGTAGTGTAAACTGGAAAATGATTGGCCAGAATCGACAAATCATGCCATATAAATCTAATTTCAGCCAGCTACGTCAGAAAAATTCCAATATCGTTTGTTTAACAAAAAAAAAAAATCTGCACTCGGCCTTTACAAATTATTGTTCTGGCCCCTGTTTTTAAATGATTATTATGTGCAAATACATTGACCTTCTACAATGACACTTAAAGGGAATCTGTAAGTAGGATCAGCCCTCCTAAGACATCTACATGGGCATGCAGGTCATAGAAAGCTTCATAAAAATGATACCTTGATATCTGCGATCCAATGTCTTGTTCCAGAAAAAGCAACGTTTTTCTTAATATGTAAATGAGTTGTTAAGATCTATGGAACTGACACAAATCTCCCTGAGAATCTGCCCCCAGAGCTGCCGGCTCGGGGTGAGCTGAAACATGCAGGAATATCAGGAATGTGAATAAAGGACCAAACAAATATACAATCTAGTGTGTGGCAGTATTTTTTTTTCTTGAGACATGCAATGACTGACAGTCTGCTCTCCTGATCTGCATGTCTCACACTAATAAAGCCTCTTTTCATTTAAAATAAACCTTGGATAGAGATTCTCAGGGAGATCTATGTCCGACCCAAAGATCTTAACAGCTCATTTGAATATAAAAAACTGATGTATTTCCTTGCAATAAGATATCGGCTCACATATATGAGTCAAAGATTATTCAGCTTCCTTTGACGTCCATGCCCATATAGAGAGCTTAGGAGGGTTCATCTGACTGACCGATTATCATCTTTAAATGCTTACTACTGTTTTATCAAACTTTGCATAAGTAAACATTACAAGTGAATTTGCATCATATGTAACTTTATTACATATAAGGCAAATTTATACAGAAAAAAGTGGAGAAATATGTCTGCCAGATGCACTGCCAGAGCATTGACGTCTTATGCGGGCGTCACACGATACGATCGTACCCGCCCCTGTCGTTTGTGCGTCACGGGCAATTAGTTGCCCGTGGCGCACAAAGTCGTTAAACCCCGTCACACGTACTTACCTTCCAAACGTCCTCGCTGTGGGCGGCGAATATCCACTTCCTGAAGGGGGAGGGACGTTCGGCGTCACAGCGACGTCACACAGCGGCCGGCCAATAGAAGCGGAGGGGCGGAGATGAGCGGGACATAAATATCCCGCCCACCTCCTTCCTTCAGCATTGCCGGCGGCCGCAGGTAAGCTGCAGTTCATCGTTCCCGGGGTGTCACACGTAGTGATGTGTGCTGCCCCGGGTACGATGAACAACCGGCGCAAAGAAGAATAAATAATTTATTAAAAATAAACGACGTGTAAACAATATACGATTTCTAACCGATTTGCGATCGTTCTGAGATGCTCGTAGGTGTCACACGAAACAACGTCGCAAACGATGCCGGATGTGCGTCACGAAAACTAATGACCCCGACGACATATCGCACGATAGATCGTCTCGTGTGACGTCCGCATTAGGTTGCACCTCCTGTTATACTCAATGGAGATGGAGTTGGGAGAGGATATGAGGAAGGAGAAGCACTCAGCACAGTGACAGAAAGGAAGATCATGCTGCAACTTCAAGAAACTGGTTTACTTCATTAGAGTGCTGGATTCACAGCCACACAGCTCAGTACTGCTGTATAAAACCTCCACACCTCTGTTGTTTCTGCCTGCATGCTATGAAAATAATGAAAAGCAGACATCCATCTCTGTATCCGATATACGGGAGATATCATAGCAGCTACCAACCAACTCAGAAAAAAAATAAAATGAGTGATAAAGCCTGCAGAGGGAAGAGCTGAAGAAAAATGCAGGATACAAAGAATACAACGGCCATAAATACTGCTAATCCTCATGTCCACACAACACAGTTTGTTTTGAAAAGTTGCCTGAAGGAGCAGGTACACTTTAAATAGGAGTAAATGACATAAACCTAATGTGATCTTCTAATATTTGTATAGCGCTTGGCCTTTATCTGTATTGGTAAATGCGTTTTGGCTATGAGAACATGTTGCACCTATAGTATACATGTTGGTTGTGCCTGCCTGTTTGCTATGTATACATTAAATAAACCTTGTAGGGAGCTCAGCTGCTCCTTATGAAGCTCATATTCTTCTTGAAGGTGCTCATTCATTGTTTGCAGCTCAATCTGTTCTTTCTCCAGCCCCTGAATCCGACTGTGAAGATGTTGACATTGTGAGTCCTGAGATACCACCCACTAAAAAGCAAAAAAGAAACAGGGAAGAAAAAGAATCACTGGACAAAGAGACAGGACAATAAAATGTGTATATAGAACATATTTGTATTAGATTATACTATATGAAAATTGTCCCTAGATTTAATTTTTCATATTCTTACTGCAGTATTGAAAACGAAGATCCCATAATATCAAGTGTTTATTACATATATGCAAATACTGGTATGTAATAAATCGAACTTCCAAAAATCTGAAATATGTTTGGATGAAGTCACCCTTACTACTGTATTCATATAAATCTTTACAATTCAATCTCCTTTAGTTGATCCTGTAAAACTGGCATGGATGGAACAAGGTAATTAATTTCATTTGTTTTTCCACAAGAAACAGTCAATCACAATAAGCCATGCCCTTATGACTGAAAGCCTGAGGCTGCCGAGAGGAATAAAGTTAACTTCCTCCCAGCAGCCAGGTTCTAAGTGTGCTGGCTCCATAGTGTTAAGCGGGCTTTACACACTGCGATATCGGTCCCGATATCGCTAGTGTGGGTACCCGCCCCCATCTGTTGCGCGACACGGGCAAATCGCTGCCCATGCCGCACAACATCGCCCAGACCCGTCACACATACTTACCTGCCCGGCGACGTCACTGTGACCGGCGAACCGCCTCCTTTCTAAGAGGGCGGTCCGTGCGGCGTCACAGCAACGTCACTGAGCGGCCGCCCAATAGCAGCGGAGGGGCGTAGCTGAGCGGGACGTAACATCCCGCCCACCTCCTTCCTTCCGCATAACGCCCGGGAGGCAGGTAAGGAGAGCTTCCTCGTTCCTGCGGTGTCACACGGAGCGATGTGTGCTGCCGCAAGAACGAGGAACAACCTCGTTACTGCTGCTGTAACGATTTATAACGGTCCAGAAGCAGTTAAAGATGTAACTGTGTATTTTGGGTCTTGAGGATGCAGAAATATTTTTGTTTTGGCCATAACTGAATTCCAATAGATGACGTTTTAAAATTTCTGTAGTCATAGCTGCATGAAGACTCGTTATGAGTGTGACGTGTAGTATCTTTAATGATTTGGGATAAATGTAAGGCTATGTGCGCACGTGTGCGCTCTGCACTGCACCTAAAAGGTGCGCTTCAGAGCGCAGCTGAAAAGCTCCGTTCTGAAGCGCATGGTGCCGGCAGAGAACGTGCGCTCTGCATGCAGCTCCTGCCATAGACAGAGCAGGGGCTGCCGGCAAAGTGCACGGAAGAAGTGACATGACACTTCTTAGAACGCGCGCTTCGGGCAGCAGCCGAAGCGCTGCGCTCTAAGACGCCACGTGCGCACGGCCCCTGCACAATCTCCATAGATTATGCAGGGGACACAGGACGCATGCAGTTACGCTGCGCTAAAAAGTGCAGCGTAACTGCATGTAATTACGCAACGTGCGCACATAACTATGTTAATCAGAATATTAGGCTAAGTGTTACAAAAATCCCTGTGCACTTGGCTTCAAAACACTGTAAAAAAAAAATCATTTGGTTTTATCCTGTCACAATCTTTTTGTTTTTTATTGATTGTTAAAGAAGCATCAATAAGACTTATTTTTTTGAGAACTAATTGTATTTTGTATTGGTAGCACTTTGGGGCATATAGGACATTTTTGATTGGTGATGAAAAAAACGCACAGTCCTACTTTTAATTTTTGTTTATGAAGGGTAAAGTCTCATGTTTAGAAATAGTCTTTTACAAGTGGTTATGTTCCAAGTATACAAATATGGGAAATCACTTGTCAATACAACATATGTTATTTGACATGTGAACACCTTTTTGTCTACTAGAGAAATTAATAAAGGCAATAAACTAGTAATGTTTGGGTACATATAATCTTTCCACTGTGTGACCAAAGATCTGTTCTTGGTAGAATACCTGGAGTTTGCTTTGAAGGATGCTCCTTTCATTCTTCAGCTCACAATGTTTGTTGCTTAGTTCAATCCAATCAGCTTTCAGTTTTTCATATTCTTCTTTCCACAACTCACATTCATCTGAAGATACTGATAACGACATCTACAATTTGGAGCGCGAAATAAATAGTGTAAGTTGCATAGTCACTTCTGGTATGTGATGGGGTGGAATATGGTGATATACATACATGTGATGCTGACATCACCTGGCATAATTGTGAACAGCTATACTGCAATGCAACCACTAGCAGTCAGTACTAGCAGTCCCTTGACAACATCTTAGTCTTATAGCCAACTTATACATAAAGGACTAGCACACACGCAGAGTAATACGGAGGAAGTGGAATGCAATAAAAAAAAAAAAAAAAAAAAAAAATCACATTCCACTCGGACCAATATTACTTTATGGGCCTGCTAACATGAGCGATTATTTTCTCAGCCCTAATAGAACCGAGAAAACAGTCGAGCATGCTGCGGGTGCAAAGCGAGCTTATTTCACTCGCACCCATTCAGGTTTATGGGGCGTGAGAAACTTTGCATTGCTCTCGCATTACACCAGTGTAACGCGAGAGCAGTGCGATTCTCGCATCAGCCGGCAACAGAGTAGTGAGATAAATCCCTTCCCTCCGCAGCGCTTGGTCTCCCCTCCGCAGCGTCGGCCCTCCCCTCCGCAGCGCCAGCACCCCCCTCTGCAGCTGTGGTCTGATCGCACGACCGGACCACAGTCGGATGACACTCGGCTCCCGCTGTGCTGCGAGCCTGAGCCGCGAGTCATGCGAAGACTCGCACAAATCCCCGTGTGGCCTCAGCCTAAAGGTCTAAAGTGGGCTTTACACGCTACGATATCGTTAATGAATTATCGTCGGGGTCACGGTGTTTGTAACGCACATCCGGCTTCATTAACGAGATCGCAGCGTGTGACACTTTTGAGCAACCTTAAATGATCGCAAAAGTGGACAAAATCGTTTGCCGCGGAGAGGTCGTCCTGAAACAAAAAATCGTTTAATGCTTATTAGCGATGTTGTTCCTCGTTCTTGCAGCACCACACATCGCTGTGTGTGACACCGCAGGAGCGACGAACATCTCCTTACCTGCCTCCACCGCCAATGCGGAAGGAAGGAGGTGGGCGGGATGTTACGTCCCGCTCATCTCCGCCCCTCCGCTTCTATTGGACGCCTGCCGTGTGACGTCGCTGTGACGCCACACAAACCGCCCCCTTAGAAAGGAGGCAATTCGCCGGCCAGAGCGACGTCGCAGAGCAGGTATGTGCGTGTGACGCTGCCGTAGCGATAATGTTCTCTACAGCAGCGATCACACAATATCGCACATACGACGGGGGCGGGTGCTATCGCGCTCGACATCGCTAGCCGATGCTAGTGATGTCGCAGCGTGTAAAGCCCGCTTAAGAGATTTAGCCATATAATAGATCTCATCATAGTAAAGCAAAAAGATCATTCCCAAAACAAAGAATAGACTTATCCTGCGTTCTTCTGACTTGATCCTATCCATTTTCCCGCAAAATATATGGCTAGCACACATATTGGTATAAACATAAAAACAACCTTTACTGTTTGTGGGCAGCCTTTAATTCAGTACAGACCTGCACATTCTGGAGTTGTCTCTCTGCTGCTATCTTATCATCTGATATCTTCTGAAGTGACTCTTTGGCTTTTTCCTGATATTTCATCTTGTGATCCTCCATCTCTAACAGAATTTTTTTCACACTTGTTTTTGGAAAACTCTAGAAAATAAGATATAAATTAGGTATTTTATCCTTATATTACAAATAATATGAGGGTTCATGCACATGGCCCTACTCTTAAAATGGCTACAAAAGAGGTGCATGGGCCTTCTACTGAGCTCTGGATGGCTACTATTCTGTAGGATCAGCAATGAATGGAGGTTGTATGACTCCATGTACTTCTATACAGACTCCGTGCCAGTGGCCTAATTAACAAAGGCTATGACCTTTGGGAAATCAATTTCCTAATATATATAACTAGTGATGGGCGATCCCCCCCCCAATGATCGGGATTGGGAGCCTCGCCCAATGATTTTGTAAAGATCGAGATTGGGATCGAAATAACACGATCTTGCGTCCGATCACCGATCTCTGGCTTTACAGTTATGGGATGGGGCGGGGGAGGGTCTGGAAAATAAAGAATATATAGTTAATAATAAACATTGTCATTATACTTACAGGTCCCGCAACGCGTCCTGCAGACTCTGCCTCCCAGCCGCTTCTGCTTCCGCGTACGATCATTGCTGTGCCGCCGGTAACCAGCACTGACTTTAATGACACCATAGCCATATGACCAGTCTGGTGTGAATGTTGTACAGACATTGGCTTACAGACTGGTCACATGACTATGACGTCATCGAAGGTCCTTTTAACTGAGCTTGGACTGTCGCTGTGTGAGTGTCGCATCACAGCGCACAATCTCCCCACAGGAGCGGGTCAGCTGCATATATTTCTATGCAGCACAGACGCTACTGTCCGGAGATTGTCAGGCCGTGTGGGGTGATGCCAATGCGAGACTGCAAGAGTCAGACACTCGGCGTTAGCCTGCTTCACACTCTGTACAGAGCAATGTAGCATAGCTGACAATGCTCTCTCTGCTTTTCACTGTGTATAGACTGTGTCTGTACAGAGTGATGAAGCAGAGCTGACATTTCTCTCCCTGTGGACTATGTCGGACTAAGGAGTTTTTTTATAATAAAGATGGAGTCTTTAAATGTTTTTTTTTGTTTAATTTCTAATAAAAAAATGTTCTGTGTTGTGTTTTTTTTCTTTACTGTTTACCAGAAATTCATGGTGGCCATGTCTAATTTGGCGTGACACCATGAATTTCGGGCTTAGTACCATCTGAGAATACAAAGCTGGTATTAACCCCATCACGGCCACTGGACGAGCCGGGTAAAGCACTTGGAAATGGCGCTAAGAAACAATGTGCCATTTCCAGGGGTGGTTGGGGGCTACAGAGAATCCCAGCCCCTAACTGCCTGGTTTACCTGATTGGCAATCAAAATACGGCAGGAGCCCACACATTTTTTTATTTTATTTTTTTAAATAAAAAAAAAATTAATGGCCTTCTGTGGCGCCCCTGAGGCTTCCGTCGCCACAGGTCATTGCACCCCATCCAGTGGTGTGATGCCCCATTCTGAGAGAGGAAGAGAGTGAACTCCGGTCCCCTGGTAAATCCACACTACACCCATTGCTAGGAACACACTGGGACCAGGGAAAGTGGCAGACAGCCCTCCCATGCTGCATGCTGGGAGGGGTCATAAGACCCATCCCTGCTCCTATAGGGTAGAACAGGGCAATTGGGGAGGTGGGGGGAGCCATCTGAGAGCAGACACAGAGAGGAAGGTCAAGTTTAGTCAGTCTACCTCAGGGAGTGAAAGAGTGAGCATGTAGTTGGAGAAGAAGAACGAGAGAAAGGAGGGAGGAGGAGGCCTGCTGGAGGCAGGCAAGGAGGAGAAAAGAAAGAAAGAAAGAAGGAAAGAAAGGCTCCAAGTCAGTCAGGAGCAGAGAAACAGAAGGAGACGCTTCCTGGTGAAGATCCTGGGACCCAGAGGTCCAGGTGACACCATGTAGAAGGCAGAAGGAGTCGCAGGGCCACGGGTAGTCTGTATAGCTGTCGGGGCAGTTTAGAGCTATGGTGGCCTGTTCCACAAGAACATCGGTGGAGTGATCAAGCTGCGACAGGGGAGTCCCTAGAGACTGGAGGAGTGCAAAGACAATCTCCAAACAGTAAAAACCGAGGCCCAGGGAACGTTGTAGACTCCCAGGGCCAGAACCCATAGCAGACCTTTCAGAAAAGGGGTAATCAGCCGACAGGTGACCCCCCAGCCTGGAGGCTGTAGTGGAGGCCAAGCCAGGTTTATCCTATCAAAGGCAAGGCTAAGGAAGACAGCAGAAGAAAGAGACACTAAGAGAAGGGTACCGGCTTTCACTCTCAGAATCACCCAGAAACGGCGGAGGTCCCTGACGGTGGTCCCAGCAGTCCAAGGGTCCCTACAGTACTGTGACAAGAAGTGTGAGTAAAGAACTTGAACTGCACCCTTTGAGTGATCTCTGTTATTTCAGCTGCATAGACATTCACAAGCACCAACTGTGCCCCGGGCATTGCTCCACCTGTGGGGAGCAGTACCACCATTGCTGCCATAACACCATCCCGGAGGCCTCACACAGCAGCGGCGGCTTAATAGCCGCATGCCACAGGTGGCGTCACGAACACAACCCTTATTAAGCAAGCCACATATTCTACTGACACCCACCAGGGCCACGGAGCCGGGCCCAGCCACCACTGACTACCACTGGACTAATCCGGCCCGGCACCGGGTGTCCCATAGCCCTGGGGTGGGCGAGTCACTTCCCTACATTTTAATTGCCAGCCAAGGTAAAGCCAGGCAGATGGGGGTGACAGCCCGTAGCCTTCCGGTTTATCTGCGCTGAGAAATAAAAATACCACAGAGCGCTGTGTCATTGTTTTTACATTTTTTTTTCAATAATTCATCAAATTTAAAGGGAATCTGTCACCAGGTTTTTGCTCCCAATCTGAGCACAGCATAATATAGAGACAGAGATCCTGATTCCAGCGATGTGTCACTTAGGCTGCTTTCACACTACGTTTTTTTAACATGCGGCATGAACGTTTTTTTGCTGTAAAAGCGGATCCTGCTTTTACAGCAAAAAACGCATGCTAACGCATGTGTTATTTTGCAGGATCCTGTCACTGGATGTTTAGGGGCGGGCATTGGAGTCATGTGATCGGGAGTGAGGGGAACTAAACGTGCCAGACTGGGAGCCGGCTTCTTACAACTGCGGAGGTTCGTAACCAAGGTAAACATCGGGTAACTTGCTTGGATACCCGATATTTATCTTGGTTACGAGCGTCTGCACACGTAACCAACGTAAACATCGGGTAACTAAGAGAAGTGGTTACCCGATATTTATCTTGGTTATGAGTGTCCGCAGCTCTCAGGTGGGAGAGAGAGACAGGAGAGGGAGGGAGGAATGAGAGGGTGGAGGGAGAGGGTGAGAGAGGGAGGAGAGAGAGGGACTAATCACCCGAGACTGGATTCTGTGCATGCTCAGTAGAGCAAGCAGGATCCTGTCTATCAGCACGCCAGCGTTCACATGCGTTTGCATGCTGTTTAGTCAGGATCCAGCAATTTGCAGTATTTGGACGCAGCTCAAAAACGCTACAAGTAGCGTTTTTGAAAAATGTTAAAAAACTGCAAGTTGCTGGATCCTCACTATAACGCACGCAAACGCAGGTGAACGCATGTTAACGCGAGTCCATTGCAAATGCATTGAAATGAAAACGCATTTGCACTGGATCCGCTTTTGCGTTAAAAAAAAGTTCATGACGGATGTTAAAAAAACGTAGTGTGAAAGCAGCCTTACTGGGCTGCTTGTTGCAGTTTTGATAACTAGAATCCTGCTGCCAACTAGTCCATCATTATTTGTGAGCCCCCATCATTGATTGGCATCTTTCTGGCTATGGACAGTGTATAAAGAAAGCTGCCAATCAGTGGTGGGGTTATACAGAGCTTAGAATTTAGAGGACTGCTAGATCTGATACAGATCTACCAGTTATGTGAATGCTGGTGACAAATTCTCTTTGAAGATGAAGCAGGAGAAATCTACTATAGAGAGCTACCGACCCCTCATTTTGGCACTTTGAGCTGGACTCAGTCCAGGAACATGTCCATACAATCTTCTTGTCTCTGAATCTTTTTGCAGGAGCATTTGGCTGAATGAGCTTTAAATGCTGTATCAAGCAGAAGGTATGGCTAGGTTTACACATTACGATTCTGTGAAGATTAGACTTTATAAAAGTGCTTAGATTCAGAGATTTTTCACTTGATTTCATTAGAACATTCATTACAGTCATTCAGGCAGTCATTCCTGTGGTGATGACTCACAAGGATTCCTGTTTACTCAGAACTATCACCATAATTTAGCTTACATGACGACAGCCTTCAAGTTCAGCATAATATCCATTACAATGCAATTATTGGCAACTGAGTACACCACATGAGACTGTACCTGGCGTATGGTATAGAAATATCTAGGATACATGGGTTGCCAACTGCAGCTTGGTATTCTGCTGTGCCGTTTGTGTCTCCACCAATGCATATACAGTACTTCAGATTGGCATCTGTGCCAATAATATAAATGTTTGGGATAGAGGTGAAGTTTCACACTTTTCTATTTCCTTTTGTTAAAGGCAAGCAAAGAAAAATCTTTTTAACATAGCTAACAATGGTGTACAAAAACCCCTCACCGACTTCCAACATTCCTATTCTGATGCCTCTGTCCCCCTGCAGAACTTCCTGACAAGGGGACTTATGTTCACCCAAACTCCAGCTGTGGTGGGTTACTGCCAGCGCCAGGGGTGGATATATCATTGGTGCAGCCGCACAGGGGCCCAAGAGGTTGGGGGTCCCATTTTTACCTCCAGAGCAGGTGGGGTTGTACATTTTGATGAGCTCTTGGGCTGCAAAGCGTCCCGATATTGTTCTTGCACAGGGGCCCTTTTCTGTCTGTGTTTGCCAGTGGCAAGTGCCTGACTAAAAAAAAAAAAAAAAAATGCAGAAGTGGAGCTCATGTTTCTATTCTACTTTTCCTCTGATTGTTCCACTCCTGGTTTTGTCTGGTTGGGGCCTTATAATTTGCTACAATGCATCAGTGCAGGTATAGAGTGCAGGTTGTTTTGCTTACAAGATTGCGTCCAATTGCACACCTCCCAACATTTAAAGATGCGCACCGAGGCAATTTTAAGCCACGCCCCTTAACACACCCATTTTGCAATCTGTCACGCCCACATCCAATCCTTTTCAGCACTGCTGATCACATTGTTTAAGGCTGCGTGCCCACGATCAGTATTTGCAGCATTTTGGATGTAGCGTGTTTTTGCTGTGTCTAAAACGCTGCATTGTACAGTACAAGCATAGTGGAGGGATTTCTAGAAATCTCATGCCCATTGTGCTTGTTTTTTCTGCAGCAAACACTGACCTGTGGAGCGTCTTTCCAGACCGCAGCATATCAATTGCTTGCTGCAGTTGCATGCGTCCTCCGTAGGGAGAACACAGCAGGAGACCGCAGCATGCACTGAACCCTGATCGTGGGCACAGGCAGCTGCGTTCTCCTGCAGAGGAGACGTGCAGCCCCGCAGGTCAGGACCCGCTGCCTCCAGGACACAGCGAGTCCTGATCGTGGGCACAGGCAGCTGCGGTCTCCTGCGGAGGAGACGTGCAGCCCCGCAGGTCAGGACCCGCTCCCTCCAGTCACGATCGTGGGCACAGGCATACGCACATGTACGGTACATATTTGAAGACAAATTCCCTAAAATACATATAAACAGACAAATCTATACACAGTCATCTGCACTGACATACATAGATATATACATCATACATATACACACATTGGAGCTAATAATATGGGGAAGCCGGCAGCAGCCACACTCACCTACCCTGCTTGTCTCTATCCAGCTCCTCCTCGGCATGTGATCACTTGGCATCACTTTAACAGACCTAGCCACGCACAGTGCACACTGACACCGCTGTGTATGTATCACAAGGGAGGATGGGGGTTTTATATACTATATATATATATATATATATATATATATATATATACATATATACATATATATACATACACTGTATATATACAGTATATACATCCAAGGAGGGGCTGGGGGCTACAGTATATACAGCACAGGAGGGGCTGGGGGCTACAGTATATACACCACAGGAGGGGCTGGGGGCTACAGTATATACATCACAGGAGGGGCTGGGGGCTACAGTATATACACATCACAGGAGGGGTTGGGGGCTACAGTATATACAGCACAGGAGGGTCTGGGGTTATAGTATACAGCACAGGAGGGTCTTGGGGCATAGACAGTACTTGAGGGGGCATACATAGTAGGCCTGTTTCAGATGTCAGTGATTCTGGTATGTATGTGCTAGTTTTTATATGTACCAGAATCACTGACCTATGCAGACACATTATAATCAATGGGTCTGCACACACATCATTGATTTTTCACTGACCGTGTCTCCGTGCGGCGTACATGCATATCAGTGATTGCCGCACAGAAACATGTCCTTTATTTTCTGGCATCACTGATGTCCCACAGACCACACTATGGTGTGATCCGTGAAATATGTACCAGAAAAACACGGACATTTAAAATAAAAAGCTTTTTCAACTCACCTTCTCCAGCGATGCTGAATTCGGCAGCTGCTCTCTGCTTCTTCCTGCCTGGTTCATTATGGCATGCATATTCATTTATGCAGCCAGAGCCGACCTGGAAGTAGCTGCAGGGGTGAGAGAGCGGTGGCTGGATGCTGAATCGCGGGACTCTTCAGCACCACGGAGAGCAGGAGCGGGGGCAGGTGAGTATATGTCCATGTGCAATCACGGAGTACGGATCACGTATCATCGATTGCACATGGACAACCACTGTGTGCCATGAATCACTGAGTATGAAGGAACATATGCATGTTTAACACTAGAACTACTGGACTCGTGACACCTATATAGAAATACATGGTGCAAAGTAGTCAAAATGACTACCTCAGTAGTTCTAGTGTTAACACGTCAGTGAAGAATGTCTGTGTTTTTCACTGAGGGGCATACATGTTACTAAGGGGTATACACATTATTGGGGGAAATAAACTTTACTGTGGGGCATACAAATTACTGGTAGCATAAATATTACTAAGGGGCATATAGCTCTGGTGTTGGGGCTTATACAGCTCTGGGGGCACATACAGCTCCGATGGGGGGATGGGGGCATACAAATCTGGTGAGGGGGCTAGGGGGCACACAGATCTGGTGAGGGGAGGGTGGAGGCATATAGCTCTGGTGAGGAGAGGGCTGCTGGGGCATACAGATCTGGTGAAGGGGGGCTGGGATACATATCTGGTGGGAGGGGGCTGGAGGCATACAGAGCTGGAGGGTGCTGGGGGGAATATAGATCTGGTGGGGGGGCTGGGGGATATACAAATCTGGTGTGGGGGCTGGGGGGTATACAAATCTGATGTGGGGGCTGGGGGCATACAGATCTGGTGAGGGGGGGTGGCTGGAGGCATATAGCTCTGGTGAGGAGAGGGCTGCTGGGGCATACAGATCTGGTGAGGGGGGGGCTGGGGGATACATATCTAGTGGGAGGGGGCTGGAGGCATACAGAGCTGGGGGATGCTGGGGGGCATATAGATGTGGTGGGGGGGCATACAAATTTGGTGAGGGGGCCATACAGATGTGGTGAGGGGGGTGGCTAGAGGCATATAGCTCTGGTGAGGAGGGGGTTGGGGCATACAGCTCTGGGTAGGTGGGGGGGGTCACATACATCGTTCCTTGGTGTTGCAGCTCCTCTTCCTCCAGTCTCTTCATCTGTGGACAGAGCTCAGCATGTTGCTCGGTAGCTCCGCCCACAGATGAACTTCCGTACACAAGCAGGTCAGCTGAGAGCAGTGAGTGCACGCTGAGCTGCAGGTGCCGATTTAAAGCGCCGGCAGCCAGGAAAATGCTGCTGCCGCCCACCCATAACAGCGGCAGCACACAGAGCAAGAGCAGTGAAGTAGTGCTCGGCTCTGCTCATGTGCATTAGGAAGGGGAGAAAGTCAGACGGGGAGAGAGCGGGACAAAAGCCTCACGATCGTGACACCGGGACACCCGCTGAAATCCGGTACAGTCCCGCTGTATCCGGGACGGTTGGGAGGTATGCCAATTGTAGCAATCTCTCAGCTGTGAGGAGCATTAGGTTTGTTCGGCAGAATCCACATGTGGCAATTACCTGCACATTTCCCATGCGGATTTTGTAGGGTCAAATTTACAGCGTAATACAGTACAAACAGTGTGGATAAAATTCAAAGGGGATTTCCACTACAAGGACAAGCCCTTCTGATTCCACTTGTTTCCTCCAGTTAAAATAAAACACCCTGTACTCACCTCCCATTCTGGTGCTGTTCAAGCACTGTTTGGGGCTCACGTCACGGGACATCACCACCGGCTTCTGTCTCCCCGCCTTCGGACCAAATGAGCAATCAACAGAAGTCAATGGCAGCAGCACTGTCACTTCCTCTTGATTAACGCGTTTGAACCAAAGGTGGGGGGAGAGAGAAGCCGGCGGTGATTGGACATCACAAGGTCATGTCAGCCCTGATCCGCAGTTACCAACAGCGCTGGAACGGCGCCAGAATGGGAGGTGAGTAGAGGGTCTTTTATTTTAACTGGGGGAAAAAAGTGGAATCAGAAGGGATTGTCCTACTAGTGGACAACCCCTTTAATTAAACTCATCTACATGTTATGAATATTATTTGCATGTAAATTGACATGGATTTTCAATTCTGCAGCATACTGATTCTTATTCTGCAGAATTCCTTATGGACTTCCCACTTGCAATGCCAGTATAAAATCTGCAGCAATTCCATAACAATGTTTTCTATATAACCCATATGTAACAAATGCAAACTTTGCTGTGAAATCACTTTTTTTTTGCTTTGAAAACCTGAGCGGATTTGCTTGCATCAGATTGGTCGTAGGTGTATTTAGCCTAAAGGTTTTTAGGCTTTAGGAAATTCTCATTCATTGACAGTAAACAAATATCTTGAAAATAGTAAGAAATTAAATTGAACTAGATCACCGAATTTCAGAAATTTTCAGTATAAGTTTAATAAACTTTACTTTAATAAAGAAAATAATTTGTAGAAACTTTAATGTAATAAACATTTAAGCAGAACAGTTGAGCTTTTACTTTAATTTTGTCAATCTTGGAAAACCTTCTACCAACTTTTAAGCTTCAAACATTTTTAATGGTCAGGAAAATACCACAAAATACAGAAACAATAGGCCCGATTAATCAATTGGCATCAATTCATCAACTGATTCATTAACTGGCATTGTTCACGGTCTTGATGTTGGACATACTAGAGTCAGATGCTCGTGATTCATGACGACGTGCCCGCCACTTATTGAATCGGGAGTGTCTGAGGGCTGGCGTGCGTCTGCATGCACCACACCACAAATCTCAGCCGGTCAGAGATTGGAGTAGGATTCCTGGTGTAGACAACGCCACTGCTGGTCATGAATTATATGAGCTGTGTTCTCCTGCTATCGCTGCGCCCCCATCCCACCCAATTTTGACACAGCTTGAAGAAACTGACTTTAAAACGCCAAAAGTTGTAAAAAGTTTTTGTAACTCCAAGTTGCTCCAAAACTCTGTGACCTTTCAAAGTTTTGATGAATCAGGCGCTATGTTTCCAATTCAGAACAGCAATCTTTGCATAGTAGGAAGTACATACTATTTGCAACCAGCATGATTTTAATTTATTATTCCATACCACATGTATAGGCTAACCACACTACATAATAAATCATAGATGAAACAATTTCATCATTATAAAGGAACTAGCTGTAGTACCTGGGCATTGCCCAGGATAGTAACTCTCTCTTTCTCTCTCCTAGTCTCTGTCTGTGTGTTGCTGTCTGTCACTTTCCTTGTCTGTCTGTGTCTATGTCTCTGTCTGTCTGTTTCTATCTCTCTGTCTGTCTTTGTATAAGTCTATCTGTCTCTATCTGTGTCTGTGTCTCTCTCTATCTCTGTCTCTAATCTGTGTCTGTCTGTCTCTCTCTTGCCCCGTCTCTCTCTTTCCAGGTCTGCCTCTTTCCAGGTCTGCCTCTTTCCAGGTCTGTCTCAGTCTGTCTCTTTCCCCGTCTGTCTCTGTCTGTCTCTTTCAGTCTGCATCTTTCACCATCTGTCGGTCGCTATCTCTCTGTCTCTTTCCCTGTCTGTCTTTGTCTCTCTCTCTGCCTCTCTCTCTGTCTTGTCTCTCTGTCCCTGTCTATCAGTCTCCCCACCGACATCATATTACCTCACACATAAGCTTCTTATACTAACAATGTCTTTTGTTCCTATAGCAACCATGTACAGCTGCTATTAAAACCAGTAGTTCCAGGCTCCATTTACTGTAATGAAGGCATGTTTTTTGGAGAGTAACTGTAAAGCGCGGGGTTAAATTTTCCTGTCAAAACATAGTCTACGACGTTCCCTGGGTCACATGAGGCATCTGTGCAAAATTTCGTGATTGTAAATGCGACGGTGCAGATTCCTTTAGCGGACATACACACATAAATACATACATACATACATACACTGAGCTTTATATATTAGATGAAGTAATAATAGTTGTCAAAAACATTTACACCACAGATGCAGGGGATATTTACCTAAAACTTACATATGTGCTGTGATGCAATGTTTAAAGAGGTGGTTCACTAGTCCGTTTTCATAGGCACATCAATATTATGTTGAGAAACATGGCTGCTCTCAAGTACCTTGTGTTGCCAATAGTGCCTGTGAGTGGCGTTATTGTGGTCCGCTCATCCCCTTTGTGTGACGCTCCTCCCCCGGGCTCCAAGACCTCTGATGTCGGGTGATTTCACGTCAACTTCCTGTTGACCTGATATCACTGGGAAAGGCTCCAGTCTTCCTGAGTGACCTGGCTGTGGGTAGTGTTTCACTGCTCGTCACAGACCAGCATCGCTCCTGCTTGCGGCGCTCTGCATTGAAAGAGGGAGCAGGGAGATGCTGGGCTGTGATACTGGGCTGTGCTAAGCAGTGAAACTCCGCCCGCAGACCAGTGACTCAGGAAGACGTGATATCACTAGACATCAGAGGTCATGGAGCCGGGGGGGTCACGCAAAGAGGATGAGAGGAGCACAATAGCACCTCTCACAGGCAGTATTGGCAACACAAGGTATTTGAGAGAAGCCTTGTTTCTCAACATTACATCGATGTGGCTATGAATACTAACTAGTGAACCACCCCTTTAAGCGGTTGACTATTCTACCTTTTATTTTGTCAGATGTGTTGGTGACATTGCAACATTTGCTAATATTTAAATACTAGCTGTAGTACCCGGGCATTGCCCGGGATAGTAACTGTCTCTCTTCGAGTTTCTGTCTGTCTGTCTCTGTCTGTATCAGTCTCTCTGTCTGTCTCTGCATCAGTCTCTCTGTCGGTCTATCTCTGTCTGTCTGTCGCTCTGTCTGTCTCGTTCCCCGGCTGTCTCGTTCCCCAGCGGTCTCGTTCCACGGCTGTCTCGTTCTACGGCTGTCTGTTTCCATGGCTGTCTCGTTCCACGGCTGTCTCGTTCCCCGGCTGTCTCGTTCCCCGGCTGTCTCGTTCCCCGGCTGTCTCGTTCCCCGGCTGTCTCGTTCCCCGGCTGTCTCGTTCCACGACTATCTCTATCCACGTCTGTCTCTTTCCCCGTCTGTTTCTTTCTCTTTCCTTGTCTCTTTACTTGTCTCTGTTCCTGTCTGGTTACTTGTCTCTGTCTCTTTCCTTGTCTCTTTCCTTGTCTCTCTCTCTTTCCCAGTCTGTCTCTTTCCCTGTGTCTTTCCTTGTCTCTTTTCCTATCTGGCTGTCTTTTTCCCTGACTGTCTCTTTCCCCGTCTGTCTGTGTCTGTCTGCCTCTTTGTCTGTCCCTCTCTCTCTCCTTATACTAACAATTTATTTTGTTCCTATAGCAACAAATTACAGCTCCTATTAATAACCTAATAGCTCACAGCTCCATTGACTCTAATGGAGGCAGGTTTTTGGAGAGTAATTGTAAAGCGTGGGGTTAATTTTTCCCGTCCAGACATAGTCTATGACGTTCCCTGGGTCACATGGAGTGTCTGTGCAAAATTTCATGATTGTAAATGTGATGGTGCGGATTCCTTTAGCGGACATACATACACACATACAGTACATACATACACACATATACCCAGCTTTATATATTAGATTAACAGTTCTCCTTCTGGACTTATTTCTGTCTTCTTCACAGACTGTACAGTTCTCCTGTTCTCAGAATGGCGGTTGGTGGAGCAACATGTGACCTGACCATCAGCTCCTCCAATTGAAAAACACTGCACGCGGGAAAACTGATTTTCAATTGGAGGAGACTAATTCTAATTGTAGTTGGTGTACACAGGACAACATATCTGGAAAACCAATCTGCATGCATACAAAAAAACTCATTTTTTTCTACCTAATGTACCTGAGTGTAGAAGAACAGCTGGTTTTCAAGATTTGCCACTTTAGACTTTAAATGGTCCTCATTAAGCTGGGCCTGTAAGACATGCACAGACAGGAATGGTAATGCAGGTGTTCTTAACAGGCATGTGCAATACTGTCAGGAAAGATCATCACCATGCCTAAAACATTACAATGCCTAAATCTCAAATGTGAAAACATACCAGCTGCACATACATACCTGGCTCCGCTCATCTGAAGACTCATCAGCCATACTTCCTGCCAATACTTTCTACTTCTTTCCTGTCATCAGCCTCAAACCCATCACAAAGGAAATGCTGAACAACCAGATCTGCTTAAATGTCAGATCCACCAAGAGATACCTATTTCTGATCCCATCACTTCTAACATATAAATCTATCTATCTAATATATACAGCTCTGGAAAAAATTAAGAGACCACTGCAAAATTTTCAGTTTTTCTGATTTTACTCTTTATAGGTATATTTTTGATTGAAATGTAAATTGTTCCTTTTATTCTATAAACTACTGACATGTCTCCAAATTTCCAAGCAATACATTTTGTATTTATTTTCTGAAAATTAGAAATGATCAAAATAGCAAAAAAAAATTCATTGCTTTCAGGCCTCAAATATTGCAAAGAAAACAAGTGCATAATCATTTAGAATCAACAATACTAATTATGTTTTAGCTCAGGAAGAGTTCAGAAATCAATATTTTGTGGAATAATCATGATTTTTAATCACAGCTTTCATGCGTCTTGGCATGGTTTCCATCAGTTTTTCACACTGCTTTTGGGTGACATTATGCCACTCCTGGTGCAAAAATTTAAGCAGCTTTTTGTTTGATGACTTGAGACTATCCATCTTCCTCTGGATTACATTCCAGAGGTTTTCAATGGGGTTCAGGTCTTGGGATTGGGCTGGCCATGACAGGGTGGTCTTTCATCCACACATTGATTGACCTAGCTGTGTGGCATGGCACATTGTCCTGTTGGAATAAACAGTCCTCAGAGTTGTGAAACATTGCCTGAGCAAAAGGAAGCAACTGTTTTTCCAGGATAACCTTGTATGTGGCTTGAGTCTTACATCCTTTGCAAAGTTTAATATGCCACCCTACCCCACAGGTCAGACATTTGAAGAATATGGGAGATAGTCATCACATGTAGTACACAACCATTACTTCCCAGAAATTACTGCAGCTCCTTTAATGTTGCTGTAAGCGTCTTGGCAGCCTCCCAGACCATTTTTTTTTTGTCTTTTCATCAATTTTTGAGGAACGTCCAGATCTGTTTAATGTTATTATTGTGCTACATTTAAGGAACTTGTTGTTGGCCACCTTCATAGTGTTCACGTCTATCTAATGAAAAAAATTTGAACACCCTTCTCCTGACTGATAACATTCAGCAATGAGATCCTTTTGCATTATTGCAAGCTATTTATGGACCATGGATTTTGCTATGCAATGCAACTAAGAAATGTTAGAAAAATGTCTCAGCTAAACGTAAATGGGTTTAATCACAATCACTTTAAATGATGGCAGCTGTGTACTGACTAATATTTAACATGAATTTAAATGTGATTAGCTAATTCTAAACACAACCACATCCCCAAGTTATAAGGGGGTGTTCACACTTATATAACCACATTATTTTAATTTATTACTTTTATTTTCCCCTTCAAAATGATTTCAGTTTGTTTCTCAATGGATTTGTACAGATTATGGGTGACATTAAAGGTGCAGAAATTTCTGAAATCATTCTTCTTCTTATGAAATTTTACATGACAAAATCCTTGAATTTTAACAGGGGTGTGTCGACTTTTTATATTCACTATATGTCCATTTATTTATTCACACTATATTCAATAGTCATATACAGTGGGTACTGAAAGTATTTAGACCCCTTTAAATTTTTCACTCTTTGTTTCATTGCAGCCATTTGGTAAATTAAAAAAAAACAACACATTTTTTTCTCATTAATGTGCACTCTGCACCCCATCTTGCCAGAAAAAAAACCAGAAATGTAGAAATTTTTGCAAATTTTTTTAAACAAGAAAAACTGAAATATAAAATGGTCATAAGTATTCAGACCCTTTTCTTAGTATTGAATAGAAGCACCTTTTGAGCTAGTACAGCCATGAGTCTTCTTGGGAATGATGCAACAAGTTTTTCACACCTGGATTTGGGGTTCCTCTGCCATTCTTCCTTGCAGATCCTCTCCAGTTCCGTCAGGTTGGATGGTGAATATTTGTGGACAGCCATTTTCAGGTCTCTCCAGAGATGATCAATTGGGTTTACGTCAGGGCTCTGGCTGGGCCAGTCAAGAAGGGTCACAGAGTTGTTCTTTCAGGATATCTCTGTACTTGGCCGCATTTATCTTTCCTTCAATTACAACCAGTCGTCCTGTTCCTGCAGCTGAAAAACAGCCCCATAGCATGATGCTGCCACCACCATGTTTCACTGTTGGGATTGAATTGGGCAGGTAATGAGCAGTACCTGGTTTTCTCCACACATACTGCTTAGAATTATCACCAAAAAGTTCTTTGTCTCATAAGACCAAAGAATCTTATTTCTCATAGTTGGAGTCCTTCATGTGTTTTTTTGAAAACTCTATGCAGGCTTTCATATGTCTTGCACTGAAGAGAGGCTTCCGTAAGGCAACTCTGCCATAAAGGTCGGACTGCTGGAGGGCTGCAGTTAGCCATTAAAAGGTATCACAAGATTATAATTTTGTTCCTCTCACTGAGAACATTCAATAAATTTTCCAAATCAAGTCCTATCAGTTTAAATAAACCCAGTTGGACTCCAATAAACGAGTAGAACCATCTCAAGGAGGATCACAAGGAAAGGGACAGCATGTGACTTAAATATGAGTGTTTGAGCAAAGGGTCTGAATACTTATGACCATGTGATGTTTCAGTTTTTTTTGTTTAATACATTTGCAAAAAATTTTACATTTCAGTTTTATTTCTGTCAAGATGGGGTGCAGATTGTACATTAATGAGACAAAAATGAACTTTTTTGAATTTACCAAATGGCTGCAATGAAACAGAGTGAAAAATTTAAAGGGGTCTGAATACTTTCCGTACCCACTGTAATTATGCATACAGTGATTGGGCATCTGGTTAATAAGTATCCTCAGTAACGGATACAAAGACTGTGAGCAGTTACAGGTATACAGTTCTCTTCTTTGGTTTTACTGCAGTTAGATCATTTCCATAGATTTTTCTCATTTGCTCATCAGTAATAGTTCAATATTGTATACTACATCAGTCAGTAATTACCGTCCATGACTTCTCTGAGGTTTGTACAAGTACAGTGAGAAGCTCCTGTAAAACACAAAGTTTCGTCTTCAGTTTCCGCTCCCTGTGCAGCGCTTCCTGCAAAAAGATAAGGGATCTCAATAAATACAAATTCTCATTTAACAATTTTATGTTGACCACAAACTTAGTGCAAATGTATTAATATCTCAGAACTGAAAAACCCTTTAGACAAATAAGTAAATAAATACCTGATCTAAGTTACTATAAAGTTATTTAAATTGGTCTAGAAAGCCACAATGACATGAGAAAATAAAGACTATGGCCCTGTGTCATGATGTGACTGCAAGATAGTGCTGGACAGGAAGCTCCTATGTTGTCCCTCACGCTAGGGGACCCTAGGCTATCCCTAAACTCAGGATTACCCCTAATGGTGGAGATGCCTGAGTCCCATGCCTGGCTAGTCTCCTGACTAGATCTAATATGTTACCCCATTCCTAGGGAAAGAAGGGACAGGAGTATGATGGAAACACATACAGGCGAAAATTAAAACTCAGACACACTGCAAACGTACAAGAACAAACAGTAAGAGACTAAGGAGAAAAGCAAGAGTAGAAAGGTAGCAACAAAAAGACATCAAGGGTTAACACCATAACCACTCACAGGAATAATGCACAACAACCACCAGTAAGCTGGGATAACAACACTTCACCAGAACAGTATAGGTAAACTATAGCTGATATTAATAAAATAATCCAGCCAGCATACATAAGAGAGGAGTGAATGTGATTGGCTCCCCCACAGCATGTGATCAAAGAGACTAATAAGCAGCCTAGCAGAGATTATCTGTTGCTAGCCTGCCAAAGCCTGTGGGTCGACACCTATGTTTCCCTGTGCTGATTACAGACCTCAGAAGTTAGCAGGCAGAGTTCCAGAATCTGTTGTTTTCACAGATCCTGACGCCGCCATGACAGTTGGCGATGCCTGCAAAAATCTCCTTGTGACATTCTGATTTATTAAAACTGGCGATTCATACCCCAGTCTTAATGAGAAGCGTTCAGGAATAAAATGTACTGAAGTCATTAGGAGGCGCACGCAACTTAATGAATAAGGCATATATTATGAGTGGTGTGCACCATATTGCACTTTGTCATTAATGTTACTCCTGTCAGGGAGTAAGAAATGTTACCACTTTTGATCAATTTGATTGGCAGGCTTAGCCAAGCTCCATCCCAATTCCTCCCCCGCTCCACCCAATCTGACAGAGCTAGCCAAAACTGGCACGAAAGCACCAAAAGTCACAAAATTAATGCGCAACTTTCAGGTGTAAACAGTTTGATGAATCAGCGCTTAAGTATTTTTGAACTTTTACCATTTCATTCCTGCAGCATACGTTTATATCAATGGGGAGGATTGTGTTTGTTAAGGTGAATCCCTGTAAATACACTGTGCTGGAAATGCACAGGACCAAGAACTATACTAGGTAAACAGAGCAAAGAATTAGATTTCTGAGCACTATATGTCTGGCTTTAGTTAAAAATAGATGCATTAAAAACTGCAGTGTGAATATACGTTTAGATCTCTTTAAGTATCTTTACTTACCATCAGGTATTCAGAAAGCTGAAGTAACTCCTGAAAGCATAAAAAGGTATGCAAGTTATAGAATTAAAATATAGTCTCTCGGGTTGTTATGGGCTCAGGTTACAATACAGTATTTTAACATACAGTGGTCTTTCCTGCAACTTGAAGGCCCATTAAAGATCTGCGCCACACACACTGATGATATGCGGAACATATGAATGCCTGAAAGATCCAACTAATCAGCATTGTCAATTCACTGGTAAAAGACCTTTATTTGGGCCCAGAATCCAACTGGAGGTCGGTGGCCTTGCTTAATAAATTTGCACTGAGGGAGGCCGCACAACTTTAGTCAGATTCTGGCAATGAGTCTGCATATTGCACACGTAACCACTAATCCTAACAGCGCATGCGATTTGAGAATTCATAAGCCTGTAGTCACATAGACAGACTGCAGACTTATCGATATGGATTGGACAACCTCTTTAATGAAATCTGGTAACAATATCCTTGTACTAGTGCTTAGAATGAGTACTAAAATGACACAAAGCCATTGAAGGGATAACTTATGCGACTTGAAGTTATCCCTAACCATGACATTTGCAGGTGAGAATCAGCTGTAGAACACGGCATGCACATGCTTTTATGGCGCAAGCTCAACCCCAGAGCCTGATCCATACACAACTTTAATTCCAAAAAAGTTTAGACACTGCAAAATGTAAAGAAAACAAGAATGCAATGAATTGGAAATCTCTCATAGCCATATTTTGTTCACAACAGAACATATATTACATATCAGACATTTTCCACATCACCTGGAAAGAATGAACTAATTTAGAAATGACGACAGCAGCACATCCCCAAAAAGTTGGGGAAGGGTTAACAAAAGGCAGGATATGTAAGTGGTACTAATAAAAAAACAGATGTAAGGTCAATTTATGACTAAGTCACATGACTGTTTAAAAAGAGCATGTTAGAGAGGCAGAGTCTCTCAAAAAATAAAGCTGGTCAGAGGGTCATCAATCTGTGAGAAGCAGCATAAAAAAAATTGGGCAAACGTATTCCACAATGTAATGATTAAGAGATTCTAGAGAAATACATCTGGCCAAGGAACAAGGCTGATGGTCAAAATTGGATGCCTGAGCATTTACGGGCCTTCAGGTGGCACTGCATTAAAAACAGGTATGGTTCAGTCACGCAAATCACTGCATGGGCTCAGAAATACCACCAGAAATCATTGCCCATGAGCAAAATTCGATGAGCAAAGTGTATTGAGTGCGGATGCGCCCACACTAGTCAGGTTCTGCCCTGGAGTATGCATATCACGTACTTGACCAACATTACTGGCGCAAACACCGACGAATCCTCATGGCGCACAGTGCATGCGCTTAGAGGTTTCACAAGTCTGAAGTCATAGAGAGTGGCACAGAGAGTGACTGCCGACTTTTCATTCCAGACTGGACAACCCCATTAAAGCTCTAACATGCACAGATAAGCCATACATCAACACATTCTAGAAACGCTGCCATCTTTTCTGTGCCAAAACCCATTTAAAATGGACTGCAGCAAAATGGAAAACTGTTTTGTGATCAGTTGAATCAAAGTTTTAAATTCTTTCTGGAAACCTGCAGACACAAGAGGAGAAGGACCATCCAGCTTGTTATCAGTGCACAGTCCAAAACCTTGCATCTCTGCAGGTATGAGTTTGCCTATGGCATGGGCAGCGTACACATCTTAAAGGCACTATCCATGCTGAGCATTATATAAAGGTTTTAGAATTACATTTGTTGCCATTCAGACAATGTCTATTTCAGGGAAGGCCCTGTATATTTCAGAAAGACAATGCTAAACAATATATTGCATCTATCATAATAGTATGGCTTAGTTGAAGTAGCCAGGTGACAGACTGGCCACCTGCAGTCCTGGCTACTGACCAATAAAAACATATGGTGCATTATGAAACGGAAACTCTGGCAAAGAAAACCCAGGACTGTTGAGCAGCTAAAACTCTATATCAGAAAAGAATAGGACAACATTGCTCTCCCAAAACTCCAGTAATTGGTACCTTCACTACCCAAATGTTTACAGATTGCTATTAAACGAAAAGTGGATCCTACACCATGGCAGACACGACCCTTTCTAAACTTTATTGATGTCTGTTGCTGCCATCAATTTCTAAATGCAAATTTTTTTATTTTCAAGATAAATGTAAAAACATCAAATGTTCACCATCTGATGTACTCTGAGTTCTGCTGCAAAATAAATATGGCTGAAAGTGATTTCCAAATCATTGCATTCTTTTTTTCTTTAAATTTTACACATTTTAAAATTGGGGTTATATTAGTTAACACTGGGAAAAACTTAATGTGAACTAGGGCTTTGCATGTGGGCTTCACAGTGGCTCAGTGGTTACCTCTTTTGCCTTGCAGAAATAGGTCCTCAGTTAAAATCAGGGCAACATTTGCATGTGCTCAATGTATTTCTGTGTATTTCCGTTTATGTACTTGTTTTTTTTCCCCACACTACAAAAATGTGCTGGTAGGTTAGACTTAATATTACAGTGGTCCCCGAAGTGTCTAAGCATGGTACACACCAGATATAAGAAGACTGGAGCCAGAGCCATAGTGTGAACAGGGACTGATGACAGTGATTATTTTCTGTGTACAGAGCTCACTTAAAACAATAAAACAGTGTTGGAGAAGATAGAAGAAAAGGGTTAGGGCTCATTCAGATGACCATGCATTTATCCAGGTCAGTTCCTGTTTTATTGCGGACCCACTGACAAGACCATCTTTGCAATGTGTTCTCTGTAGGATCAGATGGCACACGGAAGCACTTCCGTTTGCATCAGTTCCTACAAAAAAAACACGTAGGCCGCATGTCCATTCCGTTATTATGGATCATGTCCTATTCTGTTCCATAATTGTGGACCGTGACACAATACAACTCAATGGGTCCGCAAAATCCCATGGAAGCACTTCCATGTGGCTTCAGTCAGGTGCCCCTGCAGTCTGTGCCTCACTTCCACGCCAGCTCCTCGGCTCCTCGCACTGCAGTGTGTCAGCCTCTGCGGGGATGAGGAGCGCTGCAGTCAGGAGGTTAGCAAAGATCATTACCTGCCATGACGATTTCCGCTGCACTCCTGACGTCAGTGCTCGTCACTGATTTCCATTGCCCGCTGTGATATCACCTCCAGTCTCGCAGGAGCTTGTGATGTCACCGCTAGTCACATTCTCGGGCCACCACGAGACTTGTGGTGAGATTGCTGTGGTCATTGAATTCAGTGATGAGCGCTGATATCACAAGTTCAGCGGCGTTCATCACTTCAGGTAATGATCTGAGCTAACCTCTTGACAGCAGCACTTGTCATCCCCCGCGATGACCTGGGCTGACCTATTGATGTTAGTTCAGGTCAGTGCACTGCTCTCCCAGCAAATCGGGAACATTCTGTTCTTCACTGACTGGGACAGTGAGAATGGATCGTTGTGGGACTCCCTAATTGGATTTGTTTTTTCTTTCCAATAAATTGGTGAAAGAGGGAATGTTTTGGGAGTGTCTATTTTTTTTATTACTGACTGGGTTAGTGATGTTGGGTATGTGATAGATGCCATGACATCAATAACCTCAGGGCTTGATGCCAGGTGACATTACACAGCTGATTTCAACCCCATATATTACCCCGTTTGCCACCGCACCAAGGCACCGGGATAAGCTGGGGCGAATGGATGCGCCACTTCTGGGGCGGCTGCGGCCTTTAATTTTTTAGACTGGGGAGGGTCCAATAACCGTGGACCTCCCAAGTCTGAGAATACCAAACCACAGCTATCCGCTAATTAATTATTTAATTTAAAATAACAGCGTGGGGTGCCCTCTGTTTTGGATTACCAGCCAAGGTGAAGCTGCCAGCTGTGGTCTGAAGGCTGTAGCCTTCTGCTTCATCTTTGCTAACTACAAAAAATAGGGGGCACCCCACGTCGGTTTTTTATTTATTTATATTTGGGCTAAGTACAGGGCTAAACACCCTTTTGTGCCACATGAAAGGCACTAAAGGGTGCAAGATTACAAAATGCAGGGTAGTGAGACATTATATATGTCTTTTCTCATCTATATATCTATCTATCCTTTATCTATGTATCTGTATATCTATCTATCTGTCCTCTAGCTATGTATCTATCCATCCCTCTATCCAGCTATCCATCTTTCTAGCTTTTGACTGTATGTAACCCTCCTTCCGGTTTTTGTTTTTTTTTGCGGTCTGCAAAAAAAAATGGAAGGCACACAGATGACACACGGACTGTAAACGAAATGGATACGGATGTCACACAAATGCATCCGTGGATAAACAGGACCATTTTTTGCGGACCGCAAAAACTGGACGGTCGTGTGAATGTACCCTTAATCCGCACTGCCAGAAGAAGACCACTGAAGATCAATGGGAATTATGATATTTGATTTTCTTCAACGCGTTTCAGAGCCGTATGACTCCTTCTTCAGGAATAAAAATCAATAATGTACATTACCCAAATGATTTTTGTTCTAGTAGAAGGAGTCTTACGGCTTCAAAATGCGTTGAACAAGAAAATCAAATATCTTAATCCCCATTAATCTTCAGTGATCTTCAGTGATCTTCTTCTCGCAGCGCAGATTAACCCTTTTCTTCCATCTCCTCCAACGCTATCCTCCTGGGTTCTCCAGCAGCCTTCTACAACACGTGGTTATAGTAGTTTTGTCTGTAACACAACCGCACCAGGTTAGTGCACCTAATTTAATTCTTTCTGGTTCCATTGGATAAGACACAATCTGTGCCCCCCTTTCTTTGTCATTTCAGTTTTACTACAACAATAAAACAGTGTTAGAATATAAAACAAAAAAAAAATAATCAAAAATTATAAAATTCCAGATTATGTCATAACATCACATTACATAAACCAATAAAACAAAAATCCAGTGCGTCCTTACCCCATCCAATACAGCTATGGCACAACTATAAAAAAAAAAAAAAAAGAAACAGAATTCATACATCTCTATCAAAAACTGAAACCACAGCCAAAAATTAAGCATACAACAAGCATAAGCATGAAATCTATCTAAAAAGTCAGCAGTATATTTGCCAGTGAGCTCTGGGACTACAAGGGTCAATTAACCAGAGACTAGGCTATATACCCAGTTTCTTACCAGGCAAAGCTTCTAATTTTATTATACATGTGGTTTAAAGAGTTGTAACTAAGATATTTAAGTACTTTTTTTGCGTCTTTTTTCGCCATACATAGGGCTTCATTTTTATGTTACTGTGATATTCTCTTTTTTTCTTTTTGCTGTTATCAGGTGATATTGGTAGGAATTTAATTGTGTTTTTTCCCATTTTTTTCATGCCCACACAGGATCACTAAAATACATTTCAAAATTTGTTCCCCATTCAAAAGCACTTGAAGAATAATTGAAATGTTATTTTTTTTATTTCAGAAATCAATAGTACACATGAAAATAAGCAACTTTTGTGGTCAAAAGTGCACCCTTGAAATTGTTCTGGAAATGAAGTATTTCTCCCAGAAAATTTTTGCAACTACACATGCTTTATTATACGTTTATTTCTTTTGAATATATTGGAACAAAACAAAAAACAGAAAAAAAAGGCAAAATGGACATAATTTCACACAAAACCCCAAAAATAAGCCGGACAAAATTGTTGGCACTTTTACAAAATTGTGGGTAAACATTTTTGTTTCAAGCATGTGATGCTCATTCAAACTCACCTGTGGCAAATAACATGTGAGGGCTATATTAAAATCACACCTGAAACCAGATATAAAGGGGAAAAGTTGACTTAATCCTTGCATTGTGTGTTATACTAAGCTGAGGAGAAGAGAACTGTCTGAAGACTTGAGAACCACAATTGTTGAAAAATGTCAACAATCTCAAAGTTACAAGTCCATCTCCAGAGATCTTGGTGTTCTTTTGTCCTTGGTGCGCAAAACTAATGAAAGTTTGCAACACAGGATAGTCCGGATGGTGGATAAGCAGCCCCAATCAAGTTCCAAAGAAATTCAAACTGTCCTGCAGGCTCAGAGTGCATCAGTGTCAGTGCAAACCAGTGCTTTTTTTGCGGTGGTACGCGTCGGTACAGCGGACCGGAAAATCTGAAGAGTGCTGAGGATAATTCCTCTGGCTCTGTCCACATGGCTAATTTGTAAATTTGCTACATCATCAGATATTGGCTGGAGCGGGGTGACCTCTGTGTCTCTCCCCCCTCCGATCTGATTGGAGCTAGCATCCATGTGACGCTATCCCTCCAATCAGATGTGGAGGGGCGGTGGGTGCCCGCCCTCTTCAAGATGTTTATAGACGCTGAAGATCGAGGTCACGGCTGGTCACCCCGATCTGCCGCCATCCGGTAAGGTATTTGATCCCCTGTGCTGTCTTCCACTCCCCCCCCGACCTCCGTTGCCCCCCGTCGTCCGATTCAAACCCCCCCACCGACCTCCGCTCACTCCCACCTGCCCTGTAATCACTGTGCTGCTCCTGCCGCCGGCGATCGGGTTCCCAAGTGCTCGCCCCCCCCCCGTCCCCCAGTGCTCACCCCCCCACCCCCCAGTGCTCACCCCCCCGTCCCCCAGTGCTCATCCCCCCCGTCCCCCAGTGCTCATCCCCCCCGTCCCCCAGTGCTCATCCCCCCCTGCTTCCCCATGCTACCACCGGCGCCATGTCCGCTCCCAGCTGCTAAGCGGGAACACTAGTAAAAAAAATCTAACACTTACCGGTCTGCAGCCTCCTGGGACACGTGTGATCGGCTTCAGGACCTGCCGGTAATCAGGTGATGCAGTCACGCTACGAAATCAGCTGACAGTCTAAGTCCAGCGGTGGGGCCGGCTTTTTACCACCCAGCTGATTAAGCGATCAGGTGATGCTCTGAGGTGACTGCAGCAGCTGATTACCAGCGGCTCCTGGAGCGATCAGTCGTGTCCCGGGATTTTGCAGACAGGTGAGTAGTTTTTTTTTTTTGCACTGATGCATCAGCTGATTGTATAACCGGCTTTTATACAATCAGCTGATGTGTCATGTGATTCATGTCCTTGAGCCTGACACATCATCTGATCACTTTGCCTTCCAGCAAACCGATCAGATGATATTGAATCCGGATTGGACAGCGCGGGACCCTTGACCCAGGATTACTGCAGAGGGGGGGTTCTTTATTTCAATAAGGATGGAGTCACTAATTGTGTTGTGTTTTATTTCTAATAAAAATATTTTCTCTGTCTTGTGTTTTTTTTTTATCTTTACAAGAAATTTATGGTGGCCATGACTCTATAAAGACTCTATAGAAACTGGGTCTGTTCCACTGGATTGGCGGCTAGCAAATGTGGTACCAATATTCAAAAAAGGGTGTAAAAGGGAACCTGGAAACTATAGGCCGGTAAGCTTAACATCTGTTGTGGGTAAAATGTTTGAAGGGTTTTTAAGGGATGCTATTATGGAATGTCTCAATGTTAATAATTGTTTAACTCCATATCAACATGGATTTATGAAGGATCGCTCCTGTCAAACTAACCTGATCAGCTTCTATGAGGATGTAAGCTCTCACATGGACCGAGGAGAATCATTGGATGTCATTTATCTCGACTTTGGTAAAGCATTTGACACTGTCCCACATAAAAGACTGCTAAGTAAAATGAGAAAGCTTGGGCTCGGGGAAAATGTGTGTAGATGGGTAGGTAGCTGGCTTAGTGGTAGAAAACAAAGAGTGGTTATTAATGGCGCATACTCAGATTGGGCCAGGGTTACTAGTGGGGTGCCACAGGGGTCTGTATTGGGCCCCCTACTATTTAATATATTTATTAATGATCTGGTGGATGGTTTACACAGTAAAATATCAGTATTTGCAGATGATACAAAACTATGTAAGGTAGTTAACACAAAGGAGGACAGTTTGCAACTACAGATGGATTTGAGTAAATTGGAGAATTGGGCTGAAAAATGGCAAATGAGGTTTAACACAGATAAGTGTAAGGTTATGCACATGGGAAGGAGAAACAGATGCTACGATTACTTACTAAATGGGAAACCGCTGGGGAAATCAGACATGGAAAAAGACTTAGGCATCTTAGTCAATAAGAATCTAAATTGGAGTGCCCAGTGTCAGGCAGCAGCCACCAAAGCAAATAGGGTGATGGGATGCATTAGAAGAGGTCTGGGGGCACGAGATGAAAACATTAATCTCCCTCTGTACAAATCACTCGTCAGACCACACTTGGAGTATTGTGTGCAATTTTGGGCGCCGGTGCTCAAAAAAGACATTATTGAACTTGAAAGGGTTCAGAGGTGGGCTACTAAAATAATAAATGGAGTGGGTGCATTACAATACACGGAAAGGTTATCAAAATTAGGTCTATTTACTGTAGAAAAGAGAAGACTTAGGGGAGACCTAATAAATATGTACAAATATATCAGAGGGCCATATAGAGATCTCTCCCATGATCTGTTTGTACCAAGGACTATGACAAGAACAAGGGGGCATTCTCTTCGATTGGAGGAAAGAAAATTCCTACATCAGCATAGAAGAGGGTTCTTCACGGTAAGAGCAGTGAGGCTCTGGAACGCTCTTCCTGAGGAAGTGGTGATGGCCAACTCACTGAATGAATTTAAGAGAGGAATGGATGCTTTTCTTGATAGCAAAAGTATAGAAGGTTATAAATAGCATAATATTACAGGTAGATAGAAGAGCGACCAAGATTATTAGAGGAATGGCTGGGCTGCAATACCAAGACAGGTTATTAAACTTGGGGTTATTTAGTTTGGAAAAACAAAGGCTTAGGGGGGATCTAATCACAATGTATAAACATATGAGGGGACAGTACAGAGACCTTTCCAAAGATCTCTTTACACCTAGGCCTGCGACTGGAACACGGGAGCATCCGCTACGTCTCGAGGAAAGAAGGTTTAATCATAATCACAGACAAGGATTCTTTACTGTATGAGCATTGAGAATATGGAACTCTCTGCCGCATGGTGTTGTAATGAGTGATTCACTACTAACATTTAAGCAGAGCCTGGACGCCTTTCTTGAAAAATATAATATTACCAGTTATGTATATTAGATTTTATGACAGGGTGTTGATCCAGGGAACTAGTCTGATTGCCGTATGTGGAGTCAGGGAAGGAATTTTTTTCCCCATTGGAGCTTATTTGACACATTGGGGTTTTTTTGCCTTCCTCTGGATCAACATGTTAGGCTATGGGTTGAACTAGATGGACTTAGAGTCTTCCTTCAACCTTAAAAACTATGAAACTATGAAACTATGAAATATTGGCGTGACACCATAAATTTCGGGCTTAGGGCCAGTTGATAATATACAGCTGGCCCTTACCCCTTATTACCCAGCGAGCCACCCAGCTCCAGGGCCGCTAGAAGAGTTGGATACAGCACCAGAATATGGCGCTTCTATGAAAGCGCCATTTTCTGGGGAGGCTGCGGACTGCAATTCGCAGCAGGGGTGCCCAGAAAGCTTGGGCACTCTGCGCTGCGGATTCCAATCCCCAGCTGCCTAGTTGTACCTGGCTGGAAACAAAATTTGTGCGAAGCCCACGTCATTTTTTTTTTCTTAAATTATTTCATGAAATAATTAAAAAGAGGGCTTCCCTATATTTTTGGTTGTCAGCCGGGTACAAATAGGCAGCTGGGGGTTGGGAGCAGCCCGTACCTGCCTGCTGTACCTGGCTAGCATACAAAAATATGGCAAAGCCCACGTCATTTTTTTTTTTTTACATTTTACGTTTTTGGGCAAAAAACTCCTACATACAGTCTTGGCTGAAGGATGCTGAGCTTTGTAGTTCAGCAGCTGCTGTCTGATCTCCTGCATACACTAGTGGATGGAGTATGCTGAGCCTTGTAGTTCTGCTCCCCCTGCCTCTCTCTCCTGCATACACTAGTGGATGGAGTATGCTGAGCCTTGTAGTTCTGCTCCCCCTGCCTCTCCTGCATACACTAGTGGATGGAGTATGCTGAGCCTTGTAGTTCTGCACCCCCTGCCTCTCTCTCCAGCATACAGTACTGTATGTAGTATGTAGCAAACCGTGCACAGGATCTACCGGCAGCACGACAGCACTCCCTCCCACTCCTCAAACTTGTCCGCCAGCTGACAGATCCTCCCTCCCCACACCCCCCTCCTCAACTCCTCAATTTTGGCTGCCGGCGCCTAACAGCACCCTCCCCCCCCCCCCGCTCCTCGTCTCAGAGATGCGTACCAGCTAATATTTTCTTACCAAAAAAGCACTGGTGCAAACTATCCTTCAACAGTTGAAAGATAGTTTGAAATGAAATGCTATGGCAGAAGACCTAGGAGGACCCCACTACTGACACAGGAACACAAAAAAAATCTAGACAACAATTTGCCAAAATGTACTTAAGTAAGCCAAAATCGTTCTGGGAAAGCATCTTGTGGACAGATGAGACCAAAATGGAGTTTTTTGATAAAGCACATCATTCTACTGTTTACCGAAAACATAATGAGGCCTACAAAGAAAAGAACACAGTGCCTACAGTCAAATATGTTGGAGGTTCAAGGATGTTTTGTGGTTACTTTACTGCCTCTGGCAGTAGTGCCTTGTCTGTATGCAAGGCTTCATGAAATCTGTAGATCAGCAAAGGATTTTGGGATTTTGGGTGGCAAAGTAGTACCCAGTGTCGGAAAACATGGGTCTTCCAGCAGGACAATGACTCAAAATATACTTCAAGAAGCACCCAGAAATGAATGGAAACAAAATTCTGGAGAGTTCTGAAGTAGCCAGCAATGAGTCCGCATCTAAATCCCATTCAATATCCGTGGAGAAATCTTAAAATTGCTGTTTGGGAGAAGACGCTTTCAAATATGAGAGACATGGAGCAGTTTGCGAAATAAAAGTGGTACAAAATTTCAGTTGAGAGGTGTAAGAAACTTGTTGATGGTTATAGGAAACAATTGATTGCAGTTATTTATTCCAAAGGGTATACAAGTTGAGGGTCCGGTCCTTTTCTGGTGTTTTCTGTGAAATTATGTCTAATTTGGCTTTTTTTTGTTTTTGTTTTTTTGTGTTGTTCCAATACACACAAAGGAAATAAACGTGTAAGACAAAAAATGTGTAATTGCAAAATTTTTGTGGGAGAAATACTTAATTTTTAAAAAAAAAAAATGTTCAATGGCGCCAAGGCTTTTGGTCATGATTGTTTCTTGTCAGATAAATCTGCTTCTTTCTGCTATTGGATACTGATGGCCGAGCCCAAACTGTAAAGTTCGGGTTTTGTACCAGACACCTAGCGTCCATGCATATACCCCGAAAACAGACTTTTCTGGGAAGTCTGTGTTACTATTCAGGTTTGTCTACCCTGATAAAAATTTTAAAAAAAGGTTAGCAAAATTGATTAGTTGTGGAATGAAAAAATAAATAATTGAAGAAAAAAAAAATGGTGTAGGGTCCTCCATATATTGATGCCCAGCACAGATAAAGCAGACGGCTGCAGACTGCAGCCTCCAGCTGTGTACATTTTAAAAAATTGCATGCGGTGCCCTCCAATTTTAATACCCAGCCAAGATAAATCCGACAGCTGGGGGCTGGTATTTTCAGGCTGAGGAGTCCCATGGTTATTTCCCTCCCCCCACCCAACCTAAAAATAGCAGCCTGCAGCCGCCCACTATTGTCGCATCCATTAGATACGACAATTCCGATGCTTTACCCATTTAACCCAGCTCCTCCTAATTCCCCGTGTGCGGTGGCAATTGGGGTAATATAAGGGGATAAGAACTTTATGACAGCTGTGATTTGTCAAAAAAAATCACAGCAGTCATAAAGATCAAGGTTAGTAATAGGGAGGAGTCTCTGAAAGCTCTCCATTACTAACCCTGTAAGTAAAAAGAAATAAACACAAAATACACAGAAAAATCTGTTTGGTTTTTTTTTCTTTAAAAAATAAAACATCATCTTTCTCCAATTTCTTAACCCCCAGAACACCCTGCAGGTCAGATGTAATCCACAGACACAACATCCCACGACAATCCTGGCTCTGCTACATCTTTTATCAAGTCCAGCCAGACTCACCGAGTCCGAACATCTGCGGGTTCGCCCATCTCTACTCCTGGATTGATATTTCACTTTCAATACATAGGTGAAATCTGTAAAATCTGTTTTCAGTGAAGACAGATTTTCCCACTATCAAAATAGAAGACAGATTGTGCTTTTAAAATTCCATTTGGACTGGATTATGAGGGATCAACTAGAGGTAGGCACAGACATTCTGCTGTAAGTTTTCCTGAAGTCTTCAGTGTAGGAGGAGAAAAAGGGGTTAAACCCGCGCAATCCGCCAAATAAGATGTAGAGATGTTGATAGTTTAATCACTCTTTTATTCCATAGGTCTACGCGTTTCAAGGTGCAGGGACCTCTTCCTCAGGACCAGAAAATCAACATATTGATGTTGATTTTCTGGTCCTGAGGAAGAGGTCCCTGCACCTTGAAACGCGTAGACCTATGGAATAAAAGAGTGATTAAACTATCAACATCTCTACATCTTATTTGGCGGATTGCGCGGGTTTAACCCCTTTTTCTCCTCCTACACTGAAGACTTCTGCACGTGGGGCCGCGGCAGTCACCATTATCCTATGCTATCTACGGTGGTTGTGACCCTTCACAACCATTTTTGGTGAGTGTATTTATCTATATATTAACCTGTACTTATCTGGTAAAACCCTATCAGCGCTTCTGTTTTTCAGCACTATTATCTGTAAGTTTTCCTGAAACAGTTACAATTTGCCATAAAACTCTGAGTGCCAACTGTCATGTCATATCTCAGTAGTGGTAAAATTTAAATTCACTGAAGATGGATTCTACTCCTGAATTGAGAGTAAATGATAAGTCAAGGAGGAGAAGAGTAGATTTCTCTAATGAGATACAGTGCCTTGCGAAAGTATTTGGCTCCCTTGAATTTTTCAACATTTCAGGCTTCAAACATAAAGATAAAAATTTTAACATTAGTGAAGAATCAACAAGTGGGACACAATTGTGAAGTTGAACGAAATGTATTGCTTATTTTAAACTTTTTTTAAAATATGTGCCATATTATTCGTCCCGTTTACTTTCAGTGCAGCAAACTCACTCCAGAAGTTCATTGAGGATCTCTGAATGATCCAATGTTGTCCTAAATGACTGATAATGATAAATATAATCCACCTGTGTGTAATCAAGTCTCCATATAAATGCACCTGCTCTGTGACAGTCTCTGTTTAAAGCACAGATAGAATCATGAAGACCAAGGAACACAACAGGCAGGTCAGTGATACTGTTGTGGAGATGTTTACAGCCGGACTTGGTTGCAAAAAGATTTCTAAAACTTTAAACATCCCAAGGAGCACTTACTTTCCCAGTAAGGGGCATCAGCGTTCGGCCTCGCCTGCCTCACTGGTAGCTCTCGGAGATGGACTCCTGCGGCCCCAGCAGCCTCTGCTATGCCACGCAATGGCCGAGCTGGCAGCTCCTCAGGTTCTGCCTCCGCCACAATGGGAAAAGGGACCGACTGCTCCGCAGCCGGGGGTGCAGAGTCCAGGTGCTCCGTATCAAGGTACGGGCCCGGTGATGCGGCCAAGTCTGGTCGGGCCGGTGCTGGGGTAGCCGCTGCCGTGGCCTGATCGGGTGGTTGAGTCGGAAGCTCTGCTGCAGCTTGCTCTTGGTAAATGGGGTCTGAAGGTTCCGCTGCTGATGTTGGGATAGGCAGCTCGACGTCTGCCGAGGACGAGGGTGACGGTGGCGGAGCGCTTGCATCGAAGAGGGGCAGACCGGACCCCGCAGCCATATAGGCCGGATCAACCAGGGCTGGGTAGCTGCTTACTCGCTCCTCACGTGGGACTTCAATCTCACGGGCTTGCACCGCCATTGCCAGGCTCCTCATCTCTTCCCTCCAGTGGTTCAGGATAAAGAGGAACTGCGTCCGCATCCTCCTGCAGAGCTGTTAAGTTTCTTGCTCGATCCAGGTCGCGGTCCCAGGAGCAGCGCGCTCCGGTGACCAGTCTCGTGCAGCCGCCATCTTGCCTCTGCGGTACCCAGGAACGTTATGGCAGAGTCCTGGCGTCCCTGCTCCACTTACGCTGTTACATCCCATCATGCCGCCTCGGTTTTCACCAGCCACTCACTTCTGCGCTGAGGCCCTCTGGGAACTTTCGGTTCTGGGCAAATTCTCAGGACGAAAGGCGGGGCTTCGGCTTCATGCGCTTATGGCCCAGAAGATAGCTTTTTGGTGCCAAAGATGGCGGAAAATGGCGGGAACGTGACTTTTGACATGCAGTTTTGCTTTTCAAGGCGCACGTCACCCAGGTTACTGGGCCCAGTTCGTATCCTGTTTGTGATGCCAACGTTTTTGAGGTGTGCCGCCCCAGCAGCGGATCAAACTACTCGGGTCCAGGAATGGTGTTCGTTCGTGGCTCGAGGGTTTCAAAATCCGGGGGCTCAGGGGCCACACTCAAATGTAAAAGGGAGTATTTACAGGGGATTTGGTTTAGTTCGTGACGCCACCCGTGGTGTGTGGTAATTGGGAGTACTGCCGCTGCCGTTGGGAGTACCCGGGGTGATGGAGTGGGGCAGCTAGGTGGCATTGCCCTCCACGGGTAGGGGTAGGCCCTGGGACTCTGGATGATGATGCGGGGACGCAGTGCAGGGGGTCAGTTGGGTACTCACTCAGCAATTAAGCAGACAATGACAACAGTGTAAGCCAACTCTCTGAATGCCGCTGCCTCTCAAGGGGAGCGTGTCCGCGTCCCGTCCCCTGCAGTGCTGTGGGTGGTCTGTAACCTGCCTCCTGGCACTAAGTTTTACATTATCCGGTGTAGTCCGGTAGCTTGGAACTATCTGGGCCCCACTCCACACTGTGGCTAAGTGGAGGAGCCTGCACTCAGGGCTCACGCTTGGGATTTCAGTGGGCTACTTGCTAGGAAAGCCCTATCCTCCTCGTTGCGCTAGTGCCCCGATTTTGGAGCTTGTGGGATCAGTCCATAAAGGCTCTGTTCTCCTCAGGTTAATTGCCGGGTTGCCTGAAGCTTCTCCCCGACCTAGGGTCCGTGTACCCCGTCGTGCTTTCGGTCCCGAACTGGTGTTAGGACCAGGCTGCCAGCCGTCCTCCTCAATGGGTTCCAGGCACCTAGCCTCAATCCCCTGTGACTGGGGGTCCGACTCCTCTAGTTCCAGACCACCGTCTGCGACCTAGTTTTCCTCTCCCCTGGGATCTCCAACTCCCAGCTCCCTCAGAGCTCCTCACAGCTCGAGGGTCAGTCCTCAACTGATTGACCTCAACACCTCCCACTTCCCTGTCTGACCCCTAGGTGGGCGGCCCTATTCCTGCTTAAGCAGCCAACTGGTGTGATTCACAGGTGTGGTGCAAAGTGTATCTAGAATTTGTGAATGCTGATGAAGGCAGCACCGCAGGATAGAGACCCAGAACCATGGGGGGTTGAATACTGCATGGGTGGGACAGTTTGTGCAGTACCCAGTGACGACCTGAATAGTCCAGGGGCGTCACACTAACACAGATTATATATTTTAGCAGTGCCTGCTCATTGCATAATTGTCACAAGGGTGACATTTGGCACCTGGGTGCACAGGAAATTTAATCTGTTAGTATTGATAAGTGAACCCGAACTGTAAAGTTCGGCGTTTGTACCGGACCCCGGGTGTCCGGGGCTCGAACTTGAACACTGACGTTTCACGGAAGTCCTTGTCAGAGTTCGGGTGCTGTTCGTATACTTATAAAGTTTGTTAAAAGGCTGCAGCGCAGGCAATTAACAAGCTTCTCAGCATTCAGAAAATGCCTGTACACTGCTATGAACAAAATAAAAATAAAAAAGCAGACAGCTGGGGGCTGCAGCATATGGGGGCATACACATTACTGGGGAGCATACAAGTTACTGGGGGGTATACACATTACTGGAGGGACATGTTACTAGGGGGGCATACACATTTTTGGGGCGCATTCACATTACTGGGGCACAGACATTACTGGAGGGGCATACAGCTCTAGGGATGCTGGCTGTCGCTCCTGTTTATCTGTGGGATGGGAGCGCATTGAGCGCTAACTCCGCCCACAGATTAACTCTTTCCTACAATGCACGTGAAGTAGTGAATGCTGCATGTGCGTGATCACACACTAAGTGCCAGTTTAAAGGGTCAGCAGCCAGCAAAGAGTGGCTGCCGACCCGAGCATTGTGGTCCCTGAAAATCTTCCCGGGAGCTGAAAAAAGATCCCTGGGTGCTGACGCCGGCCCGGGCAATTGGGGTAGTACTTTTGGGATTGATGTCAGCTGTGAATGGACACCCCTATTACTAACCCACTAAGTGTACACTTAAACACACACAGGAAAAAAAATAATTTATTTGACTAAAGACAACCCAACACTCCTTCATTCACCAAATTATTATTTTTAAAAAATCCTCAAAGTTACAACATTATCCAATGGTTTAATGTCCATGATACCCATTGAATGCTATGGAGCCTCGTTCTGAGAACCAGGCTCCATAGGTCACTTGTGGCCAGTGGCAGGCACAAAATTTCTCACGCTTGTGATACATTCCATGCCATCCGCTGACCGAGAGTGACCTATGGGGTCTCTTCCTCAAATGCTCAGAACAAGGCTCCATAGTATTCGATGGACGTCTTGGGACATTACACCATTGAATTACGTCAAAACTTTAAGGATTTATTTTTAATAATTAAACTGGTGAACGAGGAAGTGTGGGGGAGTCTTTATTCACTATTGGATTACGTTGGAATTACGAGTGTGGGGAGTCTTTATTCAAATTTAAGAGATGTAAGAAACCATGCCATAATCAGCTATATAAAATGTCACTATGTTCTGAGCTAACTTTTACATATAACATCTTTAATGATTTGTGACGATGCAACAAGTACAAAACAATGTAAAAAAAATTATGTTAGTCAAAACGCCCGCAAACATTTTCTATGGCAAAACTACTCACTCGGTTTGTTGGCTAGAGTCCTTCTTTAAACAGATTGTTGGTGTTTCCTGAATTGTTTGAACCCCTGTTAAGGAATAGACAAATAATGTTAATATCTCCTGGTAAATCTTATACATTGCTGCATTTTTATCTCTAGGATGTAAGTATGTCTTTAGAGAAAGACTCTATCCCATACATTTGATTACATTATATTTTAAAAGAATCAGGTCATGTCCAGAAATCCTATTTACCTGCAGATATAGGGTTAATCTGCAGATCAATAATAGGTTTTAAATCCTGTGTAGCCAGCTTACTGGAGAAGCAGCTGCAGAGAGAATGTGAATAGAGTAAATACAGCAGAGAGCTATAACAGTCATTGCTCACTTCACAATGAGCATGCTGTCATTACTGCACATTCATTACTAGTCTGCTCTGCAGGCACACACTGTATATACATGCTGCAGAGCAGTCTAATGTAGCGCCCCTGAAGCCATCAAGAGCTACAAGGTACTGCATCCTCTAAAAGATGCAGGGCCTACCCCCAGGGACCTGGAAGACCAGTGTCAGTAACACCAAAACACATATTTAATCACAGTTTTTCCCTTCCCCAAGGACTGATGACAGACTAGAGTTGGACCCAATGGATGGCCACCTAGGGGTGGAGCCGATCCAGTCCACTACACGACAACCAGGAATGAGGGGTCAGACAGTCAGTAAGTGGAAGTGAGAGGAGACGGACGTGACCGTCCTGACGGGAGTGCGTAGCAGTGACCTGTTAAGCGCAGGCGTCTGTTTGCCGAAGGAGTACGGTGGAGTACTCTTGTAACCATAGCACCGACGGGGTACAGAGCCCTAGGTCAGGCAAACGCTCCAGGAAGACCTGATAAAATCTGCACAGTTAGGGGACCATCCAGGACCTCACTGACCGTAAAGTCCGGGGGCACCAGCAGTGACGGGAGAACCAGGGACCGGAATGGAACACCGATCCTACAGGGTTCAAACTGCCAGCTGTATGGACAAAAGACTGAGCAACTACCAGGAGGGGACCCCCAGACACTCCAAGTCACAAGGACCCACCAATTAGTGAAGGGTGCAGGGGAAAGAAGTCACCAGGTCACCAAACCGACACTGGGACTAAGCCGACCAGTAGTGAGGACCAGCCTTCCTTCGGGTACCAACCATCTAACTACTGTGAGTAAAGAACCCAGTTACACTGCAATCCCTTGTGTGGCCTACCTTCTTTCCACACCTAACTCCATCACCTACCACCTGGGGCCCCAGCCCTACTTGCGGAGGGCCCAACATCCAGGCTGCCATTAACATCAGCCCCAGTGGTGAGACACTGTGCAGCGGCAGCTCCATCTACCTAGCCGCAAGTGGCGTCACGACAAAAAACTTTATTATTTCTCCCCTGTAAATAACCCCTTTCAAGTGACCCCCAGGGTCACGGAACTGGGCAACGGCCACCCAGTGAACTGTCCCCATACATATACGGCCCGGGACCAAGTGCCCCATAGCCCTGGGTCGAGTCACTAACAATCAATGTACGACGAGTGATTATAACCGTGCACACTAGGACTGTAACAGCTCCCTGCACTGCCCCAATGACTGGAAGTGATTAGCCATAGGGAAAATAAAACTTCATTTTCTCCCTGTAGCTGATTCTCTAGCAAGCCAGCTAAACAAGTACCTAAAAAAGAATAGTTAAGCCCTTATACTTTAGCTATCCCCTTCACATGCCCAGTACATTGGTGTTTGTTTTCACATGTAGTGGAGACGAGATGTTTTCACATGCATACTCATTCAAATCTGTGTTGATTTTCACATGGACCATGTGATCCACAGAGAGACATGTCCGTTTTTTATCATCAGTACAGATGACAAGAGCCAATAGAAATCAATGGATCTGTGAAAAACATGAACAGCACACGAGTGACATCCATTTGCCATCTCTGTGACATGGGCCAGAATGAAATGCATACAAGAAAATAAGGAAAAAAAAAACAAAACATAAAATAAAGAACATTTTTTTTTAATTATTCCAATATGTATATTTATGTAAAAAGAATAAAGAAAAAAGTACACATATTTGGTATTGCCACGTCCATAATAACCCGAGCTATAAAACTGTCACACTAGTTAGCCCCTTCAGTGAACACGGTAGAAAAAAAAGTGTAGCACAATTAATGTCTTTTCATCATAGAGGTGACAAAAAAGTGGAATAAAACGCGATGAAAAAGTCATATGAAAATAAAAAAAGTACAGCTAAAAACGTCATATTGTCCGGCACTAAAACAAGGTGCCATACAATACAGCAATGGAAAAACTAATTTTATTTCTATGAAATAGTTCATGGTGTAAAAGCGGCAAAACCAAAAACACTATAATAAATGTGGTATCACTTTAATTGTACTGACCAGAAGACTAATCTATTTTGTGACACGGTGAACGGCATGAAAAAAAAAAAAAGAAAAAAAACAACAACAAAAAAAATCAATTCCTGAATTTCTGTTTCTTCATGATTTTGCCTCAAAAAAAATGAAACAGAAACCGATAATGAAAATACTACGTGACCCAAAATGGTACCAATAAAAACTGCAACTGATCCAACAAAAACCAAGTCCTCACATGACTCTGTAGGCAGACAAATAAAAAAACTATAGCCTTCAAAATTTGGTGATTGTTTTGTAAAAAAAAAAGTGTTTTTTATCGTGTTTGTAGCCAGACCTAAAAAAAAAAAAAATATAAACCTGGTATTGCTGTAATTGCACTGACCTGCAGAATAAAGCTGACTAATCACTTATACCGTAAGATGAACGGCATAATAAATAAATAAACAAATAAATAAATAAAGCCAATTCTTCAACTGCTGCTGATTTGTTAATTCTGCCTCCCAAAGATCGCAGTACAGTATGGCTCACATTTATCCTGTGCTATACGCTAAGTGCTTACATCGAGGATTATATGTAAATCTCTGAAAAACATAATTCAGATAAAATTCCCAAAGGAAAAGTCACTGTAATAAGGCAGAGGGAGTCCCTTTGAACTCCCAGATGGGTGTGTAATTTCCAAAATTTGGTCACTTGAGGAGATTTCTTCTGTTCAAGCACTTAGTGACTTGGCAAGCAGAACTCTACAGTCACATGTCGGGTACTGTCACGTTTAGGAGAAATTGTGTAACACAATATGGATTTATTTTTTTTTTTACCTATTCCACTATTGAAAATTTGGGGTTAAAAAAACTTTTAAGTGGTAAAAATGTAATTATTTTTTCTTCACCGCCCAATAGTATACATTTTTGTGAGACACCTGTAGTATTAATAGGCTCATTGCTCCCTGGATAAATTCATTGAGGGGTGCAGTTTGTAAAATGGGATCTCTTGTGGGGGATTTCTGCTGTTCTGGTACCTCAGGGGCTCTGCCAATGTGACATGGCAGCCAGAAACCATTCCAAATATATCTGGACGCAAATACGGCACTCCATCCCTTCATCACTTTGTACTGTCCCACAAAAGTAGTTTCCGACCACATATGGGGTATTAGCGTACTCAGCAGAAATTGCACAACAAATTGTCCATTAACTTTTTCATTTTCACGGCTCAATGTCATAAAATTCTGTGTAGCACCTGGGGTTTATTTTCAGTGCTCACCAAACATCTAGATAAAGTCCTTGAGCATAGTTTCCAAAATGGAGTCACTTGTAGGAGATATCCACTGTTTAGGCACATCAGGGGCTCTCCAAATGCAACGTGGCATCCACTATCTATTCCAGACAATTTTGCAATCTAAAATTCAAAAGGCGCTCTATCCCTTTCAAGCCCTGCTGTGCACCAAAACAGTACATTTTTACCACATATGAGAAATCGTTGTACTCAGGAGAACTTGCATGGTGCATTTTCTCTTGTGACCCTTATGAAAATGCAAAATTTGGGACTAAAATAATATTTCTGTGGGAAAAAGTAAAGTTTTGATTTTTTCTTTCCTTCCACATTTCTTAGTTCCTGAGAAGCATCTAAAGGGTTAATAAACTTCTTGAATGTGGTTCTGAGTAGTTTGAAGTGTGCAATTTTTAGAATGTATCACTTTTGGGTATTTTCTGTCACCTAGGCCTCTCAAAGTCACTTCCAAGGTGATGTGGTCTCTAAAAAAATGGTTTTGTAAATTCTGATGGAAAAAATGAGAAATTGCTGATGAACTTTGAACCCTTCTAAATTCCTAACAAAAAAAAATGATGTTTCAAAAATTGCGCTGATGTAAAGTAGACATGTGGGAATTTTTTTTTTTTAACTATTTTGTGTGACATACCGTATTTTTTAACACATAAAAAACCATTAATTTCGGCGTCATGTGTTTTATTTCCGGTACGTGTCAAACAGATGTCAACTGGACGGCACACAGATGAAACACGAATGACATATGTAGACATAGATGGCCACATGGATCTGAACGTGTGAAGGGGCCTTAGTGAGACATTTCTCACTGTGCAGTGGTTACTGTACAGCAGAGTAAGACTTCATGCACATGGTCGCATTACAGTTCCATGTTGTACAGAGCCATAATAGGGCTCCCATAGAGGTGCAGAGAGGCTCCAGGAGAATACATCAAGCTTTCTGTGAGGAAGCTGAAGCTGGAGTATCATTGGACTTTCCAACAGGACAATTGTCCTAAGCAAACCTGAAATTTCACCACGGCTTGGTTTCAAAAGTCCTGGAAAATTTTGTTCCCGAAATGAATTGCTTTTGACAAAACAGACGAAGAATTCCTAACAATGATGTGTTATGAAGTTATGAACAGTAGGACCTATTTAAATAAAAAAAAACCATGAATGTATCTCTCATGGGTGGGTAATCACTACAAATATACTAAAAAATATATATGTGGATCCAACACTATATATCATATGTGGTCAGCAAAATGCTCAATTCAACTTGCAGAAGTCTTCGTTTCTGCAGAGATAAGTACTGTAGGGTATAATGCCAAATCATTAATTTTTTCTGTGCTACAAAATTTTGAATCCCAATATGTAGGGAAAATGTGGGTAATGCGGAGCGATTATCTTCTCACCTCTTTCTCTCACGGTTACATCATTCTTTTGGGTTTTACTGTGAATAGGTTCCAAACCGGGCTCTGATAATGCAATTCTACTGTCAAAAGGATATGTCTTGGAGCGGTTATGATGCCAGGATATCTGCATAGATGAATATAAATGAAACAAAAAAAAATTACTGTTTTAATACCGCTTTCTCTTTCATACAAGGAATAAACTGGTTGTCTCTGTCAGTCCCTCAGAGAATGCTTGGAGTGGAGCTCCATACAGATGGGATTCTGCAGAGCCTCGTTCCTGTGATTCTCAGCGGTGGTACCGTCAAAGTTCAATAAATGGTCTCCTTTCATATTGATAGGAGATCATTTTTATACTTAGCACAGGAAAATAGTATAGTTCTAATATTGATATTATCTTCTTTAGTGTTTAGAAAATGTCACCAACCCTTCTTGGACTTAATTCATCAGGTTTCTTAGATTTATCAGCAGAAAATGACTTCACTGATTAAACACAAAGTAAGAGCATAATGATTCCCTCTCTGTTGCTACAATTGTGCTTTTCTTACAATTTATTGATATGAGGTTTTTTTTGTTTGTTTTTCTGCAAAATCTTTAAGGTTTTTCACCTGGAAAAACTCTACAGCCAAAAAAAAGTAGAAACTTTTAGGGGTACTTTGCACGCTGCGACATTGCTAGCCGATTGTAGCGATGCCGAGCGCAATAGTCCCCGCCCCGTCGCACATGCAATATCTTGTGATAGCTACCGTAGCGAACATTATCGCTACGGCAGCTTCACAAGCACTTACCTGCCCTGCGACGTCGCTCTGGCCGGCGACCCGCCTCCTTCCTAAGGGGGCGGGTCATGCGGCGTCACAGCGACGTCACACGGCAGGCGGCCAATAGAAGCGGAGGGGCGGAGATGAGCAGGACGTAAACATTCCGCCCACCTCCTTCATTCTTCATTGCAGGCGGGACGCCGGTAAGGAGATGTTCCTCGCTCCTGCGGCTTCATACACAGCGATGTGTGCTGCCGCAAGAACAAGGAACAACATCATACCTGTCGCTGCAGCGAAATTATGGAAATGACCAACACTACACAGATCACCGATTTTCGATGATTTTGCGATCGTTTAATCAGTGCTTCTAGGCTTTACACGGATGTGCGTCACTTTCGATTTGACCCCGACAAGATCGCAGTAGCGATGTCGCAACGTGCAAAGTACCCCTTAGTGTTCTAGAAACAAAAGCAAAATTTAGTTTGTAGTTTAAAGTGCAATTTAAAGGGAACATGTGACCGTTTTTTCGGCCTATAAGCTGTGGCCACCACCAGTGGGCTCTTATATACAGCATTCTAACATGCTGTATATAAGAGTCAAGGCCGCTGTGTAGAACATAAAAAACACTTTATAATACTCACCTAATGGTCGAGCTGAAGTGGAGTTGGGCCATATGGGCATCTCCGTTGTCCGGCGCTGCCTCATTCGGCCATCTTCGTCCTCCTTCTTTTGTAGCCGGGGTGCATGACGCATCTACATCATCCACACTCGCCGGCATTGAGGTCCTGCGCAGGCGCACTTTAATCTGCCTTGATTAGAGCAGATCAAAGTATTGTAGTGCGCCTGCGCGGGACTGGCGAGTGTGTATGACATAGACGCGTCATGCACACAGGCTTCTGAAGGAGGATGAAGATGGACAAAAGAAGAGGCAATGGAAAATTGAGACGTCCATATGGCCAAACTCCACCGCAGCGTGACCGTTAGGGGAGTATTATAAAGTGTTTTTTATGTTCTACACATCGGCCTGGGCTCATTATATACAGCATGTTAGAATGCTGTATATAATGAGCCCAAAGGTGGTGGCTGCAGCTTATAGGCCGAAAAAACGGTGACAGGTTCCCTTTAAGCTATCCTGCTGTTTTTCATAACTGCTCTATAGCATAATGGGCAAGTTTTATTAGTTGTTAAGATGAGTTTTTTCCACAGTGGCTTCAAATGAGAAAAAAAAAAAAAACAGCCCATGAAAGCCACAAGATTGTACATCCAAAAATATTTCCTAGAACTGGTTCTCTAAAAACAAAACAGTCTCAATCAGTTAGGACCAAAAATAGCATTTGTTAAAATGCAGTTTGGCAATGGATATATTGGAGACGTAGTGGTGGGGAATCACTGCTGCAGCGAAAAAAAAGAGGAGGAGCCGTGATAGCTCACCTTTCTCCCCATCTCTTCTACACCAAAACTGAGGATATACTTCATCTTTATGCTTTTCAATACCCCCATAAGGCCTTGAAGAGTAAAAAACACTCAAATATATTCTAGAATGCTATACTTTACAGTAGTTTCACACAGATTTTTTGGGGCAAAGTCACTGCTGTTTTTGCTCAGTTTTTTGAGCCAAACAAACAAGTGGACTAACATGGAATCAGAAAAAAAATATAATATTCCATGGACTTCTTCTTGTTATCTAAACTTGAACCAGTGGCATTAAAAAAAAGATACTGGGAGAAACCCCCCCCCCACTATTTAAAGGGCTTATTGAGACTGGAATATTGATGGTTACTGATAAAATAGGCTATTAATGTGAGAGGAGTGGCAATCCAATTCTTAGTACCTCACTTATCGGCTCCTTGAAGGAATCATAGCTACAACCTCTTCAATAACCACATTGCTTTTCCTACTGTCATGCCCATTTCTTCATGGCAGCAGTACAGGGTATGGCAGCATTGCCCATTGAAGTCAGGTACAATGTGGTAGAAAAAAGTAAGTGTAAGGTGAGTTAATCTGCTCCCTTCCCAGGGTATTTGTGCTGTGTGGCAGCCATTGTTGTTGTGGTTTTGTGTCAGTGTAGCGGTGGGGCCTGGAGTCATGGGGACTCAGCCTTGCAGCATGGGTGTTGTGAGACCAGGCCACCTGCCCTGCTGGTGCATTGTCGCTGCACCTGTGGTTGGCACACGGTTCCACATTAAAGGCGTCAGAGTTAGGGACCCTCTCAGAGGTTCGCCGTGACGTGGCAGTGGGCTTCATACAGTCTGATCAGAATGTTAAACCAAGAACCTCATGTTCAGGTATTTAATTTTTTACCTAGTGGCATTAGATACACTTATGAATTTTGGATGTGCGGCCATTTCTTTTTTCTATCACATAGTTGAAGTCAGGTACACAATGCTGAAATATTCTGCATTGCGACATTCTGTAGATGACGTTCACGAAAAATGGAGTGAATATAAACACTAATGATAGGCCATCAATATTGTGATTCCTAAACACTCCTTTATGTACAACTATAACCCATAGATCCATATATGTTCTTTTGGCACTTGATTCACTTCAAACAATGACCGTACCTGACAACTTGTGGTCACTTCATCTTTGCTCTCGCCTTTCATCACATTTTGTCTCATGTAAGAATGTGTAACAGACTTCCTTGAATTGGGGGGAGATCTTACTCGTTTATCTCCTAATTCATTAGTCCAAAGATGACGTCTCTTAAAAAACTCCTGCTCTCTAGGGGATTGTCTCTCTTCTCCTTTGCACCAGCAGGGATTGTCCTGGCGACAAGAAGTTGTATTATGGCGATTTCTCAAGGTTTCATGGAATTCAAGTCTTCTGTCATACTTGTCTTCATACGTCTCAATATCTAGTTTCTGCCGAACTGGGGACTTTTCATTTGTAATAACCATGGTTATACTGCGTGTAGATCATCAGTGTGATTTTATTTACTAAATGAAGACTTGAGCCTAAAAGAAAAAATTGCAATAATTAATGTAAAGTCACCCATACTGAAATAAAGCTGCTATGTACTACTTACTAGCATTAGTATTTTTTATTTTATTGACCTTCATTTTTGGTGCTTTTCACCTTAGCATTAAAGCATCAGTACATACTGAAGCCATGACACCTACAATGGATCCTGATGGACCTTATTATGGGGGCAAACAATTTTCTGTCATTTTTGAAGACAAAAATAGTGCAGCAACCTGAGTTATTATTACAATAATAATAATAATAATAATAATAATAATATCTAACACAAATGTGAATTTAAAGGATATGTACAGTATTAGGAAAGAGAAGTAGCACCACACTTGCCCATAGGTTTTGGTCACTAGCCTTTCCGCTCCATTGAAGTAGACAACCCATATACAGTTGCAGTTAACTTAGTTTTATTAGCAAAATGAATCAAACTAGAACGATATAAAAAGCTCAACACAACTGATATCACAAGTGGTTTCTCTAAATTTATCACATAATGCCACTTTTAATGACTACTGCGGACTCAGAATTACTCTACCCCTACACAACAAGTGCCTTTAGTTCTTAGTTGAGCACCTTTGGCTGTTATAACCTGATATACATTTGATTTATAGCCAGGCACCAGCATCTGGCAGTGTTCCTGAGGAATCTTAGATTAATTCCTCATGGGCAATGGACTACAGTTCACTATTATTCTTGCTGTAACCGCATTCTTCATATTCCACCAAAGATTTTCTATGGGGTTCAAGTCAGACAACTGTTACAACCACTGCCTAATTTTCCAATACTTTTCCTTAAACCAAGCGTTGGTGGACTTTGAGATATGTTTGAGGTCATAGTCTTTTTGGAAAATCCAAGATGATGACCAAGATGCTTCAGTTTCCTCACAGAAGACATGATGTTTTTCCCTAGGATTTCCTGACACTTGAGTGAATCCATTTTGCCCCCTCAAACTGCAAGTTACCAGTGCTAGAAATAAAAAAAAAGCCACACAGCATCACAAACCCAATACCATTCTTCTCTGTAGGCACTAGGTTCTTGCCAGCCTATGATTCATTCTTCCTTCTTCAGCCATACTGCTAAGCCACTGGCATGAAAAGTTCTAGTTTTTTTCCACTGCTCCACAGAACAGAATCCTACAACTACTGTGGCTTAAGGCTGCTTTACACCTTACGATATCACATACGATATCGTATGCGATCGTACCCGCCCCCATCGTATGTGCGGCACGTTCAATTTGTTGACCGTGTCGCACAAACGATTATTTCCCGTCACACGTACTTACCTTTCCATACCACCTCGATGTGGGCGGCGAACATCGACTTCCTGGAGTGGGAGGGATGTTCGGCGTCACAGCGACGTCACGCGGCAGCCGGCCAATAGAAGCGGAGGGGCGGAGATGAGCGGGACGTAAACATCCCGTCCACTTCTTTCCTTCCGCATTGCCAGCGGGAGCCGCGGGACGCAGGTAAGATCTGTTCATCGTTCCCGGGGTGTCACACACTGCGATGTGTGGTACCTCGGGAACATTGAACAACCCGACGTGCAATTTTAAGGAAATGAACGACGTGTATGCGATGAACGGTTTTACATTCAATCGCAATCGCACATAGCTGTCACACGCTACAACACTAACGATGCTGGATGTGCGTCACTTACGACGTGACCCCGCCGACACATCGTTAGATTTGTTGTAGCGTGTAAAGCTTGCTTTATTTTTATGGTTTTCTGCATATTGGAGCTGACAATTCTTGTGCTTTTTTGTGGTCAGTAGCAGAGTTTGTCTGTCAAGGAGACCTTCAGGGTACTGTGCAGGCTAAAACCACAATGCCTGTTGACACAAAATCTTGTTGTAGTCATTTGAAGGTTTTTGACCACCTGCCTCCTTAGGAATCTAGTGTCATCCGGTGACAGCTTTCCTCGAAATGTCCAGTAGTGTAGCCAGTGTTACATTAACTTTGCTTCCAGCGATATGTCTATGAACATTCAGTGGCTGCCCTATCTTTTTTTCAACTTTTTCCTTATTTGCGTAAGGCAAATATTTTTTCTCTTCACTTTTTGGACCACTCTTTTGACACACTAATATTAGTGAGCTAGAGGCCATTGCCCTGAAGGAATGGGCTGAGATTCCTCAGGAACACTGCCAAAAGCTGTTGTCTAACTATGCATCATGTTTGCAACAGGTCACAGCAGCCCAAAAAGCTCTACTAAGTACTAAAGACACTTGTCCTCAGAGGAAGCAAGGTGAAATGCATGTCTGGGGGCTACCATCATTCAGGTCATCACTAGCAGGTCTGGGGGTTTAGTGATTAGCACTGTTGTTTTGCAGCTCTGGGGTCCTGGGTTTAAATCCCAGCAAGGACAACATCTGCAAGGAGTTTGTATGTTCTCGTGTTTGTGTGGGTTTCCTCCAGGTACTCCAGTTCCCCCCACTTCAAAGACATACTGATAGGGAATATAGATTGTAAGCCTCAATGGGGACAGTGGTGATCATGTCTATAAAGCGCTATGGAATTAATAGCACTCTATTTGTGTTTAAAATAAATCAATAAGATAAATAAAAATATAAATAAATAAATGACGATTGATACCCTACTATTGGGAATACTTGGTATTCACACTATTTGGTCACTCTTTATAATATTTTTCTATGGCTATGTATCTGGGGCATTATAATGTACATATTGCCTACATACTTAAAGGTACTTTGCACACTACGACATTTCAAGCTAATGCTGCGATGCCGAGTGCGATAGTCCCCGCCTCCGTCGCAGATGCGATATCATGGTGATAGCTGGCGTAGCGAACATTATCGCTACGCCAGCTTCACATGCACTCACCTGTCCTGCGACATCGCTCTGGCCGGCGACCCGCCTCCTTATTAAGGGGGCGGGTCGTGCGGCGTCATAGCGACGTCACACGACAGGCGGCCAATAGCAGCGGAGGGGCGAAGAGGAGCAGGATGTAAACATCCCGCCCACCTCCTTCCTTCCGCATTGGCGGCCGGGACGCAGGTAGCAGATGTTCCTCGCTCCTGCGACTTCACACACAGCGATGTGTGCTGCCGCAGGAACGAGGAACAACATCGGACCGTCGCAGCAAGGTAATTATGGATTACGCCGATGCTATACCGATGATACGATTACGACGCTTTTGCGCTCGTTAATCGTATCATCTAGGCTTTACACACTACGATGTCGAGAGCGACGCCGGAAGTGCGTCACTTTCAATTTGACCCCACCGACATCGCAGGTGCGATGTCGTAGTGTGCAAAGTACCCCTTAGTCTATAGCGCAATTTATTTTTTTGCTGTAGCCATTATTGGTCTGTATTCGGATAACTTTACCATCTACTTATTATTTTTCTTACCTTCTATCTCTTTATCTTCCATTCTGCCACCGTTTCATTTTTCTACTTTCTACAGATCTCAGAAATATTTTACTATAACTGTTGGATGGTGCTCCCAGTATTTTAATGACACCTTGCCTAATATCTTATATATGCTTGTATTTTAATTTTTTTTTATTACAATAAAATTATATACATGTTTTAATTATATTTAGGATTTCCAATTTTTCAAGAAGACCTTCAGGCCTCTGATAAAAAGCTGAAGAGAAATTTCACCTTTCAGCACAACGATCCTCCAAATCAACAAAACAATGGCTTCGCCAGAAGAGGATTAAACTTATAAAATGGCCCTACCAGAGCCCAGACCTGGATCCAGTTGAAAATCTGTGTGTGACCTGAAGAGGGCGCTGTACCCAGGAGATGTCCTCACAATCTGACAGATTTGGGCGCTACTGGAAGGAAGAGTGGACAATGTTTGCCAATTCTAGATGCGCTATGCTGATGGACTCCTACCAAAGACTGAATGCTGTCAAAAATTCAAAGGGTACTCCAACAAAACCTGGCATTTTAACAGGAGTGTATGAAAACTCCTGTGGATTTTCTTGTGTGCACTGTATCCTAGAACATTTACCATAACCCTACCCTCACATTCAGCAACCATATCAAAGTTTCCGTGAGGTAACCTACAAACACATAACCTGCAAGGATGTATTGCCGCCTTCTAGCAAGGGAGTAGTAATTGTGGGAAAACCAGTCCTTACCTTCCTCCTTCTGTCGCCCTGAGGAAGTTTTGAATGAAAACATAAAACAAGCACATACTTCCAAGTACGTAGTGAGTCGCTAGAGCTTTCTGTCAGGAAAACGTCTCACTACTTTGTGTTGTGTCTGCATCCCTGAGACCATAAAGTGTTTTTGGGCAGGTCATGTGCTGATTGGATGCAGACACGTAGGTGTAACAGATACATGTCTCCTCTTGTCATACGTTCAGGAGCCCGTGCCTGTCTCCTTTATACAATGCATGTTACTGCCCATGTTCACTAAGCACCGTTCTGTCATGTAATACCTTAGGAACCTCATCAAAAGCATAGTGCACATAGCCAGAAATGAGAACATTGAATGCTTCTATATTTACTGTCATTTATTACACTTTATGTTCTCAAAGTTTTCATTCTTGCATTTTAATATTTTACTCATCTTTTTCTAAAGCATATCTTTTTATACTTCCGTCGACATAGTTGTTTCAGAGCTTGTTTACTGCAGGACGATTTGTAGTTTTGAATGAGAGCAATCACTTTACCATATAATGTACTGAAAAACAGTAAAAGAAAACCCCTCTAACTATGAGGTGTGGTGTAAAAAAAATCCTGGTATGTGCACACCATCTTTTAGAAAAATGGCATTAAAGCACCCCATAAAATGAACATAATGCACAGCAGTGTCAAAACGGCATTGCAGAGCATATGTTAAGTCTTATGTCGCTATACTCAGTGGTCGCTGTGTGCATATACATCTTTTTTTTACGTTTTGTTTTTCTGAAGATCATTGTGCAGTAAAAACGTCATTTTCCAGGCCAATATGATTATAGTGATACCAAACTTGCATGAGCAGATTGGTTGAGGTTAAAAGGGCTAAAGGCTGCTTTACACACAATGATATGGCGATGTGATACGCCCAGATCGTTGTTATGATTTGCTGAGATCACTCATAGGTCGTTTTGTAGCGGTCACACGTACACATTTCACAAACGACACTACATCGTTCAGCGATATGTTGTTTGACCAAGGCGGTCGTGTGGGTGTTGTTCGTCATTGGCAGGGTGTCAAACGTAGCAATATGTCTGCTGCGTTCCAAACGACGAACAATATTGTGAAACTGAACGACGTGTCAACAATCAACGATTTTCACCCTATTTATGATCATTCGGAGTTGCACGTAGGTGTCACACGCAACGACATCGCTAACGATGACGGAAGTGCATCACAAAAACCGTGACCCCGACGATATATCGTCAGATAAATTGTAGCGTGTAAAGCGGCCTTTAGAGTTAAAAAAATAATAGCTGTAGCATTCTGTGTGCAAGTTATTCTTCCCAATCTTTCAAACTTGTAAGGTATGGTGCTCCGGCAGAGTTCCGGAGCGCATCCCTGCCATTCTTCTCTTGCATTGGCTCCACACTGCCAGTGTTGTACTGTGACATGCCAGCTGCTTTTCAGCATCATGATATATCGCACTCAGCAACAATGCAGTCCTAACATTGCCCATCAAGACACAGTACAGGGGTCGCCTTCACCTCAGGTGACCTTACCAGTGATGAGCGATGGGCTCTACTCGAGTAACAAGCATAATGGAAATCAATGGGAAACTCAAGCATTTTTCCAGAAGCCCCTAAAAAGGGGGCCGGGGATGAAATTTCTCTCTCTCCCCGACCCTCCTATTAGGGGCATCCGAAAAATTGTAACAGGAAGAATATACAGGACAGAAAATCTACCATTGCACGATACTCGATCGAGTACCAAACGTCTCGAGCACCCCGATACTCAATAGAGTATCGTTCGGTGCTCAATATGCTCGCATATTTTCTCTCTCATTTTTCTGGGAAGCGCCTAACAGGAGAGCCGGGGCTTAAATCTCTCTCTCTCTATTCTTGGCTCTCCTGTTAGGAGTTTCCGAGAAAATGAGAGAAAAAGAATATGCCGGTCAGAAAATTGAGCATATTGAGCACCCTACAACACAGGATCGATTACAGAGTGTCTCAAGCATCCTGATACTTTATCGACTATCAAGCAGTGCCGAGCATGTTCACTCATCACTAGTCCATACTGAACATCTGTCATAATCATTATGGCAAATACAAAGTAGACACCATGAGGGGGCTCCACTTTATACTTTGCCCATGGTCACAGTTTGTCTAAAACTGGTCCTGACCACTTCTCTGACTTCAGATAAATGGCGCTTGATGAGCAGTGTGTACAGAATCGAGGCAGCCACAGTGGCTTCTGGCAACCATATGACTGTACACATAATCAACAGGATATCAGCCTTGGCAGACATGACAGGCACTTTTCAGACCTAGAGTATGGCACACTATATAACCGAATCTGTGATGTAGGCTCTAACACAGTCATGAACATAGCCTTTTGCAAAAAAAATGAGAAGGGTTTTTAAGAAGAAAAGCATATGCACAATCCATGTAAAATCTTATAGAATTCTTTTAATCCACTATATAATCTGCCACAGAATTGAAATGTAATATAGGATTTCACCAGAAGCTGAAACACCATAGTACCATATCTTTGTTGGCAACTTCATTTAAAAGTGTACAGAGCATGTGTTGTGAAAATTCAGAAATCTGCAATCACCTAGAGTCACTATAGACTTTCATCATAAAACATTACAATTAAGCAGTGTAGCCCAATGCTAACAGCGTATAATATACTCACTGTCAGGATTCAGCTCCGCTCGCTGTTTCCTGCCATCATCACATGGTCGCTCCTCTCATATGCAAGTCTCATATTTAGTCATGTGACAATTAGCTTCTTTTTCTACTGCTGTTTTTCAGTGAAGATTGACAGAGTTAGGGTATGTGGCCACGATCACGACTCGCTGCGTTCATAATGCAGCGAGTCCTGACTGGCGGAGCCGCGTGTCTTCTCTGCAGGAGAACGCAGGAGACCGCAGCTACTAAGGCTATGTGCGCACTAGGCTGTTTTACCCGCGGATTTACCTGCGGATTTGCTGCGGAAATTTCTTGAGAAATGTCTGCAATCATTGTGCAGACATTTCCCAGCAAATCCTATGAGAAAAAAAAATAGCTTTGCGCACGCTGCGGATTTTTCTCAAGAAATTTCCTTGAGAAGATTTTCTTGAGAAAATTTCTTGAGAAAATGAGCATGTCAATTCTTTTCCGCAGGTACCTGCGGATTTCTGCAGTACAGCCTGCAAAATCCGCAGGGAACAACCTGCGGGAAAATCGCGGCAAATTCGCGGCTAATCCGCATGCGGATTTACCGCGGATTTGGTGCGGATTTTTTCCGGAGGTCCAAAAATCTTCCACTCCCAGAAGTTTCTCAAGAAATGTTCTTGAGAAACTTCACATTTCTAGTGCGCACAAAGCCTAAAACGCACGATCAGGGTTCAGTGCGCTGCGGTCTCTCGCTTGTGTTCTCCCTACGGAGGACGTATGCAAATCCACAGAAAACAATTGACATGCTGCGGTCTGGAAAGACGCTTCGTAGGACAGTGTTTGCTGCGGAAAAAAACAAGCACAGTGGACACGAGGTTTCTAGAAATCCATCCACTGTGCGTGTACTGTACAATACAGCATTTTGGACGCAGCTGATGTGTGCTGTGTCCAAAAAGCTGCAAACACTGATCATGGGCACACAGCCTTATGAAGAGCAGCTGGTCGGCAAATGACTAAGTGTGCAAATCATATATGAATTACCAGTCACATGGCGACTACACAAACTGCGCCCCAGGTGCCAGAAAGCCTAGATACACCTCTGGGTAATGCCTGTGCGTGTGGTGATGGGTGGGTAGTACCGGTGTGTATACGGTGATGATGAGTGCGGTAGTGCCTGCGTGTGAGCGGTGATGATGAGTGCGGTAGTGCCTGCGCGTGAGCGGTGATGATGAGTGCGGTAGTGCCTGCGTGTGAGCGGTGATGATGAGTGCGGTAGTGCCGATGTGTGCGGTGATGATTGGAGCGGTAGTGCCTGCGTGTGAGCACTGAGCGGTGATGATGGGAGCAGTAGTGCCTGAGTGTGAGCGGTGATGATGGGGGTGGTAGTGCCGGGGTGTGTGCAGTGATGATGGGGGCTCGCTCTCTCTCTCAAAGAACGCAACGCATTATTTCACAGGAATCCGTTACCTTTATTATCACACTATTTACAACGCATCTGTCACATGCGTCACACAACGCATTGTGACGGATGCCGTTCAACGCAAGTGTGTAACTAGCCTAACACAAAAAAACAAACCGTCATCCAGCTCTGTGTTCAGAAAAATGAAACAATTATGGCTCTCACAATATGACCCCCCAAAAAATTAGTGACTTTCTTGTTCAAAGTTAGTAAATGTATTGGTCAAATATTGTACCAGTAAAAACTACAGCTTTTCCCACAAGAAATCAAGCCTCACAAAACTTTGTCTACAGAAAAATATTGAAGTTATGGGCATCAGAAATGATGAAAAAAATTTTTTTTGCGTTAGACGAAAAAGGAATTTGGTATTGTCAAGGATTGTATCAATTAGCAGAATAATGATAGCGTAACCATTATACCTAGAATGAATGCTGGTAAAAATAAATAAATTTAGAATTACAATTTTTTAGCACATTTTGTTTCTCAAAGAATACAATGAAAAAAAGAGATAAAAACCTGGGTACAAATAAAAAACAACAGTTTGTCGAGCAATATTGGTCTGTGATATATCTGGACTTTGCAAAAGCATTTGATACTGGACCCCACCAACAACCTTGCACTGAAGTTTTAGAAGCAGGGACTAGGTGACACTAAATGCACATGAGTAAAAAAACTGGGTAAGGCACTGGAAACAAAGAATCATTGTAAACGGTACTTTCTCAATGGGACAAAATCAGCAGTGGGGACCACAAAGATCCACACCAGGAGCAGTGGGGACCACAAAGATCCAGACCAGGAGCAGTGGGGACCACAAAGATCCACACCAGGAGCAGTGGGGACCACAAAGATCCGCTTCGGGAGCAGTGGGGACCACAAAGATCCGCACCGGGAGCAGTGGGGACTACAAAGATCTGTATCGGGAGCAGTGGTGACCACAAAGATCTGCACAGGAGCAGTGGAGACCACAAGAATCAGTCTTAAAATCCTGTGATCCTCATTTATTTTGACCCCCTTTATAAATCACTTGTAAGACCAGATCTTCAATTTTGTATCCATTTTTGGGCTCCTCATTTTAAATAGCATATTTAGCTAGTAGGAAATCAAAGGTAAATAAGTAGATGATTACATGATATGGAAGGCTTCGCCTATAAATGCAGACAAGTAGTTTGCAAATTGCAGTTGCATCGACTTGCATGAAGTTTGCCGCAAGTGAAGCACGGGCGACTTGTGCCTAGAAAATCCAACACATTTAGACATGGTAGGTTACAATGCGACACAATGTAGACTGATTAGATTCATTATTGTGATCCAATACCGTGACCTCAATGTAACTACACTGAGATTTCAATATAGACCTAGCTTACGGATATACATTGCTTAATATTCAAGAAAGCAGTTGTTTTGATATCTTCAATTATTTATTGTCTGAATTAACATTAGTATTATTGATATATATGGATTATAATTGCTTTTATTTAAAACTTTTGAGAATACGTTTGACGTGATCTCCACTTTTACAGATGCTCATGCATCTGTGGCACCCCTGAGGCTCTGGTCGCCACAGGGTACTGCACCTCAATTAAGGTGCGGTATTCATCTCAGGTAAAGGGGGGGGGTTAATCACCGGTGTTCCACATTCACACTTTACATACAGCTTAGGAGCCTTCACACAGGGTGGGATGGCTCAGGGTAGGCAAGGGGCGGCCATCACGATGCATGGGACGTCTCTGGTCACTTAAGCCAGCCACCTGGGGGGTGGGTTCCACTGGGGGTAGAAAGAGGCGCAACACACACACACAACGCAGACAAGTCGGGACCCTCGTTCCTACAAATAATCTCTGGAAAACCTGGACTTTGCTAGGCCCGGGGCTTGGAGCGGGAGCTCAGTCAGAGTACCTAACGGCTGAGGGGGACATCCAAGGAAACGGACACTCTTTCTCTTTCTCTCTTCAAACACTAATGGTGGCCCCCTTACTTGCTTGTGATTGACCAGAGCCCTCAACGGCAGAGACCAGCACCGTGTTGCAGCTTTATATCAGTGAGTAAAAGAACCTGAAACAGCAGTGTCCGACTCAGACTGATTAGAGACGCCATCGCCCCGCACTCCGGTGCTCCCAGGGGACTGCCATTCCCCCATCCTCCACCTGGGTCCCACTCCACCTGTGGGGAGCGACACCATCCCAGCTGCCATAACACCTACCCCAGCGAGAAATCCTGCACCGACAGCTACTCCCTGGCCGCATACCACAGGTGGTGTCACGACAAACTTTGCCAACCACCCCGCTTTACCCACCATTTACTGTACGCCTCGGGCTAACGGAATCGTGCAAGGCCACCCGTGACAGTGCCTGACCCGACCTGACGGCCCGGCAATGAGTAGGTTAACCATCTGCCCCGTGGGACGCTACACATCATTTTATAGATTTGCTCTACAATGTTAAAAAGCTGTCTTTATGAATGTTCCCCAATATGATTTCAAGCTACCATCTACCATTTCTAGTTTATCAGCCACAAGGCAGGGGGTTTACAGCAATAAAAGAAGAAACCATGCCCCATTTGATGTTGCTTCGGAGAAGACCATATGCACACGCCATCACTTTCTAGTCCTCATTTTTACTGCAGAATAGGTTAAAACTGGTCAATCTGACAGATTACTAATTTGGTTACCAACACAGAAACTTAGAGCAAAATTGCCCACCTGAATCTGTCTTTAAATTTTAAAGATCATTATAGGAGAAATGAAGATAAAACTATGTTCTATGAACATAATGATTAAAAATACATACCACAAGCCAGAGGTCTGTGCAGCCTTTATGAGAAATTGTGACGACTGGTAATTTCTTTCAGACTGTTATCTCTGTACAACAGACAGCAACGGGAATGTGTTTAGCCAATATAATCTGAAAGTCACTGATAATTTTCAGTATAGAAGTTGTGGGAAGTTCTAGTTGTTTCTTACCAACAAACTATACAAGAAATTGCCACTTTGCATATAAAAAAAACACCAATACTCGCATTTTAATTCCCCCAACACCACTGCTCTTGGCTGATCTATGAGCACCAAAACTAGAAACATGAAATTGTGAAGTCAAATCTTGGACTGCAAGAGTAATAATTTTGAATATCATGCAGCAAATTGCACAAAGGTACTGCATATCTGCAGTAAAGAGGTTGTCCCACTGAATGTATTTATCACCTACTCGAGCACTGGTCCCATAGGAGTGCATTGAGCGGTGGTCACACATGTGTACTACTGCTTTATTCAAAACAAGGGACCTTGTACTCCCTGTTCTCGGGATAGCTTGTGATCTCAGTGGTTGGCCCCTTAGTGATCTTTAGGCTATGTGCACACGCTGCGTTTATTTGATGCTGCGTTTTTGGCCCCTAAAAACGCACAAAAACACATAAAAACGCAACTGCGGCAAAAATGCACCGGTAAAAATGCATGCGTTTTTGGCTGCGTTTTGCTGTGTTTTTGATCTCTGCGTTTTTCTGCGTTTTTCCAATGCATTCCATGGGGGGAAAACGCAGAAAAACACAGGAAAGAATTGACATGTCCATTTTTATTTTAAGCAAAAACGCAACTTAAAAAAAAAAGTTGTGTGCGGACAGCAAAAATGAACACTCATAGACTTTGCTGGGGAAGCAAAGTTATGCAGTTTTACGCACAAAAACGCACCCGAAAACACCGCAAAAAACGCACTGTGCGCACATAGCCTAAATGCAGCACAAATCCAGTGGCATACGACGTGTGACGTACATGTACATCATATGTCGAGAATGAGTTATTGTATAAATGTTTTATTGTGAATATCTTTAATTTCAAATATTTATGCACTGTATATGATGGCTACTTGATTACAAGATTCTTAAAAATGTATTGGCAGCATGCACAGCAAAAAGATTGGACTCTAATGGACAATAATGTTCATGATCGAAATTATGGACACATACAAAATACATAAATTTCTGACAAACATATCACTAGATTTGGACACTAAAATTAAAATTTGAATTAGGGCTATTTCCCAATCAAAATGCTCTCCCACAACAAGGGAGTGCCCGCCTGGGTTTTGTAGCACAGAGCATTCATTTTTAGGTTCAATATATCTTTATTAAACATAGAAAAATCACCACTTCCAAGCAATCAAGTAGGCATGAACACGTGCTAAGTACAGTTGAGTCAGGTTGGGGGTCATCCTGTCCGCCTGACCAAAAATATGCCTACATAACACTCAACTATGATCAATAAATCGCCATGTGAAGAAATCTCTATACCATTTTCCATTATATACCCAACAAGAAAAGAAAGAGAAAAAGCAAAGAGAAGAAGAGAAGGAAGAAAAGAGAAGAAAGAAAAGAAGAAAAAAGAAGAAAGGGGAAAGGGGGAAATCAGGCAAGTATTTCAGTGATGAGCGGATAGCCATCTCCTTCTGATCCCAGACCCTTGTTCCCAATTTTAAGTCAGACCTCCAAGACCCCTGTGTTAACCACTGTTGGAACCCTACAGACTCCTTAAAAAATATACAGGGATGACAGATTGCAAACCAATTTGGAGTCAAAACTCTCATTGAATGCCCTGATTTCTTCCAGACGCTGAAGTGTGTGAACTGCTTCCACTCAATCAATTCTCTGCAAAACGTAGATGATTTTTCAGAACCTAAGGAAAAGCTGATGCACTGCAATCAAAAAGAACAGCAGTAGGTCCTTCTTAACACTAAACATGGACTCAGAGAACATGGACAGAAGGGCCAACTCAGGGGAGGGCTTGGTCCGGCAGGAGAACAAGTGGTTATATAACTGAAAAATATCATTCCAGAGGGGTCTAATGCCTGGGCAGCTCCACCATTAATGTAGCATTGTACCCTCCCCCAGCACATCTCCAACAGAGACTTGATATTTCAGGATATATCCTGTGTAGTTTCACCGGCTTCTATACCAGCACTGGAAATATTCTAACCAGAGTCCGGGAGCTCTCCCCCTACCCTCCAGTGTCCCCTCCAGCGTTTTACAACCCAAAGGGTCCATGACATCCCGAAAACGAGAAACCCGACCTCGGCCAGGGGGGAGCAAACCCAGGGCTGGTTCCAGCAAATTGCATGGGAACTGGGGGTTACCTTCCAGTGGGGTAAGAGATCCTGGCGTGGATGCCAGATCTATGCATCTGACAATACCTCTCCAAATGTTGGCCAAATTAAGCATTGCATAGGACAGACCCATGTTTCTCGGGTTGACTTTAGGGGGCAACTAGAAGACCCCCTGCACCTGGGCTGCCGAGATGTCCTGTTAAATTTCCACCCGCAGCGTAGAGGCCTTATTGTGGATAAGATCCAGCACACGTGCCGATTGTTGCCGCATGATAGGCTTTCAAATCTGCTAATCCCGCACCCCTATTCTCTCTGAATCTAACCAGAGCCTTATGACCCAGACGGGACCTACCTCCATGCCATATGAAGTTCCTCATGGTTTTCCAAAGTTTAAGAAAAAAGGCCATATCCAGCTCCCACGGGATAGTTTGAAAAAAGTAGAGTATTTTAGGTACAATGTCCATTTTGAGAGCGTTCATTCTCCCAAACCACAAAATAGGAAGATTACTCCAGGCCTTAAGTGCCCTGTCAATCGTACCCCTAAGAGCTGAGTAATTCAGAATGTATATGATTTAAGGTCCGCAGCGATATGAATCCGTAGATATTTAATTGACTCGGTGCTCCCCTTAAAATTAAAAGCTGACCTGGCTTCTGAGGATGGCAGTGAAATATTGAGTATTTCTGATTTTTGCGATTCACCTTAAAATTACTCAATTTGCTAACCATTCATTTTTAATGGGGGTGTTTGAGATATTCAAGTGCTGCACTTGGGTGGTCTTTGGCCCATAACAATAAATGGAGCACTAAGCACATGATTGACCTCTGTTCCATTCAAAGAAATGTAATTGATGACGCTTTGTTTCAAGGTGGGAACAGACGCTGCATCAGTGACAGCAGCCACAACCCCCTGATGATGTCCTATTGGAGCATCAGGACTTCATCGGAAGTAAAAAAAAAAAAAAAAGAACAAAAAAACAGAACAAAAACAAAATAGTCAGGAAGTTCAGAGTAAGGGCGGCTTTGCACACTACGACATCGCAGGTGCGATGTCGGTGGGGTCAAATCGAAAGTGACGCACTTCCGGTGTCACTTGCGATGTCGTAGTGTGTAAATCCTAGATGATATGATGAACGAGCGCAAAAGCGTCGTTATCGTATCATCGTTGCAGCCTCCGACATTTCCATAATGCCGGTGCCGCGACAGGTTCGATGTTGTTCCTCGCTCCTGCGGCAGCACACATCGCTGTGTGTGAAGCCGCAGGAGCAAGGAACATCTCCTTACCTGCCGCCAGACACAATGCGGAAGGAAGGAGGTGGGCGCGATGTTTACATCCTGCTCATCTCCGCCCCTCCGCCGCTATTGGCCGCTGCCGTGTGACGTCGCTATGACGCCGCACGACCCGCCCCCTTAGGAAGGAGGCGGGTCGCCGGCCAGAGCGACGGTCGCAGGGCTGGTGAGTGCATGTGAAGCTGGCGTAGCGATAATTTTCGCTACGCCAGCTATCACAAGATATCGTACCTGCGACGGGGCGGGGACTATCGCGTACAACATCGCAGCATCGGCTTGCGATGTCGCAACGTGCAAAGCCCGCCTAAGAGAGGAAGCGGTGAAGAATTTTTAAATTAACCATATTAGAGAAGGGATTAGATTATTAAATTAAGTAGAAAGACATTTAATATGCAATTTATCTTTGGTTTCAGATGACCGATTGTTTTTTTGTTTTTAATATCATAAATTCACAGTTCTAGGGTATTATCAGACAGTGTGTACTTCTTCCCCTGTATGATACTGACCAATCACAAACAGGCAGCAACACTCAAAAGAACATGCCCCACTATAGCATAGAGCAGGATACTCAGTCTGAGATACAGCTGTGATCTCTTGGTCTAACCTCCTGCATAAATCAGTGTGGGGGAGGGGCAGTGCAGCTGAGATTAGAATAACAAACCTTTCTACCAGCTCTCCTCCTTTCATAGAACTTTCACCTCTGTTATACTGCCCCTAACCCACACTATCCTCAGATGAGGTTTAAGGGTATGTACACACGATCAGGACTCACTGCGTCCTGGACGCGGCAGGACCTGACCTGCGGGGCCGCAAGTCTCATCCGCAGGAGAACGCAGGAGACTGCAGCTGCCTGTGCCCACAGGGTTCAGGGCGCTGTGGTCTCTCGCTTGTGTACTCTCTACGGAGAACGCTTACGACTCCACAGCAAAAAATTGACATGCTGCGGCTCAGGAAAGCCGCACCGCAGGTCAGTTTTTGCTGTCGGGCCGTATACGCACAGTGGGCATGGGATTTCTAGTAATCCCATCCACTATGCTTGTACTGTACATTGCAGCATTTTGGACGGAGCTGAAGCATGCTGCATCCAAAATGCTGTGAACATTGATCGTGGGAACGCACCCTAAAGGATACTTTACACGCTGCGACATCGCTAGCGATCTCATTAGCGATGTGAAATTCTAGATCGCAAGTGCGATCTTTCGAGATCGCACATAGGTCATTTTACGCATGTGCGATCTCGAAAGATCGCACTTGCGATCTAGAATTTCACATAATGAAATGAGATCGCTAGCGATGTCGTAGCGTGTAAAGTACCCTTAAGTGTCATTATCACACTTACACTGACGAGCAAAAGGCTAACAATGTTTTGAACATTTGACTTTCAGTCTCCATATCTCACCATCCACTACAGCTTTATAAGTATGAGACTCCCTTCATTTTACAGACAATCATCTTGGCTATCTCATACATAAATTTGACTTGAAACTATTTAGCATATCATTAGTTATGCATATTTTTGTCATGTCACTGCATTGTTACTATTTTGATCCTAAAAAACGATGTTTTAATTTTTAGCATGTTTTTAGTATTTTGTAAATCTCTTTTGGCATTCAACACCGTCTGAATCCATCTGTGTATGCTCTCTACCAGATTCAAGCATGTCTCGACGAAATTCTCATTCCGGGTCTCTTCCACATGGTCCCAATGTTGGTGCACACTGGCGACTCACTTTGGTATGTATACATGTTTTTCTTTATCTCTACCCACAAGTGTTCGATTGAGTTGAGGTCTGGGGACTGTGAGGGCCAAACTAGCACCTCTATTTCATGGACATTGAACCATTTCTGCGCCAATCTCGACGTAAGCTTTGGGTCCATGTCCTGCTGGAGCACTATGTTGTCTTTTTCATACCCACAGTGCTCGAATGTACAAAGTAACTTGTCTTGTAGAATACTCACATATACCTCAGCATTAAGACCACCAGTGATCCTGGTCAAGTATCCAAGGCTTTTGGATGTGAAACAACCTCTTATCATCAGGCTTCCTCCACCAAACTTGCCAGTTCCTTCAATTTATTGATCCGTTAGCCCCCTTTTCCCTTTTTGCTTCCAGACCCATTTGCACGCATCAGAGCCTAGTCTATTGACTTTCATCTCATCGCTCCAAATCACCCGTTTCCAATCTTCTACTTTCCACTTTTCAGACTTTTTTTTTTTAAATGCAAGCCGACACTTCTTATGACAATATTGAAGTCAAGGCTTCTTCACCTTTTTTCGGGCCAGTATTCCAGACTTGTATAACGTGCATCATATGGTGTTTGCATGGACGTCTGTGATCTCACTATTAAAAAGCATACTAGCCTCCTCCACTGCCATGTTTGTCTCGCCAGACCTGATAGACTTTGTTGACTCCGATATTTTGCCTGAACACACACCTCTTGGCTTTTGAATGGATAGACGGACTTCATTTTGTATTCTTCCAACTGTCATGGCACTCACTTGATGCAGTTTGGCAATTTTCTTGGTCGAGAGATCACTATCAATGTTCCAGTTTCTTTTTTCTTGTGAAATCTTTATGGCTGCTCCGTGATTCAAACCAATAACTTTTGCTTGGGAATCAACCTAATCACACACTGAGCTTTTAGAGTATGTGAAAACACATTGTAATTTGCACCATACAAAAAGAAAAAGATTTTTCAAACACCAGGCGCAAAACAGTAACAATGCAGTTACATGACAAGAATCTACATAACTAATCATATGCTACAAAATTGCAAGTCAATTTTATGTATGAGATAGCCAAGATGATTGTCTATAAAATGAACTTAAGGGGGCTTTACACGCTGCGACATCGCTAATGCGGAGTCGTTGGGGTCACGGAATTTGTGACGCACATCCGGCCGCATTAGCGATGTTGCTGTGTGTGACACCGATGAGCGATTTTGCATCGTTGCAAAAACGTGCAAAATCGCTCATCGGTGACATGGGGGTCCATTCTCGATTATCGTTACTGCAGCAGTAACGATGTAGTTCGTCGCTCCTGCGGCAGCACACATCGCTATGTGTGACGCCGCAGGAACGAGGAACCTCTCCTTACCTGCCTCCCGGCCGCCATGAGGAAGGAAGGAGGTGGGCGGGATGTTCCGGCCACTCATCTCTGCCCCTCCGCTTCTATTGGGCGGCCGCTCAGTGATGTCGCTGTGACGCCGCATGGACCGCCCCCTTAGAAAGGAGGCGGTTCGCCGGTCACAGCGACGTCGCCGAGCAGGTAAGTATGTGTGACGGGTCTGCGCGATGTTGTGCGGCACGGGCAGCGATTTGCCCGTGTCGCACAACAGATGGGGGCGGGTACCCACGCTAGCGATATCGGGACCGATATCGCAGCGTGTAAAGTAGCCTTTAGTCTCTCGCTCAAAGATGTAGTGGATGGTGAGATATGGAGTCTGAATATCAAAAGTCCAAAACATTATTACCCTTTTGATCATCAGTGTATGTTTGTTGTGCTCAACTTCTACTCACTCTGCAGTGAGAGCAGAGTAGGAGGTCATAACATCTCACACAGGAATAGTCCAGAACAGGCAGATTAATGCAGAGGGTATACACATTCCTTGAGCACAGCAGACATTAGTGTGATTACTGACACATGTCCAAACAGACAGTGTGGGGGGAGGGGTAGTACAACAGAGGAGACCTTGCTATGAAAGGACAAGAGCTGATAGAAGGGATTGTAATGTGACACAGCTAAACCCAGCTGCACTGACTCTCCCTCCACAGTGACTCATGGAGGAGGTATCTAACATTATACTTCTCACAGGCTGTTGAACCTGCTACTGCTCTAACCTATTGTTTGGCATGCTCTTCTTTCCTTTGTGTATTGCTGCGTGCTTATAACTGGTCAGCACCATACAGGGGGAAGAAGTACATGTCTCCAGTGTAAACGGTCTGAAAACATCAACACGTAGAGTTAACAAAAATTAACTCATTAGAGGCCAAATATTTAGATTTACTGCCGGACACAGTCAGAAATAGACTCTTTCGCAAGAACAATATATGAGCCCTTTCCAGCCCAAAAGCTCATCAAAATGCACAATTCCACCTGCTTTGAGGGTAGAAATGGGCCCCCCCAATCTCTTGGGCCCCTGTTTGACTGCACAGGCTGCACCAATGATTTACTAATATCTCCACAATGGAGAAATGAAATTCCTCTAAGACACCCTCTTTACAACAGCAGCCATACCTCCAAAATCAAATAAATGAAAACTCAGTAATGTACCCAGACCTAATGACCCTTAAAATATAATGCTCACAGTATATAAAGCAAAATTCCTACCAGTGCCACCATGCAAATATTCTGCATAAAATACCATTGCACTGATCATAAAATAAATCACAAAGCAGTACCCATATAGTAGTTACTGTATAATAGTGTCCATACACCTGAGCCAGTCACACTGCATCCGTATGATACCACATATTTTCCATACCCTTGTACTATCCTGCATTTCATTTACATATCAACCGCTGGTCAACAGCTAAATGACTGTAGTTATACTTTATTTCAGTCTCTGCAGAGATCTGCACCGGAGAACTCCAATGAGCAAAACTACTTTTATTATTGACCTATTAGTGCAGATGGAGCTGTGGGAAAGGCTATGAGTCCAGGACTATCTAATGAATACTGAAAACATTTATCATCAGTATACATGGTCAGGAGCCGAATGTGGTGCCCACTCAATTGTGGTCACCATAGACATATATCCGCTTTTAGGAGACACAATACACTTACTACAAAATGATGTCATAAATATAGCTTATGCACTGACATAATTTAATGGGAGGAAGTGTGTGGGTGTGGGGGGTATTGATGCATTTACAGTAATGATTTCCAATTCCACACTATCTGATATGTGCTAGAAAAATGGCATAAATTCACAACAGGCTCTACCGGTCAGTAGGCTTGGCTCACGTCAGTAGAGAACAATGTTTGTCATGTCATGTAACAATAGAATACATCAGATATCGTCTTTCTTTGAGGAGTTCCAACAGTTTATAAAATTCTTTGAACTCTATTGTTTTCACTGTTGCACTCATGAATTTATCACCCGGCTCTTTTGTCATAACAGAAAATGAAAATACAGAAGTAGAAAAGGGTCCAGCCCATTCAAGAAAAGCAACAGCCCCTCCACCTTCCTGATTCTACCCCACAAACCCCATATAAATGACATCTAATGGTTACCTGTGCTGCTCAGTGAAGTAATGGATTCAGAGCCTCTTCATGTTCTTCTCTCAGGGTTCCTTGTGAGGTCTAGATAGGACACTTATGTTTCACACCTCGTTCTCTTGTCACATTGTAGTGTGTGCATTTGTTTAAACAGGAAATTAAGAAAGCCACAAGATTCAGACTTTCCGCCTCTTCTCTCCTACTCTTTCCTCCTTTCAGTTCTTCGCTGAGGTGATACTGCCATTTTTTAATTGCATTAACTCCTTATTTGCCAGTCATGCTAATGAATACATTTTTTAGGTGTGTTTATCCCAGAGTCTGGAATTGTTATTTCTTTTTCTTTATTATAGAAAACACGACTAGAAGAAAGTAGATTTCTGCTGAACCCTTCCCCCCACACTACCCAAAAATAACCATGCCACTATTGTAATTTATTAAATTAATTATATAAAATTATACATGTGAATCTATATATATAATTGCCTTATTCTGTCTGTCTGTCTGTCTGTCTATCTGTCTGTCTGTCATGCTCCGAAATTGTGTCCTTACGGTGACACAAAGCTGATTGGCCGCTGGGCTCGCCATGGCCCCGCCCCCCCACACGGATTGGCCTCTCGCCCCGGCTCTCTGCAGGCCCCGCCCCCCTCACGCAATGCACGCTCGCTCTGGCCCAACTGACACGGAGCCCCGATTCCCAGGTGAGTACACACACACACATCAGATCACACTCACTCTCACACTCACTCTCACACACACATCACAACATGCTGGGATATCGCTTGCTTCTACACCGGCTCCGTCAGGATCCCAGCAGCGCCAGACATAACCTTGCGATGCTGGGATCTTCACGGAGGCCGTGAAAGCTGGTAACCATTATACACATCGGGTAACTAAGGTCCCTTAGTTACCCGATGTGTATCATAGTTACCAGTGTACACCGGCTCACACTCACTCTCATACACACCTCACACACACATCACATCGCATCCACACATCAAGGTCCTGCAGCGGCGGAAAATACAGACACATAACAGCACACACATAACAGCACACACATACACACACACACAAATCAGATCACACTCACTCACACACACACATCACATCACATCCACATACTCACAACATCCTGGGATATCGCTTGCTTCTCGGCGGCGATACTGTGCTGTTGTGATCTTCCAGGACCTGCCGGAGGATCACATGGCCAGAAGCATGTGATATCCCCGGATGTTGTGAGTATAAGCGCGTATGTGCGATATCGTCAGTGTCTGTGTGTGTGAGTGGATGCGATCGGGTGTGTGTGAGTGGATGCGATTGGGTGTGTGTGAGTGGATGCGATCGGGTGTGTGTGAGTGGATGCGATCGGGTGTGTGTGAGTGGATGCGATCGGTTGTGTGTGAGTGGATGCGATCGGGTGTGTGAGTGTCGGCAGAGGAGCACGGCGTGCTGGAGGAGGCTGGGAGCAGAGAGGCTGATCATGGGGAAGGCTGGGAGGAGAGAGGCTGATGCTGGGGGAGGCTGGGAGGGGGAGGCTGGGACGAGGGAGGCTGATGCTGGTGGAGGCTGTTGCTTGGGGAGGCTGATGCTGGGGGAGGCTGGAAGGAGAGAGGCTAATGCTGGTGGAGGCTGATGCTTGGGGAGGCTGATGCTGGGGGAGACTGGGAGGGGAAGGCTGATGCTGAGGGAGGCTGGGAGGAAGGAGGCTGGGAGGAGAGAGGCTGATCCTGGGGAAGGCTGGGAACGGGAGGCTGATGCTGAGGGAGGCTGGAAGGAGAGAGGCTGATGCTGGGGGAGGCTGGCAGGAGAGAGGCTGATGCTGGTGGAGGCTGATGCTTGGGGAGGCTGATGCTGGGGGAGACTGGGAGCGGAAGGCTGATGCTGAGGGAGGCTGGGAGAGGGAGGCTGGGAGGAAGGAGGCTGGGAGGAGAGAGGCTGATCCTGGGGAAGGCTGGGAAGGGGAGGCTGATGCTGGGGGAGGCTGGAAGGAGAGAGGCTGGAAGGAGAGAGGCTGATGCTGGTGGAGGCTGATGCATGGGGAGGCTGATGCTGGGGGAGACTGGGAGCAGAAGGCTGATGCTGAGGGAGGCTGGGAGGAAGGAGGCTGGGAGGAAGGAGGCTGGGAGGAAGGAGGCTGATCCTGGGGAAGGCTGGGAAGGGGAGGCTGATGCTGAGGGAAGCTGGAAGGAGAGAGGCTGATGCTGGGGGAGGCTGGAAGGAGAGAGGCTGAGGCTGGGAGGAGAGAGGCTGATGCTGGGGAAGGCTGATGCTGAGGGAGGCTGGGAGGGGAAAGCTGATGCTGGGGAAGGCTGGGAGGATGGAGGCTGGGAGGAGAGAGGCTGATCCTGGGGAAGGCTGGGAGAGGGAGGCTGATGCTGGAGGAGGCTGGAAGGAGAGAGGCTGATGCTGGCGGAGGCTGATGCTGGGGAGGCTGGGAGAGGGAGGCTGATGCTGAGGGAGGCTGGGAGGAGGGAGGCTGGGAGAGGTAGGCTGAGAGAAGAGAGGCTGATGCACACACACACACACACGCGCGCGCACTGCACAACACACCACACACACACACACACACTGGGAACCACAAACAACTGCCCTACACAGACACCCACACACACACACAACGCTGCACACACACAACACCCAACACACAAACACCGCGGCACACACAAATATACGCTCATACCGCACAACACACACATTGCACAAAACATACCTCCCCCCAAAACACACCACACACACACAAACCGCGCAACACACACACAACGCTACAGACACACAGCGCTCCACAAACAACGCAACACACGCAACACACATACAACACCGCTCTCACCCCCCCGTCACACCCAGAACATGTACAGCGCCTACACAAACACTTGGTAACTACAGACAACAACATCTCTCTCTATATATATATATATATATAACAAAAATCATACATGAACTACACAATACGTAAATTCTAGAATACCCGATGCGTAGAATTGGGCCACCTTCTAGTAATATTATAAAACTATAACAATTTCTCATAGACAGTATTTATAAAGTGGTATCAGCTAGAGAGAAACGTGGTTAAAAAGCCCTTGAAGGTATTGCTGTAAACCCATGCGGTAAACCTATGCTGCACCTGAGACCCTTATGGCACATGTAACATCTTGGGATCCAAACAATTCCTTTTTATCTTTTCATCTGCCCTTGAGGACCCTTATCCCTTTGCCATGATGAACATGATTGCCCACCTTTAACATTTTTGTCCCTCTGCAAGCAGAAGGCCTTTTCAATCCCTTACTGCATATTCAAGACCACAAATAAAGTGGTATTTAGATGTATAACATCGCGTTCAAAAAACAAAACTATTCAACATATTGATTTCATTCTTGTCCACAATTTTGCCATAATCATATATCTACTCATCACTCTATTTAGTTTTTCACCAGCTTTCTTTATAATTTGTACAGACCTGACCTGCCTCCAAAGTCACTAATCGTCAACTCAGTGGCTCAGTGGTTATCACTTTAGCCTTGCAGTGCTGAGGTCGTGGGTTCAAACTCCACCCAAGAACAAAATCTACAAGAAGTTTGTATGTTCTCACTGCGTTTATGGGAGCTTCCTCCATGAATATAGGATAGGCTGGGCCATAGGTATTCGCCAGGTACCGCTCGCAGGGCAGTCAACGGACCTGAAGCAGCTGACCAACGGGTCAAGGAAAGTGTGCAAAGTACAGAAGACACAAAGAGAGATTTAGTCAGGCAATTCAAGGTCAGGGCAAACAGCACAGGTCGGTAAACGTAGCCGATGTCAGAGGCAGAAAAGCCGGGATAAACGAGAAGACAAGCCAGGTCAGAAAACAGGAGAGACAAAATGGGAAGCACCTAGTAGGAAACTAGATTTAACAAGATGGTAAAGCGGTGAGTTGAAGTGGACCCACAGGGCCACAGGGGGAACCCAGGCTTACCCTTTAGTAGGAGGGACTTGACTAAGCGCCCATCACGAGGCAGACGCCAGGTGCCACTCCGAGGGCAGTGACCGGGACTGTGGCAGCTGAACCCCAGGGCAAGGATGGACACAGATGCAAACAGGCAAAGTTTCTAGTACACACAGGGACAACTGGGATGGCTGAGCCAGGTAGCACGGCCAGGAAGGACAGGTACAGACACTAGTATAGATAGGGACCACTGGGATGGCTGAGGCAGGTAGCATGGCCAGGAAGGACAGGTACAGACACTAGTATAGACAGGGACCACCGGGACGGCTGAGGGAAAAAGCATGGACAGGACAGACAGGCACAAGGTACCAACAGGACAGAACGGGTAGGAACAAGGTACTAACAGGGCAAGAAAACAGGAATGTATACTGGCTAGGGAACAGACAGTGGACAAGGGGATCTGCAACTAGCAGGCTAGGGAACAAACCACTAAGCAACTAATAATGTTGGTCAGGCACTTCCCCCTAGTGGGAGAGTGCTTTAAGTACCCAGTTTCACTCAATGATAGTCTGAGAGGCACTTCCAGGAAATGGCACACTAGCCTTTTCAGAAAACGGCAGTGTTCTGCTGACTCTGTTGGACCTGGTGTCTGTCTCCCTTGTCTCTCCTCTTTGGTTGCCCAAGGATCTATGAACTCTGCCACCAGCGTTGTCAGATGGGAATTTGTGTACTAAATGTTTGACTAGGGCCTCCTGGTATTGCACCATTTTATTACCCCACTCAGCTGCAGGAAAGAGAGATGGAAAGTTCTCCTTGTAGTGTGGGTCAAGAAAGGTAAACAACCAGTAATCAGTGTTGGCCAAAATGCATAGAACGGTAGAGTCACAGAAAAGAAAGCAGGACATAAAGTCAGCCATATGTGCAGACTCCCAATAATCAAGACTTCTCTGTCCCCACAAAGAGGACGACTCTCTTTCTCCTCCTCCTTCTTCCTTTTTTCCTCCGATTCCTATTCTTCAGACCAACCACGCTGAACAGATGGGATGAAGCTGGTGTGGGAAGTACCCTCTGTAGTGCAGGAAAGTATCTCCTGTTACTTCTCCTCAGCCCCTTCCTCCTTATTATTACCCAGTACATGCTGGGAAGATGAGATGAGGCTGGGTTGAGTAGTATCCCTCTGTGTACTTTCTTACTCAATCTTCACCTGATCCACATGAAAAGCTTCCTGTTTGTGAGCAGCGAGCATTTGAGTAGACACAGAAGCAGGATAGTTACGCTGATTACGGCATCATCACCACTCACAATCTTGGTTGATTACTCAAAGTTTTAGAGAACCTCACATATGTCAGATATCCATGCCCACTCATTGGTTCTTATATGTGGGGGCTGACCGGAATACCAATGGGCATGTTGTAGCTGGTATTCAACTACTACATTCTGCTACACACAAAGCCTTGCCAATATGTGTAATGTGGAGTTCCAGTGTGTGGTCATGTTGTACATCAGTGAGCTGGCACTTGCAAGCGCTGCAATAGCACTGCCAACCGGTAGCAGCTTTAGATGACTTACGGAAAATGGCACATGCACAGTGTACCTTCACAAGTAGCTCAAGCAAATCTGGGTAGGTTTTCAGAAATCATTAAACCAATAAGTTGAGCACATGGACCAGGCATGGTACGTGTGCGAACTTGCCAAGCTTCAGAACTGCCACTAAGTTACAGCCATTATCCCACACGATTTTTCCTGGTTATGGGTTGACCGGTGAGAGCCTGCTGGGCAGGACGCATCTCTGTGCTTGATGATTACCAACAACCCCCTAACAGGGTCCCACCGCCGGCGAGATCATTATACAGGTCGCTCATCATTACTGCATCGTTGCTAAGGTCTGACTGTGTAACATCTCACCAGCGACCTCCAAGCGACTTACCTGCGATCCTTATCAGGTCGTATCGCTGTCGGGATCGCTGGTAAGTCGTTGTGTGTGACTGGGCCTTAACCCTTAGCCTAGGAATTTGCAGCGTGTGGCAGCTGTGTATTTGTCCCCCTCTGTGCTGCGGTCCTCGCTCTGGATGGCACTTTTCCAGATTGGGTCAGTGACTTAATTATCCACCACCTCATTGTCGACTTCCGCACTCTGGTCTTCCTAACTTGTTGACTTAACAATATCACTTGTTCGCAACTGTGTTTCATCATCATCTACCTCTTGAAACACTTATTGCCATTCCCCACTATTGTCTTCTTCTGAATGTGGTTTCTCAAATATTTGGGCATCACTACAACACAATCTCCTCATGTCCCTCTTGAAACATGCAGGGCGAGAGGTCAGAATCCATAAATGTAAATGTAAAGACCTCCTTGGAGTGTCTGAGTATGGGATACTTGTGTCTTGGCACCCGCCAAAGAGAGGAGGAAGAAGGATCAGACTGAGGAGTATGTGGTCAAGACTCTTGGCTAGTGAGGCTGCACCGTGTGGAAGACAAGGTAGTATTGGGAAACATACTGAAAGCTTTAGCTGCCACCCAAGCAACCACCTGTTTGCAATTTTCTGACCTCAAAAGTGGCGTTATCCGCGCCTCCCTGCAAAGTGGGACAGGAAGCTAGGTCTTGTGGATGGGTATGTTTGTTGTCCTCCGGCAACAGGCAATTTCACCTGGCCCATGGCCTCAGCCTCTGTGTACACCATCAGCAGCAAGTCCACTTCCCCGTCACTTACTGCGCGCCTTGCACATTTCAAATTATGTATATAATATATACCTGCAAACCTTCCTGGATTAACAGGGAAGAGAAAAAAAATGTAGCCCTGAAAAGGACTTTTGTTTTTAGGTTGCAGCAGCAGTATACTTATAGAAGGACTGTAAGACAATAAATTCTAGCTATATGCCTCTAACCCAAATCCCTCCTCCACCAGCTATCCCTACACTGAATTCAGGTAACAGCAGATTTTCTTGAGAAAGAACAGTTTTGTTTTAATGGTGTAACAGCGGTATACAGTTACTGCAATAGCAATTAAACACTGCCTATATGCCTGCTCTAATCTAAGTTCTCTCTCTTAAATCAACTCTCCCTAAACTGTTCCAGAGGAGAGTGGGCCAAGCATCACATCACCAGATCTGATGAAGACCCGATGAAGCAATTCAGCCGAGTAATCACAGTAATGCCAGTAGCCAACATGGCTACAGCAGTACCATGTATGGCAGGTAATCCCCACATTCTGATTAGCTAACAGCCGCAAAACATGAGCATGGCGCTCTAACATCCACGATACTTGATAAAGTAACGAAAGTACCTGAGCACCCGGATGCTTCTCGAGTATCGAGCAGTGGTAAGCATCCACGCTCATCACTAATTAGGAGACCTGCTCTGAAAGCTTTTTAGAGCCAGTTAAGTATTTTTTTGTCTTATTTTGTTTAAGGAAAACAAGCTGCCTAATAGTTCTGTAAAGTGTGTTAATATGTATAGACCACACACTATTGCATTACACAAATATACAACACTTAATATACTTCAAACAAATAAGCATTCAACTTTATACAGCATAGAGTTGGAAAATATGCCTAAAAAATATATGGCCATAATACTAATTTGGCTAATTATTGTGCACACAATGTAAAGCAATTTAATAACATAAGAATATCCTTTTAACAAATCACAGAGCATTCCTCCCAAGCCACTGTGATTTCTCCAAAACATTGCAGCAAATTTGGACAACTATAAAGCAATTGCATTGCCTGTTTCTACACTTATAAAATAAGTAAGAGTTGAACTTATAGTCAGCTAATCGCTAGATGCTCATGCACTTTCTGAAAAATTGCTATACAGTGGAACCTCGGTTTACGAGTACATTGGTGTGCGAGAATTTCGCTATACGAGCAAAGCTTGCTGTAAATTTGTAACTCAGTTTACGAGCAATCTTTGTTGTATGAGCAAATACTCACCGCATACACTTTCGGTTCCGTACTTTCACCGCACTTTGACCCGCTCTTGCAGTCCGCACAAACACACACAAACACGCACAAACACACACGCACACACACATATGCTCATTTTATCTTCCGTTCCTTCGCCGGCCTCCTGGATCTTGTAGTTCGCCAGTACAGGATGTGTATCGGGTAACCATTGCGACGATGGAGGAACTTCCACTGTCAGCCGCTACTCAAAGGCAGCGCGCTGGCCAATCAGAGGCAAGCGGATCATGCCTTTGACGTCAGTGCGCTAGCAGCGGAAGCTCTGGCATCGGTCGCGATGGTTTCCAGATTACACATCCTGTACCGGCAGACTACAAGAACGCAGGTGAGGGAATGGAAAGTAAGGTGAGCATAAATATCTGTGTTTGTGTGTGTTTGTGCGTGTGTGGAATGGCATAATAGGGGACAAGGATGGGACATTGAACAAGTTGTGGAACAAACTGTCTGCATTCCAATGATTTCCTAAGCGAAATCTTGCTTTGCTAGACAAGTAACTTGGTTTACAAGCACACTCCCAGAACGGATTGTTCTCGTAAACCAAGGTTCCACTGTACTTCTAAAAACCTATCATCTCATCATCTCTGTGCATCGAAAGTGCAGTAAAACAAGATGAGCAGAAGGCCAATACATAATCCTAAAAATACTGTGATTGACACATTGCAAACCCATGAGGATCGCAATCTTCCCAGCTAATCTGTCTTAAGGTGTTGACACAACAACCCTCTGATTGTATTATTAGTGGTTACTACAGGGTCAGAAATATGATATACCCCAAAAAGGACAAAGGGAATGTCCACTTAAACAATACTGCTTTAGAATGACTTATGACCCAACTGTAACAAGCAAAACAAAACTGGCTTTCCAACATCACTTGTCATATTGTCCCATCTGAAACTGTTCATAGTTTTATCTTACTAAGAACATTACAACATCTACCTTGTTCCTGAGCATACACCAAAAAGCCAGCACCCTTCCGGTGAAAGATATCAAACATACCTCTGTAGTAGCTCTACTAGACTCCAAACTATCTACCAACTTGTCCCACTGCTGACAAGATTTTTCTACAAGCTATACAAGTGACTGTACTCAATGAGCAATGGAGTAAAACCTTAGCCATTCTCATAGCTAAGAAACAGGGAATCTGTGCCGCCCCTGCAGCAGTCGAACTGCTTGGATCCAGGGTTGCTGTGGCTCGAGGGTCTCCGGACCTGGGGGCTTGCGGCCACTCAAATGTAAGGGGGTATTTACAGGGAATAAATGTTTGTGATGCCACCTGCGGATTTCGGTAAGGGGAGTACCACCACTACCGAAGGGAGTATCAGGGCAGCTGGTGTGTGGCAGCAAGGTGTCAATCCCTCCGCAGGTAGGGAAGGACCCGGCCTCTGGGGTTTTGGTAAATGCTGGGGAGTGCAGGGTGCAGGGGGAACAGAGTACTGGTGGTGCAGGATGAGGATTACAAAGCAGACACTCACACTGAAGATAAACCAAAGTCTCTGTGCATCCATTCACTACAGGGGAGCCCGTCCAGGTGTCCGCTCCCACCGGTCTCTCTTGATAGTCCGGACCTTTGCCTCCGTGCATAATTTTAGTGTTCGTTGTGGCCCCTTGGCGTGAAGCTGTTGGGGCCCTGCAACCCGTGTGTATGGCAGCTGTGCTCTTGATGGCTGGCACTTGGGATTTCAGTTGGGTTGCTTTTCTGGGAAACCTTATCCCCCGCATTGTACTGATGCCTTCAATCTCTGAGCGCCTAGGGAAGTTCGTGAAGATACTCTCACTCCCAGGTTAATTATCAGGACGAATGAATGTGCTCCTGATCTAGGGTCCTGGACCCCGCCGTGCTCGGTATCAGTCAGACAGTCCTCCTAGGCTATGTCCGTCGCACCCTTTCCAATGTTGCTGCCACCGGTCCCCGACTCCTGTGGTCCCGGACCACTGTCTGCGACACAACCTTGGTCTCACTCCCCGGGAGCTATAACTCCCAGCTCCTCACTCTTTGAGGGCTCTCACTGCTCTGCTCTCCACTTCCTCCCTCCCACCAGTCTGCCTGACCCCTAGGTGGGTGGTGCCATCCCAGCTTAACCAACCAACAAGTGTGTCTGACCGGTTTGATGTGAGGTGTGATAGGGATTTGTAGTGCTGATGATGTGACACCGGTTATTAGGAACCTGGAACCATGGGGGGTAGGCCCTTGACCCTGAGTAAGGATTGCAGTACCCTGTGGCACCCTGATATATTCAGGGGCGCCACAGATCCACTTTATTTTTGTTGGTTCCATATCCCAAAATACGTCCCACTGAAATCAAGAGTCAGGGAATAAATTATTTACTCATCATACATGTACTACAGCAAATTGAGAAAGCCTTTGCCCCCTAAGTTGTTCAACAAAGGTACTATTTACGATCAATTTACCACCATCACCGCTAGTTCAGAAATTTGTACGGCCTCTCTCCAAGCTATAACCAAGCTATTAGCACACCACTGCCCTTGAAAAAATGCTCCAAAATCTTTAATCCACTGGTGCATTTGTGCCTAAATCAAGATCTACATTACTCACTGAGACTTCCATGAACAATGAGCTCCCATTATATAGTACTGTGCAAATGATTTAGGCAGGTGTGTAAAAAATGTGACAAAAAAATGTGTTAATAGTATATTTCTGTCAATTATCAAACTGCAAAATGAATGAATAATGGAGAAATCTAAATAAAACCAGTATTTAGTGTGACCACCCTTTGCCTTCAAAATAGCATCAATTCTTCTTCATACACTTCCACATGGTTTTGAAGAAACCTTCAGGGACTTTGTTCCAAACATCTTGAATAACTAAACACAGATCTTCTGTGGATGTACACCATGTGCAGAATTATTAGGCAAGTTGTATATTAGAGGATTTTTTTTTATTATTGATCAACAGCTACGTTCTCAATCAACCCAAAAAACTCATAAATATCAAAGCTTAATATTTTTGGAAGTCGGAGTGTTTTTTTTTAGATTTGGCTATCTTAGGAGGATATCTGTTTGTGCAGGTAACTATTACTGTGCAGAATTATTAGGCAACTTAATAAAAACCAAATATCTTCCCATCTCACTTGTTTATTTTCACCAGGTAAACGAATATAACTGCACAACATTTAGAAATAAACATTTCTGACATGCAAAAATCAAAACCCCAAAAAATATGTGACCAATATAGCCACCTTTCTTTATGATGACACTCAACAGCCTACCATACATAGATTCTGTCAGTTGCTTGATCTGTTTACGATCAACATTGTGTGCAACAGCCACCACAGCCTCCCAGACACTGTTCCGAGAGGTGTACTGTTTCCCTCCCTGTAGATCTCACGTTTTATGAGGGACCACCTCTATGGGGTTCAGATCAGTTGAACAAGGGGCCATGTCATTATTTTTTCATCTTTTAGACCTTTACTGGCCAGCCACGCTGTGGAATAGTTGGATGCATGTGATGGAGCATTGTCCTGCATGAAAATCATGTTTTTCTTGAACGATACCGACTTCTTCTGTACCACTGCTTGAAGAAGTTGTCTTCCAGAAACTGGCAGTAGGTCTGGGAGATGAGCTTCACTCCATCCTCAACCCAAAATGATCCCACAAGTTTATCTTTGATGATACCAGCCCATACCACTACCCCACCTCCACCTTGCTGGCGTTTGAGTCAGAATGGAGCTCTCTGCCCTTTACTGATCCAGCCTCTGGCCCATCCATCTGGCCCATCAAGAGTCACTCTCATTTTATCAGTCCATAAAACCTTTGAAAAATCAGTCTTAAGATATTTCTTGGCCCAGTCTTGACATTTTATCTTATGTTTCTTGTTCAAAGGTGGTCGTTTTTCAGCCTTCCTTACCTTGGCCATGTCCCTGAGTATGGCACACCTTGTGCTTTTTGATACTCCTGTAATGTTGCAGCTCTGAAATATAGCCAAACTGGTGGCAAATGGCACCTTGGCAGCTTTACGCTTGATTTTCCTCAATTCATGGGCTGTTATTTTGCGCCTTTTTTGCCCAACATGCTTCTTGCCACCCTGTTAGCTATCTGCCATGAAACGCTTGATTGTTCAGTGATCACGCTTCAAAAAGTTTGGCAATTTCAAGACTGCAGCATCCCTCTGCAAGACATCTCACAATTTTGGACTTTTCAGAGCCCGTCAAATCTCTCTTCTGACCCATTTTGCCAAAGAAAAGGAAGTTGCCTAATAATTAAGCACACCTTATATAGGGTGATGATCTCATTACACCAAACCTCTCCTCATTACAGAGATGCACATCACCTGATTTATTTAATTGGTAGTTGGCTCTCAAGCCTATACAGCTTGGAGAAGGACAACATGTATAAAAAGTATCATGTGATCAAAATACTCATTTGCCTAATAATTTTGCACACAGTGTAGGCTTGTGCACTCTCCACAAGGTGAAAAATTCCTCTTTACAACTTATGTCAGAGGCGTCTCCCTTAGCCAAATCAGACATCCTGGTTTTTACTTATGAGAAGCTAAAAAAGGAGTCTGGTTTGACTTTTTATCCCAAGCGCTTATTCAGATATCTGTGTCTGATCTTGGACTGCAATCCATGGTCTGGCCTTAAGCCTTACAACCAGAGCATGACAGATTCATATATTTATTTCTATGAGGCTGCGATGCTTAGAGTCTTGAGAGCCTTGGCCAGTTTGTGCATTGCGGTCCAAGATCAGACCAATGTGCATGGACATCCGAATGAGCCCTAAGTCACATGGCAAGGCTCATTAATAGGTTGACTTTTAGGATTCCTATCCTCAACAAATGGCAATAGAGTTCACAGAACGTTTTAACATTTGGACATGAAATTAAAAAGTATGGCCCGGATTCCTCATTTGCATTTTTTAAGTCACTTTCCTTTTTTGTCAAGTAGTTTTAGTTGCTGTTTCATACATCAAATTCATCAAAATGGCACATGAAATTCAAGATAAAAAAATGTGCTTTCTTCCTGTCATGAATTGATTTTGCAACATTTTGCACCAAAAGTCGCATGTTCGTGCCAAAAATTGCAACAAAGTTTTGGCATACTCAAAAATATACTAGAGCGGAACTGGAGTAGAGTTGTGTCAAACTGTGCAACTTTGAAGAATTTGCAATTAATGAATCAGACTAAATATCTGGAATTGCTAGACTCCACCCTCAAAACAGAAAGAAAAACGAACAAACAGGCAAGCAGATACAGCCATGGCCAAAAGTGTTGGCACCCTTGAAATTGTTCCAGAAAATTTGGTATTTCTCCAAGAAAATTATTACAATTACACATTTTGTTATGCACAAGTTTATTTCCTTTGTGTGTATTGGAACAACACAAAAACAGAAAAAAAAAAAGGAAAATTTGACATAATTTTACCTAAAAGTCCAAAAATAGTATGGACAAAACTGTTGGCACCCTCAACTTAATATTTGGTTGCACACCCTTTGGAATAAATAAGTGATATCATTGCTTCATAAAACAATCAACAAGTTTCATACAACTCTCAACCGGATTTAGATCCTGACTTTGGACAATTCAGAATTCTCCAGCGCTTTGTTTCCATCCACTTTTGGGTGCTTCTTGAAGTATGTTTGGGGTCATTATCCTGCTGGACACTCATGACCTAGGACTCAAACCCGGCTTTCTGACAATGGGCACTAAATTCCCACCCAAAATTCTTTGGTAATCTTCAGATGTCATGATGCCTTGCACACAATCAAGGCACCCAGTGCCAGAGGCAGCTAAACAACACCAAAACATCTTTGAACCTACATCATATTTGATGGTAGGTACTGTGTTGTTTTGTTTGTATGTCGCCTCCATTTTCAGAAGACAGTAGAATGATGTGCTTTACCAAAAAGTTTTATCTTGTCTCAACTATCCACAAGAAACTATGCCAGAAGAATTTACACTTACATACTTGTTGGCAAACTTCAGTCTAGATTTCTTCATGTACATGTCGATGGATAGCTTGCACTGACAGTGATGGACCCTGAGCCTGTAGGACAGCTTGAATTTCTTTGGAACTTGATTGGGGCTGTTTATCCACTATCAAGACTATCCTGCGTTGCAACCTTTCATACATTTTTCTCTGACATCCACATGCAGAGAGATTAGCTACAGTGCTATGAGTTGTAAACTTCTTGATTATGTTGCGCACCATGGACAAAGTTACGTCAAGATCTATGGAGATGAACTTGTATCATTGAAAATATTGATATTTTTCACAATTTTGGTCCTCCAGTCCTCAGTTCTCTTCTTCTCTTTCTGTTCTCCATGCTTAATGTGCCAAACTCAGACACACAATGCAAATCGTCAGCTTCTCCATCCGGTTTCACGTGTGATTTTAATATTGCCCACACCTGTTACTTGCCACGGGTGGGTTTGAATGAACATCACATCCTTGAAACAAATTTTTTTACCCACATTTTTGTAAAGGTGCAAACAACTTTGCCGGACCATTTTGGGGGTTTGTGTGACTTTATGTCTAATTTTCCTTTTTTCTGTTTTTTTTTTTTTACTTAGTGTTATTCCAATATCACAAACGAAACACATGTGTGTATAACAAAACGTGTAATTTCCATAATTTTCTGGGAGAAATACTTAATTTTCTGGAATAATTTGAAGAATGCCAACACTTTAGGCAATGACTATAAAAAATAGACTTCAAAAAGGGCACAAACTGAGTAATTGAGTGGAAGCAAAAAAAAAAAAAAAAAAACCCCAAAAACCAAACAATTAGACAAAAGGCACAAAAGCAATGATAATATTTTTCCCATTAAATTATTGCTTTAGCCCCAAATTTGCCATGAGCGCATACTGAGCATCAGTCAGAGTTGATACTGGCGCATGCTGAGTAGAGCAGTGACTACTGAAGCCTCTGAAATGAAATTTAATGGTGAAGGTTCATTTCAGGGTGCTAAGAGCAATTGGGACAGTGACTGCAGCCCTGGCCTCCTGATGATGCCCCATTTGAAAATCCCTAGGGCTCTGATCATCGTAAGTAAAAAGGACTGACAGGAAGTTAAGAGGAGAGAGGGAACACTAGCGGATTTTTAATTGAAGTATACTAGAAAAGTGATTATATTATTGAATTAAATAGATCTACATTTGTTATGAAACTCAGCCTTATTTGTGGAAAACCCCTTTAAAGTGCTTTTAAGCTGCAGTACTTAAAAACAAGGCCTATGTGCATACTGACATGTATTTCCACTACTAAGCAACCACAATGTGAGCATTAGAAGTACCTAACAAATGCAAAATTACATTATGTCTAGTTTAAAAATATCATGCTTCGAAGCATATAAAGTAATTTAATGAACTGTGTCATGTAAAGGTTAAAATGCCACCTAGTGGTCAAATATGTATTAACACCAAAACCAGCTGGGATGTGATTAATGTTGTTAGTTTTTGACAGTTTTTTTTTCTTTTTCAGTTTTATGTGTATAATTCTTAAATGGGTTCACCATTACTTATGAGAATGGAAGTCCAGTGTGCATGCACTACCACTTCAAAGTGTAGGGGACTAGAAGATGTCGAAAAACAGAGCTTGGCTATCTCTGTCACACAGAGATTGAATCCTAACCTGTGGAGCGGCGTTGTGAGTAGTAGTGTAACTAGAGTCCTGTATGCCCCTATCTTGTAATAATGTCAGCCAAAATGTTGAACTTATTAGATATGTAGGTTGAAAAAGAATAAGGTTTATGTAACGATGTATCCTATCCCCAATCCTGTAATAATGTCCCCTGTCCTAGACTCTATACTGTAATAATGTCTTATATTTAGTAATAATATCCCCATCCTGGACACTTCTTCTAATAAGGTCCCCTATCCTGACAACATTCTGTAAAAAAAAGTCCTCAATCGATTGTGTAGTAATGGCCTTTGTCTTCGCTCCCATCCTGTAATAATATCCCCAGTCCTGGCCCCCATGCTGTAATAATGTCCCCTGTCCTTTACCCCACCCTGTAATAATGTTCCCAGTCTTTTTGTAAGAAAGAGAAAAGCACCACCCTTGGGATCATCTAGTGTACACTTAGACTACCGCATATAGGAAAAGGAAAAGAGGTATACTCTATAGGGATCACCAAAACATCTAAAATTTCAAAGTGAAAAAACTTTTATTCCATATTTAGTACAAAAATCATGGTACAAGAAACATAGTGAATAGAACAGAGTTCACAAACAAACAACTGGACAGACTACTAAAATCATTTAAAACGCCTAAAAAGGCGCAAACCTCACATGCTTCACCAAAGTTAGTTATGTAACGCAGGTTGTTCGTCGTTCCTGCGGCAGCACACATCGCTATGTGTGACACCGCAGGAACGAGGAACATCACCTTACCTGCAGCCGCCTGCAATGAGGAAAGAAGGAGGTGGGCGGGATATTCGTCCCGCTCATCTCCGCTTCTACTGGGCGGCCACTTAGTGACGCCGCTGTGACGCCACACGAACCGCCCCCTTAGAAAGGAGGCGGTTCGCAGGTCACAGCGACGGCGCTAGACAGGTAAGTATGTGTGACGCGTGTAAGCGATGTTGTGCGCCACGGGCAGCAATTTGCCCGTGACGCACAACCGACAGGGGCGGGTATGCTCGCGATATCGATATCGCTGCGTGTAAAGTGCCCTTTAGTGTAATAATGTCCCCACCCTAAAATATTGTACCCCATACTGGAATAATGTCCCCCGTCCAGGCTTCATCCTGTAATATTGTCCGCCGTTCTATAATAATGTCCTGCATCGTATACTAATGTCCTCTATCTTGTAATAATATCCCTCTCCTGGCCCCCATCCTGTAATAATGTCCCTGATCTGGCCTCCATAATGTTCACTATTCTGTAATAATATCCCCAATCCTGTAATAATATTTTGGCCCCATCCTGTACTAATGTCCCCCATCCTGGGCCTATCATGTAATAATGTCTCTGTCTTTTAATAATGTCCCTGCCCTATAGAAATGCCTCCCGTTCTGGCTTCATCCTGTAATATTGTTCCCAATTCTGTATTAACGTTCTGCATCCTGTACTAATGTTTCCTGTCCTTTAACAATATCACCTGTCCTGGCCCCCATGCTGTAATAATACTTCCCTTTCTTGGCGCCAACCTGTAATAATGTCCTCCATCCTGTAATAATGTTCCCCATCTTGTAATAATGTCCTCCGTCCTGGTACCATCTTATAATAATGTCCCTAGTCCTGAAATAATGCCTCCATCCTGTAAAACTGTCACCTTTTCTGGCCCGCATCCTGAAATTTCCCCCGTCCTGGCCCAATCTGCTAATAATGTCCATCATCCTGTAATAACATCCTCTACAATGTAATAATGTATTGGCCCCATTCTGTAATAATTGAGCCAGGAAACCACCTGTAGCTGTATTTTATTCACAACAGAACACAAAACACATCAGAAATTTAAGGCTAGTTATTTTTCCATTTAATTAAAAAAAAAAAAGATTTAGAAATTGATGTCAGCAGCAAATAAAAAAAAAAAATGGGATACTTGCATGTCTACTTTTTTGTAGCATCTCCTATTTTTTTTATGATAGTCTGTAAACATCTGGGAAATAAATGAGGAGACCAATTGCTAGGGGTTTTGGGAAAGGAATATTGTCCCGTCTTGACTGATGTAGATTCTAGCAGCTCAAGTGTCCTGAGTCTTCGTTGTTGGATTTTTAGTTTAAAAATGTGGCAAATGTTTTCGATTGGTCAAACGTCTGGACTGCAGTCAGTTCATCAACTGATTTCCTCTTCTGTGAAGCCATGCCTTCATGGTGGATGTAGTATGCGGTTTAGTATTTTCTTACTGAAATATGCAAGCCCTTCTCTGAAATAGATATAGTGTGGCTTGGAACATATGCTGTTCTTAAACATTTACATAATGCTCAGAATTGTTAGTGCCCTTCAAGATGTGTAAGTTGTCAATGCCATAGGCACTAATGCTACCCCATACCATCAGAGTTCGACTTGTGGCCATAACAGAATGGCAGTAATTCTCAAAACTGATCAGATCTTGTTGTTTAAGCCTTCCAAGAACTAAAATCCTCTTTCCACTGCACTGGGTCTCCGTTCTTGTGTGGTGCACTTACAGTGCCTACCAGTAGTATTCACCCCCTGCAGATTTAGCAGGTTTACACATTCGGAATTAACTTGTCATTGTGACATTTGGACTGTAGATCAGCCTGGAAGTGTGAAATGCACTGCAGCAAAAAAGAATTTTATTTCTTTTTTTTTTTTAAATTGTGAAAAGTTTATTCAGACGGTCATTTATTATTCAACCCCTCAATCCACAAGAATTCTGTTTGGTTCCCCTAAAGTATTAAGAAGTATTTCAGGCACAAAGAACAATGAGCTTCACATGTTTGGATTAATTATCTATTTTTCCAGCCTTTTCTGACTAATTAAGACCCTCCCCAAACTTGTGAACAGCACTCATACTTGGTCAACATGGGAAAGACAAAGGAGCATTCCAAGGCCATCAGAGACAAGATCGTGGAGGGTCGCAAGGCTGGCAAGGGGTACAAAACCCTTTCCAAGGAGTTGGGCTTACCTGTCTCCACTGTTGGGAGCATCATCCGGAGGTGGAAGGCTTATGGAACTACTGTTAGTCTTCCATGGCCTGGACAGCCTTTGAAAGTTTCCACCCGTGCTGAGGCCAGGCTTGTCCGAAGAGTCAAGGCTAACCCAAGGACAACAAGGAAGGAGCTCCGGGAAGATCTCATGGCAGTGGGGACATTGGTTTCAGTCAATACCATAAGTAACGTACTCCACCGCAATGGTCTCCGTTCCAGACGAGCCCATAAGGTACCTTTACTTTCAAAGCGTCATGTCAAGGCTCGTCTACAGTTTGCTCATGATCACTTGGAGGACTCTGAGACAGACTGGTTCAAGGTTCTCTGGTCTTATGAGACCAAGATCGAGATCTTTGGTGCCAACCACACACGTGACATTTGGAGACTGGATGGCACTGCATACGACCCCAAGAATACCATCCCTACAGTCAAGCATGGTGGTGGCAGCATCATGCTGTGGGGCTGTTTCTCAGCCAAGGGGCCTGGCCATCTGGTCCGCATCCATGGGAAGATGGATAGCACGGCCTACCTGGAGATTTTGGCCAAGAACCTCTGCTCCTCCATCAAGGATCTTAAGATGGGTCGTCATTTCATCTTCCAACAAGACAACGACCCAAAGCACACAGCCAAGAAAACCAAGGCCTGGTTCAAGAGGGAAAAAATCAAGGTGTTGCAGTGGCCTAGTCAGTCTCCTGACCTTAACCCAATTGAAAACTTGTGGAAGGAGCTCAAGATTAAAGTCCACATGAGACACCCAAAGAACCTAGATAACTTGGACAAGATCTGCAAGGAGGAGTGGGCCAAGATAACTCTAGAGACCTGTGCCGGCCTGATCAGGTCTTATAAAAGACGATTATTAGCTGTAATTGCAAACAAGGGTTATTCCACAAAATATTAAACCTAGGGGTTGAATAATAATTGACCCACACTTTTATGTTGAAAATTTATTAAAATTTAACTGAGCAACATAACTTGTTGGTTTGTAAGATTTATGCATCTGTTCATAAATCCTGCTCTTGTTTGAAGTTTGCAGGCTCTAACTTATTTGCATCATATCAAACCTGCTAAATCTGCAGGGGGATGAATACTACTTGTAGGCACTGTATATAGTGCTGAGCAGCCCGCCTAGTCTATTAGTATGGGCGTCATGAATAGGCTGGAAGCCAGACACAGTGCACCTACATGTGTGAATGGCGCCCTATACAAGCCATCTGTGTGCAATTTTAATACTAAGCAATCACCCCCTCCATTGAGTGGAAGTGTGTGAGTGCTTGCTCCATCAGTGTTTTGCACCTGTTGCCTCTATCTTTATTAAGGGGTTTTGCTACATCCTGTGAGTGCATTTGTTTTTGTGGCCTGGCAGGTAACATTTTTACCCTTTCTTGCTGTGAATTTTTCAGTTTTTTTGGGGAAAATTTAATTCCTCTTTTTATGGTTTAACTGTGACAGCAGGTAACTTGACCTCAGGTGACTTTTTTGACAAGAGATGCAGATTTAGTACTGAAATTTTCACACCATATTCATGCACCCAATTTACACCACCTGGCAGAAAACTGCATCAAAACCATGGCAAAAAACCTGTGGCAAAAACAAAGTAAAAAAAAATAAAAAACGCATTTTTTTTTGCAGGAGGTGTAGATTGGGTTCATGAATATGGTGTAAAAATGTCACAAAGATTATTTGTGATCAGAGGTGGAACCTCCAACTGTGACCGCATATCACCTGGGTGATGTCACCTCTGATTGAGGCTCAGTCTCTGTCTGCACTCACAGCGGGCAGTCATACTTTAAAGCGGGTTTTACACGCTGTGACATCGCTAGCATCGGCTAGTGATGTCGATCGCGATAGCACCCGCCCCCGTCGTACATGCGATATTGTGTGATCGCTGCCGTAGCGAACATTATCGCTACGGCAGCATCACACGCAGATACCTGTGCAGCGACGTCGCTATGACCGCCAAACAATACCTCCCTCAAGGGGGAGGTGCGTTCGGCGTCATAGCGACGTCACTGCGGCATCACTAAGCGGACGGCCAATAGAAGAGTAGGGGCGGAGATGAGCGGGACGTAATATCCCGCCCACCTCCTTCCTTCCGCATTACCGGTGGAGGCAGGTAAGATGTTCGTCGCTCCTGCGGTGTCACACATAGCGATGTGTGCTGCCGCAGGAACGACGAACATAGGTAAAAAGCAATTAACGATTTTTTCATTCAGGACGACCTCTCCGTGGCGAACGATTTTGGCCACTTTTGCGATCGACTAAGGTCGCTCGTTCGTGTCACATGCTGCGATGTCGTTAACGTCGCCGGATGTGCATCACAAACACCGTGACCCCGACGATAATACGTTAACGATATCGTAGCGTGTAAAGCCCGCTTATGGCCGCTCACTGTGACTTAGATATAGCAGAGCTGAATCGTCGTGGGACCTCGTGTGGCTTACGTCGGACCTGCAAGGGTGTTTTGGGGGATAATAAAGTGGTGAAAGAGGGTGTTTTTTGTATTTAATTCCAAATAAAGGATTTTTTTGGTGTTTGTGTTTATTTACTTTCACTTACAGATTAGTGATGGGGGTGTCTCATAGATGCCTCCCATTACAAATCTAGGGCTTAGTGTCATCTGTGAGCTGACATTAACCACTCATTACCCTGATTGCCACCGCACCAGGGCAATTTACAAGAGTCGGGTACAGCGCCAGGCTTGTCGCATCTAATGGATGCTACAATTCCGGGGCAGCTGCAAGTTGCATGCGGTTCCTCTTATTTTGATACACAACCAAGATAAGCCCATGGCTGGGGGCTGCAGCCTGTAGCAGTGGGCTTTAGCTGTGCTGGATATCGTAATGCAGGGGGACTCTACGCCAAATATTTAATTTATTTACTTTTATACCATGATACTAACCCTCAGACAGCGCCTGTGATTGGTTGCAGGTAGACGCTGTCACAAAGGCTGGGGGTGTGTTTGAGTGCCAACAATCAGAGAAGCCAGGATAGCCTGTGGGAGGGGAAAGCAGTGAAATGAATGAGCAATTGTAACACTTACCGTGTTTCCCCGAAAATAAGACATCCCCCGAAAATAAGACATAGCAGGAGTTTTCAGGGATGCTTTAATATAAGACATCCCCTGAAAATAAGACATAGCTGCGGTCATTAATGAAGTGTCATGCAACGGTGAAAGAGTTAAAGACACTGCAGGACACTTCATTATAGACTGCGGGCACCCCCAGAAGAGAGAAGACAGAAGAAAAAAGACCCCGGATCATACTCACCAGAAGCCGACCAGGAGCAGGTGAGCGCATCAAGGTCCTGCAGCGGCGGAACACACACACCACACACACACACATAAGAACAGACACACACACATCAGATCACACTCACTCACTCTCACACACACCTCAGATCACACTCACACACACCTCACACACACACATCAGATCGCATCCACACACTCACAACATCCAGTGATATCGCTTGCTTCTCGGCGGCGATACTGTGCGTGCAGTGACCTTCCAGGACCTGCCGGAGGATCACATGACCGGAAGCATGTGGTATCTCCGGATGTTGTGAGTGTGTGAGCGCGTATGTGCGATATCGTCAGTGTGTGTGTGAGTGTATGCGATCGGATGTGTGCGTGTATGCTGTCTGATGTGTGAGTGTGTTCTGATGTGTGTGTGTGTGAGTGTATGCGATCGGATCTGTGAGTGTCGGCAGAGGAGCACGGCGTGCAGCACAGCTGCTGGGACCGCCCACTGGAGGGCACAGGGAGAAGTGGGGTGTGTGTGTGAGTGTATGCGATCAGATGTGTGCGTGTATACTGTCTGATGTGTGACTGTGTGTGAACGTAAGCGATCGGATCTGTGAGTGTCGGCAGGAGGCAGCGGAGCACGGCGTGCAGCACAGCTGCTGGGATCGTGGGGTGGGAAGAAGTGGGGTGGGTTTGTGTGTGTGTGTGTGTGTGTGATCTGATGTGTGTGTGAGATCTGATGTGTGTGTGAGATCTGATGTCAGCCAGACGCAGGGGAGCACAGCTGCAGGGAGATCACAGAGAGAAGTGTGTGTGTGTGTGTGTGTGTGTGTGTGTGTGTGATCTGATGTCAGCCAGACGCAGGGGAGGCATGCAGCATACCTGATGGGAGGTCACAGAAGGATCTGGTAGCCATACAGACGCCCTGGGCTGGTAAGTATGATGATCCTGGGATGGGGGGCGGTCTGCTTTTTGTGGGGGGGTAAACTTACCCCCAACCATGTCTCCTCGAGAATAAGACACCCCCTGAAAATAAGACATAGTGCTTTTTTTCAGGGCAAAAAAAAATATAAGACAGTGTCTTATTTTCGGGGAAACAGGGTATGTAGATACACTGGAATCTAATAGCGTGGAATATAATGAAACTGAGACAAGGGTTGGCTGAATACTCTGTATTAAACAATCAACACAGTGTAAAAAGGCAAGACTAACAGAAGGCAACTGCAAATTAAATGTAAGTGCAACCGCACTATTATGTGACTGTTCAGACAGCAAATACAATAACGTGCACAGCAACCAATACGCGGAAGTCCAGAATTAGATGGGTCCACAACAAACTAGTGCATGAATGTCCAGAATATTGTAAGCATAGCAGTGCATGAATGTTCAGACTATTATAAGCATCGCAAGCAGAGGTGAAAGGTCCAGAGAAATAAAGCAAACAGGTGGTGAAAGTCCAGGGTAATATTTGTAGCAAACAGGTGGTGAATGTCCAGTTTTATCAGCACAGCAGCAGGTAATAAATGTCCAGAATAAAGTTCACAGAAAACTAGCCGTTGCAGTATACTACATTGGACAGAGCTAAGCCCCGCAAAAGTCCAGCACACAGCCCGTGATGAATGAGACCTGGATAACAAACAGTATTGAGGCAGAACACAGGATTAAGATGCAGTAGCAGCAGGAAGACCAGAGAGAGCCTGCGTGACTTAGGAGGCAGTAGCACAAAATACTCAGTCAGTGAATGGACCCTGAACCGGAACTTATAAGCAGGGCACAGACAGGAAGTTCAAGGACTGGACGAGGCAACAGACTCCATCTTGGACGAGGGCAGACAGACAATAAGTTCATGAAGAACCTGGAACCTTACAGCAATGATGAACAGCCCAGAAAGTAAAGGAGAGGTCACGGGAGCAGCGTACAGCCACAATGGAGTCTCGGTAAGTTAATGTAATCCCTGCCTAGATCCACAAACTCAGACGGGCTGTAATGGACAAGCTAGAGGGAAGCCACTCACCAAGCAGGACCCCCAGAGCCCTGAAATCCATTAACCCCTATACAGGGATTTGGAATTACACAGGGCCCAAGGTGATCACTACCTGTGGAAGGCTGCAGTCCAAGAGAGTAGTAGTCAGGCAGGGTCCAACCAGGAATAGCAGAACAGGGACAGAATCGGCAGGCAAGGACGTAATCAGAAAACGTAGCAGAGGTCAAATCCGGATAGGGCAGCAAGGTACATAAACAGCAGGCAGAAGGGTAGTCAGGAAACAAGCAGAAGTTAGAACAATAGAATCACTAAACAGAACAGGGCGGAACAGGAACCAGAATATCAGAACTATCTCTGGCAGTGGTCAGCAGACAGGAAAAGAATTAAGAAGGGTGTGGTGTCTTCCCATTGGTTGTAGCTGAATGATGGTAACTTCATCTGGAAGACACACGCCACCTATAGTCAGCCAGTGGTACTGCAGATCCCAAAGAAACCCAGCCCAGTGGATGAGCGGAGCCTGCGCCCACCGGCACCGCTGGCATCAACTCCTCTTCTACCAGCAGTATCCATGGCAGGAACATGCGTCGCCTGGTGATTGGAGTAGAAGTCACTGCAGCGGCCTTCGGTGGTGACGTAACAGTTGAAACGCTCGCTTCATTCTTATTTTATTTTCCTTTATTTTTTTCATATCTCGAGTGCCGGATCCAGATCAAACACTTGTAATCCCAAGCCCGGCACCCGGGCACCTTTGAATAGTAAGGCCGAAGCGTAAAGTACAGTTTACAGGCTTCTTTAAATACCAAAAAATTGTCTCTACCCCTGCAAACCTGCCCGGGAGAGCAATTTTGGGCTCCGGCTGGATCTGCCTACCCACAGAATCCCCAACATTAGGGGTCTGTGACTGCTGCACAGCTTACTTAAAGCGCACCAATCACCAGGATTTTCCTATATAACCTAAAGGGAGTGCTATACTGGCATTATCAGGCTGAGTCTACACATATCATTAGTTGTCAGCTAGGATGTATAGGTTTTGAAACACAAGAAAGTAAGTTTGTAAAATCATCAGCTTGTTGAATGACAGCAGCTGAGGATCAGATAATAGCTGGGGTGGGTATTCATAGTTATACCCTCTCCCTGTTACTTATGCTAATTCTATTATAGAATCGATTTAGTTTTTGACTGTCATATCCATGTGACCAGAAGGGGTGGGGCCTCAGCCAACATAGCTGATACCAGGAAGCAACATTGTTTTCTTGGCTGAGGTCCTGCCCCTTCTGGTCACATTGGTATGACATCAGCATAGATACTGTTAGTCACAAACTAAATTGATTCTTTAATAAATTAGCATAAGTACCAGGGGGAGGGGATCACTATGAATACCTACCGCAGCTATCAGCTGATCAGCTGCTGCTGTCACTCAACAAGGAAAAAACCAAAGAGAAAAATTGCATGAAAAATACCCTGACTATAAATAAATAAATTGCAAGTGCTTAATAACAGGGTACTTAGTGTATACATTTTTGCAAAAAGGTAAAAAGCTGTCTCACCTCGTCACGGTGTACCCATCTGAGACAGTCCCTAACCTACTGAAGTTAAAAACATTATCCATACCTGACTTGTGTCATGTCAAACTCCAATATGAATGGTGGCAGGTGGTCAGCTGTGTCCCAGATTAAATACACAGTGAAGTGAGACGCAATTAGTTGTTCAGTCTCAGTATTAGGAGGGCTGCGCCCCAACTTGCAAAAAAGCAAGATAACATACAAAAAACACAAAAAACCTGAGCTGAAACAATGTTCAGTAAACATGCAACATTAGGCATGTAAGTTGCAGCCTTAAGACTAGAAAAAAAACAAAGAGAAAAATTGCATGAAAAATACCCTGACTATAAATAAATAAATTGCAAGTGCTTAATAACAGGGTACTTAGTGTATACATTTTTGCAAAAAGGTAAGAAGCTGTCTCACCTCGTCACGGTGTACCCATCTGAGACAGTCCCTAACCTACTGAAGTTAAAAACATTATCCATACCTGACCTTTGGTTTTTTTCTAGTCTTAAGGCTGCAATTTACATGCCTAATGTTGCATTTTACTGAACATTGTTTCAGCTCAGGTTTTTTGTGTTTTTTGTATGTTATCTTGCTTTTTTGCAAGTTGGGGGCGCAGCCCTCCTAATACTGAGACTGAACAACTAATTGCGTCTCACTTCACTGTGTATTTAATCTGGGACACAGCTGACCACTTGCCACCATTCATATTGGAGTTTGACATGACACAAGTCAGGTATGGATAATGTTTTTAACTTCAGTAGGTTAGGGACTGTCTCAGATGGGTACACCGTGACGAGGTGAGACAGCTTTTTACCTTTTTGCAAAAATGTATACACTAAGTACCCTGTTATTAAGCACTTGCAATTTATTTATTTATAGTCAGGGTATTTTTCATGCAATTTTTCTCTTTGGTTTTTTTCTAGTCTTAAGGCTGCAATTTACATGCCTAATGTTGCATGTTTACTGAACATTGTTTCAGCTCAGGTTTTTTGTGTTTTTTGTCACTCAACAAGCTGATGATTTTACAAACTTTACTTTCTTGTGTTTCAAAACTTATACATCCTAGCTGACAACTAATGATATGTAAACTCAGCCTGATAGTGCCAGTATAGCACTTGCTTTAGGTCATATAGGAAAATCCTGGTGATTGGTGCGCTTTAAGGTCTGCTACCTCCAGGGACAGACCCTGAAGCCACTGAGCCAGACCAGCAACTGGCTCCATGGGAAAAAAAAAACAACAACCAAAGGAAAAAAAAAAACAGTGTCCGTTTTGTTTTTTCACATGCAGCTGGTGATAATATCACGCTTGGTACAGGGAAGTACCGAACGAAAGGAAAGTTAAGGGAAGAGAAACCATCTCTAGGGAAGGGGGAGATGGTGACCCCCGACCAAGCCTACAGCTGTGCCCTAGGTTCCCTCACCGCCCTAGATAGTTTCCACACCTATGCGCCGAGACAGATACCTGACCCTTGACTGATCCTGATCTGGGCCCTAGGTAGGGAGCGGATGGGATGAACTCTTTGTGAACCCCGCTAGGCGCTAAAGGACACACAGGGATAATAAACACTGGAAAACTACAGACAACTTAACTCTGGTTTTCTCAGCGAGAGAAGCTGCAACAACCACCAAAATTCTCCTGATTTATGGAAACCGCCTGCTTGCATTAAGACTTAATAAAAAATGTATGAAATATCACCAGCACCGAGTAATAGGAATTGAAGGTGTATATATAGACAAGGAAAGTACTGATGAACAGCATCTGACAGGCTGAACAATGCCCCAGGGTCCTAGAGGGAAAAGGATGAAAAACAAGCAGAAATGATAGAAGGTCAAGGAGCAGTTTGTGCAGCCAAACTCTGTGACTTTCTATTGCTGGACACCACAGGACTGTCTGTCACCCGTGACACAGCCCAATGATCACATGTTCCCTTGATCCAGATGAGGAAGTTAGTGCTTCCTAATCTGAATACACAGGGCTACTTCAGCATTGTTTATACAGAGATTGAGAAGGTAAACAGGGAAATAAATTATGTTGATCGTCTCGCTGTGAAGTCTGGCTACATTATGACAGCAAGCTTAAACCGTCGGGCGGAAAGAACGCTGAAAGTAGCGTTTTTTGTTCCTGTAAAAAAACGCACTCAGCAGGATTCCGTCGGGATCTGTTAAGAGGCATAATGAATGTCTATGGTGCTGGATTCCGTTGCCATGCATTTGGCGATGGATTCCGTCACGTTCCACTGAGCATGCTCAGCATGTCCAGCAGAACTTTCTAAACTGTTTAAAATCACACACACACATACATATATATATATATATATATATATATATATATATATATATATACAGCTCTACCAAAAATTAAGGGACCACTGCAAAATTGACACTTTCTCTGAATTTTCTCTTTATAGGTGTATTTCAGACCTGAACCTCATTGAAAACCTCTGGAATGTAATCAAGAGGAAGATGGATAGTCACGAGCCATCAAACAAAGAAGAACTGCTTACATTTTTGCACCAGGAGTGGCATTAGGTCACCCAAAAGCAGTGTGAAAGACTGGTGGAAAGCATGCCAAGACACATAAACGCTGTGATTAAAAATCATGGTTATTCCACAAAATATTGGATTTCTGACCTCTTCCTAAGTTAAAACATTATTAGTATTGTTGATTCTAAATGATTATGAACTTGTTTTCTTTGCATTATTTGAGGTCTTAAAGCAATTCATATTTTTGTTATTTTGACCATCTTCCATTTTAATAAAATAAATACAAAATGTATTGCTTGGAAATTCGGAGACATGTCAGTAGTTTATAGAATAAAAGAACAATTTACATTTTACTCAAAAATATACCTATAAAGAGAAAAATCAGAAAAACTGAAAATTTTGCAGTGGTCTCTTAATTCTTGCCAGAGCTAGCTAGCTATCAATCTAATATATATATATATATATATATATATATATATATATATATATATATATATATATATATATATATATATATTAGCTGTACTACCCGGCTTCGCCCGGGTTAATAACTGCTGTTAACAAAATAGAATGTATTAACAAAAATGTATTCTGCACACAGAAACCACAAAACAAATAGATAGAAATGTAATTATTAAATTGTTGCCTATATTAACCAATCAGAGCTCAGATTAATTAACTGTAGCAAAATAGAAGCTAAGCTGTGATTGGTTGCTATTGGCTATTTATCAGGCAATAGAAAGTCCTCCCCACTGACAGTATATATTAGCTCACACATACACATATAGACAGGTCATGTGACTGACAGCTGCCGTATTTCCTATGTGGTACATTTGTTGTTCTTGTAGTTTGGCTGCTTATTAATCAGATTTTTATTTTTGAAGGATAATACCAGACTTGTGTGTGTTTAGGGCGATTATGTGGCGAGGTTGGAGTATGTGTGGTGAGATGAGTGCTGAGGGTGGTATATGTGTTCAAGCACGTGGTAGTGTGTTCATATCCCCGAGTGTGGTGAGTATCCCATGTCGGGGCCCCACCTTAGCAACTGTACGGTATATACTCTTTGGCGCCATCGCCTCATTTTTTAAGTGCCCCTTGTTCACATCTGGAGCTGTCAATTTGCCTCCAACACTTTTCAATTTACTTTTTCCCCATTATGTAGATAAGGGCAAAATTGATTGGTAAATTGGAACGCGCGGGGTTAAAATTTCGCCTCACAACATAGCACCCAGCGCTGCCCAGGATAGTAACTGTCTCTCTGTTTCTCTCCCATTCTCTGTCTGTCTCCCCCTCTGTATATATCTCTCTGTCTCTCTCTCTCTGTTTGTCTGTCTGTCTCTTTCCCTGTCTGTCTATCTATCTCTGTCATTTTCCCTATCTGTCTTTTTCCCTGTCTGTCTCTTTCCCTCTGTCTCTTTCCCTGTGTCTGTCTCTTTATGTCTCTTTACCTGTCTTTGTCTGTCTCTTTCCCTCTCTTTCCCTGTCAGTCTGTCTCTTTGTCTGTCTCTTTGAGTCTGTCTCTTACCCTGTCTACGTCTGTTTCTTACCCGTCTGTGTCTGCCTCTTTCCTTGTCTGTGTCTGTCTCTTCCCCTGGCTGCATTGTGATACGCCAACATTCCATATAAGGGCATGGCTGTGCATTCTTCTGAAGTTCTGGCTGCACTGTGGCTCCCAGCTCCATTCGCTTTAATGGAGGCAGGTTTTTTGGCGAATAACTGTAAAGCGCGGGGTTAAAATTTCCCCTCGAAACATAGCCTATGACGCTCTCGGGGTCCAGAAGTGTGAGTGTGCAAAATTTTGTTGCTGTAGCTGCAACGGTGCAAATGCCAATCCCGGACATACATACACACACACACACATTCAGCTTTATATATTATACATATATATATATATATATATATATATATATAGGAGACCCGAACTGCCAATGACTGCCAGTGACTTCTAATGGGGTGCAGGTCAAGTTGGGGTCCAGAACAGAACTTTATCTAAAGGTTAGCTGAACCCATCAGAACAAGCAATGTCTGACTTTCATTTGTTTCTTTTCATAGATTATTTATTTATTATTACTTTTGTTAGATTCAAGTTATTTCTGTGACCATTGTGGGTTTTTCTTTCATTAAACGAGGGGTACCAACAATTTTGACTACGTGTGTATTTTTTTTTAATGAGGGAAAAGATTAGACAATTTAAAACTGTCTATGTTCTTAACTTTTTTTTCAAACTTTCTTTTAATGCCCTTAAGGGGATTTGAACCTGCAATCACTTGATTGCTTCAACTGTACCATTGAATAATAAAACAAATAGGTCGGAAGGTGCGATTAAATGTTTGACAACGCGATGATGTACCAAGATCCTGTACTTGGTTTCAACAGTCGTTGTGTGCTGACAGAGTCCCTTTACTCGCTGCATCAAGGTGAGGCCAAACATTTAAGTGCACCTCCTCGCCATCTTGTTTTCCATCTCTGCCCTTCTCTGGCTCTTATGAATCCAGAACAATCAATCAGAGAAGAGGGGGAGGTGGAGATTGAGGGAAAACTAGCAGAAGGGAAGAAGTATTTAAATGTTTGGCCCCATCATGATGAACGAGTCCCTTTTTACTGAGTTTTCCGGTTCAGTATTTATGCTTCGATAGACTAGCAGAGGTACGAAGAAACAATCTGAGCTGGTACACAACCTTCCTTGCTCCAGCACTGACGGTACACCACTACACCTGTGAATCTTTACAGGCTATAGCACTGAGGTATAATGCACCAGCCTGAACTAGTATAGACCTTTCCTGGTTGTATTATTACTATCCGTTGCATCACGTGCAAATGTTTACAGGCTGTAGCCGTGCTGCAACAACTACAGCACATATCATGGCTGCAGCTAATCACTGACCTCAGTAGCTTTTGCCGTATACCTTTATTAAATTTAAAGATATTTCCACATGGGTTGTAAAGGGAGTAGAAAGAATCCACTTCCACAAATTCATGACAAAAAGTCATGAGCTGCCGACACATTTGTGGCAGATTTTCTTGTAGATCTGACGAGCATTTCACTTTAAGCAATGGAAAGTGTAAAATTTAGTTTTGAGAAAAAGTATCAAGCTCACCCCAGAGACCGCTCAGTTCCGTCAGTAATAGAACGCAAAGGATCCACCACCTTCACCAAGTCTAAGAGCGTTACGCTCGAAATGCATCTAGTGTGAGCCTTATGACTCCCATAGACCTGCTATATTACTCATGAACCATGTGATATTTTCTTGGATGATTTTAAAGAAATCTAATATATAAAGCTCAGTGTATGTATGTGTGTATGTCCGCTAAAGGAATTTGCATTGCCGCATTTACAATCACGAGATTTTGCACATACGCCGCATGTGACCCAGGAAACGTCGTAGACTATGTTTTGACAGGAAAATTTAACCCCGCACTTTACAGTTACTCTCCAAAATCCTGCCTCTATTAAACTGAATGGGGGTGGAAGCTACAGGCTTTTAATAGCAACTGTCAGTGGTTGCTATAGGAACAAAATAAACTGTTAGTATAAGAAGCTTATGTTTGAGGTAATATGATGTCGGTGGGGAGACAGAAAGAGACAGAGACACAGACTGAAACAGACGTGGAAAGAGACAGATGGGCAAAGAGACAGCCCTGGAAAGTACAGACCTGGAAAGAGACAGCCGGGCAAAGAGACAGCCGGGCAAAGAGACAGCCGGGCAAAGAGACAGCCGGGCAAAGAGACAGCCGGGCAAAGAGACAGCCGGGCAAAGAAACAGACGGGCAAAGAAACAGACGTGCAAAGAGACAGCCCTGGAAAGAGACAGACTGGGCAAAGAGACAAATAGGAATAACGTTTGGAACACCATTCTAAGTCCGAACTGGGTGCAAAAACCTAAAAAAAATCACTATGGGGAGATAAGGTATGCACACCAGTGACTATGTAAGGGGAATACATGAAATAGCAGAAACTGCTGTGTGAATACTGACTTGAAAAATCCAATAGCTATATGCAAGAGTGAATATGTGAAAAATGGAATCTGCATTACTGCCATGAACATATGAATCAAGAGAAATTTAGCTACTGAATTGATCAATGCAATAGAGCCCCAACACTACAGTTCGGACTTAGAATGGTGTTCCAAACGTTATTCCTATTTGTTAGTATTTTTTCGTTTGTGAACCCTCCCCAACCACACCTATTGCCAATCCATATCATACGCATTAATAGCCTGGGTCTCAGCTTCCCATACACGGTAAGTTTTTTAACTGCATGAGAGGACACACACAAGCTAGGGACCCCAACGTAGAGAAATACTTTGGCGTAGTGTTGGGGCTCTATTGCATTGATCAATTCAGTAGCTAAATTTCTCTTGATTCATATGTTCATGGCAGTAATGCAGATTCCATTTTTCACATATTCACTCTTGCATATAGCTATTGGATTTTTCAAGTCAGTATTCACACAGCAGTTTCTGCTATTTCATGTATTCCCCTTACATAGTCACTGGTGTGCATACCTTATCTCCCCATAGTGGGCAAAGAGACAGACTGGGCAAAGAGACAGACTGGGCAAAGAGACAGACTGGGCAAAGAGACAGACGGGGAAAGAGACAGACGGGGAAAGAGACAGACAAAGACAGACGGGGAAAGAGACAGGTGAAAGACAGAGCCAGAGAGACACACACATAGAGACAGACACACACAGAGACAGACACAGAGATAGAGAGACACAGACAGACACAGAGATGGAGACAGACTGATACAAATACAGACAGAGAGATAGAAACAGACAGACAGACATAGACAGACAAAGAAAGACACAGACAAAGAGACAGACAGACAGCAACACACAGAGACTGGGAGAGAGACAGAGAGACAGTTGCTATCCTGGGCAATGCCCGGGTACTACAGCTAGTTACCAATAAAGGTGAATTTTATTGTAAAGAAAAAAAATCTGGAAGGTGGATCATTTCTTCTTGTTTCACAAAGTGTGAAATTTGCAGTGAAAATCATCTAAAGGAATCAATATGCAGCAGGTCAATTTCCATTTTATGCAGAACATGGAAGCCATCTGGTTAAATTTTCAGTGTATGTGCACTTTGTCACAATACTCCAAGGATCATCATAAAATATATTGCAATCATAAAAGGGGCATACAAAGGGTTGACCTATTATCTAACATAATACCCTAAAAATGAAGTCAAAGTTTTTCATCAGCAAAAAAAAAATCATAATGTTAATGCTGTACAAAGCAAGTAAAGCCATGTGCTAGAGATAACAGAATGGCTGCCTTTGAACCTGCCTCTCCTGATATACACCAGTCATCCCAATTCACGCTCCACCCTGCAGATGGATAAGACTCCAAGCTGCAGTCCATGCACGGCTCTGTGAACACAAGCTCTTCCAGACTAACTTTATGGACATAATATCATGGCGTTCTTGAACAAAGCACTGATTTTCCTGATTGGAATCCTTTTGGCTGTTTACTTTTACTCGGGGAAAGAATTTAAACCCGGTATGTATGTTGTGTTTCTATACGCTTGTTGTTAGCTTATTGAGGCTTATAAAGTTAATAGTCGCTAAAAGATCTCTAAGGCTACAATCCCACAATGAGCTTTGGGTGACTTTTAGACACTGTATATTTTCAAAAAAAGCATGTAATCTGCACCGAAGTGTATCACTAACGTTTTGTCAAAGTTAAACACAAGGAAATATCAAAAAGAAATCAGCTTTATAGATGACACACCAAGAAGAGACAAACAACGCAGTATGAAAAAATGCGATAAAAATACGTTAACAAAAAAGCAATGAAAAAAACGCAAGTAGCTTTATTTAAATAGGTGGAGAAATGGTGCAACATTAAAACTCACCAAAAGCTCTCATGGGAACAAGTATTGTCTATTAAAGATTGGTGGGCGAGGATCACCGAAAAATACATCTTACAGTATGTTCACACGAATGACAAGGTTTTCAAGCGGAAACCACTTCAGGCAGTGGTGGCATTTTATTTATCCTGAAACATTTATTTGCTAACTTTTGGGGGCATGGCCTGAAAAGGTTTGAAAACATATTTTGGTGGTATTTTCAGAATGGTTTTCTTAATAGGTATTTTTTGAGGAATATTTGCAGGCTTTTTTTTTCTTTTTTTTTAAGTCCATTAAGATTAGATTTTAACATTAGATTTATTTTATTTATCACAAAACAGTAAAAATACATTAGGTGTTTACCAACTATTTTTTTGGCCTTCCTGTTGACTTTTATTGTAAAGTATGAGGTGCCTTCTAAGGATAAAATACCTGTAGAATACTTCACTCACTACTTTTAACTGATTTGCATTTTTGGAAACCTGAAGAGGTTAAAAGACCCTCAAAAGTCTAAACATATAAAGAGAAAGTCATTTTTTTAAACAGAAATTAATAGGACAGTTATATTGAGTATATTCTATGCCAGGGGTGAGCAACTAAATTTACAGAGAGGCCATATGAAAAATTGTGACTGGTGTGGAGGGCCGAACCAATAGGCTGAAATTATCTTTGCTCAATGTTACAGTATTTTATATTAATATTGTATCACTTAATTTGAGTACAACTAAGTATGCTTTCGCTCTCTACATACCATATGAGCCTCCCCACAGCCCCTATATACAGTAAGAGCCCACTCACAGCTCCCTATATAGAGTATGAGCCCCCACACAGACGCCTATATACAGTATGAGCAAACACAGGCCCCCTGTATACAGTATGAGCCCTCCCATAGTCTCTTTATACACAGTATGAGCCCCCACACGGCTCCTTTATATATAGTACTAGAAGGTAGCCCAATTCTAACGCATCGGGTATACTAGAATTTATGTATTGTGTAGTTAATGTATGATTTTTGTTTTATATATACAGTTAGGTCCAGAAATATTTGGACAGTGACGCAATTTTCGCGAGTTGGGCTCTGCATGCCACCACATTGGATTTAAAATGAAACCTCTACAACAGAATTCAAGTGCAGATTGTAACGTTTAATTTGAAGGTTTGAACAAAAATATCTGATAGAAATTGTAGGAATTGTCACATTTCTTTACAAACACTCCACATTTTAGGAGGTCAAAAGTAATTGGACAAATAAACCAAACCCAAACAAAATATTTTTATTTTCAATATTTTGTTGCGAATCCTTTGGAGGCAATCACTGCCTTAAGTCTGGAACCCTTGGACATCACCAAACGCTGGGTTTCCTCCTTCTTAATGCTTTGCCAGGCCTTTACAGCCGCAGCCTTTAGGTCTTGCTTGTTTGTGGGTCTTTCCGTCTTAAGTCTGGATTTGAGCAAGTGAAATGCATGCTCAATTGGGTTAAGATCTGGTGATTGACTTGGCCATTGCAGAATGTTCCACTTTTTTGCACTCATGAACTCCTGGGTAGCTTTGGCTGTATGCTTGGGGTCATTGTCCATCTGTACTATGAAGCGCCGTCCGATCAACTTTGTGGCATTTGGCTGAATCTGGGCTGAAAGTATATCCCGGTACACTTCAGAATTCATCCGGCTACTCTTGTCTGCTGTTATGTCATCAATAAACACAAGTGACCCAGTGCCATTGAAAGCCATGCATGCCCATGCCATCACGTTGCCTCCACCATGTTTTACAGAGGATGTGGTGTGCCTTGGATCATGTGCCGTTCCCTTTCTTCTCCAAACTTTTTTCTTCCCATCATTCTGGTACAGGTTGATCTTTGTCTCATCTGTCCATAGAATACTTTTCCAGAAGTGAGCTGGCTTCATGAGGTGTTTTTCAGCAAATGTAACTCTGGCCTGTCTATTTTTGGAATTGATGAATAGTTTGCATCTAGATGTGAACCCTTTGTATTTACTTTCATGGAGTCTTCTCTTTACTGTTGACTTAGAGACAGATACACCTACTTCACTGAGAGTGTTCTGGACTTCAGTTGATGTTGTGTACGGGTTCTTCTTCACCAAAGAAAGTATGCGGCGATCATCCACCACTGTTGTCATCCGTGGACGCCCAGGCATTTTTGAGTTCCCAAGCTCACCAGTCAATTCCTTTTTTCTCAGAATCTACCCGACTGTTGATTTTGCTACTCCAAGCATGTCTGCTATCTCTCTGATGGATTTTTTCTTTTTTTTCATCCTCAGGATGTTCTGCTTCACCTCAATTGAGAGTTCCTTAGACCGCATGTTGTCTGGTCACAGCAACAGCTTCCAAATGCAAAACCACACACCTGTAATCAACCCCAGACCTTTTAACTACTTCATTGATTACAGGTTAACGAGGGAGACGCCTCCAGAGTTAATTGCAGCTCTTAGAGTCCCTTGTCCAATTACTTTTGGTCCCTTGAAAAAGAGGAGGCTATGCATTACAGAGCTATGATTCCTAAACCCTTTCTCCGATTTGGATGTGAAAACTCTCATATTGCAGCTGGGAGTGTGCACTTTCAGCCCATATTATAGATATAATTGTATTTCTGAACATGTTTTTGTAAACAGCTAAAATAACAAAACTTGTGTCACTGTCCAAATATTTCTGGACCTAACTGTATATATATATATATATATATATATATATATATATTATTGTGTGTAGTTGCCAGTGTTTGTGTAGGGCGCTGTAAATGTTCTGGGTGTTGTCTGGGTGTGGGGGGGTGTGAGAGTGGTGTTGTTTGTGTGTTGCGTTGTGTGTGTTGCGTTGTTTGTGGAGCGCTGTGTGTCTGCAGTGTTGTGTGTGTGTGTTGTGCTGTGTGTGTTGCGCAATTTGTGTGTGTGTGTGTGTGTGTGTGTGTGGGGTGTGTGTGTGTGTTTTGGGGGGAGGTATGTTTTGTGCAATGTGTGAGTGTTGCGCGGTATGAGCGTACATTTGTGTATGCCGCGGCGTTTGTGTGTTGGGTGTTGTGTGTGTGCGATGTTGTGTGTGTGTGTGGGTGTCTGTGTAGGGCGGTGTTTGTGGTTCCCAGTGTGTGTGTGTGTCTGATGTGTTGTGCGGTGCGCGTGTGGTGGTGTGTGTGTGTTTTTGGGGGAGGTGTGCACCCCTATTGAGCTCCATCCCCCATGCTGCGCACCCCCCATCGTGCTCTTTCCCCCATGCTGCGTATCCCCATCGTGCTCCATCCCCCATGCTGCACACCCCCCATTGTGCTCCATACTCAATGCTGCACACCCCTCATCGTGCTCCATCCTCCATGCTGCGCACCCCCCATCGTGCTCCATCCCCCATGCTGCGCACCCACCATTGTGTTCCATCCCCCATGCTGCGCACCCCCTATCATGCTCCATCCCCCATGCTGCGCACCCCCTATCGTGCTCCATCCCCCATGCTGCGCACCCGCCATTGTGCTCCATCCCCCATGCTGCGCACCCCCTATCATGCTCCATCCCCCATGCTGCGCACCCCCCATCGTGCTCCATCCCCCATGCTGCGCACCCCCCATCGTGCTCCATCCTCCATACTGCGCACCCCCCATCGTGCTCCATCCCCCATGCTGTGCACCCCCCATCGTGCTCCATCCTCCATGCTGCACACCCCCCATCGTGCTCCATACTCCATGCTGCACACCCCCCATCGTGCTCCATCCTCCATGCTGCGCACCCCCCATCATGCTCCATCCCTCATGCTGCACACCCCCCATCATGCTCCATCCCCCATGCTGCGCAACCCACATCGTGATCCATCCCTCATGCTGCGCACCCCTCATCGTGCTCCATGCTCCATACTGCACACCCCCCATCATGCTCCATGCTGCACACCCCCCATCGTGCTCCATGCTGCACACACCCCATCGTGCTCCATCCTCCATGCTGCACACCCCCCATCGTGCTCCATCCCTCATGCTGCGCACCCCCCATCCTGCGCCATCGTCCATGCTGCACCCCCCCCATCGTGCTCCATGCTGCACACCCCCATCGTGCTCCATGCTGCACACCCCCCATCGTGCTCCATCCTCAATGCTGCGCAACCCCCCATCGTGCTCCATCCCCGATGCTGCACACCTCCCATCATGCTCCATCCTCCATGCTGCACACCCCTCATCGTGCTCCATCCTCCATGCTGCACACCCCCCATCATGCTCCATCCTCCATGCTGGGGCCGCCGGGGGCGGGGCCGAGCGTGCCAACGTGTGCCGGGGTCGGGGCCGAGCGGGCGAGGTGTCAGCGTATGCCGGCTCCCTGCACATATGTACCGGGAGCTGGTGTACGCTGGTAACCATGATACACATCGGGTAACTAAGGGAAGCGCTTCCTATAGTTACCTGATGTGTGTCATGGTTACCAGCGTACACCGGCTCAGTCACGATCCCAGCATCGCAAAGTTATGTACGCCGGGGGCGGGGCCGAGTGGGCGAGGCGTCAGTGTATACCGGCTCCCTGCACATGTGTACCGGGAGCTGGTGTACGCTGGAGCGGGCGATGCGTGCGGAGGGCCATGGCAAGCGGCCAATCCATGCGGGGGGCGGGGCCAAACCGAGGCGAGCGGGAGCGGGCGATGTGTGCGGAGGGCCGTGGCGAGCGGGCAATCCATGCGGGGGGCAGGGCCAGGCCGAGGCGAGCGGCCAATCCATGGGGGGGAGACGGGGCCAGGCCGAGCCTAGCAGCCAATCCGACAGTTGTCACTGTAACGACACTGTCACGACACAATTTTGGAGCAAGACAGACAGACAGACAGAATAAGGCAATTATATATATAGGTAAGCCTCCAACTGGTTTTCTTATACACAGTATGATGCCCATGTAGCCCCCTATATACAGTATGAGCCCCCACATAGCCCTTCATATACAGTATGAGCCCCCACATAGCCCTCTATATACAGTTTGAGCCTCAACATAGCTCCTATATACAGTAGGAGCCCATACACAGTCCCCTGTATATAATGAGCCCTCACACAGTCCTTCTATATTTAGTAAGAGTTCTCACATAGCCTCTTTTTACACAGTATGAGTCCCCACATAGCTTCGTTATAGACAGTATGAGCTTCCTATATACAGTATGAGCTGCCACAGTCCCCTTACATACAGTATGAGCCCCCAAACAATCTCCTAATAAACAGTGTGAGCCCCACATTGCTTCCTACATACAGTATGAGCCCCAAAATAGTCTCCTTATACACGGTATGAGCCCCCACATAACCTCCTTATATATAGTAAGATCCCCAAACACTCTCCTTACATACAATATGAGCCCCCACATAGCCTCCTATATACATTATGAGCCAAAGCTCCTATATCTATTATGAGCCCCCACATAGCCGATATGTGTACAGCTACATATCTCACATACATAGAAAGAAAGAGAAAAACATACACCACATACCTCTCTATCGTTCCCCCGATGTTGAGCTCTCCTCCGGTCTTCAGTGCACTGACACAGCAGACATGATGATGTGGTGTCATCATGTCTGCTTCTTAGTCACACATGATATACTGGCAAACGGCTCCATCCTCCACCAATATATTCACCGCTATCTGCCTCAGTGGATGCAGATAGCAGCAATATCAAGACACGTGGGGGCGGGTGGTATGGTGCGGCCCATGAGCCACTGGTTTCAGCCCTTTGCCTGTCTCAGTGTGCAGGCTGGACTGGAGCAGCCAGAGGTTTAGATAATAAAAAAAATATTCCAAGCCCAAACATCTCCCGGAGAACTGTTCTGTCCATCAACCAAAAGTGGAAGAAGCATAACACAACTGGAAACCTACCAAAACATGGCTGACCACGTAAACAGACATCCCAAGCAAAGAGAGCACTAATTAAAAAAGCCTCCAAGAGGCCCATGGTCACTCTGGAGGAGCTTCAGAGATCCACAGCTCAGGTGGGTGAATCTGTCCAAAGGACTTCTACAAGGCCTCGGTTCCACTAGGGTATGGCATCTGATACGAGAGTATCTGTTGTGATATGCTAATACCCCTAGGCTCAGGCTCTGCTGGAAGCACGAGCCGAGTGTCATGCAACTGTAATCCGATCTTCTGCGCTGCTTGTCTGTGCGTATGATTCACATGCATCCATAAACTTTATGGATACGTGTGATGCGAGACTCGCTGTCAAACGCAACATTCTATGATTCGATGTTTTATCGTATTGCACTCATACGTGTTAATCACAAGTAGAATTGAGTTGTAGACTCCCCAAATGTAGCCTTTGTGGAAGAGTGTCAAGAAGAGAGTCATTTTTGAAAGCAAGCCATAAGAAGTCTCATTTGCAGTTTGCAAAAAGCTGTATAGAGGACACTGCTAGCATGTGGAAGAAGGTGCTCTGCTTAGATGAGACTAAAGTAGAACTTTTTGGGCAAAACACTATTTGTTGGGAAAAAAAAACACTGCACATCACCCTGAAAACACCGTCAGTACCGTCAAACATGGTGGTGGCAGCATCATGCTGTGGGGATACTTTTCTTCAGCAAGGTCAGGGAAGCTGGTTAGACTTGGTGGGAAGATGTATAGAGCTAAATACAGGTCAATCTTGGAAGGAAACCAGTTTCAGGCTGCAAACAATTTTAGACTGAGGAGTGGTTCACCTTCCAGCAGGACGACCCTAAACATATTGCTGGAGCAGAAGTATAGAGTTGTTTAGATCAAAGCATATTTATATGTTTGAACTGCCCAGTCAAAATCCAGATCTAAATCCAATTGAGAATCTGTGGTAAGACTGGAAAACTAGTGTTCACACGAAGCTCTCTATCCAATCTCACAAAGCTAGAGTTATTTTGCAAAGAAGATTGGGCAAAAAGGTAAGCCACTAGATGTGCAAAGCTGGGGGCAGATCAAAGTATTCTATTGCGCATGTGTGGGCGGTCTTTGACCTTTACTTGCACCTGTGCTTTACAGTACTTTGCTCTGCCCTCAGCTGGGAAGATCAAAGTGCACATGCTCAGGAGCGCAATGGAGACCTCTGTGTGAATGACGCAGGATGCGTCATTCACACGGGGCTAGGCAGGAGGACGGCGACTGCACAGGATAGAGGAGGTGACGGACTGAGAGCAGCGACACCTGTCAGACTGGACCACTTTGTAGGGGAGTATACTAAAGGTGTATTTTACATTATACAGAGCGTCCTGGGCTCTTATATACAATATTCTAGAATGCTGTATATAAGGGCGGGGAGAGAGGGACTGATCACCCGAGGCTGGTTTCTGGGCATGCTCAGTAGAGCAAGCAGGATCCTGTCTATCAGCATGCCAGCGTTCACATGCATTTGTGTGCTATTTAGTCAGGATCCAGCAATTTGCAGAAGTTGGACACAGCTGAAAAACGCTACAAGTAGCGTTTTTGAAAAATGTTAAAAAACTGCAAGTCGCTGGATCCTCACTATAACGCACGCAAATGCAAGTGAGCGCATGTTGACACGAGTCCATTGTAAATGCATTGAAATGAAAATGCATTTGCACTGGATCCGTTTTTGCGTTAAAAAACGTTCAGGACGCATGTTAAAAAAGACGTAGTGTGAAAGCAGCCTTATACTGTCAACTGCTACACTTCATATTCAGATAGTGTGGTGTGACCTTTAAAAAGTGCCATGACGCTTGATCCAGTAACCTAAAGGTTTTGCACACAGTGAAGGTGCAGATGGACCACTGTGGACACAAGCAGTTCTTTATTCACAAAGAAGCTTTTAGGTTACAACATTGAGTACATGTAAAAGGGATACATGGGAGTCAACAATATCCTGTGATTTCTGCACCAAGCAAACCACCACCAGTTTACCATTTTCACAAAACCTCACAGAAGTCAGTCTCATTTTATGTGCTTAAGTATTGAAGGTGGACATTTATGCTCTCCTCACCGCAGCAGCGCACTCCTTCAGCAGGACTATAACACTAGTCTTCAGCTGGCCTATACATTCCACCGCCAGCATCCTATGTTCGGCCACCTCATACTCAGCTATAGCCGGCTGTGCCATTTCACTTCACCCTCAGTCACATTTGTCTTCTAGGTGTCACTGGGTGTGCCTCTTCCATGTCCATTTTCACAGACCGCTATACCTCACCTTTCTGACATTCCACTCTCCTCACTTGCAGACACTTATACTTCTGCAGCCAATTCTCCAACATCGTAAAAGGAATAATCTGTTTAGTGTCTTCACCCCTCATTATCGTAGGTGGCAAACTCTCCATTTTCCTTACTGAGAGGCTGGTCTCCTGTCACCTAGGACAGATAGAGACTTGACACTTATTGGACACTTGTCCCCTTGTTGAGTGTAGTCTGTCTCCCACCTTACTACGTTGCAAGTCTAACTACATCCGCTGTACAGTTCCTATGTATTCAACAACAACTGGCTTTAAAACAGAGCCATTAACCTCTCTGACAATGATCCCCGAGTACCTCCTGACCCAGTTCATTATGTGGACCTTTCAGGACTTTAACCCATTTCACACATGCACTCTTCTCATCTATCTCCTCTAAAAAGGCTGCTTTAAACCATGGCAGCCACCCTATCTCTCTTGCAGAAAAACGGACCCTGGCTCTCACAGCTTTGCAGCACCAACACTGGCTTCTAACCATTTACAATCCGGCATCCATTCCTTATACACATCAGAAAACTGCATATAAAAATGCATATACAGTGCTGGCCAAAAGTATTGGCACCCCTGCAATTCTGTCAGATAATACTCAGTTTCTTCTTGAAAATGATTGCAATCACAAATTCTTTAGTATTATTATCTTCATTTATTTTGCTTGCAAAGAAAAAACACAAAAGAGAATGAAACAAAAATCAAATCATTGATCATTTCGCACAAAACTCCAAAAATGGGCCAAACAAAAGTATTGGCACCCTTAGCCTAATACTTGGTTGCACAACCTTTAGCCAAAATAACTGCAAACAACCGCTTCCGGTAACCATCAATGAGTTTCTTACAATGCTCTGCTGGAATTTTAGACCATTCTTCTTTGGCAAACTGCTCCAGGTCCCTGAGATTTTTAGGGTGCCTTCTCCAAACTGCCATTTTGAGATCTCTCCACAGGTGTTCTATGGGATTCAGGTCTGGACTCATTGCTGGCCACTTTAGTAGTCTCCAGTGCTTTCTATCAAACCATTTTCTAGTGCTTTTTGAAGTGTGTTTTGGGTCATTGTCCTGCTGGGAGAACCATGACCTCTGAGGAGGACCCAGCTTTCTCACACTGGGCCCTACATTATGTTGCAAAATTTGTTGGTAGTCTTCAGACTTCATAATGCCATGCACACGGTCAAGCAGACCAGTGCCATAGGCAGCAAAGCAACTCCAAAACATCAGTGAACCTCCGCCATGTTTGACTATAGGGACTGTGTTCTTTTCTTTGAATGCTACTTTTTCTTTTTTTCCTGTAAACTCTATGTTGATGGCTTTTCCCAAAAAGCTCTACTTTTGTCTCATGTGACCAGAGAACATTCTTCCAAAACGTTTTAGGCTTTCTCAGGTAAGTTTTTGCAAACTCCAGCCTGGCTTTTTTATGTCTCGGGGTAAGAAGTGGGGTCTTCCTGGGTATCCTACCATACAGTCCCTTTTCATTCAGACGCCAACGGATAGTATGGGTTGACACTGTTGTACCCTTGGACTGCAGGGCAGCTTGAACTTCTTTGGATGTTTGTCGAGGTTCGTTATCCACCATCCGCACAATCTTGCGTTGAAATCTCTCGTCAATTTTTCTTTTCCTTCCACATCTAGGGAAGTTAGCTATAGTGCTATGGGCTTTAAACTTCTTGATGACACTGCGCACCGTAGACACAGGAACTTTCAGGTCTTTGGAGATGAACTTGTAGCCTTGAGATTGCTCATGCTTCCTCACAATTTGGATTCTCAAGTCCTCAGACAGTTCTTTGGTCTTCTTTCTTTTCTCCATGCTCAATGTGGTACACACAAGGACACAGGACAGAGGGGTTCAGTCAACTTTAATCCATGTCAACTGGCTGCAAGTGTGATTTAGTTATTGCCAACACCTGTTAGGTGCCACAGGTAAGTTACAGGTGCTGTTAATTACACAAATTAGAGAAGCATAACATGATTTTTCAAACAGTGCCAATACTTTTGTCCACCCCTATTTTATGTTTGGTGTGGCATTATATCCAATTTGGCTTTATGACATTTTTTTTTTTCATTGAAGACAAATTAAATGAAGATAATACCAAATAATTTGTGATTGCAATCATTTTCAAGAAGAATCTGAGTATTATCTGACAGAATTGCAGGGGTGAGAAAACTTTTGGCCAGCACTGTAACATATATAAATTAAGAGATGAGCACATAATAGTTTGGTCTGTGCAGCAAAATAGTGGACAACAAAGCTCAACTCAAAAGGGAACATTTCCAACTACAATCTCATAATCTCATAGGAACCTAAGATGTTGGCAATCCCCTTTACCTTTAAGGAGGAAGTCAGACTGGGTATTTCACAGTCTGAACGCAGACTAACCGCGGGTCTCACAATCCAAACTTACAGCCTCATATGGGTCAATGAAGTTCCAAATTGGGGTCAAAAGACCCACAGTTAGTCTTGCGGTTTGTAAATGGACTGTGAACTACACCTTTATGAATGCTGCCTAAAGGGCAGGTAGACTACTTTTCAAACTTTGTGCATACAAATATTGTACTAATTTATAGACCTTTTTATCATCAACTATTTCTATGAATAGCACAGAGAAGAAAACATAAACATGTATTAATGTTTAAGTGCTTCCTTCTAAGTGGGGACAGGGCAGAAATATGCTACAAGAGTTCAAAAGTTTCATAACGCTGCAATCGCTACAAAGTTATCAAATACAAAGTTGAAGCCATATTTATTATTTTTTAGCGCAAAATTATTTTTAGTCTGGTCTTATAGATGTTACACTTAAGCTTTAAGCTTGTTTTTCCGAAAAGTTTTCTAAATAACGCCAACCTTTTTTGGGAGGGTTAACTAGCTGGACCTATGATGATGAATGGATGATGAAAAAAGCAAATCACACTGCTATCTTTAAATTTCAACAAACCTAATTGTAGAAATCATTATTTTTGCCAATATGAAGTTAAGCACAATCGTTACTTAAAAAACTGGGTCTCTTTTAGTTTTGAATTTTAGCAGATTTTAGGGTCTACAAAATTGTTTCCTACTCGTATTACTTTTTGCACACTAGTAAAAAGGGTTAATGTCATAGACACCTTTCAAGGTTACTAGTTTGCAAATTGTCAATATATATTCACAATATCTTATCTTACATTTTCTGGCTCCTAAAAGAGTATTTCTTGGTAATCATCAACTAGCAGTTGAATCTGTGACAGTAGAGTAGACTAGCATCTGAAGGTAAACGCATGTAGGTCAGGAGTCTTTATGTCTTAGGGCTTTTTACACCAAGTGCTTGTAAAAATTGTTTATAGCATATACAGAAAAAGTATTTTGTCTGCATAGCTACTTTTATAACTGACAGAACTATGAAAAGTATGGGGAAAAAATTTCCAATCTAAGGCTGTGTTCCCATGTTGCGTTTTTTTTGGGTGCAAATTATATATGTAATGTGTACAGTACATTTATGGTAGTTTTGTTCAAATCAAAGTTTATTAGAATAGAAGAAGATAATCAAACAATTGCACAGCGCGCAGGCTGAGGGTATATATCACAAGCTAGCTGCTAAAAACATCACAGTTCCTTGACTACACCTGCGCCACTGGCGACCAAAAATAACAAGTACAATTCGTATGTGTGTGAAATAGGAAAAACAAGTTGAAAAATAAAGAGATAAAGAAGAGGAGGTGGAAGAAGAATTTAGAGACAGTAAAGACAACAGAAACGTGGGAAAGTAAGGTGAAAGGGGAAGAGTACAAAGGGTTCCCACCCGAATGGACGCGCCCTCCTATATCAAAACCACATTTTCAAGGCTAACCTTCCAGGTACAGAAATAAGAGAATGGAAAATTACCTACATACCTGCCTACCGTGAATCCATAGACCCATATCCGGTGAGTCCCTGAACATGATCCACGGGGCCCACGTAGCATCAACTTTGTCCTTGTTGCCAAGTGTCTGACCTATCAAGGTCTGCATCCTGAAGATCTCGTTGCACTCTGCTATGAATTCATCCCATGATGGGATTCTAGTTTGCTTCCAATATCTTGGAATTAGGTTTCTGGCAGCTGTTAAAAAATGTCTTAATAAACCTTTCCTAAACCCTGAAGCAGAAACATTCCCAAAGGACAGGAGAGCTAACTCTTTTGTGGGCTGGATCTGTCTCAAGGATAATTTATTGAGTAACTGGAAAATGCTCTCCCAGAATGATCTCACCGGGGGACATGACAACCAGATATGAGTGAGGGTTCCCCTCTCCTTTTGGCATCTCCAGCACACATCAGAGGCTGATGGAAAGGCAGCATGGATACTCACAGGACACCTATACCACCTAGATAGGATCTTGTAGCACCTCTCCTGTGATATCACATTCAGCGAAGTTTTACCAATAAAGAGAAGGATTTTGGTCTGCTCCTCAGCCGAGAATGACCTCCCCCACTCTCTCTCCCATTTCCCAAAGTACCCAGGCAAGCCGCCCCTCGCACCTCTGCATTTGATAAACAAGTCATACAAGGTTGAAATGATATGGCCTGTAGGATTCTTCTCTAGACAAAGGGTCTCAAAGGGTGTGAGTGCCTTATAGATGTCTACCCTCCCAGCCATAGACACTATTAAACTTTTCAGCTGTTCGAAGAAGAACCACATATCTTGAGATTTGTTGATATCTGAAGAGTAATTATGTAGGGGTTTAATACCTGTGTCTGAGATAAAGTCACGAATAATAGGATGGTCACTCTTCCTTTTATGGAGGAATGTTGATCTATGGAAACCCGCCTAAAAATCTGAATTACTATGGACCGGTGTCAATGGGCCTGGGATGGAGGACAAGTCAAGATATTTATTACCTCGTGACATAAAATTCCGCAATTGCTTAGTGATAAAGGGTACTGTGATAGAGCTAGAGCTGGGTGGTACTCTGGTCCAAATAACTACCTTCGGATCAACATCAGATGGCTTCCACCCATCTTTTCATTTCCCCTGAGTTAAATAGATCCAGAACGCACGTCCCGAGAGAGGCGTAGCTATACAAAAGGAGATTAGGGAGTCCAGTTCCTCCCATATCCCTTGATCTACTCAATATTTTGTGGGCATTTATGTGACCAGACAAATTTGGTTATGCTAGATTTCAGACGTGAAAAAAAAAAAGAGGCCGGCAACACTAAGGGGATGGTTTTGAAGTAATAAAGCAGCTTCGGTAACAGGTCCATTTTTATCGCATTTATCCTCCCAAACCATGAAAGCTGGAGTTTGTTCCAGTTATTGAGGTCTAATTCTAACTTCCTGGAAATGTGGTGGTGATTTGATTTAGAGGTCAAGGAGATCTGCCGTCAGTTTAATTCCTAGGTATGTCAATGAATCCACCTGCCATTTGAAGGGGAGAGAGGCTTTGAGCTGAGTCACCAGCACTGGAGGAAGAGATATATTCAGTATTTCGGATTTATGAGTATTTATTTTAAAATTACTCAGAGATCCGAACCTCCGCAATTCAGCCATTATGTTGGGTAGACTAATGAGTGGAGAGGTGACGTACAGGAGCAGATCATCTGCGAATAAAGCTAATTTATAGCCCTGTTTGTGAAATGTAACCCCTTTAAATGATATATTGCTCCTCAATGCCACCGCCAGATATTCCATGGTCAGAATATATAATAATGGGGAAAGGGGGCACCCTTGTCTTGTTCCATTACATATTGTAAAGGAATCTGAGAGGGAGCCATTTATTTTGATTCGTGCTGTGGGCGAAGAGTAGAATGCTGTAACTCTGTTCATCATGTGCTCTCCCAACCCTATGTTTTTAAGGACCTGAAACATGAAACCCCAGTGCACCCTGTCAAACGCCTTCTCTTCATCTACTGACAGGATGCACATGGGGATCCTGTGACGTCTTGCGCCGTCAATCAGGGAGATGGTCCTCAGGGTGTTGTCCCTGGTTTCTCTTCTGGGCACGAAACCCACCTGGTCTGGATTTACATTTATGGTAGTTTAAATCACCAAAAATGTAACAAAAACACATGGTTGAATTTTTACACTTCCTCATTGCTTTATATGATAAAAAAACTATGCAAAAATGCTAAAAGAATTGACATGCAGCAGTTTTCAAAACAGCAGCAGTTTTCCAATTCAATCAGGAAAAAAAGTAATCGTGTGCATAAGATATCTGGACTCGCCTAGCTTTTGCTAGTATTGTGAAAAACAGTTTTTAAATTTGCATCAATAAAATGCAGCAGAAAAAACACTGCAATAACGCAATGTGTAAGGCTAGTTTCACAACAGTGTTTTTTTGCCTATAGGCAAAAAAACGCAAACTGCATATGACCGGATCCTGTGGATTGAATGTGCAACCCAATTGTTATTTAACCGGATCCTGGATGCAGCGGGACACAGAATTTATTGGCCGGCACCGTAGTCAGCTGATCGGGAGTCAGCTGAACTTCTGATGCGACAGCCCACACACGCTGTGGATGCAGGTTAACAGCAGTCACTGCCTGCTGTCGATCACGTGTGACCGTGTGCGGGTTGTGAGGTCAGCTGAGTTCGTCCGGCACTGGAGTCAGGTGATCTGAACTCAGCTGAACTCCTAGACAGCAGAACAAGTAATCAGCTGATTCCAGTGTCGGCCGATTACTTGTTCTGTGTCCTCCTGCATCCATCGCAGAGTGTGCTGGCTGTGGAATTCAGCTGCGTTCGGCCGCCACTGGATTCAGCTGATCTGAACTCAGCTGAACTCCTGACCTTTTAGCCAGCAGAACAAGCAATCAGATCAGCTGACTCCAGTGTCGGCCGATTACTTGTTCTGTGTCCCGCTGCATCTATCGCAGCGTGTTCAGGCTGTTGTTCAGCTGAGTTCAGATCAGCTGACTCAGGTGATAGCTGAACTCAGGTGACCTCACAGCCCGCACACGCTGAGATGGATGCAGGGGGACACAGAACAAGTAAAAGGCCGACACTGGAGTCATCTGATTACTTGTTCTGCTGGCTGTGTGGTCAGGAGTAGGGATGAGTGAGCAGTAAAATGCTCAGATGCTCAATGGGCAAAGCCCATGTCGATTTTTTTTTTAATTCATTAAAAGATTAAAAAAACAAAAACTCCAAACACATAACCCTAACCCTAGGGTTAAAAGGTGAAAAAAAAATGCGTGGGCTCCCGCTGTATTTTCTATTGCTAAGGGTAACCCAAGTAGCTACTGGCTGCTAACCCCCACTGCTTGGTGTTACCTTCACTGGCAATAGAAAATCCAGGGAAGCCCTTTTTTGTGTCCAGTATGGAATGGCGATTGTATTGAGTTTTACAGGTTTCTCCTTTCTAAATCGCCTGTACCAGGAAAGGGACCCTCCATTTCCCCACGTCCTACCTCTTCCTCCAACCCCCCCCCCATACACATCCTCCCCCCCCTTCCAATCCCCTCCCCGTACCCGCCTTTCCCCTCCCCCTTCCTCCCCCCCCCCCCCTTCCCTCACGGTTCACATAGATGGTCTAATAAGTGACAGTGGTGTCCATTTGGGCATTGTTGCTTGCTGGATGTATATTCAGTGTGGGTATTAACCCTATTATGTATTTGGTATGCCACCATAATATGCAATTGGCATGGCACTGTAATACAATATAATATATAAAATTCTTGGATTCCATGCATATGGTTGCAGGATAGCGCTCAGTGCATGTATATACAATGTACATATTGGCCATATTATTTAATGAGGCACGGATCTATAGACATGGTACTCACTATGATATGTACGGGTAATAGCACTACTCAGTGATGTTATAATGTGCCTCTGTCGCATAGACAGGTTGCACGCATGCGCCTGCAAGTGCAGTGCGCTGTCACATATGAACTCCTGACTTGCCGTCCAATTTCTTATGCGCATGCGCCTCGACCTAGAACGACACACATGGTCCGGACCGCGCCAGCGTCATGATACAGGTGACTGTCTTTACCCTTAAATACCTCCTAGCTTCAGTGCACTTTCACCACTTCTTCTTTCCCTGACGAAGCCGCAGTGGCGGCGATACGCGTGGGATTCCTGTGCACCCACGGTTGCGCTTTATGGTCTGTGTCCATCTATCTACCAACTGCTCCACGGGTTCCAACCTTATTTTCTGGTTGGAAAAATTGGTGAGACAGTGACTGTGGAGACACGGGGCTCAGTGGGCGCTCTCGTCCACTAAAACCCGCCGCCTTTAGAAAGACAGCGTGGCTCAGGGCTCATCCCAACTGAACGCCGGCCTCCCTAACCGTGGGCATAACACTACTCAGACAACACAGGGTGAGGGAACCACAATAATTAGACTTTATTGGATCCCCAAACAATTAACAGCACATAACACATAATCAGCAAAACACACAAATGTAACAGGCAACAGAGTCTCACCCTTCCGCTGGCTCACCAGGGATTTAGAATGTCCATGCCTCACAGGTTCCAAGCTGTCTGAGGTCTGCAAAGTCTGTAACAGGTGACTGAACTGTCCCAACCTGCGTGTCCTCCTTAGGTAGTCCTGGTTTGATCTTACAATCCTGGCAGCCGGAGTCGAAATCCCTAGGCTGTGGATATGGTCTCCAACCGGATCCGGAGTCCCTAGATTGAAGCCATAAGATGTCCTGATCCTCCAGTCAGCTCCAAAGAGCTTAGACTGAATCCATCAACCATCAACAACCCCTGGTGGCTTAAAGAAGTCCTTTTTATAGCCACAACCTTCCACTTGGATACACTGCGTCCTCATCGATTGGTTGGACAAGATTGCTTCTCCCATTGGATGAATCTCAAGCTGCATAGACAATGTTCATTTAAATGATATGGGTAGAAATACTGAGGGTGTACATGTAAACTGGGAGTCACCGACTAGACAATGGCTACTAAGGTAATTACATTATCAATACACAACTACAATACAATGGTTACTGGAAATGTCTGGAGAACAATACGTCTAGCTTTCAGTGGCCAACACAATTACATTGAGTCAACAAGAGTCTTGTAAAAACAATGAGGGACTTCTCCCCCATCTATAGACAATCTATCATGCTGTCTGGCTGGATTTTAAGAAACTTTAACCCATGAGAGTCCATGTCGTCACATTCCTCCCCCTTCTTAATATTAGCCAGACATGATAGGCTTCCGATCATCCTTCTCCTCTTGACGGCATTGTCCTTTTTAATGGTGAGGTCAGCAACAGAGGCTTGCATCTATACACCTCCCCCTGATTACCTCCCCCAAGTTGAGCAGCCATATTGTGGGCAAGCACTAAGGTGGGGTCCATGAGTTGGGCCTGCACAAATCTCCCACTATCAATCCTCCCCCAGTCAATAGCCACAGTGTGGTTAGGCTTACTCACGGTTCTTGGCTCAGAAGTGGATGATGGAGACAGGGAATGCAAACCATCCCTGGAAAAGATGTTAGAAAGATCCACATCAGGGTCCTGCTTGGCTTGGAGGTGGGTGATGGCTTCTTCAAACTGACTGGCTAGTCCTTGTCCTAGGTCATTCTCCAAAATGACTGGTGTGAGCAGGTAATTCACAAGCCCCACTTTCACGTCCCTTTGAGTGGTATCCGAAACAACAGGCTTGGTGGGGCCATCTATGAAGCCCACTTCAACTTCCTCCTGGCTAGTCCCCGAAACAACAGGTGTGTGGACGGTGTCCATAAGCTCCACATCAGCCTTGCTCTGGTCAGTCTCCACAATGTCAGGAATGGGGAGGCTGTTCACAATCCCCACCTCGACCTCTCCCTGGTCGGTCCTTAGGTCCACCTGCACACATGCCAGAGGGACGTCTGAGCGCTGGCCCTCAGCCAGGGAGACGGACAATTGGGAATCCGGTAAAGGGTCTTCCGGAGAAACAACAACTGGGCTTACCAGAGTGATGGAAGATCCAATGTCTCGAAGTCCCTGAGCCTGTATATCACCGACCTTGACCGTCTGGATATGGGGATGGAGGTTGGCTGGTGTACGGTGTCCGGCCTGCCGTAGGGTGTGGACTGGATAAACCACTTCCTCAGCTATTGGTGTTTCTTGGGAGCAGCATTCCCCAGGTCTCGTTGGTTCATCTCGGCACATGTTGACTGGTTGGAGTGGCAGACGGGCTCCAAGCATGCGGCCTCGGTTTTGGAGACAATCCTTATCTATATGTCCATTGCGCCCACATGTATAACAGCGCCATAGATTGGGAGAGTCACAGGCCCTGTCTGTAGTCCTTTGTTTTGGCGCAGCTTCTGCTGGGTAGCGGGACCATCCTTCTCGACCGGCTGGTGTTAGCAGTACTGCAGCTGGAATCCCATAAACATATTCCAGAACATAAGCCCTCTCTTCTCTTGAGGATCTAGGCCCCAATGCATCCAACAACGCTGTGGCTTGGGCCATCTTGGACAAAGTTGATTCCCGATTGTCACTAGATCCATGATGTGGCACATAGTCTAAATCCTCTGGGTCAATATCGGCGGGATCCTCATCGTCCTCTGCATCATTCTGGGCATCCCAACGGACTAATTTCCAGATCAAGTCTGACCGAGTCTCAGCGCTCCAGCAGACAATCTCTCGCCTCCGGCACAGATCCTGCAGCATCCATTTACTGCAGCGGTCGTAACTCCTCTCTTGTCCTTGTCCCATGGCTGAGCTGGTGGGGTTGGACATGGCAGCGTCCGAAACCTGAATGCCTCCCCTATGGCCTGCTGGATATGCTTATGTGCCTCCCTGGTTGTTGAGCCCTGGACGGTGTCCGAAAACACCAGTCCACTGCAGCTCCCCAGGGTAAACCAGGCTGAGTAGTATCCCACTGCTGCCACCAATTGTGGAGACACGGGGCTCAGTGGGCGCTCTCGTCCACTAAAACCCGCCGCCTTTAGAAAGACAGCGTGGCTCAGGGCTCATCCCAACTGAACGCCGGCCTCCCTAACCGTGGGCATAACACTACTCAGACAACACAGGGTGAGGGAACCACAATAATTAGACTTTATTGGATCCCCAAACAATTAACAGCACATAACACATAATCAGCAAAACACACAAATGTAACAGGCAACAGAGTCTCACCCTTCCGCTGGCTCACCAGGGATTTAGAATGTCCATGCCTCACAGGTTCCAAGCTGTCTGAGGTCTGCAAAGTCTGTAACAGGTGACTGAACTGTCCCAACCTGCGTGTCCTCCTTAGGTAGTCCTGGTTTGATGTTACTATCCTGGCAGCCGGAGTCGAAATCCCTAGGCTGTGGATATGGTCTCCAACCGGATCCGGAGTCCCTAGATTGAAGCCATAAGATGTCCTGATCCTCCAGTCAGCTCCAAAGAGCTTAGACTGAATCCATCAACCATCAACAACCCCTGGTGGCCTAAAGAAGTCCTTTTTATAGCCACAACCTTCCACTTGGATACACTGCGTCCTCATCAATTGGTTGGACAAGATTGCTTCTCCCATTGGATGAATCTCAAGCTGCATAGACAATGTTCATTTAAATGATATGGGTAGAAATACTGAGGGTGTACATGTGAACTGGGAGTCACCGACTAGACAATGGCTACTAAGGTAATTACATTATCAATACACAACTACAATACAATGGTTACTGGAAATGTCTGGAGAACAATACGTCTAGCTGTCAGTGGCCAACACAATTACATTGAGTCAACAAGAGTGTTGTAAAAACAATGAGGGACTTCTCCCCCATCTATAGACAATCTATCATGCTGTCTGGCTGGATTTTAAGAAACTTTAACCCATGAGAGTCCATGTCGTCACAGTGACCACCTCCTGGGTTTTGGGATTGAGCTGCTAACATCATAATATCGCAGGGGTTTAACCAGGTTGCAGTGGCCTGGTCTCTATTCTACTCCCATTTTTTGATTATATGTCTCCCTTGGAATCCTTGGGTAATATTATATATATCGATATGTACCTTGAATATATATCCCTTGTTACCTTGGTGGTTTAGATACTAATTTGGACATATCATCTGTCCTAGAGCAGTCTACATATATGGTTATTATATTACTCGCTGGAGGTTGTATTCGGAGCTGCCCAGCGAAGTGACACGTGCCTCCCTTATTTGGGCAATATATAATTAAATTGCATGGTTACTAACTGATTGTAGTGCAATATTCGTGGGTGCCAGGTTGTTGGCTTTTTTCACATTTTAATTGTTTTTTTATGTATAAGTGCATTGAATAAAGGTTTTTGTATATTATAATTGGGTTGTGCGGTTATATGCAATGTCTCCCTCTTCCTGCGTTCAGAATTAAATTTCCAGTGCAACTTCAGCACCCCTTCAGTATATATATATACACACATGCTGCTGTGGTGCACTCTTCCCCCCTCTTCTCTTAAATACGTACCTAAAACACGGACGTCTGAAACCAGCCTAAAAAAAAAGACACCACAGAGAAAAAATACTTTATTAGAAATAAATACACAGACACACTTAGGGACTCCATCTTTATTACTCCCTCTCACCCCTCCATGATCCTGGTGTTCTGTCTGAGAGAGCTTTCTGTACTGACCATGCTAGGCTGCTTTCTGGGCATGCTCAGTACAGACAACAGGATCCTATGTCTATCAGGATATGGCGACTTCCGATGCAGACTGCAGAAGGATCCAGCGCCCATTGAAAGACATTTCAGGTACCGCTGCAATCCAACAGATCCATTGACATACGGTATTTTGCCCGAGGACAAAAACGCTGCAAGTAGCGTTTTTGAACAAAGGTAAAATACCGCAAAACACTAGATCCAGTGTGTGTCGCACGCAACCGCATGTGACCACATCTTGCCGCGATTCCATCGCAAATGCATTGAACTGACAATGCATTTGTAAAGGATCCGGCTTTGCGGCAAAAACTCCATTTGTGCCGCAGGTAAAAAAAACGCTGATGTAAAACCAGCCTAACATTGCCTGTAAGGCTTGACCTGAAGTTCTCGTTTCTCAAATGCACTGCTCCTCTTCATCCCGGCTTCCTGTTTTCTGTTGGCAATTGTGCTTGTGAAAATTGACAGTTCAATCCAGCAGCATGGTTGTGCCGCTGTCCAAACCATGCTCTCTAGCTGAGACAACTTTCCCCTGCAGCATGGGAGAAACGCAGGGGACTTAAGTTGGCTAGATCAAGCTATCCGGTCAGCTTCGAAGTGGCATGAGCAGGCTCTAAAGCATAAAGTGTACAAGCGGCGTGTGCTCTTTACTTAGATAACCAGCCACTCTGAGATTGCAGGGTGGGCGTAACCTAGGCATCTTAGCTGTACACAAGAAAATGAAAAAGTCCTCCGTTTTATTAGTAAATGGTACATATTGTAGGTCTGTAGAGCCAGTTACACACAAGGTAGATGCAAGCTGTGTAAAGGCCCCTTTACACACTGAGACTTTCAGCGATCCCACCAGCGATCCCAACCTGACCGGGATCGCTACAAAGTCTCTGGTGAGTCTCTGGTGAGCTGTCAAACAGGCAAACCTGGCCAACGACGCAACAGCGATCCGGACCTGCAGAACGACCTAGCTAGTCAAACACTGGAAACGAGTGATATGTCACAATATCTGTCAATCACTATTCTCTGTCAGTCGGTCTCTCCCTCTCGGTCTCTGTTCTCTCTCTGTCGGTCCGTCACTATCTCTGTCCCTCTCTCACAGTCTGTCGGTCATTTTCCTCTCCTCTCTCATACTCACCGATCCCCGATGCGGCGCTGCATGGCATTCACACTGCTGCGGCGGCTTTTACTATTTTGAAAAAGCCGGCCGCTCATTAAACAATTTCGTATTCCCTACTTTCCCCGCCCACAGGCACCTATGATTGGTTGCAGTGAGACACGCCCCCACGCTGAGTGACAGGTGTCTCACTGCACCCAATCACAGCAGCCGGTGGGCGGGTCTATACTGTGCAGTGAAATAAATAATTAAATAATTTAAAAAAACGGCGTGCGGTCCACCCCAATTTTAATACCAGCCAGATAAAGCCATACGGCTGAAGGCTGGTATTCTCAGGATGGGGAGCTCCACGTTATGGGGAGCCCCCCAGCCTAACAATATCAGTCAGCAGCCGCCCAGAATTGCCGCATACATTATATGCGACAGTTCTGGGACTGTACCCGGCTCTTCCCGATTTGCCCTGGTGCGTTGGCAAATCGGGGTAATAAGGAGTTATTGGCAGCCCATAGCTGACAATAAGTCCTAGATTAATCATGGCAGGCGTCTCCCCGAGAAACCTTCCATGATTAATCTGTAAATTACAGTAAATAAACACACACAACTGAAAAAAATCATTTATTAGAAATAAAAAACACAAACACATTCCCTCATCACCAATTTAATCAGCCCAAAAAAGCCCTCCTTGTCCGGCGTAATGCACGGACCTCCAGCGTCGCATCCAGCTCTGCTGCATTGAGGTGACAGGGGCAGCAGAAGACACCGCCACTCCTGTCACCTCCACGCAGCTAATGAAGGCAATAGCGCGATCAGCTGAGCTGTCACTGAGGTTACCTGGATCCAGCGGTGGATCCAGCGGTGGCCGCGGGTAACCTCAGTGACAGCTCAGCTGATCGCGCTACACACCTCAGTTGCTGCGTGGAGCTGACCGGAGCGGCGGTGAGTAGCGCGATCAGCTGAGCTGTCATTGAGGTTACCCGCGGCCACCGCTGCATCCACCGCTGGATCCAGTGACAGCGGGTAACCTCAGTGACAGCTCAGCTGATCGCGCTACTCACCCCCGCTATGGTCAGCTCCACGCAGCAACTGAGGTGAGTAGCGGCTGTCTTCATTAGCTGCGTGGAGGTGACAGGAGCGGCGGTGCAGTGCCGCATCGGGGATCGGTGAGTATGAGAGAGGAGGGGAAAATGACCGACAGACTGTGAGAGAGGGACAGAGATAGTGACGGACCGACAGAGAGAGAATAGAGACCAAGAGGGAGAGACCAACTGACAGAGAATAGTGATTGACAGATATTGTGACACATCACTCGTTTCCAGTGTTTTAAGTCCCCTTTACACACTGAGACTTTGCTGCACAGCGGGAAACAAAGGACCAAAGAATGGTCCTGAACAATTTGTAGCGATCAGCAACTTCACAGCAGGGGCCAGGTCGCTGATGTGTTTCACACACTGCAATGTTGCTGGGGAGGTCGCTATTATGTCACAAAACCGGTGACGTTACAGCGATGTCGTTTGCGATGTTGCAGTGTGTAAAGCCACCTTTAGGGTTTGTGCACACGCTGCAGATTAGGTGTAGCCATTTTCTGTACCAAAAAACTTACTTTGTGGCAGAAAAAGGCATGCTTTTTTTTATTAAATTAATTTCTGAAAGAACAAAAAAAATGCAGGAAAAAAAAGGACCAACAATTGATATGCTGCAGATTTTTTCTGCGTCCAAAAAAAAGGAAAAAAGAAGTAGCATGTGTACGAAGTAACGTGTGCACAGCACTTCAGAATTCTCATTGATTTTGCTGGGATAAGGATAAACATGCAAATTTGGACAACAAACTGCATGACAAACTGCAGCAAATCTGCAACAAAAAACTCAGTGTGCACAGAGCCATAAAGCACTAACTCTCTAAAAGGAGCCAACTCCGATTTCTGCTGTAAAGCTATTCAATGCAAGTGTAAGACACTGAACTTGAGACAACCCCTTTGTACATATGGATGTAAGGCTATGTGCCCACGTGTGCGCTCTGCACCGCAGCTAAAAGGTGCGCTTCAGAGCGCAGCTAAAAAGCTGAGTTCTGAAGCGCATGGTGCCTGCAGAGAACGTGCGCTCTGCATGCTGCCTCTCCTTATAGACAGCATGCAAACCGCACGGAAGAAGTGACATGTCACTTCTTAGAACGCAGAGATTCGGGCAGCAGCCGAAGCGCTGCGTTCTAATACGCCACGTGCGCACGGCTCCTGCACAATCTCCATAGACTGTGCAGGGGACGCAGGACGCATGCAGTTACGCTGCAGTGCAGATCACAGCGTAACTGCATGAAAACATGCAACGTGGGCACATAGCCTTACTATGCATCCTGTGCTGGAGTGACCGTGTGGAGGAGCTCAGCAGCTAAACTTTGGCCACACACGATAGAAGTTAACTTCTAGTGGTGGCACTACTCTACCATTTATTTTATTTTACTGTAGGAGTGGTGCTTCTTATCTAAGTTTCCCGCACTTATTTTCATATTTGCCTGGCACCTTGTAAAGCCGCTGCACTCGTTTATCTCTGGCATTCTACTGGATCACTCCAGTGTTTCATGGAGTGAGATGGAGGTCACTCTTCAAAGAAAGTATATGAAAGCCTCGTTCTGTCTCTTATAGACTTGCATCGGGAGCTTGTGACGTAACTTCTGACTTCCATGCCGTCAGATGTTGCAGTTACAAGATGGCACCGCGAGACCGGAGCAGCACCGATAAAAGGTGAAGACAGCAGAGAGTGAGTATAAGAGTATTGGCAGGGACCTTTGATTAAAAGCACCACTTTAGTGCTGAAAAAAAATAATACAAATACGTGCTTTTATTGTTTAGCTGCCTTTGTCAGTTTCTAATACTGGTTAATTGAGGTCAAAGTAAAATTTATTGGGCTAAATGGAAGACACTGGCGAAAACTAACACTGTACATCACCCTGAAAACACCACTCCTACCATCAAACATTATGGTGGTAGCATCATGCTGTAACGATGCTTTTCTTTAGCAAGAACAGGGAAGCTGGTCAGAGTTGATGGGAGGATGGATGGAGCTAAATGCACGGCAATCCTGGAAGAAAACCTGAAACTGGTGTATAGATTCCCCTTCCACCAGGACAACAACCTTACACATACTGCCAGCACTACAATAGAATGGTTTAGGTCAAACCATATTCATGTGTATGAATGACCCAGTCAAAATCCAGACCTAAATTCCATTGAGAATCTGTGGCAAGACCGCTCCAGGTCAATTGGGATGAGCTGGGTAAAGAGCCAGGGTTGGCGCATCTAACGGATAAACAAATTCTGGGGCAGCTGCAGGATAGGGAGAACCCAATAACTATGGGCCTCCCCAGCTTTCTGCTTTATTTTGGGTGGATATAAACATTATGAGGGAACCCACGCTGTTTTTTTAAACTATTTTTTTAAATCATTTTTAAAAATCCGCATGGGGTCCCTTGTATTTTGATACACAACCAAGATAACACATAACTACAATTAATCACAGAAGGTGGGTTGGGGAAGCAGTGAATATTCTTGAGATTTAATCAGCGGACCCAGAAGCAGTGTGACAGCAGAGCGTAAACTCGGTAGGTTTAACTATCCTGCTTTTATCCTCATTTTGCTTCAGTTTTCCTTTTTATTTTTCTATAACTATCCGAGTGGACGAACCAGAACAGTAACACAGATTTCCCTGAGAAGTCTGTGTTCGGGGTCCATGCATGGACACTAGATATCAGGTACAGACCCCGAACTATACAGTTTGGGGTTGCCCATCACAAGTCATGAGGTGAAAAGTGGCTAGTATTTGCTCTGATTTTATTCTCGCTGCTCCCATGTATTCAATTATTTTTATTATTTTTCAATTTATTATACGGTTTTAGAAATATGGGCTTTTATATTTAGTGATAATTTTAATGGACTTTATCAAGGGGACAATGCTCACAGGGTAATAATGCAAACTCACCACCCTCTCATAAAGACTATAAAAAAAGCAACAAAAAATGACATACTCAGAGGAGCAGCAGGAAGAAAATAACAAAAAAATTGTTACCTTTTAACCTAGGGACAAGTCCTCTTTAAAAAAGAAATAAATGAGCAAGGACTAGTGTAACTTTTATTGGGTTTCTTTTTTACAACATTAATTGTGAAGTAAGAGTAATTTTAAAAAAAATGTGAAAATTTTTATTTTTTCATCGATGGAGCTGTGTGATGGTTTGCCTTTGCATTAAAAAAATATAGTTTTACACTAAACATACCGTATATATAAACTCAACACGTTTATGCTCCCATTTTTCATGAGCTCTGGAGTCTAAGCTCTAAAGGGGGCTTTACACGCTACGATATCGTTAATGTTTTATCGTCGGGGTCACGTTGTTAGTGATGCACATCCGGCGTCATTAACGATATCGCAGCGTGTGACACTGACCAGCGACCTTAAGCGACCTCAAAAATGGTGAAAATCGTTCACCATGGAGAGGTCGTCCCAAACTCAAAAATCGGTAAGGGTTGTTTATCCATGTTGTTCATCGCTCATGCGGCAGCACACATCGCTGTGTGTGACACCGCAGGAGCGAGGAACGTCTCCTTACCTGCCGCCGGCCCCAATGCAGAAGGAAGGAGGTGGGCGGGTTGTTACCGCCCCTCCGCTTTGATTGGCCGGCCGCTTAGTGACGTTGCGGTGACGTCGCTGTGATGCCGAACGTCCCTCCCCCTTAAAGGAGGGATTGTTCGGCAGTCACAGCGGCGACGATGACCAGGTAAGTACGTGTTATATATAAGAATAAGGCTGCACATCAAACTTAGATAATGGTATAATGCCTCAAGCATATGGAAAAATATTGGAATATACAATGAAAAATGCTACTTGCTAATTTGAACATGTGAATAATGAATTGCATACCTGCTATGAATATTAGGAAAAAGGAGATATTTAGCAATCGCATTGATCAATGTAACTGAGCCCCAAAGCCTCGTCAAGGCATATCTCTATATTGGGGTCCCTAGCTCTGTGACCCTAACTGTGTGTCATCTCATTGCAATTAAAAACTGCTATGGGTGGAGAGGGGTAACTAAGGACTTTCTTATATAGGAGATGGAAAAAACATGGCCGAAAGGGGCGGAGCTGTGTTCACATTCAGAAAAAAAACTACATATAACTGAATAGGATAACTGAAGTGAGCACTAATATATATATATATATGAGTGCAAGCCAAAAATACATACTATATATAAGAATAAGGCTGCACATCAAACTTAGATAATGGTATAATGCCTCAAGCATATGGAAAAATATTGGAATATACAATGAAAAATGCTACTTGCTAATTTGAACATGTGAATAATGAATTGCATACCTGCTATGAATATTAGGAAAAAGGAGATATTTAGCAATCGCATTGATCAATGTAACTGAGCCCCAAAGCCTCGTCAAGGCATATCTCTATATTGGGGTCCCTAGCTCTGTGACCCTAACTGTGTGTCATCTCATTGCAATTAAAAACTGCTATGGGTGGAGAGGGGTAACTAAGGACTTTCTTATATAGGAGATGGAAAAAACATGGCCGAAAGGGGCGGAGCTGTGTTCACATTCAGAAAAAAAACTACATATAACTGAATAGGATAACTGAAGTGAGCACTAATATATATATATATGAGTGCAAGCCAAAAATACATACTATATATAAGAATAAGGCTGCACATCAAACTTAGATAATGGTATAATGCCTCAAGCATATGGAAAAATATTGGAATATACAATGAAAAATGCTACTTGCTAATTTGAACATGTGAATAATGAATTGCATACCTGCTATGAATATTAGGAAAAAGGAGATATTTAGCAATCGCATTGATCAATGTAACTGAGCCCCAAAGCCTCGTCAAGGCATATCTCTATATTGGGGTCCCTAGCTCTGTGACCCTAACTGTGTGTCATCTCATTGCAATTAAAAACTGCTATGGGTGGAGAGGGGTAACTAAGGACTTTCTTATATAGGAGATGGAAAAAACATGGCCGAAAGGGGCGGAGCTGTGTTCACATTCAGAAAAAAAACTACATATAACTGAATAGGATAACTGAAGTGAGCACTAATATATATATATATATATGAGTGCAAGCCAAAAATACATACTATATATAAGAATAAGGCTGCACATCAAACTTAGATAATGGTATAATGCCTCAAGCATATGGAAAAATATTGGAATATACAATGAAAAATGCTACTTGCTAATTTGAACATGTGAATAATGAATTGCATACCTGCTATGAATATTAGGAAAAAGGAGATATTTAGCAATCGCATTGATCAATGTAACTGAGCCCCAAAGCCTCGTCAAGGCATATCTCTATATTGGGGTCCCTAGCTCTGTGACCCTAACTGTGTGTCATCTCATTGCAATTAAAAACTGCTATGGGTGGAGAGGGGTAACTAAGGACTTTCTTATATAGGAGATGGAAAAAACATGGCCGAAAGGGGCGGAGCTGTGTTCACATTCAGAAAAAAAACTACATATAACTGAATAGGATAACTGAAGTGAGCACTAATATATATATATATGAGTGCAAGCCAAAAATACATACTATATATAAGAATAAGGCTGCACATCAAACTTAGATAATGGTATAATGCCTCAAGCATATGGAAAAATATTGGAATATACAATGAAAAATGCTACTTGCTAATTTGAACATGTGAATAATGAATTGCATACCTGCTATGAATATTAGGAAAAAGGAGATATTTAGCAATCGCATTGATCAATGTAACTGAGCCCCAAAGCCTCGTCAAGGCATATCTCTATATTGGGGTCCCTAGCTCTGTGACCCTAACTGTGTGTCATCTCATTGCAATTAAAAACTGCTATGGGTGGAGAGGGGTAACTAAGGACTTTCTTATATAGGAGATGGAAAAAACATGGCCGAAAGGGGCGGAGCTGTGTTCACATTCAGAAAAAAAACTACATATAACTGAATAGGATAACTGAAGTGAGCACTAATATATATATATATGAGTGCAAGCCAAAAATACATACTATATATAAGAATAAGGCTGCACATCAAACTTAGATAATGGTATAATGCCTCAAGCATATGGAAAAATATTGGAATATACAATGAAAAATGCTACTTGCTAATTTGAACATGTGAATAATGAATTGCATACCTGCTATGAATATTAGGAAAAAGGAGATATTTAGCAATCGCATTGATCAATGTAACTGAGCCCCAAAGCCTCGTCAAGGCATATGTCTATATTGGGGTCCCTAGCTCTGTGACCCTAACTGTGTGTCATCTCATTGCAATTAAAAACTGCTATGGGTGGAGAGGGGTAACTAAGGACTTTCTTATATAGGAGATGGAAAAAACATGGCCGAAAGGGGCGGAGCTGTGTTCACATTCAGAAAAAAAACTACATATAACTGAATAGGATAACTGAAGTGAGCACTAATATATATATATATGAGTGCAAGCCAAAAATACATACTATATATAAGAATAAGGCTGCACATCAAACTTAGATAATGGTATAATGCCTCAAGCATATGGAAAAATATTGGAATATACAATGAAAAATGCTACTTGCTAATTTGAACATGTGAATAATGAATTGCATACCTGCTATGAATATTAGGAAAAAGGAGATATTTAGCAATCGCATTGATCAATGTAACTGAGCCCCAAAGCCTCGTCAAGGCATATCTCTATATTGGGGTCCCTAGCTCTGTGACCCTAACTGTGTGTCATCTCATTGCAATTAAAAACTGCTATGGGTGGAGAGGGGTAACTAAGGACTTTCTTATATAGGAGATGGAAAAAACATGGCCGAAAGGGGCGGAGCTGTGTTCACATTCAGAAAAAAAACTACATATAACTGAATAGGATAACTGAAGTGAGCACTAATATATATATATATATGAGTGCAAGCCAAAAATACATACTATATATAAGAATAAGGCTGCACATCAAACTTAGATAATGGTATAATGCCTCAAGCATATGGAAAAATATTGGAATATACAATGAAAAATGCTACTTGCTAATTTGAACATGTGAATAATGAATTGCATACCTGCTATGAATATTAGGAAAAAGGAGATATTTAGCAATCGCATTGATCAATGTAACTGAGCCCCAAAGCCTCGTCAAGGCATATCTCTATATTGGGGTCCCTAGCTCTGTGACCCTAACTGTGTGTCATCTCATTGCAATTAAAAACTGCTATGGGTGGAGAGGGGTAACTAAGGACTTTCTTATATAGGAGATGGAAAAAACATGGCCGAAAGGGGCGGAGCTGTGTTCACATTCAGAAAAAAAACTACATATAACTGAATAGGATAACTGAAGTGAGCACTAATATATATATATATGAGTGCAAGCCAAAAATACATACTATATATAAGAATAAGGCTGCACATCAAACTTAGATAATGGTATAATGCCTCAAGCATATGGAAAAATATTGGAATATACAATGAAAAATGCTACTTGCTAATTTGAACATGTGAATAATGAATTGCATACCTGCTATGAATATTAGGAAAAAGGAGATATTTAGCAATCGCATTGATCAATGTAACTGAGCCCCAAAGCCTCGTCAAGGCATATCTCTATATTGGGGTCCCTAGCTCTGTGACCCTAACTGTGTGTCATCTCATTGCAATTAAAAACTGCTATGGGTGGAGAGGGGTAACTAAGGACTTTCTTATATAGGAGATGGAAAAAACATGGCCGAAAGGGGCGGAGCTGTGTTCACATTCAGAAAAAAAACTACATATAACTGAATAGGATAACTGAAGTGAGCACTAATATATATATATATGAGTGCAAGCCAAAAATACATACTATATATAAGAATAAGGCTGCACATCAAACTTAGATAATGGTATAATGCCTCAAGCATATGGAAAAATATTGGAATATACAATGAAAAATGCTACTTGCTAATTTGAACATGTGAATAATGAATTGCATACCTGCTATGAATATTAGGAAAAAGGAGATATTTAGCAATCGCATTGATCAATGTAACTGAGCCCCAAAGCCTCGTCAAGGCATATCTCTATATTGGGGTCCCTAGCTCTGTGACCCTAACTGTGTGTCATCTCATTGCAATTAAAAACTGCTATGGGTGGAGAGGGGTAACTAAGGACTTTCTTATATAGGAGATGGAAAAAACATGGCCGAAAGGGGCGGAGCTGTGTTCACATTCAGAAAAAAAACTACATATAACTGAATAGGATAACTGAAGTGAGCACTAATATATATATATATGAGTGCAAGCCAAAAATACATACTATATATAAGAATAAGGCTGCACATCAAACTTAGATAATGGTATAATGCCTCAAGCATATGGAAAAATATTGGAATATACAATGAAAAATGCTACTTGCTAATTTGAACATGTGAATAATGAATTGCATACCTGCTATGAATATTAGGAAAAAGGAGATATTTAGCAATCGCATTGATCAATGTAACTGAGCCCCAAAGCCTCGTCAAGGCATATCTCTATATTGGGGTCCCTAGCTCTGTGACCCTAACTGTGTGTCATCTCATTGCAATTAAAAACTGCTATGGGTGGAGAGGGGTAACTAAGGACTTTCTTATATAGGAGATGGAAAAAACATGGCCGAAAGGGGCGGAGCTGTGTTCACATTCAGAAAAAAAAAACTACATATAACTGAATAGGATAACTGAAGTGAGCACTAATATATATATATATGAGTGCAAGCCAAAAATACATACTATATATAAGAATAAGGCTGCACATCAAACTTAGATAATGGTATAATGCCTCAAGCATATGGAAAAATATTGGAATATACAATGAAAAATGCTACTTGCTAATTTGAACATGTGAATAATGAATTGCATACCTGCTATGAATATTAGGAAAAAGGAGATATTTAGCAATCGCATTGATCAATGTAACTGAGCCCCAAAGCCTCGTCAAGGCATATCTCTATATTGGGGTCCCTAGCTCTGTGACCCTAACTGTGTGTCATCTCATTGCAATTAAAAACTGCTATGGGTGGAGAGGGGTAACTAAGGACTTTCTTATATAGGAGATGGAAAAAACATGGCCGAAAGGGGCGGAGCTGTGTTCACATTCAGAAAAAAAACTACATATAACTGAATAGGATAACTGAAGTGAGCACTAATATATATATATATGAGTGCAAGCCAAAAATACATACTATATATAAGAATAAGGCTGCACATCAAACTTAGATAATGGTATAATGCCTCAAGCATATGGAAAAATATTGGAATATACAATGAAAAATGCTACTTGCTAATTTGAACATGTGAATAATGAATTGCATACCTGCTATGAATATTAGGAAAAAGGAGATATTTAGCAATCGCATTGATCAATGTAACTGAGCCCCAAAGCCTCGTCAAGGCATATCTCTATATTGGGGTCCCTAGCTCTGTGACCCTAACTGTGTGTCATCTCATTGCAATTAAAAACTGCTATGGGTGGAGAGGGGTAACTAAGGACTTTCTTATATAGGAGATGGAAAAAACATGGCCGAAAGGGGCGGAGCTGTGTTCACATTCAGAAAAAAAACTACATATAACTGAATAGGATAACTGAAGTGAGCACTAATATATATATATATGAGTGCAAGCCAAAAATACATACTATATATAAGAATAAGGCTGCACATCAAACTTAGATAATGGTATAATGCCTCAAGCATATGGAAAAATATTGGAATATACAATGAAAAATGCTACTTGCTAATTTGAACATGTGAATAATGAATTGCATACCTGCTATGAATATTAGGAAAAAGGAGATATTTAGCAATCGCATTGATCAATGTAACTGAGCCCCAAAGCCTCGTCAAGGCATATCTCTATATTGGGGTCCCTAGCTCTGTGACCCTAACTGTGTGTCATCTCATTGCAATTAAAAACTGCTATGGGTGGAGAGGGGTAACTAAGGACTTTCTTATATAGGAGATGGAAAAAACATGGCCGAAAGGGGCGGAGCTGTGTTCACATTCAGAAAAAAAACTACATATAACTGAATAGGATAACTGAAGTGAGCACTAATATATATATATATGAGTGCAAGCCAAAAATACATACTATATATAAGAATAAGGCTGCGGCAGCGATCACAAACAATCGCATATGCGCGACGGGGGTGGGTACGTACATGCTCGATATCGCTAGAAATTGCTAGCGATATCGCTACCGTGTAAAGCCCCCTTAAGACTTTTGCTATGTATACAAAAGGCCTTAATCTCTCAAATATTATTCACAAATTTGTCTAAATCTGTGTTAGTGAGCACTTCTCATTTGCCGAGACAATCCATCCACCTCACAGGTATGACATGTCAAGATGCTGATTATACAGCATGATTATTGCACAGGTGTGCCTTAAGCTGGCCACAATTAAAGGCCACTCTAAAATGTGTAGTTTTATGACACAGCAAAAATACACATATCGTAAGTTTTGAAGGAGCGTGCAGTTGGCATGTTGACTGCAGCAATGTCTCCCAGAGATGTTGCCTGTGAATTGAATGTTATTTTTTTTTACCATTATAAGCTGTCTCTAAAGTCATCTGGCAGTGCACCCAACTGGCCTCACAACTGCAGACCACGTGTATCCATACCAGCCCAGAACCTCAACATTCAGAATCCAGCGTCTACATCCAGACAGCTGCTCCAACAATCGGTTTGCATTCTAAAACAATTTCTGTATAAACTATGAGAAACCGTCTCAGGGAAGCTCATCTTCTGCTTGTCATCCTCATTGGGGTCTCCACCTGACTGCAGTTAGGGGGACTTTGCACACTACGACATCGCAAGCCGATGCTTGCGATGCCGAGCGCGATAGTCCCCGCCCCCGTCACAGCTGCGATATCATGGTAATAGCTGGCGTAGTGAACATTATCGTTACGGCAGCTTCACATGCACTCACCTGCCCTGCGACATCGCTCTGGCCGGCGAACCGCCTCCTTATTAAGGGGGCGGGTCGTGTGGCGTCCTAGCGACGTCACACGGCAGGCGGCCAATAGAAGCGGAGGGGTGGAGATGAGCGGGACGTAAACATCCCGCCCACCTCCGTCCTTCCGCATAGCCAGCGTGAGCCGCAGGACGCAGGTAAGGTGATGTTCCTCACTCCTGCGGCTTCACACACAGCGATGTGTGCTGCCGCAGGAACGAGGAACAATATCGTAACATCGGTCCTTGCGAAATTATGGAAATGACCGACGCTACACCGATGATACGATTTGGACGTTTTTGCGCTCCTTAATCGTATCAAAAGGGATTTACACACTAAGATATCGACTGCGATGCCAGATGTGCATCACTTTCAATTTGACCCCACCGACATCGCAGCTGGGACGTCGTAGTGTGCAAAGTGCCCCTCAGTCTTTGTAGCTGACTTGAGTGGGCCAATGCTCACATTCAATAGCATCTGAGTAGCACAGTTACTGGCCTCCCTTCACTGGCCTGACCTCTTCCCCCGGCAGCTACACCTGCCATATCAGCAGAATCCTACATATCTGCCGGTCCCAGCCGTTCAGTCTGCATCAGCCATCTCGGTTGCACCCGTCCACATCAGAAACTGCCTGGGTCCATACCCCCACCACTGGGGCCAGCAGTTGCAGTACCGTGTCTCCCTGAGTAGCACCTGGTGGATACAGGCAGCCAAGCTGGCCCATCCTATCAGAGGCGCTGGTGAAAACCCAGAAAGAGCTTAGTCATACCACTCAAGTGAACCAGTGCTGGGGCCCAGTAGTTCCACTTCTGCTCGTGCACATGCGCACTGGATACCAGAGCAGACCATTTAAATACATGGTCACTCAGTTCCTGCTCGTGCTATTGTCACAGACTATGAGGGCTTCTAATTTTAAAAGATTCTTTTTATTCCAAAAAGTGACATAAAAATACAAAACACTTTATTATTAAAATTGAGAATACAACTCCCACCTTCAATAGATACACAAAAAACACACATAAATAGTACCCCTCTACACTTATCCTGGTACCTAAACAGATATATGTATTATATTATTTCACAATTCTGTTTATAGTATAGAGAGCCTGACATATCAAATTAGCTCCTATCCGTCCATGGTCAACAATCAACGGTCCAGGTCTTAAGGGGGCTTTACACGCTACGACATCGCTAATGCGAACTCGTTGGGGTCACAGAATTGGTGACGCACATCCGGCCGCATTAGCGATGCCGTTGCGTGTGACACCTATGAGCGATTTTGCATCGTTGCAAAAACGTGCAAAATCGCTCATCGGTGACATGGGGGTCCATTCTCAAAAATCGTTACTGCAGCAGTAACGAAGTTGTTCCTCATTCCTGCGGCAGCACACATCGCTCCGTGACACCGCAGGAACGAGGAAGCTCTCCTTACCTGCCTCCCGGCCGCTTTGCGGAAGGAAGGAGGTGGGCATATTGTTCGTCCCGCTCATCTCCGCCCCTCCGCTTCTATTGGGCGGCGGTTCAGTGACGCAGCTGTAACATCGCTGTGACGTTGAACGAACCGCCCCCTTAGAAAGGAGGCGGTTCGCCGGTCAGGTAAGTATGTGTGACATGTCTGGGCGATGTTGTGTGGCACGGGCAGCGATTTGCCCGTGTCGCACAACAGATGGGGGCGGGAACCCACGCTAGCGATATCGGTACCGATATCGCAGCGTGAAAAGTAGCCTTTAGGCGGGCTTTGCATGTTGCGACATCGCAAGCCGATGCTGCGATGTTGCACGCGATAGTCCCCACCCCAGTCGCAGCAGCGATATCTTGTGACTCTTGGCGTAGCAAACATTATCGCTACGCCAGCTTCACATGCACTCACCTGTCCTGCGACGTCACTCTGGCCGGCGTCCCGCCTCCTTCCTAAGGGGGCGGGTCGTACAACGTCATAGCGACGTCACACGGCAGGCGGCCAATCAAAGCGGAGGGGCGGAGATGAGCAGGATGTAAACATCCCACCCACCTGCTTCCTTTCGTATAGCTGCCGGCGGCAGGTAAGGTGATGTTCCTCGCTCCTGCGGCTTCACACACAGCGATGTGTGCTGCCGCAGGAATGAGGAACAACAACGTACCTGTCGCTACACCGGCATTATGGAAATGACGGAGAATACACCGATGATACGATACCGACGCTTTTGTGCTCGTTATTCGTATCATCTAGGATTTACACACTACAATGTCGGAAGTGACGCTGGATGTGCGTCACTTTCGATTTGACCCCCCGACATCACACGTGCAATGTCGGCGTCACACGCTATGATATATCGGGCGATATGTCGTCGGGGTCACGGATTCTGTGACGCACATCCGGCATCGTTAGACATATCGTAGCGTGTGACAGCTACGAACGACTGTGAACGAGCAAAAATACTCACCTTATCATTGCTCGTTGACAGGTCGTTCATTTTCAAAATCTTGGTCCTCCTTCTGTGCTCCGGTTGTTCATCGTTCCCGAGGCAGCACACATCGCTCCGTGTGACACCCCGGGAATGACGAACACAGCTTACCTGCGTCCCGCCAGCAATGTGGAAGGAAGGAGGTGGGCGGGATGTTATGTCCCGCTCATCTCCGCCCCTTAGCTTCTATTGGCCGGCCGCTGTGTGACGTCGCTGTGACGCCGAACGTTCCTCCCCCTTCAGGAAGAGTATGTTCGCCGCCCACAGCGACGTCGTCCGGGAGGTAAGTGCGTGTGACTGGGGGTTCACAACTTTGTGCGCCACGGGCAACTAATTGCCCGTGCGGCTCAAACGACGGGGGCGGGTATGATCGCTCGTGCGATCGCACGATAGATCATACCGTGTAACGCCGCCCTTAGCAAAAATAAAATATGTATCCCTGTGTCAGGATCTAATAGAATACCATTAAGTAACAATTCTTTAGGTACACCATATAACCAGGTTGCAATACCGCTAACCTATGCCCCTACTCACCCGACGCATTTCTCCTCCCCACGGGAGGTTTATCAGGGGTCGTTTAACCTAAAAGATCAAATATAGTGTATAGTAACACTTCATAGTCTGTGAACATTTCATATGTGGCTTCCAGTAACTAGTAAATTGTGAGAGTTACTCAGTGATTGATAGCAGTGATCAGAGCTAGCTCTGAGAGCTGTTGTTAGGCCTCCTTCACACATCCGTGTCTCCAGTACGTGTGACGTCCGTTTTCACACGTACCGGAGACACGGACTCATGTAGACCCATTAAAATCAATGAGTCTGCGCACGCGTCTGTGTTTTCACAAGGACCGTGTGTCCATGTAGATAACACGTGTGTCTGTGTGCTCCACATCTCCAGCAGCATGGGTGTCACACAGACTGCACACTGATGTGATCCGTGTGACATCAGTGTGACACATACCAGAGATAACACGTGTCACATAAAAATAAAGAATTTTTATACTTACCAGTTTCCAGCAAAATTGGCTCTGGCTTTGCTGTTGCTTCCGGGCCTGCTCATTATGCTCATTGCATATTCACTGCACTCATCGCAGACCCGGAGGTAACAACAGTGTGGGAAAAAAGCAGCTCCGGGGACAGGTAAGTATACCAGCTCGTGCTGTCCGTGTGCTATCCGGATGTCACATGGATAGCACAAGGACAGCACACGTAGAACACATACACACCTACACCACAAATCGTGAAACACGTGGCCTTAGAAACAAATGCCATCTGTATAACACACAATATCTGCTCAGTATGGAGAGATGGAAACCTTTGTGTGTCACATAAAGAACATTATTGAAATACAGAAATGAGCAGATTTGCCCCCATCCTGTCGTGGTTATTTTTCATTTTTGCGCTTTAGTTTTTTCTCCTCTTTTTTCAAAAGTGATTTTTTTTTTTATCTTTATGTTTATTTAGCCAAATGAAAGCTTGATTTTTTTAAGACGAGTTGTAATGTTGAATTGCACCATATATTTTCCATGTAATGTACTGAAAATGAAAAAAAAAATGCACGGTGATATTTAAAACAAAAATAAAAATTTCACCATTGTTTTTTTAGATTTTTTCTTTACTTTATTCAGTAAAAATTAATAGTAAACAAACATGATTCTCCAGGTCAGTATCATTACAGTGATACCAAACTGGTATAGTGGAGTTTTTTTTATAGGTGGAAAAAGCATTTGTAAATTCACAATGAAAAAGAAAAAAAAATAATTTGTGTTTGTCATTTGACATAGAATGGCACTTCCCATCTCTGGCCCATGCCATAGATTTACAGCAGTATTTAAATAGTTAACCACAGGTTCATCTCCATGACCAGACATATGATGTACCAATACATCATATGTTGGGAAGCGAAGACAGTTTCGATGGTTTGAGAAATTAACAGGTTTCCTTAACAAAATAAAAAAAATGTATGTTAATTCATCCTTCCTTGTTTATCTCATAAAAAAAGGACGCATGAATAGTTCCTCAGGAAATCATGGATTACATTATGGTGGCTGAAAGAGGATTCATATACACATACGTTCATCTGTATTAACAGTCAAAGTGCAGCTTCTACATTTTATAGAAAGCACAGGGCAAGGCCACGAGAAGTAAATGAGTTACAATTCCAGCAGATAGGCGTTTAGTCTTCAGATTGTTCACCAGCTTGTATGTCATGACACTATCTAAGTTTATGACCCAGTATGTAAAATCCAAGGTTGTTACAATAAACATTTATTTGAAACAGATCATTATGTTTTTTTTTTTGTCAAACCTGTAATAAGCAGGGAAATGTTCTTTCAAATTATTATTAGATATTTATGTGGGATATATGTGGCGCCCCTGACCTGGTCAGGCACCACTGAGTACTGCACCCATGCTGGGCTGGGTCAGTACAAACAGGTAATCCCAAAGGCTGAATAGGGTGTGGACACACAGACACACTTTAACTAGGTCTCACACACATCTTAGAGGGGACCCCTGGGCAGACCCAGGAGGGGGCGTTCCTCCACATCTCAGCTAGTGGTGCGGTGGAGAAGCTGGAAGGAGTTGTGCAGTGGTAGTGAGTCAGAAAGAAGGAGTGGAGGAGGACTCACAAGCCGAGTCTGAAGCGGAGAGCGGGCACGCAGACACGCTAGTCAGACCCTGCCGGTGTAGTGGCTGTTGGCGGGGGAGTTCGGTTGCCACAGAGTCAGACTGAAAGACACCTCAGGAAGAAGCATGGTGATTGAGTACGGGGACTCCTGGTAGACCAGGCACGCAGGGGAAACAGGTTCCCGAAGTAGGCTGAAGTTTAACTACCTACTAAATCTGCCGGTGGGGTGAACAGCAAGTCCCACACCAACCAATACAGAGTCCGCAGCATCAGCAGCAACAAGGGGGCCCATAAGTGAGATAGGGCAAGAAGCCATCTTTACTTGGTCCACGCTGCCAGCAAACGGGCCAGAAAGGGGAGAAAAGGCAGATGCAACTTCCCTGGATGAATCCCATATACTTCAAGTCGGGGGTTATCCACAACAAGAAGTGCTAGGAAGGCGAGATTGCAGTCACCTCTATATCAGCCTAAAGGATACCTGGTTTCACTGCAGTCTATCTCAGCATCGCCCGGGTTACCTCACAGTGAACAAATGAACATGAGTAAAAACCCTGAAAGAAATTTCTGGACTGTAAGTGAGTTCTTCTGCGACCTGTGGTACTATGCACATACACCCGAGCCCCTGGGGCCAGCCTCACTCTCGGGAGGCCATAACACCAAACTACAGACACCATCAGCCCCAGACGCTCGTTACATTGCAGTGGCGGTCACCCCTCATCCTGACCGCAAAACCGAGAGTGGCGTTATGACTACTATACAAGTGAACCTGACATACCTGTGGCCAGAAGGGTTCCTACAGAAAAGTCCCCGCAGTGTCCTGCAGGCGACCGCTGCAGCGCTGTGGTGGGCGACTCATATACATAAGTGATTGCTAATAGGGTTAAGTAGGTTCTAGCAATATCATTTAAAAGATCACAATCATTCCAATAAATACATATAAAAGAAACAGAAAAAAAAGTTTCACTATAGACAATTTTATTTGCTCTTTGCAACATAAATATACATACATTGACGAGCAAAAAGGTAACAATGTTTTGAACTTTTGACTTTCATGCTCCATATCTCACCATGCACTGCAGCTTTGAGCGTGAGACTACCTTCACTGTATGGACAATCATCTTGGCTATCTCATACATAAATTTGACTTTCAGCTATTTAGCATATAATTACCATATTTTCTGGCGATTAAACGACTTTTTAACCCCTGAAAATCTTCTCAAAAGTCGGGGGTCGTCTTATACGCCGGGTGTTATACGGCGATGTACAGTGCTGCTATCTGCCATCATGGCTTTACTGAAGTTCAATGCTTTACGGTAGCGCAAAGCATTCAACTGCAGTAAAGCCATAATAGGGGACAAGAAGGGGACCTGTAGGAGGACATTACTAAACAATGGGCACATTACTGCAGGGGACATTACTAAACAATGGGCACATTACTGCAGGGGACATTACTAAACAATGGGGATATTACTGCAGGGAACATTACTAAACAATGGGGATATTACTGCAGGGAACATTACTAAACAATGGGGATATTACTGCAGGGGGCATTACTAAACAATAGGGACATTACTTAACAATGGGCACATTACTGCAGGGGACATTACAAAACAATAGGGACATTACTGCAGGGGACAATACTAAACAATGGGCACATTACTGCAGGGGACATTACTAAACAATGGGGACATTACTCATACTGCTTATACTCAAGTATATACAGTATATCCCAAACTGTAAATTTTAACTGGAAAAGTTGGGGGTCGTCTCATACGCCAGAAAATAATGTAGTTATGAAGATTCTTGTCATGTTATTGCATTGTTACTGTTTTGCTTTTTTTCTTCCTGTATGCTACAAATTATAAACTGTTCTCATATTCCCTAATAGCTCAGTGTTTTATTAGGTTGATTCCCAAGCAAAAGGTCACTGGTTCAAATCAAGAAGCAGCCATAAAGAAGATTTCTCAAGAAAAGAGAAACATTCAGCTCATCGATAGTGGTCATTAGGCTAAGTAAATTAAAATTGCATCATGTGAGTGCCATGACAGTTGGAAGAATAAGAAATGGAGTCCGTCCATCCATTCAAAAGCCAAGAGGTGAACGTCCAAGCAAAATATCAGAGTCAACAAGTCGATTCATCACAAGTTGTGGCGCAACTAACAAAACACTGAAGATGGCTAGTATGCTTTATAGTAATAAGATCACAGATGTCCATGCAGGCAACGTGCGATGCACAGTACACAAGTCTGGAATGGTGGTACAAAAAAAAGGTGAAAAAGCCTTTACTGCAATATCATCATAAGAAGTGTCGGCTCAAGTTTACAATTAAGTATGAAAAGTGAACAGTAGAAGATTGTTAACTGGTGATTTGGAGTGATGAGACAAAACTCAATTGACTAGGTTCTGATGGGTGTACATGGGTATGGAAGAAATAAGGGTAAAAGGGGTAAATGATCGAGAAATGGAAGGAACTGTCAATTTTGGTAGAAGCATGATGATATTAGGCTATGTGCGCACGTAGCGTTTGTCCCTGTAGAAATTTCTGCAGCGATTTGAACAGCACACGTACGCTTCAAATCGTTGCAGAAAGAGTCCATAATGGGAAAAAAAAAGCCGATTCCATGCACTCTGAGTGCAGCCCCTCCCATAGACAGAGCGGGGACTGCATGCAGAGCGCAGGAAAGAAGTGACATGTCACTTCTTAGAATGCGCGCTTCGGGCAGCTCTTTGCAAGATCTTTGAAAGATCTTTGCAACTTTATTGTTACAAAATATACTGATGGCATTGGTTACAGAATTTCCAATCTACTGAAGGTTCCAGTGAGCACTGTTGGGGTCATAATCCATAAGTGGAAAGAACATAATCTCACCATAAACCCACCACAACCACGCTCTCCCAGCAAGATCTGAAACAGAGATTTATTGAAAATGTATAAAAGGAAACTAAAGCTCAAAATTCATAGATGGAGCTCATGGAATTTTCAGGATTTGAAGAGTGTTTGTGTGGAAGAAGGGGCCAAAACCACACCTGAGAAATGAATGCGACTAGCTTCTCCATACAGAAGGTGTCTTGAAGCTGAGATCACCAACAAAGGCCTTTGCGCGAAGTATTAAATACATTTCAGTAAGCGTGTTTGTGAGGTAAATCCGGAGATATGACGATAAATCATGATATTCAAGTATGTCAGGAAGCCCTCTCCTGGTGTCACCCCCCCTTTCCTTCACACAACTGGTTTAGCAACAAATCCCATGGCCATGTCCTGTGATATGGAAATTAGGTGGCTTAGGGACAATGGACACAGGATGACTCCCTGCCGTGACCCTGTAGTGGGGGCTGCTAGCTAGTTAGCAAGGCTATGGAAATAGCCAGACAGAACGACTCCAGTAAAAAATGGTTCATATCTCGCAAGCCATATTTCCGATAAATATGGCAACCATAAAAATGGTGTCTCCGCATGTGGACGATGCCGGCACACCCTTTTTATGGGAGCAGGACATTGGGAAATGCCCCAGGCGTGATATCAGCCAATGGGGAACTGGCAGACAGGTCATGAGTCCCCTCGTTCTGTAGCTAAATTCATAACTGTCACAATGAGAGCATTGGCGTCCGCCTACGACGCTCCCAGGCCAAGTTATGGCCATATTCCATGTTGTGGATTTTGTCCATAACTCCAGCCAGGGGTGGAGCAGTGCTTCCCTGTGAGGTCACTAAGGTAGGAGGGGACCTGGATTGCCCAGGTTGATAACCCTACTTCGGCCATTTTCCAGTGTTCTTCTGCTCGGGGGCCTGGTTGGGAAAGACCTGTGAGGGAGTTCCTGGAAACCTGGTCTACAGCGCCCCCCTGTGGCCAGACGCAACAAGGTAACTGCTGGAACTGTGTATGCCTGTTTGTAACCCATGCTTTGATTGTAACTGTACTCTGACATAACTGTATATTCTGTAGATTCCCTATTGTATATATTGTAGTTCTAGTGTGCTTTAGGCTGATTAAATTATATAATTAATCTTGGGCTGTTCTGTTATCTCGATCTTGAATCCCACGTCTGTGTGTTCGGCTAATAGTTACCGTAAATCGGTTGGTGGCAGCGAATTGTGCCAAGGATTATTGTGGGGAGGCCAGTGAGATTCGGGGAGATTTTATATATTCCGCCCGCGGAGGTCGGGGGAATATGTACCTTACTCTCACCGGGGACCCTTCAATAATCGGCGTAAGTAGTATAGCGGCCTCCTTGCTTATTGTCGGGCAATTCCATAATTGGCCTGACTATAAGAGGGGCGCTAGAGAGCGCATCACGTGCTCTGTCGGTCGGGAGGTATAAAGGAGGGGTGACCCCCACTTGTTACCCCCCGATTGTGACGTACTGGTAGCCAGCGCGGGGGATTTCTGAGTGACCCCCCCGGTGGTTTGTGACATATTGGTGGCATAGCGGTGGGATCGAGATAATAGTGTGTGTGAGTGTGAGACCCATACTCCCAGACACTAAAGACTGCCTGCAGCAGCTGTGGCTGCTGGGGTCTTCAGACTAGCTCAACACTAGAGTGTCAGAGTGCAGATACTGTAAGGTGTGTGGAGGCATCAGGTGTCAGTTCTGTGTCAGTGACCAAAAGTCCGCAAGAATGGCTGATGGCACCAGGAGCAGAGCTATGCAACTGGCCAATGCTAAGGCAGGAGCCGAAGAGAGGGAGGACGGTGCTGTGGACAGCAATGAGGAGGTTGCCCACGAGTCCTCCAGGAGCTCGACGCCAGAAAACCGTTCTGCAGAGGACAGCGCACAAGCTGGCAATTATGGACAAGATGAGGAGCAGCTCACCCAAGGGTCCTCAACGAGCCAGATGCCAGCCCTCCGCTCTGCAAGGGACAGTGAATCACCAGGCTCCGCAGCGGGCCGCAGATCACCACGTGCCATTCCACCGAGCCTGGGAGGCTCGGATAGCCTTCTTCAAATGGCTATGGCCCTTCTCCAGGCTGGAGACCAGGAGGGCTACAAGGGACTCCTGGCAGAGCGCAGGGCAGAGCGGCAAGCAGCGCGTGAGGCTGAGGCTGCGGAGCGGCAGGCAGCGCGTGAAGAGCGCCAGGCAGAGCGTGACTACCAGCTGCAGCTAGCTCAGCTCCGGCCCTCATCAGCCACACGTGACCTTCAAGACACCAAACTTCCAAAGGTCCGTGTTGAGGACTTCCCAGTGCTGGAGAAGGATGGAGACTTGGACTCTTTCTTGACTGCTTTTGAACGGACTTGCTTGCAGCACCATCTGAACAAGGACCAGTGGGCCAAATACCTGACCCCCCGTTTAAGGGGTAAGGCCCTGGATATCCTTGGGGACTTGCCTGCTGAGGCAGATCAGGGCTACGACACCATCAAGCGGGCCCTGATCCAACAGTACAACCTCACTCCAGAGTCCTACCGCAAGAAGTTCCGGAGCCTACAGAAGGGACCAAAGGACTCCTGGGCTGACCACCGGCGGGCACTTGCCCGAGCTGCCGACCACTGGACCCAAGGCCTGCAGCTTTCCACCGGACCGGAGATCCTGGACTTGTTCATCACGGAGCAACTCTTGTGGAACTGCCCTGAGGATCTCCGCCAGTTCATCCGAGACCAGAAGCCAAAGGGGTCCACGGCTACAGCTGCCCTGGCCGATGACTACACCAACAATCGGGCTCCTGAAGCCAGGAGAGCAGCCACCAGCAGCACCTGGAGAGGGGGTAAGATGAATTCTGCGACTGCCCCACCTGCCCCTAGACTGCAGGGGGTGTCCCCCTCAACTCCCCTCTCCAGGCCCGTGGCAGAACCAAGACGGTGCCACCAGTGCAACCTACCTGGACACTTCAAGGCCATGTGCCCTCAGCGTCCCAAGGCCCCGGCTCCGTCCCCGTCCCAAGGGCCGCCCAAGGTGTATTGTGTGGGTGGGGGTGGTGGTAGGTCCCTGGACAGCTTCCAACCTGTCACCGTCGGCCGGTCTGTGACCATAGGACTGCGAGACAGCGCCTCGGAGGTGACTCTGGTGCGGCCTGAGATGGTGTCCCCCCAAGACTTGATCCCTGGAAAAACCCTCGCCGTCTCCGGGATTGGAGGCACTGACCCGGCGCTGCCTGTTGCTGACATTTATGTGGACTGGGGCGCAGGGCGGGGGGTGAGGGAGGTGGGGGTAACTGATCGGATCCCTGCAAACGTGCTACTTGGGACAGATTTGGGGCAGATAACCTCCCAGTTTGGGCCCCCCCAAGGGCTGAACCTTCAGCCCGTACTGACATGACTCCTAACAATGTTAATGTGTTATCTATGAATGATGTAAGGGAGGAGGGAGTGAACTCTGATATTTCTGCTTGCACAGACACCATAGACACACACTCAGCTGCAGCTGTGACAGGGGAGGGGGTCAGAGAAAGGTGTGACAATGCCTCTACAAGTAACCAGCCTGTGAGCTGGGATCTGTTGCCCTCTGCAGGGATAAGCAGAGAGCAGGGTGCTGCAGGGGGAGGACCAGTGTGTGGGGTGGGGGCTACCACAGCAAATGTGGGGTCCCCAGAGATTTCACAGCGGGGTTCTGTTGCTGCAGGAGGGGAACAGGCAGGTGAGATTGGGGCCGGTCCAGGAGCGGAAGTGCTCCCAGGTAAGATCTCGGTGCATGGTTCCCCCACAACCGGGGTGTCAGGAAGCCAGGTAGGTCTGCCTGAACCGGCGACTTGGTCAGGAACGGAGGAGGAGCAGGCACGACCCACGGTCGCAGCGGCTGTGGCCGCTGTCACCCGCAGTGGGAGTGCTGGAAGCCAAGGGGCCTCCCGGAGGTCCGATAGCTCTTCCCCTTCTGACCAAGTGGCAGCCGAGTCAGGTGGAGGCCAGGACACAGGTCCCGGGGTACTGACTGAAGATGTGACAGTCTCGTCGATTCTGGCCACATCTAGTCAGGGGTTTCAGGCAGCGTTAGAAGCTGACGACAGCCTGAAAGCTCTTAAGGAGCAGGCGGCACAGCCTCCCTCGGACTCGGACCCGGAGCGAGTGGTCTGGGACCAAGGACGGCTGTACCGGGCCACGGTCCAGCAGGGTTCACCGGAGGCGTGGCCCAGGGACCGACAGTTGGTGGTACCCTATCCGTTCCGGACGGAGTTGTTGCGGATCGCACATGAGATTCCGATGGCCGGACACCTAGGGATCGCTAAGACCAAGGCCAGGTTAAACCAGCATTTCTACTGGCCAAAAATGGGGGCCGATGTGGCTGCCTACTGCCGTTCGTGTGAAACCTGTCAGAGAGTGGGGAAGGCGGGGCCACACCCCAAAGCCCCACTGGTATCTCTGCCATTCATCGATGAGCCTTTCAGGAGGGTGGCTGTGGATCTGGTCGGCCCGCTGGCCATCCCCAGCAGCTCCGGGAAACGCTTCATACTGACGGTAGTGGACTATGCCACCCGGTACCCGGAAGCAGTGGCCTTGTCGTCCATTCGGGCTGACAAGGTGGCCACCGCATTGCTGGAGATTTTCTCCCGAGTGGGTTTTCCCCAGGAAATGCTCACTGACCGGGGGACCCAATTCATGTCCCAGCTGATGGAGGCCCTCTGTAAGCAAGTCCAGGTGCGACATCTGGTGGCCAGCCCGTACCATCCACAGACTAATGGCCTGTGCGAGCGGTTTAATGGCACCTTAAAGCAGATGCTTAAGATGTTGGTCGACTCCCATGGGCGTGACTGGGAGCGGTATCTCCCACCCCTGTTATTTGCTTACCGGGAGGTTCCACAGGCCTCAACAGGATTCTCACCGTTTGAGCTCCTGTACGGGCGACGTGTGCGGGGCCCCCTGGCTCTGGTGAAAGAGGCTTGGGAAGGGGATTTGGCCACCCCTGGAGTGTCGGTTATCGAGTATGTCATGCGCTTTCGGGACAAAATGCAGGCCTTGACGCAATTGGTACACGACAATATGGCTCAAGCCCAGGCCGATCAGAAGCGTTGGTACGACCAGAACGCTTGTGAGAGGACCTACCAAGTGGGTCAAAAGGTGTGGGTACTGGTCCCCGTACCACAGGACAAGCTTCAGGCAGCCTGGGAAGGCCCATACCTCGTGTACCAGCAGCTCAACCCTGTAACGTACCTGGTCACCCTGGACCCTGCCCGTGGAAGGCGGAAGCCCTTCCATGTGAACATGATGAAGGCACATCATGAGCGGGAGGCATGTGCGCTCCCCGTGTGCAACCTGCCCGAGGAGGGAGAAGCGGAAACCCTCTTGGATATGCTAGCCCAGGTTAGGGCAGGCGGATCCATTGAGGATGTGGAGGTTGGCCACCAGCTCTTGGAGGACCAACGGTCCCAGCTGTGGGCCACCCTACACCCCTTCCGGGGGTTGTTTACCAACCAGCCCGGAAGGACTGACTTGGCTGTCCATCACGTGGACACTGGGGATCATCCCCCGATCCGGCGTTCAGCATATCGGGTCTCCCTGGAGGTGCAGCAACACATGCGCCAGGAGATTGACGAGATGCTGAAGCTGGGGGTGATCCAGGCATCCAACAGCGCTTGGGCCTCGCCTGTAGTCCTCGTCCCTAAGAAGGACCGAACCACTCGGTTCTGCGTGGACTACAGGGGGCTCAATGCGGTCACGGTCGCCGATGCGTACCCAATGCCACGCATCGATGACCTGCTCGATCAGTTGGCCGGGGCTCAGTACCTGACCACCATGGATCTGAGCCGGGGATATTGGCAGATCCCCCTGACTCGCAAGGCCAGGGAACGCTCTGCCTTTATTACCCCATTTGGACTGTACGAGTCCACGGTGATGCCATTCGGGATGAGAAATGCCCCTGCCACTTTCCAGCGGATGGTCAACACCCTGCTCAAGGGACTTGAAGGGTACGCGGCCGCGTACCTGGATGACATTGCCGTCTTCAGTCCCACCTGGGAGGACCACCTAGAGCATCTAGCACAGGTGCTCAGGCGGATCCACCGGGCAGGTTTGACCATCAAGCCGGGAAAGTGTCAGCTGGCCATGAGCGAGGTCCAGTACCTCGGTCACCGGGTAGGTGGGAGAACACTGAAGCCCGAGCCTGAGAAAGTGGAGGCCATCGCATCCTGGCCCACCCCCAGGACCAAGAAGCAGGTGATGTCCTTCTTGGGGACCGCTGGGTACTATAGGAGGTTTGTTCCATGCTATAGTAGCCTGGCAAAGCCCTTGACGGACCTCACCAAGAAGAAGCTGCCCTCTGCAGTCGATTGGACAATGGACTGCGAGACAGCCTTCCGGGCCCTAAAGGACGCCCTGTCCAGCCCGCCCGTGCTACAGGCAGCCGACTTCACGCGGCCGTTTGTAGTACAGACCGACGCCAGTGACTTCGGCCTCGGTGCGGTGCTCAGCCAGGTGGACTCTGCGAGCCAAGAGCACCCAGTCTTGTACCTGAGCAGGAAGCTGTTACCAAGGGAAGTTGCCTATTCCACGATGGAGAAGGAGTGCCTGGCCATAGTGTGGGCCCTGCAGCGTCTGCAACCCTATCTATACGGGCGCCACTTCATCGTGGAGACGGACCACAATCCCCTCAGCTGGTTGCACACCGTCTCTGGGACGAATGGGCGATTGTTGCGATGGAGCCTTGCGCTCCAGCAATACAACTTCACCCTTCGCCACAAAAGGGGCCGTGACCACGGTAACGCAGACGGGCTGTCCCGACAAGGAGAGGTCGCGGACGGGCGCACGGGGGAACACCGGAGTGTGCTGCCCCCTAGCGCCCTCAAAAGGGGGGAGGTGTGAGGTAAATCCGGAGATATGACGATAAATCATGATATTCAAGTATGTCAGGAAGCCCTCTCCTGGTGTCACCCCCCCTTTCCTTCACACAACTGGTTTAGCAACAAATCCCATGGCCATGTCCTGTGATATGGAAATTAGGTGGCTTAGGGACAATGGACACAGGATGACTCCCTGCCGTGACCCTGTAGTGGGGGCTGCTAGCTAGTTAGCAAGGCTATGGAAATAGCCAGACAGAACGACTCCAGTAAAAAATGGTTCATATCTCGCAAGCCATATTTCCGATAAATATGGCAACCATAAAAATGGTGTCTCCGCATGTGGACGATGCCGGCACACCCTTTTTATGGGAGCAGGACATTGGGAAATGCCCCAGGCGTGATATCAGCCAATGGGGAACTGGCAGACAGGTCATGAGTCCCCTCGTTCTGTAGCTAAATTCATAACTGTCACAATGAGAGCATTGGCGTCCGCCTACGACGCTCCCAGGCCAAGTTATGGCCATATTCCATGTTGTGGATTTTGTCCATAACTCCAGCCAGGGGTGGAGCAGTGCTTCCCTGTGAGGTCACTAAGGTAGGAGGGGACCTGGATTGCCCAGGTTGATAACCCTACTTCGGCCATTTTCCAGTGTTCTTCTGCTCGGGGGCCTGGTTGGGAAAGACCTGTGAGGGAGTTCCTGGAAACCTGGTCTACAGCGCCCCCCTGTGGCCAGACGCAACAAGGTAACTGCTGGAACTGTGTACGCCTGTTTGTAACCCATGCTTTGATTGTAACTGTACTCTGACATAACTGTATATTCTGTAGATTCCCTATTGTATATATTGTAGTTCTAGTGTGCTTTAGGCTGATTAAATTATATAATTAATCTTGGGCTGTTCTGTTATCTCGATCTTGAATCCCACGTCTGTGTGTTCGGCTAATAGTTACCGTAAATCGGTTGGTGGCAGCGAATTGTGCCAAGGATTATTGTGGGGAGGCCAGTGAGATTCGGGGAGATTTTATATATTCCGCCCGCGGAGGTCGGGGGAATATGTACCTTACTCTCACCGGGGACCCTTCAATAATCGGCGTAAGTAGTATAGCGGCCTCCTTGCTTATTGTCGGGCAATTCCATAATTGGCCTGACTATAAGAGGGGCGCTAGAGAGCGCATCACGTGCTCTGTCGGTCGGGAGGTATAAAGGAGGGGTGACCCCCACTTGTTACCCCCCGATTGTGACGTACTGGTAGCCAGCGCGGGGGATTTCTGAGTGACCCCCCCGGTGGTTTGTGACAGTGTTCAATACTTGTAATTTCTCATTATTACCCATAACTAATTTATGAATATCTATGGTTTAAAGGGGGTTGTCTGCGCTAAAGTGATAAGTCTACAGTCACTCTATGTGACTGCAGACTTATGAAACCTCCCAGCGTATGCACTGTGAGGACTCGCCGGTTTCTGCTCTGGGAACGGTGGTCAAGTGAATGCAATTATGCGCTATGTGTGTTCCCAGCCAGAACCCGATAAGTGGGTGCAGCCTCAGTCAACACAAGTGTATGGAATGGGCGTATCCGGCTAGTGGGCATCTTCATCAAGTGGGCATGGCAGGGAACATACATAGCACACAATTGCGGTCACATGACCACCGTTCCCATTCCCGCCAACAAGGAGGAGGTGGAGTAATGTTTTGGGCTGGAATCATGGGGAGAGGGATTGTCGGCCCCTTTAGGATCCCTGAAGGGGTAAAGATGAACTCCATATTCTATGTGGAGTTTCTAAAACAGCACTTCCTGCCATGGTTCAGGAGGAAGAACCGTGCATTCCGCAGCAAGATCATTTTCATGCATGATAATGCACCGTCTCATGCTGCAAATAAACATCTGCATCTCTGGCTGCTATGGGCATAAAAGAGGACAAACTTATGGTGTGGCCACCATCTTCCCCTGACCTCAACCCCATTGAGAACCTCTGGAGCATCATCAAAAAGAGTGTCTATGATGGTGGGAGGCAGTTCACATCTAAGCAACAGCTCTGGGAGGGTATTCTGTCTACATGGAAAACAATTGAAGCACAAACCATCCAAAAACTGACAAATTCAATGGACAAGAGAGTTCAGAAGCTTCTTTCGAACAAAGGGTCCTATGTGCAAATGTAACATCACCTAGAATTAAGTTTTGACTTGAAAACTTTTTGATTTCATTTTGTAATAAGCTGATAATGCTTAGAATTTCACAATTGACCATTTTGTTTTTCAAAATAAATATAAAAATGTTAAAAATTATTGATTCACACTTTTTTGTTAAGTATTTCATTCCACACGTGTTAATTCATAGTTTTGATGCCTTCAATGTGAATCAACAATTTTCAGAGTCATGAAAAGAAAGAAAAGTCTTTGAATGAGAAGGTGTGTCCAAACTTATGGCCTGTACTGTGTGTATATATATATATATATATATATATATATATATATATATATATATATATATATTGCAAGGAGCAGATTAAGTTGGCTATAGTGAAAAACTGATAAAAAAAGTTTTTTTAATGGATCTTCTAAAAAAAAAAAGTCAGGAACACTTTTTAATTAAGAAAAATGCCGAAAACAATCCATGTACATGCTATCACCTGGAGTAGGTTTCTGCAATAATTTTCATCACCATCGGGTGTTAATAATACTGAATGTTTCGGACTGCCATTGATTACAGCCTTTTACCATAAATTAAAGTATTACATTTAATATAGGTAACCTTCTATTTGACAAAGTTTGGAGGCCCGGATATTACCTGAGTCTCTTAATTTGCTCACAACCTATTTTATCTGAAGAAGCTAGCACACGTTAGCAGATGCGGTTTAAAAATATTAACCTGTTTTGATTCTGTATCTTTATAGAGATGCTTAAAGGAAAACGAGTGATCGTCACTGGTGCAAGTTCTGGCATTGGAGAACAGATGGCATATCACCTGGCAAAGATGGGATCACATGTATTAATAACTGCCCGGACTGAAGAGAAACTCAAGAAGGTACGGTAACACCATTATGCTGTTTGTTCTTTACACTAATTTCCTTCAAACTAGTTATCAAACATAGATATCAAAATTATTTGGGCTAATGATAAAATAGAAGTTTCTAACAAGTGGCAACAAACAGAATCATGGAGAAAAACGTATCAAAAAGAAAGTACTTCACACTAATCATTCTTATCCCATTCCCTTGAGTATTTTTTTGTTTTTAAGTTATTGCGGTTTCATCCTTTACAACAATTCTTTTGAGAAACATAATTTTTGTGGAATACGGTAAAATGATGGGGGGGTGAAAGGAGTTCAGTTATTTTTTTAGTATAGATTTCACTAGTATTTAGTGATGGATGAATCCGCAGATATTTGGGTCCAACACAACTAAATTTCTGAATATCTATGGTTTAAAAGGGTTGTCCGGGCTAAAGTGACAATTCTGCAGTCACTTAAAAATAACCCCCAAAATTAAAAGACCAATATCAATCCTGGATATCTGCCTGGACACTGATCCCCATATAAGTTTATGGTGACCTGAACCATTCGCTTTAAAATGGTGGTAAAAAGGGCTAGGGGGATTAGAGCAGGCATGTTATACTTACCAGTCTCTGCGTGGCTGTAACACTACTTCCAGGGCCGCTCTTTATCCCTGATGCATATGCACTGCTTCCCCCGCCCAACGGCAGTCTCGGCATCTGTGACTGGTTGCAGTCAGACCACGCCCCCACCCTGTGTGACAGCGTGTCTGACTTCTTGGAATCACTGACGCGATGTGTATGTCTATAATGAAGTGTAAAAATAAATAAATTGTTGTAGGGTTCCCATATTATGGAGCCCAGCACAGATAAAACATATGGCTATGGGCTGCAGCACCCAATAGTGTGCTTATCTTTCCTGTGTATCAAAATAAAAGGGACCCTATGCAGTTTTTTTTTTTACGTGAGGTGGGGTCACTGCATTTAATAAAGTACTCTGAAGTCCGTTTACCTGCGGTTACAGATGAAGAGCCGTGGGAACCTCCAGCTGTGACCGCAAATCACCTGAGTGACGTCCCCGCTGATTGCCCGGCTCACTCAATCTCTGCCTGAAGCTCACAGCGGCAGTCATGTTCTATGGCGTTCACTATGAATTCAGATGTAGCAGAGCTGGGATCGTCGAGGGACCTCTTGTGGATTACGTCGTAACTGCAGGGGTGTATTTAAGGTTAGTAAAGTGGTGAAAGAGGGTGTTTTTTTAATTTTATTTCAAATAAAGGACTTTTTCGGTGTTTGTGTTTATTCACTTTCAGTTACAGATTAGTATTGGGGGGTCTCACCCAACTCATAGATAGCAGTCTTTCTGCCAAGAAAATTGACAAACTGCATGTGAGTGCCATGACTGTTGAAAGAATACAAAATGAAGCCAGTCCATTCATTCAAAAGCCAAGAGGTAGATGTCCAGGCAAAATATCGGAGTCAATAAGTTGGCTCATCACAAGGTCTATCAGTTCTGGAGAGACAAACACGGCAGTGAAGGTGGCTCGTTTACTTCATAATAGTGAAATCACAGATGTCCATGCAAGCACTGTGCGACGCACATTAGAAGTCTGCAATGGTGGCCCGAAAAAAGGTGAAGAGGCCTTGACTTTAATATCATCATAAGAAACATTGGTTCGAATTTGAAGTACAAAAAGTGGTCAGTAGAAGATTGGAAACGGGTGATTTGGAGCAATTAGATGAAAGTCAATAGAATAGACTCTGATAGGTACAAATGCGTCTGGAATAGAGTTGAGCGCGGTTCGTGGTTCGAGGTTCTCCAGTTCTAAGCTCGAGTGATTTTGGGGGCTGTTCGAGATCGAACTAGAACTCGAGCTTTTTGCAAAAGCTCGATAGTTCTAGATACGTTCGAGAACGGTTCTAGCAGCAAAAAGCAGGGCTTTTTACAGCTACAGTGTGCAGGAGCCATCGCTGGCAGCCTGCCACAAGCTGGTAACCAAGATAAACATCGGGTATCCAAGCAAAGCACTTTGGTTAGTAACCCGATGTTTATCTTAGTTACGTGCAGGAAGCCCACACTTCCCGCTCAGCTCACTCCGCCCCCTCCTGCCCGCGGCATGTACACATATACACACACACACACGTACACATACATACACACACACACACACACACATCCCCCCCCCCCCGCTCGGCTTACCTGCGGTGATGAAGTCCCGCCATCCCGACCTCAGCGCTGTCACTGTCCTCCATGGCCGCCGCTTGTCACATCACCTCTCGCTTCCGACCCGAGACTGACTAGCGGTGACGTCACGGACCTCTCGCGATACTTGGTGTGAAGGCGCCGGTCATTGAACTCAGTGACAGGGGCTGTCGGCAGTGCTGGAGATCATCGCAGGTAATGTACCTCGCTGACAGCAGCACTTGTCATCCCCTGCAGTGACCTGGGCTGACCCATTGATGTTAGCTCAGGTCACTGCACTGCTCTCCCAGCCAATGGGGAACATCCTGCTCTTCATTGACTGGGACAGTGTGGATCGTCATGGCAACCCCTTGGATTACACCAGACCTGGATTTGTTTTTCATTCTAATAAATTGGTTAAAGAGGGAATGTTTTGGGGAGTGTTTTTTCAAATAAAAATGTGTTTGTCGTCTATTTTTTTTTATTACTGACTGGGTTGGTGATGTCGGGTATCTGATAGACGCCTGACCTCACCAACCCCAGGGCTTGATGCCAGGTGACATTACACATCTGGTATTAACCCCATATATTACCCCGTTTGCCACCGCACCAGGGCGCGGGATGAGCTGGGGCGAAGCACCAGGATTGGCGCATCTAATGGATGCGCCACTTCTGGGGCGGCTGCGGCCTGCTATTTTTAGGCTTGGGAGAGTCCAATAACCATGGACCTCCCTAGTCTGAGAATATCAGGCCCCAGCTGTCTGCTTTACCTTGGCTGGTGATCCAATTTTGGGGGACCCCTACGTGTTTTTTTTTTTTTAAATTATTTATTTAATTTAAAATAACAGCGTGGGATGCCCTCAGTTTTGGATTACCAGCCAAGGTGAGGTTGCCAGCTGTGGTCTGCAGGCTGCAGCCGTCTGCTTTACCCTAGCTGGCTACAAAACTAGGGGGAACCCTACGTCATTTTTTTTTTTCATTTTTTTGGCAAAATACAAAGCTAAGCACCCCTTAGTGCCACATGAAAGGCACCAAAGGGTGCTCCACTTTTTCTCCATTTATTCTCCATTTTTTTCTCCACTTTTTCTCCACTTTTTCTCCACTTTTTCTCCACTTTTTCTCCACTTTTTCTCCACTTTTTCTCCACTTTTTCTCCACTTTTTCTCCACTTTTTCTCCACTTTTTCTCCATTTATTCTCCACTTATTCTCCACTTATTCTCCACTTATTCTCCACTTATTCTCCACTTATTCTCCACTTTTTCTCCACTTTTTCTCCGTTCTTTTTCTATGGTCGGTCTACCCATTAGCTCTGCCATGCATACTGTAGCTCTACACCTACTGCACATGTTACTTTATGATTGACATCTCTTTCGTACCAGAGCTGTCTAAGTCTACTCTGACCCCATATTTGTCATTACTATATTGTCCTTGTACTGTATTATGACATTTGTATCATGTGTTTCATTTCTTGCTGTGTTGCAATTTTTTTGCTGCATCCCAATTGTACCTCTACATTGTTCGAGTTTATGTTACTGTTCTCTCACTCTTATGTGATACTGATTATTGTCATTTTTCATGATTACATGCAGATAAGTCCAATCTGACGAAGGCTCAGGCCGAAACGTCATTTGTAACTTGTTTTGGACAAAAACATATATGCTTATGAAAAAAAAAATTTTCTTAATACGGACCAATAAAGAGTGATTTTGCATTACTATCCATTGTGACTTACTGACTTAGTCTGGGAGATTTAGAGTGCCGAGGTTACTCACTAATTTTATCTATTATTACCTCTGAGCACCTATATACCAGTGAGCAGAGCTTCCTCTACAGTAGTTCTCCTGATTAGGCATGCCCTTACCTCATGAGCAGGGCATTGCAGCTTTGGTAGCAACCATTACGACATGGACTCTGCTGCTGTGGACCCGGGGAGAGTGAGTGCAGATTCATTGCACCCACACTCCTCACATGAAGGGTCCGCACTCCTAGAAAATGGGGGATACGTTCCCTGAGTGTCTCCCCCCCATATTCTAGACGGTCCAGAGTCGTCGTGGGACCCCTTTATTTTTTTTCTTACAATAAATTGGTGAAAGAGGAAATGTTTTGGGGACTGTTTTTTCAAATAAATTTCTTTTGTCGATGTTTTGTTTTTGCTAGTACTGACAGTTTATGATGTTGGGTATCTAATAGACGCCATGACATCACAAACTGCTGGGCTTGATCTCAGGTGACTTTACAGCTAGTATCAACCCGATTTATTACCCCGTTTGCCACTGCACCAGGGCACGGGATGAGCTGGGGTGAAGTGCCAGGATTGGCGCATCTAGTGGATGCGCCACGTCTGGGGTGCCTGCGGCCTGCTATTTTTAGGCTGTGAAGGCCCAATAACTATGGACCTTCCCACCCTGAGAATACCAGACCACAGCTGTCCGCTTTACCTTGGCTGGTGATCCAATTTGGAGGGGACCCTACTTTTTTTGTGTAATTATTAATATTTATAAAATAATTATAAAAAAGAGCCTGAGGGGACCTCCACATTGGATCCCCAACCACGGTAAAGCTGCCAGCTGTGGTTTTCAGGCTACAGCCATCTGCTTTACCCTAGCTGGCTATCAAAAATGGGGGGACCCAATGTCATTTTTTTTTTTTAACTATTTTTTAAATAGAAAAAATTAATGGGCTTCCCTGTATTTTGATTGCCAACCAAGGTAACGGCAGGCAGATGGGGGCGGCAACCCATAGCTGTCTGCTTTATCTGCGCGGAGCGCTACGTCATTTTTTTAAAGATTTATTTTTACAGCACTGTGATGTCCAGCAATCAAAATACAGGGAAGCCCATTTTATTTTTAGTTATTTATATAAATAATTAAAAAAAATAAATATGGGCTCCCGCTGCATTTTTTGTATTGCTAGCTAAGGATAATCCAAGCAGCTACTGGCTGCTAACCCCCACTGCTTGGTGTTACCTTCACTGGCAATGGAAAATCCAGGGAAGCATTTTTTATTTTTTTTGCCACAAAACTACAAAAAAAGGACGTGAGTTTCGCCATATTTTTGTATGCTAGCCAGGTATAGCAGGCAGGTGCTGGAAGAGTTGGATACAGCGCCAGAAGATGGCGCTTCTATGAAAATGCCATTTTCTGAGGCGGCTGCAGACTGCAATTCGCAGCAGTGGGGCCCAGAAAGCTCAGGCCAACCTGTGGTGCGGATTCCAATCCCCAGCTGCCTAGTTGTACCTGGCTGGACACAAAAATGGGGCGAAGCCTACGTCATTTGTTTTCTAATTATTTCATGAAATTCATGAAATAATAAAAAAAGGGCTTCCCTTTATTTTTGGTTCCCAGCCGGGTACAAATAGGCAACTGGGGGTTGGGGGCAGCCGTACCTGCCTGCTGTACCTGGCTAGCATACAAAAATATGGCGAAGCCCACATAATTTTTTCAGGGGGCAAAAAACTTCTGCATACAGTCCTGGATGGAGTATGCTGAGCCTTGTAGTTCTGCAGCTGCTGTCTGTCTGTATGGAGAAGAGCAGACAGCAGCTGCAGAACTACAAGGCTCAGCATACTCCATCCAGGACTGTATGCAGAATTTTTTTGCCCATCAAAAAAATGACGTGGGCTTCGCCATATTTTTGTATGCTAGCCAGGTACAGCAGGCAGCCACGGGCTGCCTCCAACCCCCAGTTGCCTATTTGTACCCGGCTGGGAACCAAAAATATAGGGAAGCCCGTTTTTTTTTTAATTATTTCACTTATTTCATGAAATAATTAAAAAACAAATGACGTGGGCTTCGCCCCATTTTTGTGTCCAGCTGGGTACAACTAGGCAGCTGGGGATTGGAATCCGCAGCACAGGTTAGCCCGAGGTTTCTGGGCGCCTCTGCTGCGGATTTCAGTCCGCAGCCGTCCCAGAAAATGGCGCTCTCATAGAAGCGCCATCATCTGGCGCTGTATCCAACTCTTCCAACAGCCCTGGAGCCGGGTGGCTTGTTGGGTAATCATGAGTTAATACTGGCTTTGTTTTACTAGCCAGTATTAAGCCAGAGATTCTTAATGTCAGGCACGTTTGACCCGGCCATTAAGAATCTCCAATAAAGGGTTAAAAAACACCACACAGAGAAAAAATACTTTAATAGAAATAAATACACAGACACATTAGAGACTCCATCTTTATTACCCCCTGTCAGCCCTCCACGATCCTGCTCTTCTGTCTTCTTTCTTTCTAGTGTAGTAGTAGTGACGATTGTAGTGAGGAAGGATGAGATTCACCAGCTCATCACTTGGGGCTGGGGAACCTCATACTCACTACAATCATCACTACAATCGTGAAGCAGCGTGCAGCCTTCACTCCGTGAGTGATCAGTGCTGGCTGCTAGCGGTAACGCTGACAGACGCGTTACCATAGCAACGGTGCTCTCGGAGCCGCGGTTAGCGGTGACGTCACCGCTAACTGCGTTGCTATGGCAACGGTGATCTCCGTTAATGACCGGCTGTGTCAGCCGGTCCCTAACGGAACGGGGAGTCGACCGTGTGCTAGAGCATGTCGCCGGTACACGGCGATACACATATGTGCACCGTGTACCGGAGAGATGCACTCGCAGGTCCTACATAACGTGTCATAGTCATGTGACCAGTCTGTAGCCAATGAGATAATAGCCACGTGACTGGTCACATGGCTATTTTGACGTCACAATAGGTCCTGCATCTCTGCTGGCAGTGCAGGTCACCGGGAGGATTCAGCGATCATCGGATGGAATAGCGGCAGGAGACAGAGTGCAGAAGGGATCGCGAGGACCGGTAAGTGTTATGGCAATGTTTATTAACTGTTTGTGTACATTTATCATGCATTTTTATGTGTTTGTGATTGCCTCCCATTATAGCCTATACGTTCGAGTTCGGTTCGTCGAACGTTCGACGAACCGAACTCGAACGGGACCCCCGTTCGGCGAACCGGCCTCGAGCCGAACCGGGACCGGTTCGCTCATCTCTAGTCTGGAACAAACAAGGAAAAAATGGCTAATTAATTGAGAAATTTACGGAACTGTCAAGTTCAGCGGAGGAAGACTGATGATATGGGGTTGTTTCACAGTCAAAATCATTGAATACTTGACCAGGATCGATGGTGGTCTCAATGCTAAGCTATATGTAAGTATTCGACAAGATATCCTATAAGATAACAAACTACTTCACACACTTCACTGTGACATCAGGTGAACTGACCTGAGATTATTGGATTAGTTGATGTGCGCAGAGTATTTGGTTGCAGACATTTCTGTACCAAATCTGCATCTCAAGGTAGAAAAATGCACTGAAAGTGCATGATATTTTGATAGCACTAGAGGACTAGTAAACTTGCCATGTAGCGCTCCATATTCCTGAGCTCTGTATAACGCCGCCCCTACCACTGATTGGCAGCTTTCTACCTGTGCATAGTGCATACAGAAAGATTTTAATCAGTTGTCTGGGGCTATACAAAGCTCAGTATTCAAAAAAACTGGTTGATCAACAGCAGATAAAACTGTGATTTTATTTAAAAAATATACCACACAGCGCAGTATGTGATAAATCATTGGAATTATGGTCTCTTTCATTACATCATGCTGCTTTCAGATATGGTAGCAACAATGTGGTGAAAGATTCCCTTTGATTAGGATATGCATAAAGACTGCCGTGCATGACTGTCCTCTCCTGCTGGACAGGTGACTATTACTTATTCCGTGGAAGACTCGTCAGCTTCCCTGTTTGGAAGTGAGTCTTCTAGCTCGCATTATAGTTTCTTTATCCTTTTGATTTGTAAAACTATTGTTATGGATAAACAAGCTAAAAAATGAAGCAAAGGGCATAAATAATTCATAAAACATGAGCCTCACTAATGGTTTTCTGACACTCAGCAAGTATTGTACAATACATTATCATTTTTTTTCTTAGGTGATTGAAAAGTGTACAAAACTTGGTGCAGCTTCTGCCTATTACATCCCTGGAAGTATGGACAATATGACGTTTGCTAAGCATGTGGTGCATGAAGCAGAACGTTTATTTGGTAAGAGCCATAATATCTAGCCAACGAGTGATATGTCTGAATTCAGTTATTCTCTTTAGCTTCCCAATCTAATCAATCTATACAGGTCTTTTATTAAAGAGTTAATCGCATCTTATATGTTTATGGTATATCCATAGTATACAACATAACTGTATAACAGGTTGGGGGTCACACCAATGGGATAAACATCTATGTCGAAAACGAGGCCAAGGTGTGTTCCATAGTCAATGGATTGGTGGTCGAAACTGACATAGCGATTACTCCCCCTGCGTTCCTCACTAGTCACTCTCCCTGTGTTCCACAGCGGTTGATGCCCCTACTGGCCAGAAGCAGTAACACTCGCACTCGAGTTAGTGAGAGAGGAGTTATACCGGGACCCGATGTGTGTGTGTGTGTGTGTGTGTGTGTGTGTGTGTGTAGAACAGCGAGGGACCTGACAAAGACAAAGATCTCTGTGGGAGAGCCCATCCACCCTCGACACTTGACAGCTGTAGTTGTTCGGGGTATGACGAGTTCGATTTCTTTGGAGGGGGGCTTTCCGCTTTCTTTTGAGGCTGCCTTATCTCCTTTGGGGTGTCTGCTTTCTTTTGGGGGCTGTGTTCTCTCTTTAATGAAGTGTCTTGCTGTATTCTTTAACTTTTTTAGCTGTCTGGACATTCCTTTACTGAACCACAAAGGGCTTTATTTTTGGAGTAGGCTTCTATTTTAAGCATACTAAAAAAGCCTGAAAAATCCTGCTAGGGCTTATTTTAGGGGTAGATCTTATTTTAAGCGAAACACAGTAGTTAAAATCTGCAAGGAAAAATTAACCTGTATGTGCATGAGATTTCAGAAATCTCAATCACTTTGCCAGTACTATAAGACGCATCTATTTATTTTTTGTGTGGCAAAAACGCAATGTGTGAACAAGTCCTAGCTGTGCAAAACGTATAACAACACAACAGTAACAAAAATGAATATTCCCAAGCATCATTGCTCATTAAGTCATTTCTGAACATTGAATGTGTTCTTTTCTTATCAATAGGTGGACTGGACATGCTAATCCTGAACCATATTGGTTACACCTACTTTAATTTCTTTGATGGCGATGTGGATCATGTTCGGAAACTTCTGGAAATTAATTTTCTGAGCTATGCAACCATGACAGTTGAAGCTCTGCCAATGTTAAAAGCAAGTGGTGGCAACATTGTAGTAGTCTCTTCATTTGCAGGTGATTAAACTTTCATTCTGTTTTTAAATGGAGACACATATAATTACAGGGCTTTTCCCATAAACAACGTTCAATTTAATCAATAGATCTTGGAGTAATAATGATTTCCACAATTGGATGTGTTTAAAAAAAATGTGTCTGTGCTGAGATATATGTGTCCCTGCTATGTACTGTGTAATGGCTGTGTCTGACCGTACAGGATTGTGGTCTGATCATACCACAGAACCTGGGCACAGAATGATTGAAAAAAGTATACAGACGTTACAGCATGGGATTGCAGCTGATTCTTTCTTTGAGGTAAAACAGTTTTTAAAAACAGGCAGTAAAATGTTTTACCTCACAAAAAGATTCAGCTATGATCCCGTGCTGTAATGTCTGTATACTCATTTGCATCCTCCCTTGCCCAGGACCTGTGGTATGATCAGACACGACCATTACACAGTACATAGCTGGGGCACATTTATAAGATTATCTCAGCACAGGAACATTTTTTTTAAAACACATCCAATTGCTGAAAATTATTATTATTCCAAGATCTAATGATTAAAATCCACTACAAAATTAATTCTGCTTGTGGGAAAACCCCTTTAAGTCAGAAAAAACTTAAAGATGTATTACACACATACTGTATATGCTAAGGTCGTCATGGGACCACAAGAAGATATGTTTCCTTTAAGATGTTTTGCAGTTTACGGTTCATTACTGGGCATTGGACAATTACAAACCCCCTTCATAAAAAGACTATCATACTATTATGCAAAACTGGCCTTGAGGCCAAAATTATACCCAACAGCAGTGGCCAATGACTGCATGGTTATGAAACACAATCGTAGGTCCATGGGGCACCACAAATGGGGGGGGGGGGAGGTGGAAAGAAGAGATTCAGATGTGTGGCCAGCTACACCGTGTAGTCTCACAATTACCAGGAGTCTAAGCTTAAGATGTTTGCACCATAGAAATGTGGAAATCGAAGCAGAAATGAAACAAACAATCGTGCTGGTAAGGTTAGGAATAAACAAATAGTTCAAGCAACAAAATCAAACCAACAGGCTTATTAATGGTTCTTCATATGAGGAAAGAGAGGTGTTATCCATAAATTGGCATAATTACGATTGTCTTTGGTTATATTGTAATTTGCTTGCAGATTCTTAAAGCAACACTCCAGCATTTTTCTCACCACTGGAGTGGTGCTTTTATCTAAAACCCTAGTAATATATTCAACCTCTGGCATCTTCACCTTTTACTGACACCGCTTCGGTCCCGCGGCACCATCTTGTAACTGCAACTTCGGGCTGTCCAGAAGTCAGAAGTTACATCACAAACTCTCAATGCAAGTCTATGAGAGCCAGACCAAGGCCAGAACGAGGCTCCCATAGACTTGTACTGATTTGTGACCTCTGGTACGCTGCATGATACACTGGAGCAGGTGGCAAGTCACAAAGTGCAGAAGATTGACAGGAGCATAGAGAATAGAAGATGACGACTCCGGATGGTGAGTATAGGACAAGGGGTAGGGAACTTAGATTTAATGCAACACTCCAGTGGTAAAATAAAATTATGCTGGAGTGGTTCTTTAATCAGTCTGCATCATTAAACACCATTTTCCTTTAGGTAAAAGATTTTGTGCTGATTAATAATCATTTCTTGGTATAGTAGTTGGAATTCCATTTTTCAGATGAGACCTTAAATCCCCTGCACTCTTTCACACACCCATGGAGTGAAATAAATAGTTGGTTTAACAATAGCTGATAGTATATAGTGGCTAATGTTTCTAAAATGTCATGTACTTATTAAATCTGCAATGCTCCTGTGCTACAAGACCTTCTTCCCCTCTGCCTGACTATGAAGGCCAATCTGTGCCCATTGTAATGATGTTTTATTGTGTGGGCATGCTGTCATCTTGTGAATTGGAGCAGGGATTTAGGAATATTAAAGGCAACCTGTCGGCAGACTTGGTGCCTAAAAGCTGCGGCCACCTCCACTGAGCTTTTATATACAGCATTCCAGACTACTGTATATAAGAGCCCAAGCCGAACTGTATAACGTAAAAAATACTTTTATAATACTCATCTAAAGGTGGTCCGGTCAGATGGGTGTCACTACTTTCCAGTCTGGCGACTGCTCTCTCTGATCCGGTGCCTCCTCTCTACTGCGATCTCCATCCTCCTTCTACCCAGCCCAGTGTGGATGACACGTCTATGTCATGTACACTATCTGGCATTGAGGTCCTGCGCAGGTGCACTTTGATCTGAAAGTACTATAATGCGCAGGCACAAGGAAAGGTTAAAGACCGCCCGCGCATGCACACTAGAATACTTTGATCTGCCCTGAGCAGGGCAGATCAAAGTGCGCCTCCTACGCAGGACCTCAATCCCGGCTAGTGTGCATGACATAAGACGTGTCATGCACAGGGGCGACGTGTCATGCACAGGGGCCTCAGAAGAAGGAGGACAGCGATCACTGCACAGAGGAGGCGCCGGACCAGAGAGCGGATGAGCCGGACCGGATAGCAGCAACACACATCAGACCGGACCGCCCCTTAGGTGAGTATTATAAAAGTGTTTTTTATGTTCTACACAGCGGCCTGGGCTCTTATGTACAGTATTCTGGAATGCTGTATATAAAAGAGCTCAATGATGGTGGCCGCAGCTTATAGTCGCCAAATCTGGTGACAGGTTCCCTTTAATGCTATGTAAATTACAAAGTTAATTTTTTGCATTTTATGCCCATTGCCCTAAATGGCTGGAGATCTGCAGTTACAGAGAAAAAGCACAGAACTTAGAAACACTTGGAACCTTCTTAGATTAAAGACAAAAAAACAAAACAGTTTTTATATGTGAACATCAGATTCAGCTTTTTAGGCCAGGATTGTTCGTAAGTACTTGAATGAAGCACACACTATACATATATTTTGTTCTTACATTCCAGGCAAGATTGGCTTACCTTTGACTGTGCCATATTCGACCTCTAAATTTGCTTTAGACGGCTTCTTCAGCGCTCTTCGAATGGAGTTCTATCAGCAAAAAGTCAATGTTTCTATTACACTGTGTGTTATCAGTTATATTGACACAGGTAAGAAAATAGCATGCTACATACTGTGAAACATAACTGTATAAAAGAGCAATTCCGAGATATTAATGCCAAGATTAAAGACAATTTATCCAGTCACTCCAAGGAAGATGCTGAGTTTGGGCATATATAGTATTCCATTATTTGGCTTAATAATCAACTACAGCAAATATGTTTCAATAACAAATGAACACATAACTAGACTGTATCAACAAAGATAAAGTAATTTTAAAATATGTTAATATGATGGATAAACCCTTCAATTTGCAATTGGTTGGGGGGTGTAAGTGCTGATATTTCCACCACTCCCGTTTATATAACATGATGTATGGTATAAAAGGAAGGTCAAAGAAAGGGTTAAATAACACCGAGTTGCCACAACAGTAAAATCCAGTCCAAAAACTTGTTAGAAAGAGTCATTTTAACTACGTGTTTCAGAGATTAGTCTCCTTCTTCAGGACACAATGTAATGTGATTTTTGTCCTGAAGAAGGAGACTAATCTCTAAATTGCGTAGATGAGTAAGATCACTCTTTCTAACAAGTTTTAGGCAGCGCGGTGTTGTTTAACCCTTTCTTTAACCTGCTATTTATATAATTACTTAACATTGGTAGTTGTAAATGGTCTTATAAATTACTAATAGCTGTACTTTTCTTTTTTCTGTACAAGTGAAAAAAAAAATAGTCTGAGTTTTCTGGATGAAACTCTGACGATTTTTTTATACGATCATGTTAACATGGCCTAATGGGGAGATTTTACATTCGGCTCCTCGAGGTATACAGCTACTAATCATTGCTTATTTTATGTTGCAGACTCCGCTATAAATACAGTATCGGGTGTGATCCAGCAACCTGCGGCTCCAAAAGAAGAGTGTGCACTGGAGATCATTAAAGGTGGAGCCCTGAGACAAAGAGAAGTCTATTACCAGTATATTGCCACCAAGATTCCAATGCTGCTTAGAGACTGGGCACCCGAATTCTTAGAATACTTAGTCCTAAAAAATTACAATATCGAGGCACTAAATAGTAAGCAGGCATGATGTCATTACAAATTTTTCAAAGGCAACGTCCGGATATATTGGGGAGACTAGAGAAAACATGAGCTGTAATCAAGATTATCAACAACACCAGATATATCCCAATTAACCAGACAAACCGGAATAAAATAAATGATGAAAATAGAAAAAATATGGATAAAAATGCAGTGTGATTAATATGATTTATAATCAGAAATCTGTATCTGAGACATTTCACTTATGTAAGCCATGGGAAAAAAAGATAAACACATGGTTACATAGGTTGAAAAAAAGACCTAGATCCATCAAGTTCAACCTTCCTCCACCAATACTATCCTTAGCAATAGATGAAATCATGTCAATATACAGTATGGATGGCATTACTAAACATCAAACATAACGTATTACTGAGGTTATAATAACCCACATTGGTGTTGTGCAGTAGTGTTTTAGGGTACTTTCACACTTGCGTTGAACGGTATCCGTTGCATTGCGTTGTGTAACGGATGCAACGGATGTGTTGCATATAGTGACACAACGGATGCAACGGATGCTGCAAAACAACGCAATTCGTTTTGATTTTTTTTTTTTTTTTTCCCGGTTTTACCAGCGGCAGACTATAGTGAACGATCAGCTGATCGTTCCCTGCAGCCGGCCGCTGGGTGATCAGCTGATTGCTCCCAGTAGCCGGCCGCCGGGTGATCAGCTGATCGCTCCCGGCCGCCGGGTGATCAGCTGATCGCTCCCTGCAGCCGGCTGCCGGGTGATCAGCTGATCGCTCCCGGCCGCCGGGTGATCAGCTGATCGCTCCCTGCAGCCGGCCGCCGGGTGATCAGCTGATCGCTGTCACTTGCCGGCGCCCGGGCATGCCGGCGGGCGGGCGCTCAGCTGAGCGCTGTGACTTGCCGGCGGCCGGGCATGCTGGTGGCCGGTCATTCAGCTGAGCGCTGTCGCTTGCCGACGGCCGGGCGCTCAGCTGAACGTTCGGCCACCGCGAGCCAAAATAAAGTTTGATTTAAAAAAAAAAAAAAAAAAAAAAAGAGCATGCGCAGTGAAATCCAGAGGATTCCGCTGCTCAAAATAACGTTACATGCTGCGTTCCTCCCGCTGGGCGGAAGCAACGGAGCGTCGCCCAGCGGAAGCAACGCAGCTCCTTTTGGTACAATCCGTCAACCATACAAGTCTATGGGAAACAGCGGAATCCGTTAACGGATTCCGCTGTTTCCCAAAAGGGCGGATTGTAACGGAAGGAAAATAACGCAAGTGTGAAAGTACCCTTAAAAGGAACCAATCACCAGGATTTTCATGTATAAGCTAAAGCCAGTGCTATACTGGCACTATCAGGCTGATTCTATACATACCTGTAGTGGTCAGCTCGGATGTTTAGGTTTTAAAATCCTAAAAAGTAAAGTTTATAAAATTAGCTGCTAGTTGAGTGACAGTTGCACTGGAGCAGATAATATATTCATAGTTATCCCCTCCCTCTGTTAGAATTAGCATAAGTATTATACAAATGATTCACTTTGTCTCTTGCAGGACCTGTGGTGAGGTCATATCCATATGTGACCAGAAGGGTCAAAGCTGGATACCAGGTCACATGGGTATGACCTCACACAGGTCCTGCAACAAAGTCAATTATTTGTATAATACTTATGCTAATTCTAACAGAGGGATGGGATAACTATGAATATATTATCCGCTCCATTGCAGCTGCCACTCAAGCAGCTACCGATTTTTTTAAACTTTACTTTTTTGGATTTCAAAACCTAAACATGCGAGGTGACCACTACAGGTATGTATAGAATCAGCCTGATAGTGCCAGTATAGCACTGGCTTTAGCTTATATACAAAAATCCTGGTGATTGGTTCCCTTAAATAAAGGATCTTTCTCCTGGTGAATTGGACACATAATGAAATAATGAATAAAACAGGTTTTGCTTTATTTGCGGGAATATAAGCAATCAAAGTACTTGGCACCAAATGAGTTATAAGTTCAAGTGGGCAGTTTTCACTTCTTCACCTGTATAATACTGACCAATTATAAGCAGGAAGCAACACTTAAAGGAAAACAGAACGACCCACAGTGGCTTAGGCTTCTCAGTGTGTGAGATGTAATGATACTGCCCTGATCTCCTGGTCTACCCTCCTGCATGAGTCAGTGCGGGGGGAGGGACAGTGCAGCTGGGCTTAGCTGTGTCACATTATAAACCCTTCTATAAGCTCTCCTGATTACTGAGTGTGTCAGTATCAGACTTATATCAGACGTGTAATACTTTGATATATGTTGCAATTCCGACTAGCCAATGCAATTCAATGGCCCCATGGAAAAAAACTGGCCGTATTTTACTGTGGTAAGAATTTTTTTCTTCATATAAAAAAAAACAGATGCAACAAGGATAATAAAAACTAATACACAAAAAAACAGGTCCAGTATGTTGAAAACCACATGGACTGATTTTCATGTATGAGGGGAAAAAAAAATGAAGTGTGAATCTGGCTTAATGGTGAATGATGAAATTGAAACGGTTATCTAAACAAAATACTGAGTTGTTACAAAGACGTATGTCAGCAGTTTTGACCCAGTAAAATTGCTTACCGTTCTGAAAAGTAGCGGTGTTTTAAAGGGAACCAATCATCAGGATTTTCATATATAACCTAAAGCCAGTGCAATGTTGGCACTATCAGGCTGATTATCTACATACCATTAGTGGTCAGCTTGGATGTTTAGGCTTTCAAATCCAAAAAAGTGAAGTTTCAAAATTTGTCAGCTCTTTGAGTGACAGTTGCACCGCAGCAGATAATGGCAGGGTGAGTTATGCACATGGATTCCCACCCCCCTGCCTGTTGTTCCTCCCTCTCTCTCTGGCTCTATGCTAATTTTTCTATTCAGTAAGATGGCATCGGAGTTGGCGCCTGCGCATAGCGCTCATCTCCGGTGCCCTCTTTCTGAAGCCCGTGTTACCCCCTGTTACCAGGTGTCCGGGGGCGGCATGATGTCCTATTCTGCAACTTATCGCTAAGATCAGCTGATCTCCACTCATGTTGTGACCGTGCACACTCCCGCGGTCACAACGAAAGCTGAAGAAGCGAGGGTGCATGCGATGCGCCGCTGTCTCAGCCACAAGAATATAATAACGGGTATCACGGGCTTCAGAAAGATGGCGCCGGAGATCAGTACAATCAGGACAGAGAAGGGACATTTAAACACCTCTTTCTTGTAACCTGCCAGCAATTTTGCAGGGTCAAAATAGCTTATTTCCTTTAATTATGATGGTTGATTAATCGGTGAGAATTTCCTTTGCAATGGAGGAGTCAAAAGTGTGCATTTATTTTGCCAGGAAGGAAAAATAAAATTGTGATTCACTTCCTTTCTGGAGTACAATTTTTTTTTTGCTTGTAAAGAGTTCATGTCAACAATAAAATCTAAAACTAAACAATTTGTGTTTTAGTTATTTTATCTTAGGGTACCGTCACACTTTAGCGACGCACCAGCGATCCCACCAGCGATCTGACCTGGTCAGGATCGCTGGTGCGTCGCTACATGGTCGCTGGTGAGCTGTCAATCAGGCAGATCTCACCAGTGACCAGTGACCAGCCCCCAGCCAGCAGCGACGTGGAAGCGATGCTGCGCTTGCAGGGAGCCGGCGTCTGGAAGCTGCGGACACTGGTAAGCACGGTAAACATCAGGTATGGTTACCCGATATTTACCTTGGTTACCAGCGCACACCGCTTAGTGCTGGCTCCCTGCACTCGTAGCCACAGTACACATCGGGTTAATAAGCAAACCTTTGCTTATTTACCCGATGTGTAATCCGGCTATGTGTGCAGGGAGCAGAGAGCCGGCACTGGCGTGAGAGCGGCGGACACTAGTAACTAAGGTAAATATCGGGTAACCACCTTGGTTACCCAATGTTTACCTTGGTTACAGCTTACCGCAGGCTGCCAGACGCCAGCTCCCTGCTCATTCAGATTGTTGCTCTCTCGCTGTCACACATAGCGATGTGTGCTTAACAGCGGGAGAGCAACAATAAAAAAATGAACCAGGAATGTGTGCATCGAGCAGCGATCTCACAGCAGGGGCCAGATCGCTGCTCAGTGTCACACACAGGGAGATCGCTAATGAGGTCACTGCTGCGATCTCGCTATGTGAGAAGTACCCCTTACACTAAATGGGTTATCCAGGCTTTTAATATTGATAAGGCATCAACATTAGATTTCTTAGCTTATGACTATCACAACCACTCCAGTCAGCTCTTTGAAAAGGTTTATATGACGCTAGTCACTACTCACGGGCTAGCCATGAGGCTGAGTAGTCAAGAGGTCTGGGGTCAGATACCAAGAGAGCTCGTCTTAAACAAAGGGTAAAGATAACGGCGCAGTCAGGTCACGGTCTAATGTTAAGGTACCGTCACATTAAGCGATGCTCCAGCGATCCCACCAGCAACCTGACCTGGCAGGGATCGCTGGAGCGTCGCTACACGGGTTGCTAGTGAGCTGTCAAAGAGGCAGATCTAACCATCAACCAGTGACCAGCCCCCAGCCAGCAGCAACGCATGGAAGCGATGCTGCGCTTGGTAACTAAGGTAAAAATTGGGTAACCAACCTGATAATTACCTTGGTTACCAGCGCACACCACTTAGCGCTGGCTCCCTGCACTCCTAGCCAGAGTACACATCGGGTTAATTACCCGATGTGTACTCCGGCTATGTGTGCAGGGAGCAGGGAGCCGGCACTGGCAGCATGAGAGCGGCGGACGCTGGTAACGAAGGTAAATATCGGGTAACCAAGGAAAGGGCTTCTTGGTTACCAGATATTTAACTTGGTTACCAGTGTCCGCAGAAGCCGGCTCCCTGCATATTCAGATCGTTGCTCTCTCACTGTCAAACATAGCGATGTGTGCTTCACAGCGGGAGAGCAACAACTAAAAAATGGTCCAGGACATTCAGCAACAACCGGCGACCTCACAGCAGGGGCCAGGTTGTTGCTGGATGTCACACACAGCAACATCGCTAGCAACATCGCTGTTGCGTCACAAAAGTTGTGCCTCAGCAGCGATGTTGCTAGCGATGTTGCTTAGTGAGACGTGGCCTTTAGAATTCCAAGAAGGTAGCAGATAAAGGCAATGGATAGTCAAAAGAAGGGTCCAAGGTCGGGTAACAACAGATCAGATACTGAGCACAGGAAAACAAGGCATGCAGACACCACCATACATAAGCTACAACTGGCAGTAATTGGAGGCAGGGAGATAGCTAAATAGCCAGGTAATCACTCTGAACAGGAGACATACAGAGAAAACCCTGCACGCCCCAGCCTCCGATTGTACGGCTGAACTATCTATCATCATACTGATAGCTAATCACGCTCCTGCCCAAGATTGGATGTGTAGCACCCACGGGGCAAGGGGTTAACCTTACTCGTCGCCAAGCTCAGTGATGTTGGTTTCTGGGTATGTCACGGGTGGCCCTGCCCAGTTTCGTGGCCCCGAGGCGTACAATAAATGGGGGGATAGTGATGGGATGATGGTGGAATGGAAGTTTGTCTCATGATGCCACCTGTGGTATGCGGCCAGGGATTAGCCGCTGCTGTGGCTGATGTCCTTGGGGCTGATGGTGTCGCAGCAAGGGTGGTTCTGCTCCCCACAGGTGGTGATGGGGAAGATCATGGCCGTTGGCGCCGAAATGTGGGGCGACAGCAATAAAGGAGTGACACGGCAATTGTGGTTCCAAGTCTTTTACACACAGTTCGTAGATTGCCCGGAGGCACCAGTCTCCGCAGCGATTAAGCTCCAGCCGACCCTGGGTAAGTCAAAGGTCAGAACCGTTGTGGTAGTCTGTGGGCCCTTCCTCCTTGCGTTTTTTAGTGTGGATTCCCGTGACTTGAAGTGCTTGGGGACCCCGATGTAGTGTTAAAGTTTCTGTCCCATCTGCAGGTGCCGCGGGTCCATGGTGGGGCCTGACTTAGATTACAACCTTGGACTCTATGCAGTCCATAGAAGAGATGAGACCGCACTGTCCAAAGTATGCCAAATTATCTTCTTTAATAAATTAAAGGTGCATGGTAAAAAGCAGGAGAGGAGCTAGGTGCACGGCCCCCTCCAGGACGACAGCCGTTTCGCGTCTAATTACGCTTCGACAGGTACATATGGAGAGACGGGAAACACCCCCTCTTAAAGAGAAGCACTTAGTCCACGTCACTGCCATTAAAAACAATGAGGAGTGTACAAACACAAAAGTGATACACAAACAAAATATAACAAATACCAAAAAATAATAATAATAATAATAATAATAATAATAAACCAAAAAAAGTACCAATTAGGCGGGGAGAACCTCTGCCAGTGGTGATCGAATTATAATGTTCCTAGAACCGAACATGTAAAGGTCTAGTTGTTTTCCCAATATAAAACCTGCCGCAAGGGCAGAAAATGATGTACACGACAAATTTTGTTTTACATGAGATAAACTTTTTCACAAAATGAGAAAAAGGGCCAATATGCAAACGATTATTGGTAAGGTGTAATTTACAAAACCTGCAATTGCCACAGCTGTAATCTCGCATTGCACTCGAACCAATGTTAAGCAATCGAACCAATGTTAAGCAATGAAGCAGCTCTGATCTGCTTTTTTTTTTCTCAGCTCAAATCGGACTGAGAAAAAAAATCGCAGCATGCTGCGATTTTTAGTTTCCCGCGCGAGTCACTCCAATGCAAGTCTATGGGTGTGAGACTGCACCTAGCTTCTCTCCTGCTTTTTACCATGCAACTTTAATTTAATAAAGAAGATCATTTGGCATATTTTGGAGAGTGCGGTCTCATTTCTTCTATGGACTGCATATGGAATTCTTCACCTGACCAGACGTGCACCTCTGAGCCGGGATTACAGAGTACCTGAGCTGATTCTCATTTTTGTTTGACACCCTTTCAAGGTAACGCTTGGTGGTGCGGGACTTTTTTCTGATTTTGTGCTGCATTGGATGACCTTGGACTCTATGTAGCCTTCTGCTCGGGGAACTATGGTGGCTAGAGGGACACGCAATCCCCCTGTCCTGCAGAGTCTGGTGATCTAACTGTAAGTCTGTTCCACCCTAGGGCTCTGCACCCTGATTAGCGCCGGTTCCAAGGGAGCAATGAAGCTCTTCCCTCGGCAACAGTGTTTCTCCTTCGTCCCATGGGAGCTACCGGTCAGCCAGCTCCTCCACTGTCGTCTCCTGCTCCTTCCAGTCTGCCTGGTCGTAACTATTGAATATCTGAAGCACTCTCAACCGTGTTGCTCTGAGTCTCAGACTAGTGATGTGTCGGTCGCGAACGATCCGACACAAAGATCCGGCTCCCTGCTGTGACTGACAGAAGCCGGATCCCCAGTGAGAGCCACTAAATTCTCTAAATGGCTCTTTTCGCCGATGAAACCCCACCCAGCCGTGGCTAAACTTCGCCCACTCAACAATGTAATTGGTCCCTTGTAAGTGGGTAGGGTTTAGCTGTGGGTGGGCAGGGTTTCATCGGCGTTACTATAATCTTAAATATGTGTTCACCTGGTGTGAACACATATTTAATAGGGAGCCAAGAACGATCTGAATGAGCCGACTCTTTTTGGTGAGCGGAGCCATGGGAACCAGATCACCAAAAAGATCCGGACTGTCTATCACTATCTCAGACTACTCTGAAGTGATTTTCTTTGTGTTCTGTAACTTCTCCAGTGCTTCCCCACCTCTCAGGCCGTCGCCCTGGTAACCTCTTCATTACCCGGGATAAGTTCTGTACCTTAAGTGAGATGCAGTACCCTGTGGCGACTGAAGCCTCTGGGGCGCCACAGATGCCTGAACTGTCCATCACCATACTGACAGCTTAGCCAGCCACTGTCTGAGATTGGACTGCTGAACTGTCACTCACTGCATCCAGACACACCACTAGGGGATGTTGTGACAGTACCGCCTCTTCTATGAGAAGCTATCAGACCCCCAGGTTTTTCAGGAAACTTATGATGGAAGGCGCCAACCAGACGATCAGCTTTCACAGATCGAGCTGACACCTGTGATCTCTCCTCGGATCTGTATCCCTTCAAATGAACAAGATACTAAAGATAATTTCGGACCAAGAATCCACGATCCTCTGCTCCTCATACGTCAAACCTCCATAGACAGAAACAGGAGGAGGCTGACACAAGGTTGACAACACTGAATGGACAAATTCTTTCAACAGGGATTTGTGGAACACATTTGGGATGCAAAGCGTTGGAGGAAGTCTTAATCTTTTGGCCACTGGATTAACCCTAGAACGCATACAGTCATATGAAAAAGTTTGGGCACCCCTATTAATGTTAACCTTTTTTCTTTATAACAATTTGGGTTTTTGCAACAGCTATTTCAGTTTCATATATCTAATAACTGATGGACTGAGTAATATTTCTGGATTGAAATGAGGTTTATTGTACTAACAGAAAATGTGCAATCCACATTTAAACAAAATTTGACCGGTGCAAAAGTATGGGCACCCTTATCAATTTCTTGATTTGAACACTCCTAACTACTTTTTACTGACTTACTAAAGCACTAAATTGGTTTTGTGACCTCATTGAGCTTTGAACTTGATAGGCAGGTGTATCCAATCATGAGAAAAGGTATTTAAGGTGGGCACTTGCAAGTTGTTCTCCTATTTAAATCTCCTATGAAGAGTGGCATCATGGGCTCCTCAAAACAACTCTCAAATGATCTGAAAACAAAGATTATTCAACATTGTTGTTCAGGGGAAGGATACAAAAAGTTGTCTCAGAGATTTAAACTGTCAGTTTCCACTGAGAGGAACATAGTAAGGAAATGGAAGAACACAGGTACAGTTCTTGTTAAGCCCAGAAGTGGCAGGCCAAGAAAAATATCAGAAAGGCAGAGAAGAAGAATGGTGAGAACAGTCAAGGACAATCCACAGACCACCTCCAAAGACCTGCAGCATCATCTTGCTGCAGATGGTGTCAATGTGCATCGGTCAACAATACAGCGCACGTTGCACAAGGAGAAACTGTATGGGAGAGTGATGCGAAAGAAGCCGTTTCTGCAAGCACGCCACAAAAAGAGTCGCCTGACGTATGCAAAAGCACATTTGGACAAGCCAGTTAAATTTTGGAAGAAGGTCCTGTGGACTGATGAAGCAAAGATTGAGTTGTTTGGTCATACAAAAAGGCGTTATGCATGGAGGCAAAAAAAAAACGGCATTCCAAGAAAAGCACTTGCTACCCACAGTAAAATTTGGTGGAGGTTCCATCATGCTTTGGGGCTGTGTGGCCAATGCCGGCACTGGGAATCTTGTTAAAGTTGAGGGTCGCATGGATTCAACTCAGTATCAGCAGATTCGTGACAATAATGTGCAAGAATCAGTGACGAAGTTGAAGTTACGCAGGGGATGGATATTTCAGCAAGACAATGATCCAAAACACCGCTCCAAATCTACTCAGGCATTCATGCAGAGGAACAATTACAATGTTCTGGAATGGCCATCCCAGTCCCCAGACCTGAATATCATTGAAAATCTGTGGATGATTTGAAGCGTCTGTCCATGCTCGGCGACCATCAAACTTAACTGAACTGGAATTGTTTTGTAAAAAGGAATGGTCAAATATACCTTCATCCAGGATCCAGGAACTCATTAAAAGCTACAGGAAGCGACTAGAGGCTGTGATTTTTGCAAAAGGAGGATCTACAAAATATTAATGTCACTTTTATGTTGAGGTGCCCATACTTTTGCACCGGTACAATTTTGTTTAAATGCGGATTGCACATTTTCTGTTAGTACAATAAACCTCATTTCAATCCAGAAATATTACTCAGTTCATCAGTTATTAGATATATGAAACTGAAATAGCTGTTGCAAAATCCCAAATTGTTATAAAGAAAAAAGGTTAACATTAATAGGGGTGCCCAAACTTTTTCATAGGACTGTACCTGGGGCCTCGCAGGCCTGCTAGGTTACTTGTTTTCTATGGTAGATTTCTCCGGTTGCGCGTTCTAGGGTTAACAACCTACAGGCCAATAAATTTAGGACCCAACTTCACTGATGGAATTTTTAGCTATTTTTGGATGATAACCCTACCTTATCACTTACATTGAAGATGGGACCCGACGAACGTCTCCTATCGGTCTTCCATTTTTAGCGACACGGAGCCACCCCAATATTTATCCAAACCTCCCTCCAGAAATTCTCAAGTTTCTGTATGGCAACCTCTACTCCAGGACACCCTGCACTCATCCTAGATAAATCTCCAAAATGATGAAATCCATAACTGCAAAAAAAAAAGTGAGGTTCCAGTGGCCTGATTGACTCGACTTAGCAAAGGTAAATATGAGGACCAGTCCTCTTGCTGAGCTGCAAAAACTTGTGCCAATGGTTGAATGGTCCTTTCTGTCTGACCATTTGTTTATGGTCGGTAAGGAGCGGAAAATGACAACTCAATCCCCAATTTCCTATAAAACGCTCTCCAGAATTTGGAGACAAATTGTACGCCCGTCAGATACAATGTTCAGAGGGATAACATGAAGTCACACCACATGATTGATAAATAATGAGGAAAGTGTCTCAGCATTCAATACCCATGATAACGGAACAAAATAAATGTGTTTACTGACTTGGTCAACTGCCACCCAAAGCACAGTTTTCCTACCAGACAAAGGCAAATCCATAATGAAATCCATGCCATGGTCTTTTTGGAATTGGCAATAGAGCAAATTCACTGGTCAGTCGGTTATCACAGATTTTAGCACTTCTGCAAATTTCACAAGCAGATATAAATTTTTTAAGCATGGATAATTGCCAAGAGTCTAGCTTTGGCAATCATCTATGCTTTCTGCATAGCAGTGACCACAATATGGAATCATGACATTCCTGCAACACACGTAGTCTTAGATACACAGGAACAAATAATTTTGACCCTGTAATAGCGGAAGCAGTCAAAGACTGGACGGATCTCCGCTTCCAACCCAAAGGATAGCATAGAACCCACAATACCCTGAGGAATAATGGAGGATGGAGGTTCTTGAGGAGAAACTGAATCAAGGCTGCATGACAAAATGTCAGCCCTCAGTTTGTTCGACCCCAGCCTGAACATAATAGAAAAATTTAATCTAGAGAAAAATAACGACCATCTAGCCCAGTGATGGCGAACCTATGGCACGCGGAGCCCTTTGTGCTGGCACGCGCGCTGTCGCCACATTTAGCCACTTTGAACTGTCAGTGTGATTGCGCCGGCAGTTCAAAGTTGTGTTGGAGCAGAGGAGACATTTCTCCTCCCTCTTACACGCCTCCTCTCCTAGGCCGCAGGTCTGTTGCTAAGGAGACGGAGGAGCGTCAGAAAGCGGCGCCGGCGTCTTTTGGCCGCGCAGCAACTGACTGAGGACCCAGTGGCGTGCAGCGGTGGAGCGAGTGCTGGAAGGTGAGTTGTTTTTTTTTAAGCTGTGTGCGGCTGTGCTAAGGTGTGGGGAACAGTGACAGCACGGGGGCAAACACAGCACGGGGCAAACACAGCACGGGGCAAACACAGCACGGGGCAAACAGCACGGGGCAAACATGGAGAGCACGGGGCAAACATGGAGAGCACGGGGAAAACATGGCTGCAAGGATGGGGGAAGCGTGCAAGGATGGGGGAAGCTGGCAAGGATGGGGGAATCGTGCAAGGATGGAGAGAAACGTGCAAGGATGGGGGAAACATGGCTGCAAGGATGGGGGAAACATGGCTGCAAGGATGGGGGAAACATGCAAGGATGGGGGGAAACAAGACTGCAAGGATGGGGGGAACATGCCAGGAAGGGGTACATTTACCAGGATGGGGGATACATTTACCAGGATGGGGGGGAAACATGAAAGGATGGGGGGTGAAACATGCCAGGATGGGGGTACATGAACATGCCAGGATGAGGAAACATGCCAGGATGGGGAACATTTAGCAGGAAGGGGTACGTTCACCAAGAAAGGGGACATTTACCAGGATAAGGGAACATGCCTGGATGGGATACATTTACCAGGATGGGGTCATTTAACAGCATGGGGGAACATGCCAGGATGGGATACATTTACAATGATGGGGTATATTTACCAGTATGGGGTACATTTACCAGAATGGAGGACATTTACCAGGATGGGGTACATGCCGGGATGGGGTACATTTACCAGGATGGGGCCATGATGGGGACAAATATACCATAATGTGGGAAATATATATCAGGATGGGGGACATGTTTACCAGGAAGTGGCCAGGAAGGGGGACATAACTACCCAATGAAGGGGGAGGGGAGCAACTCGTACATCTTTATGGGATTTCAAGATGTTCACACTCTGAAATGTAGATGTGGATTACAGGGTGACATCTGATTGCATTCCATGCTAAAATCTCTGTCTAATATGCTGCAATTTTTTCCAGAAAGATCAATCCAACTGCTGTGTCTGGAAAGGGCAGGGGCTCAGCTTCAATGTGTGGTAAGCATGCATGAGCGTGATTCCACCTGTTGAAGGGGAGAGAAGATGGCAAAGGTAAGGTTTACAATCAATTATTTACATAATAGGATTGGTTGCCACTTCGTAAAAAAAAATGGGCTTAGGGCTACAGTTTGGGCACTCGGCCTGTAAAAGGTTCGCCATGACTGATCTAGCCTGTCTTGAAGTCAACAGCAAAGATGATTCGATAAAAGCTAAATTTTTATGATCCATCACTACTATGACTTGATGAATAGCTCCAGCTAAAAAATGTCTCCATTCTTCAAAAACTAGTTAAACAATGAGCAACTCGTGATTCCCAACATCATAACTTTTCTCAGCAGATGAAAATTTCCTAGAAGAAAATGCACACGACAGCAAGTTGGTCAGCGTTTTGGATCTTGAGACAATACGACCCCTACCCTGATTTCTGAAGCATCCACCTTTACAATGACTGGCTTCTAAAGATCAGGTTGGAGTGACACAAAACCACAACTCTCACTATACACCCAGAGTGCTCACAGGACATTTTCACCACTTCATTGTTTGCCCCATGACAACGTGAAACCCTGTCTTCCCGCTCACATCACTATGATGCACACCCCTCTATGATGCTCAGAAGCATCTTTCCTGCCCTGGAGCTCATTTAAAAATTGTTCTTCCACGTTTGTTATACTGTACTAGTCAGTTGCTGTATAACACCACCTGAGAGCCTTCCACTACAATGATACTCCACCAGGTCAGTACCTCCACAACACTTCTTCATTCTAGCTTATTCCTCAATCCCATAGCATTACTGCTGCCCTCAATGTCTGTGCACCTGCCAATGTACCACCACCCTCTGTCTGACACAGACTCCATTTTCCTCTACTATGTGTCAGCTATATGTGCCATTATTTTATGTCTTAAGGTAGCTATGGCTATGAGACTCAGCAGATCACTTTATATATATATATATATATATATATATATATATATATATACACAGTACAGCCCAAAAGTTTCGACACACCTTCTCATCTCTTGAACAACTATTAAGAGGAGACTTTGTGCAGCAGGCCTTTATGGTAAAATAGCTGCTAGGAAACCACTGCTAAGGACAGGCAACAAGCAGAAGAGACTTGTTTGGGCTAAAGAACACAAGGAATGGACATTAGACCAGTGGAAATCTGTGCTTTGGTCTGATGAGTCCAAATTTGAGATCTTTGGATCCAACCACCGTGTCTTTGTAGAAAAGGTGAACGGATGGACTCTACATGGCTGGTTCCCACCGTGAAGCATGGAGAAGGAGGTGTGATGGTGTGGGGGTGCTTTGCTGGTGACACTGTTGGGGATTTATTCAAAATTTAAGGCATACAGAACCAGCATGGCTACCACAGCATCTTGCAGCGGCATGCCATTCCATCCGGTTTGCGTGTAGTTGGACCATCATTTATTTTTCAACAGGACAATGACCCCAAACACACTTCCAGGCTGTGTAAGGGCTATTTGACTAAGAAGGAGAGTGATGGGATGCTACGCCAGATGACCTGGTCTTCACAGTCACCAGACCTGAACCCAATCGAGATGGATTGGGGTGAGCTGGACCGCAGAGTGAAGGCAAAAGGGCCAACAAGTGCTAAGCATCTCTTGGAACTCCTTCAAGACTGTTGGAAAACCATTTCCGGTGACTACCTTCTGAAGCTCATCAAGAGAATGCCAAGAGTGTGCAAAGCAGTAATCAAAGCAAAAGGTGGCTACTTTGAAGAACCTAGAATATAAGACATATTCTCAGTTGTTTCACACTTTTTTGTTAAGTATTTCATTCCACGTGTTTTAATTCATAGTTTTGATGCCTTCAATGTGAATCTACAATTTTTAAAGTCATGAAAATAAAGAAAACTCTTTGAATGAGGTGTGTTCAAACTTTTGGTCTGTACTGTGTATATATATATATATATATATATATATATATATATATATACACTCCTGTGTTTTACCAAAAAATTTATAAGGTACTTCAGTGAATTGCGCACGTAGCACTTTATTTTAATGCATCTAGCATTTTTTCCAACACATTTTATTCACTGATTGTTTATCCCCGCACTGAGTCACTTTATATGTAATACTTTGCTTTCCTTTATTATAGTTTAGAGTTTGTCATCTTCCTCCCAGCTGTGGCTGCACATTCTTTTGTTCTCCATCTTTTGTCCTGTGTGTTATTATTCACATTTATCTACATGAAACTAATTTGTACTGAAATATTTTCTAACTATTCCTGCTCTTTTCTGGTATTGTTTAGTCTACTGCACCGATTTGCTTGTAATTAATAAAAATATACATTTTATTCATCCCTCACATCTGACTATAAATCGGTCTTTTTTCACTCCTTTGTTGTGAGCACCCCTCTCCATACTGGATGTGGACTGCAGAGATAAACTGATGAAATTTTGCAACCCAGGAGAATCTGGATGGTGGATAAGCAGCCGCAATCAAGTTAAAAAAACATTCAAGCTATCCTGCAGGTGCAGAAAGCATCAGGGTCAGTGCAAACTATCCATCGATATTTGAATGAAATGAAACGCTATGGCAGGAGACCCAGCAGGACCCCACTGCTGACACAGAGACCTAAAAAAGCTAGACTGCAGTTTGCAAAAATGTATGAGAGCTAAGACCCTTCTGAGAAAGCATCTTGTGGACAGATGAGAAAAAGACAGAGCTTTTTGGTAAAGCACATCATTCTACTGTTTACTGAAAACAGAATGAGGCCAACAAAGAAAAGAACACAGTACCTACAGTCAAATATCAGGTCAAAGATGTTTTGGGGTTGTTTTCTGCCTCTGGCACTGGGTGTCTTCACTGTGTGCAAGGCATCATGAAATCTGAATATTAACAAATATTAAGTTGAGGATGCCAACAATTTTGTTAGGCCTAATTTGGGGGTTTTGTGTGAAATTATGTTTCAATTTGTCATTTTTTTCTGTAGTTCCAATATACTCAAAGCAAATCAACATGTGTATGACACAACATGTTTAAGTGCAATAATTTTCTGGGAGAAATATGGTACTTCATTTTCTGGAACAATTTCAAGGGTGCCAACACTTTTGGCCATAAATCTATTAGCTATTTGAGCTATCACGCTAGCATTTGCAGATATTACTGTGACAATGCAATATTTGGCATTATATTAGTCATCCCAACCAACCATGTGGGTAGACATGTGTCTATTGTGCCCTGTAGCCTACTATACTGTTACTACAATTAGTGTAGCTCTATTTGTGATGTTAGTGTGTACAGAAGGGACGCGAAAATAGCACCAATTCAGAACCAGTAGGTATTAGAAGAGAATTCCAACATGTACAACTTTAATAGATATAGCAACATGTGATAATAAAACTTAACCTTAAATTGGGTTATTGAAAATAACGTGAATACACACAGTGATCCAAACACCAATTAAAACCAAAAAATGTTGAGGCCAATATGGTTCATGTGTTTATGGCGCCAACATTTTTAAAAAAAAAACAGGGGAACGAGTGACGTTCACCTTTTGTAAACAACACAGGATGGGTAGGGAGATCTTATGCACAAATGGCTATTATGGCACCGCTAATAAGATGGATTAATGCTGGGTATATGCAGCTTTCAAGAGATGAATATGATCACAGTGAAAATAGTATGCCAATTAACCCAGAGATATTTCCACTCAACGCTAGTACCATTAGGCTTGAATAGATGCAATAATTGCCCAGCTGTAGAATTACACTAATGTAACACACCATCAAAGAACAATTTAAACAAACACATGCACCATAGATTATAATATCCAGAAGATGGTAACTCCCCAGTGGATATACTATGCTAGATACCAACTATGTCTTTAAGGCAAAGAGCATGTAATATGAAAAACAATGCAGTGTTAAGGCCACTTAAAGTGGAACAATCTCACCCAATCCTTTCGTCCCATTGATGGATCAAGGTTCTCCCGTGTTGTTTAGTCCAAGTACCGGCACGGTGGGAGTAGTGGCTTGGTCACTAGCCCTGTCAGGGATTAAACTGACCCTTTAATTATCCACAATGACTCCCGCCCTTACAAGGGCAGTCCACAGCTGGCCCTGTTGTGGCTGACCCTAGTAAACAAAACCAGGTGACTCCCTGCATTGTTTTTCATATTACATGCTCTTTGCCTTAAAGACATAGTTGGTATCTAGCATAGTATATCCACTGGGGAGTTACCATCTTCTGGATATTATAATCTATGGTGCATGTGTTTGTTTAAATTGTTCTTTGATGGTGTGTTACATTAGTGTAATTCTACAGCTGGGCAATTATTGCATCTATTCAAGCCTAATGGTACTAGCGTTGAGTGGAAATATCTCTGGGTTAATTGGCATACTATTTTCACTGTGATCATATACATCTCTTGAAAACTGCATATACCCAGCATTAATCCATCTTATTAGCGGTGCCATAATAGCCATTTGTGCATAAGATCTCCCTACCCATCCTGTGTTGTTTACAAAAGGTGAACGTCACTCGTCCCCCTGTTTTTTTGAAAAATGTTGGCGCCATAAACACATGAACCATATTGGCCTCAACATTTTTTGGTTTTAATTGGTGTTTGGATCACTGTGTGTATTCACGTTATTTTAAATAACTCAATTAAAGGTTAAGTTTTATTATCACATGTTGTGTACGGAAGGGACTAATATATCTTTGTACCGTGTTAGCCAGTAGAGATAAAAAATTGTTTAAAAGAACTGAAGTCCTCAGTGGTTGATACCTTTTAATGGCTAACTGAAAAGATGGTAATAATAGCAAGCTTTCGAGACTACTCAGGTCTCTTCATCAGGCAGGTACCATGCCTGATGAAGAGACCTGAGTAGTCTGGAAAGCTTGCTATTATTACCATCTTTTCAGTTAGCCATTAAAAGGTATCAACCACTGAGGACTTCAGTTCTTTTAAACAATTTTTTACAGAAGGGACTTACATTTTTGTTGAATACTACCACATTTATCAGCCATTTGACCCACTGCACTCTGTTTAGCCCTTTGGGAATATTGCACTTTTGGTGTGCTGTGGTCTGTATGTGCGTTTTAGAGCAATTCTTTAGAGACCGTCACTTCTGTTGCGTTCAATTACATTTACTTTGGGCCTTAATACTACAGTGCTGCAGTGCACTGATTGTAGTCTTGATCTTATATATCCTGTCTGGATAGGTGATAATTGTTAGATCAGTGTGGATCCCCATTCATTGGCAGAACTTATATCCCCCTGGATATAAGACACGGGCCAGACAGTGATTAGAGTAGACTGTTGCAAATAAACCCATCGTGTCCATTTATTAACTATGGGGCTGGCAATGACAGCACAGCATTGTTATCTTTAACAGTGCCATAGACTTTAAAGGAAACCAATCACCAGGATTTTGCTATACAAACCAAAGCCAGTGCTATACTGGCACTATCATGCTGATCCTATACATACCTTTTAGTTGTCAAATTGGATGTATAGCTTTTGAAATACAGGCAAGTAAAGTTACAGAAATGTACAGCTTTTTGATTGGCAGCAACTGCCGAATAGCTAATATGTGAGTCAGGTTTTGCTATCTATTCCCACCCCTGTCTGCTGCCTGGCCTTGTTAGATGCTAGACTGTATGGGCTCCTTCCAGGTATGAGTCATTTCTGTCACATGATAGGGGCGTGTTAGAAATGCAGCCCATTCAGTCTAACATCTACAGAGGCCAGGCAGAAGACAGGAGCAGGAATAGACAGCAAAACCTGACCCACATATTAGCTATTCGGCAGTTGCTGCCAATCAAAAAGCTGTACATTTCTGTAACTTTACTTGCCTGTATTTCAAAAACTATACATCCAATTTGACAACTAAAAGGTATGTATAGGATCAGCATGATAGTGCCAGTATAGCACTGGCTTTGGTTTATATAGCAAAATCCTGGTGATTGGTTCCCTTTAAATGGAGTGGCAGGCAACAAGCATGACTAGATACTTCATTCAATTTCTTCTAACTGTGGGCTTGGGTCCCACATCAATTTAAGAATTAATACCCATCCAATGAATGAGTGATAGGCTTTTGTAAATTAGAATACCCTTGTAAATGTTTTAGAAAAATTATAGTGGGCCATACACATGTGCAGCCTCCTTTCTATTCATACTCGATCAGGACCCAGAGGAGGCGGATTAGGTGGGTTGGAGGACTCAGACTCCCATTCTACACATAGGTGTCCCAGAGATATGGCATATCCACTTATAGATACAGTATGTCATAAATGTCTAAGATATTAATAACCCTTTAAGTTCCACAGTTTTTACAGCTTGTAAATGCACCAAAATTACAGTCCACTGTAGCAGTCCATTCCATTTATTTTGACAAAAGATGTATGATTTTTATGTCATGCAACTTATCTCTAAAATAGACTTGCAAGTTAAAAGGAATCTGTCACCACAATTGACTGTTAATATGGGCATACAGGTTATAGAATGCTGAAAAATCCCTACTTTATGTCTCATATATCCTTGTGGTGGAAATATCATCTTTTATCACTTTATGTAAATGAGCTCTTCCAGGCTATGGGGCAGATGCTGCCTGGAAGATAACTCCGCCTCCAGAGATTATTCTATATAGAAGGGGCATTTCCAGTTTGATGGCCGCTCTCTGCTCTCACTGCAGAGCTGTATGTGATTATAACTCGCAATCAGCAGGCTCCTCTCAGCTTCAGCCTCAATCTCACAGGCAGACAGTGTTACAACATTCTTGTAATGAAGCAGAGCTCAGGGAGCTGCAAAATACGTGTTGGCAAGAAGTGAAAATTAATTTCTCTTTTTCTGTGTCAGTTACATATCTCACACTGGCAACTCCAACCTTCTATATAGAATAATCTCTGGAGGCGGAGTTATCTTCCAGGCAGCATCCGCGCCATAGCCTGGAAGAGCTCATTTACATAAAGTGATAAAAGATGATTTATCCACAACAGGGCATCTGATATGAGACAACGGTAAGACTATTGTCAGCATCCTATAACCTGTATGCCCATATTAACAGTGTAAAAAGGTCAAAGTGGTGACAGATTCCCCTTAAGTGATAATAATGTCAAAGTTGTTGTGTAGTACTAGTTGTGATTCATGCTTAAAGGGAACGTGCGCAATTATTTTTGTATTAAGAATTATTGATAGTCTTTTATTATTAATACAAAAATAAAATGTAGCAATTTAACATTTATCACATCATGTGATTCAGTACACTGAATCGTGTATCTAATATCATGTGATACAGTCGGCTGAGCTGTGTATCTAATTGAATAATGTGTGATACAGCCTGCTGAGTCATGTATTTAATCCCATTGTGTAATACAGTCAACTGGGCAGTGTATCTAATACGATCATGTGTGATACAATCCGCTGAGCTGTAGATCTAATCCTATCATGTGTAATATAGTCTGCTGAGCTGTGTATCTGATCCCATCATGTGTGATACAGACACATGTGAGCGGATTCTGCCCACTTTTACTGCAGACATAATGCAAGCTAGCACTACACTACCTCCAGATGTGGCCACGGCTAACCTGAGTGACGTCATCGCGCGGCTCACTCAGTCTCTGCCTGAACTTCACAACAAGCAGTCATGTTGTATGGCCGCTTGGTGTGACTTCAGATGTAGCAGTGCTAGAATTGTTGTGGGATCTCATGTGGATTAGATCGGACCTGGGTGTTTTGGGGGGTTAATAAAGGGATGAAAGAGGGTGTTTTTTGGCATTTTATTTCAAATAAAGGACTTTTTGCGTGTTTATTTCTTGTTACTGACTACTGATGGGAGGGGGCTCATAGACGCCTCCCTTACTAATCTAGGGCTTAGTGGCAGCTGTGAACTACCACGAGCCCCTTATTAACCCGAATGCCACCGCAGAGCTAAATAAAGTTCCAGGATTGTCGCATATAACGATCCTGGGTGGCTGCAGGCTGCTATTTTTAGGCTGGGGGGCTACCAATAAGAATGGGTCTACCCTGCCTGAGAATACCAGCCCCAACTCTCTGGCTTTAGCTTGGCATCAAAATTGTGGGGACCGCATGCCGTTTTGTTAAATTTTTAAGTATATTTTTTACAAAAACGCATGTGGTTCTTCCTATTTTGATACACAGCCAAGAGAAGCGCATGGCTGGGATCTGCAGCCGTATGCTTTATCTGTGCTGGGTATCCTAATATGGGGGCACCCTACGACAATTTTTTTTTTCTATTTTACTATACAATAGACCCGCAGACCAGGTCTGTGATTGGGAGCATCAGACAGGTTGTCACTGAGCATGAAGGCTAGTCTGACTATAACCAATCACAGACGCCAGTGGGCAGGGGAAGCAGTGAATATGCATGAGCCTAATAAACGGCCCCGTAAGAAGAATGAGCGGCCACGTATAGTTGTGCCAGTGACTCGGGAAGTATGAAACGTTTGCTCTTACTCCTTTGAGTCGGATTCTGATCCTCATAGACTTTATATGGGGACCGGCATCCAGCAAGATATCAGGGATAAATCCCCCGAGTCGGCAGGGGATTGATTTGAGAGTCCTCCCGTGACTAGTAAGAAACGCAGGGACAAAATGCAAGAAAAATTGACATGCTGCAGTTTGTCAGCAGTGTACCAAATAAACTGCAGACAAAAAAAAACTGCAACGTGCGAACAGCAAATCTGAATTCTCATAGACTTTGCTGGGAGGTCAAAAGTGAGAACTTTCTGACAACAAAACTGCACCAAAAAATGTGGCAAAAAACACAACGTGCGCATTTAGCCTTAGGTTATATTCACACCGTTTATTTCAAGAATTTAGAAGCAGATTTTACTGCAAATCCCATTATTTTTACCGGGGAAAATTACATGAAAAAAAAAAACCACAGCACCGTGTGAACTAAAGGAGCTTTTCCCCTTCAGATCCGTAGGAAACTAAGGCTATGTTCACATGTTTTTAGGCAGCAAAACCTGATCTCTTGGAAGTAAAGAAACTGTGTTTGCTGTGTTATTTGTCTATATAAATTAAGTTAGTTTCAGTCACTAAAAAAGCAGTAAAAACGCAGCTGCCTTTTTTTCCCCCACATTTATTGCTTTCAATGGTGGTGGAAAAAAAACCCAATGAGACCGCTGAAAGGATTAGGCTATGTGCGCACGCTGTGGTTTTTGTGACCACAAGGATGCAGCGTTTTTGGCCCAAAAAAAAAAACTGCACAAAAACGCATGAAAAAAACGCATTCCATTCAATGGGTGAAAAACGCAGGGAAAAATGCATAAAGAATTGACATGTTGCATATTTGTAGTCACCTCAAAATCGCAAAAAAAATTGCGGACAGCAAAAAATAAAATCTCATAGATTTTGCTGGGGAAGTAGATTCATACAGTTTTTAAAGCAAAGACGCACTCGAAAAACGCACAAAAAAAAAAGCGGGGAAAAAACGCAGCGTGCGCACAAAGCCTAAATATACTGCTTCTGAAAAACGCAGCAGTTTTCTACTTCAGTCAGGATGAAAAATACCAGTGTGTCTGCGTACATGAGATTTCTGGAACCTCCTAGGCTTTGCTGGTTACTGTAAAAAGCAGCTTTTAGTTAGCATTTATTTGTATAAACCCAATGAAGAAAAAAAAAACCGCAAAATCGCCCAGTGTGAACACAGCCTTATTCAGGTTTTGAGGCGGTGTTTGATGTAGATTTAGGATATCTATTGCTATATTCTTGAGACACCACTGAGCGCCCCCCGAGGCTCCACATGGAGTATTTGGGATTTCTGCTATTGCAGATTCTCTCTTCCTATAACTTAAGCTCCTTGTATTATTTTATTGCATTTTTCAGTGTTTTTGTCTCTTTTCCGTAGGTCACGTTATAAATAAAGCTGCTTTATTGCTGATCCTGGCATTTGCCTTTACCTTTTCATAGTCATGTGCGGATTACGTGCGGTTTATTTACCTGCATATTTTCCATCTCATTTTTAAGTGTAAAAAATATGCAGTGTCAAAAACTTATGGTGTGCACACGGCCTTAGACTGGGGCAGGCAAGACATATACGTAGAATATGTAAACTGGGTCAAAAGGATTTATGATTTTGTGCATCATTTTTGACAAACAGCAACCAAATTCACAAGACGAGTGACTTCAATAACAGCGCACATGGGGACCCGCAGCCTGTGTCCTGTGAATGGCCGCAGACTCCGGCAGGACCAGCGCCCAGCACAACGCCCACTACATGGCACTGTCACCAGTCATTCATACGGCTCTAGGGAGACAGGAGAAGACGCAAGGGTCACGTGACAGGATGACATTACCAACCTGTCGCGCTCTGATGACGTCAACCAAAGACCTCTCATCCTGGAAATGAACTGGCCGAAAAAAGGGCGGGAAAGTGCACTTCCGGGGTGTAGTCACGTGGCTTCCTGAGTCCCCAGCCACAACTTCCGTCCATTATCTTACGTCACGGCACCGGGTTACGTTCTTTTTTTGTTTCCGGTCTCGTACAGACGGCTGATATCTGGTGAAGATGGCGTACCGTGGACAGGGGCCGAAGGTGCAGAAAGTGATGGTGCAGCCCATCGTATCCTTCATATTGTGCTGGGGTTCGGGCAGCTGCTCTCCTGCGGAGGTAGCAGGCGCGGCCATGGGGAGAGCACACGTGGTGGCTGTGCGGACCCGGCGCTGCGCTCGCCTATGTGGCCGCCATTGTGCTGGTAGGGAGACACGGGGCCGAGCTGCTTACTGTCTAGAGACGCCGACATTTATTATGTGCCTTAACCCTTTGTGCTCAGAATCTGATCTTCAGGTATCTACAGAATGTAAGTATATGTGTTCCCATTTATCAGGCTGCGGATCTGCTCCTACAGAGGGATCAGTGTGTTACTAGCATCCCCTTCTACATTTAAAGGGGTTGTCCAGTGAAATACAAAGGTTCTTGCTTATTGTAGGGATGGGAAGCATCTCGGGTACATGTCAGTGCAGATATTGATGAAGGCTGTACAGGAATGTAACCAAACGCAGTATCGTGGATATGAAGACGCTGTTGGGCTACATCATGCTGCTTCATTCATTTCCCTTCCTGCAGCTATATACGGTGGACATACAGTATTTTTTGCATTGGAAGACTCGAAGTGCTGCTAGACTTATATTTTTTTTTCCCCCTTCCTGGGTATAGTGTTAATTTACTTATGGGTCTGACCGACCAAGGATTTTTCCTTTGTCCCCACTACAGAATGGCGCAGCGGGTCAACCCCTTTACCACCAATGCTCCATTAATTCTCTTATCTGCCAGATAAAGCTAAGTGCTCAGGCGCCTCATAGGCAGGTACGGAGCACAGGTGAAGCATGGCCTATGCAGTTTCACTCTATAAGTTAGAACCTATCCTGCAGATAGGTGATCACTAGGTATCCTATGTAGGGAGGAGCGCAGATCTCCTGATTGTAGTTTTGGCCAATGTGGCTTCATTTTTAGGGTCTGTGTTGCACCATAGATGTCTGTGTTGCAAGATATATCAGTGTAGAAGCGTATGGTGGGATACATCACTCAGAGCTTCCTCCTCCCAAAAAAAGCTTTATTCTGTTGTATGTGACTTATTCATATGTGACAGTTTTTTTTTCTTTTATATGCTGCTTATAACGCTTATTTAAGTCCCAGAGAGGAGTCATTTGACATTTCTACCATTGGAATCCTATGGAGCTCGAAATTCCTGGGGCTTCTAGTGTTAATGCCATACAGTGGTATATTTTAGACCTTTTACTTTGGTGGGATATTCTCATCCTAAAGGGGTTCTTCAGCCTTGGCCCAAAACTCTGCGGTCACTTAAGGTATTGCCAGTGATAACAGGACGTCTTGTGACTGTATATATACAATTTACTTGTGGTCATGTGCCGTTTAGTTTCTCTCAATAGAAGTGAATGGAAAGAAGCTAGTTAAAGGGAACCTGTCAGCAGAACTTTTGCACAAAACCTAAAAGATTCCCCCTGCCCGTGCATGCACAGTGCCAGTCTCACGGGACTGAGCACTTAGCACAGTGTGACCGCTTGTGACGTGATTGCGCAGTCATGAGATTATGGGCGGCGCTGTGATTGTCATCAGCAAGTACCCGCCCATAATCTCGTGCCCGCGCTTTCCCCTCTGCCTCCACTGTTCTGCGCAAGCGCTGGCCAGATGACCCCACGTCACCTCCCATCTATTTCCTGCTCCAGGGAAAGATGGGTAAGAGGTGACGTGGGGTCATCTGGCCAGTGCTTGCGCAGAACGCTGGAGGCAGAGGGGAAAGCGCGGGCACGAGATTATGGGCGGGTATTTGCTGATGACAATCACAGCGCCGCCCATAATCTCTTGCTTGCGCACACGTCACCAGCTGTCACACTGTGCTAAGTGCTCAGTCCTGTGAGACTGGCACTGGGCATGTGCGGGGACCGCAGGAGCACTGGGCGGCATCATCGGCTATGGAAAGGAGCGATGGGGGACGGCATAAAGGACCAGGAGGGAGAATAACGGACGCCAGAAAGCCCGCCCCCGTGACTATAAAAAAAGATTTGCATAGGAAAAGGTAAGATTTTATAAAGTCTTTATTTTGGTCTCACAGGGGGCACAATAACAGAAACCTTGCTAGAATGCAGCCCAGGAGCTGCAGAGGGGGAATCTTTTAGGTTTTGTGCAAAATTTCTGCTGACCGGTTCCCTTTAAGTCTAGTTGTGTTGTGCAAATTGCATATGTGCGGTCGCATGACTGCTCACACAGAATATAGAGGGAAATCGTAACAGCGTGTACACCACTTGTTGCCACAATTTTGCTGTCATGTAAGGCCTCTTTCACACATTTTGGCTTTTCGCCGGTTTGACGGATTCGGCGCACGCCAGTACAGTATGATACAGTACAGTGGAGCGCCGCAACTTCCGGGTCACATGCTCCGGTCACAAGACAGCATGTGACCACCACTTGTAGCACTGCCATTGTACAGTGTTCTGGCGTGCGCTGTATCCGGCAAACCGGCGAAAATCCGGATGTGTGAAAGCGGCCTAAGCTGGCTGCAAGCTTTTGTTTCAAGCCCTGATAACGCCTTTTAAGAAATTACCCACTACCCCTAGCATAGGTAATAACATAGAGCTCCCATGGTACTGAAAAGGGAGCTATGAATAGTGGGGCGAGAATGGCATTTGGCTTTTTATGCAATTTTCTGAATTGGACCGAGTCCCATAAATTGGACCCCCATCCATCAGCAAATGATCATCCATCTCATGGAAATAACCATAATAACTATTCTGTCCCCAGGTTTTTGCCACCTAATCTGAGTGCAGCATAACATAGGAGCAGAGATCCTGGTGTGTCACTTACTGGGCTGCTTAATGTAGTTTTGATTAATCAGCAGTAACTATCATTAGAGGACTACTTGGCGTGCTGCAGGTAGTCCAGCACATTCATTAGCTACGTATAACTTCTAGATCTGCATCAGAGAAAACAGATTTTATCAAAATAACAGCAAATTGCTCAGTAAGTGACACATCGCTGGAATCTCGCTGGGGTCTCTGTGTCTCCGTTATGCTGCTGTCAGATGGGGGAGCAAATACCTGGTGTCAGATTCCCTTTAAATATTACACTGGAAAATTGTCAGTGTATGGAAAGCAGAGCGAGATATACATGGGCTCAGGCTATACAATAATTTAACTTTGCTGTTACTATTACAGAGATCACGGATCCAGGTGTGGCTCTATGAGCAGGTGAACATGCGAATTGAAGGCTGTATTATTGTAAGTGACGTCTGAATTCTTCCTCTCATTGTATAAAGTTATTTTCATTGCATGCCACATTATCATTATGGTCGCCTTCAAAGGGCTGCAATTGTTTTCCATTATGTAGAGCACTATACATAATGGAACAGGGATGGGAAATTCATTTTCGGGGGGTAGGCACATGACTGACTGTTGGGGAGGGCTGAAATAAATTCTGCTCAATATTAACCTGAACATATAATATTTTATAATAATAACTGCATCATTTAAAATTGAGTAGAATGAAGTATGGTGATATACACAGTGAGCCCCAATACATAGATATACAGAGAGAGAAATCTAATATCTCTGCTTGCGTGGGCTCACTGATGTCTCATAAGTCGCAGACCTATAGTGGGATGCACAGAGCAGAAAGCTTGGGTGACCCTGCGCTGCGGATTCCAGTCACCAGCTGCCTAGTTGTACCTGGCTGGACACAAAAAGTGGGCGAAGGCTATGTGGCTTTTTTTTTTCCAAATTTTTATAGAACTATATAGTGTGTGTGTGTGTGTGTGTGTGTGTGTGTGTGTGTATATATACCACGTGCAGACTTATTAGGCAAGTTGTATTTTAGCAGATTTTTTTTTTTATTATTATTGATCAACCACTATGTTCTCAATCAACCCAAAGGACTCATAAATATCAAAGCTTACTATTTTTGGAAGTTGGAGTGGTTTTTTTTTTTAGATTTGGCTATCTTAGCAGGATATCTGTTTGTGCAGGTAACTATTACTGTGCAGACTTAAGCGACTTATAAAAACCAAATATATTCCCATCTCACTTGTTTGTTTTCATCAGGTAAACCGATATAACTGCACAAAATTTAGAAATAAACATTTCTGACATGCAAAAACAAAACCCCAAAAAATAGTGACCAATATAGCTACCTTTCTTTATGATGACAGTCAACAGCCTACCATCCATAGATTCTGTCAGTTGTTTGATCTGTTTACGATCAACATTGTGTGCAGCAGCCACCACAGGCTCCGAGACACTGTTCCGAGAGGTGTACTATTTTCCCTCCCTGTAGATCTCACATTTTATGAGGCACCACAGGTTCTCTATGGGGTTCAGATCAGGTGAACAAGGGGGCCATGTCATTATTTTGTCATCTTTTAGACCTTTACTGGCCAGCCACGCTGTGGAGTAGTTGGATGCATGTGATGGAGCATTGTCCTGCATAAAAATCATGTTTTTCTTGAACGATACCAACTTCTTCCTGTACCACTGCTTGAAGAAGTTTACTTCCAGAAACTGGCAGTAGGTCTGGGGGTTGAGCTTCACTCCATCCTCAACCCAGAAAGGACCCACAAGTTCATCTTTGATGAGCCCTACCAGTACCCCACCTTTACCTTACTGATGTCTGAGTCGGAGTGGAGCTCTCTGCCCTTTACTGATCCAGCCTCTGGTCCATCCATCTGGCCCATCAAGAGTCACTCTCATTTCATCAGTCCATAAAACCTTTGAAAAATCAGTCTTAAGATATTTCTTGGCCCAGTCTTGACATTTTATCTTATGTTTCTTGTTCAAAGGTGGTCGTTTTTCAGCCTTCCTTACCTTGGCCATGTCCCTGAGTATGGCACACCTTGTGCTTTTTGATACTCCAGTAATGTTGCAGCTCTGAAATATGGCCAAACTGGTGGCAAATGGCATCTTGGCAGCTTCACACTTGATTTTCCTCAATTCATGGGCAGTTATGTTGCACCTTTTTTGCCCAACATGATTCTTGTGACCCTGTTGGCTATTTGCCATGAAACGCTTGGTTGTTCGGTGATCACGCTTCAAAAGTTTGGCAATTTCAAGACTGCAGCATCCCTCTGCGAGACATCTCACAATTTTGGACTTTTCGGAGCCCATCAAATTTCTTTTCTGACCCATTTTTCCAAAGGAAAGGAAGTTGCCTAATAAGTATGCACCCCTTATATAGGGTGTTGATGTTATTACACCGAACCCTTCCTCATTAGAGATGCACATCACCTGATTTACTTAATTGGTAGTTGGCTCTCAAGCCTATACAGCTTGGAGTAGGACAACATGTATAAAAAGTATCATGTTATCAAAATACTCATTTGCCTAATAAAAGTTCAGGAATCCGGCACAGCATCTTCATAAAAAAACAAATTTTATTATCCCATTAAAAACACAATAAATCGGACAAGACGCGATTCGGGGACACCCTTGTTCACAATCCGGATTGTGAACAAGGGTGTCCCCCGAAATGCATCTTTTCGATTTAATGTGTTAATGGAATAATATTCGTTTTTTATGAAGATGCTGTGCCGAATTCCTGAACTTTTGTGCTAAACTTCCTGGCTGGAGAATTTTCCGTGCACAGTCTATAGGACTTCCAAGCGCATATGGTGAGCTGGATTCGGGAGGATTCCTCCCCCTGCCTTCATTTGCCTAAGTCTGCGCACAGTGTATATATACAGCTGTGGCAAAAATTAAGAGACCACTGCAAAATTTTTATTTTTTTTTGTTTTCTCTTTTATATTTTTGAGTGAAATGTAAATTGTTCTTTTATTCTAGAAACTGACATCTGTGAATTTCCAAGCAATAAATTTTGTATTTATTTTCTGAAAATACTAGCTTATGGAATAAAAGAGCAATTTACATTTCTTTTTCGCTCCATTGGGAGACCCAGACAATTGGGTGTATAGCTTCTGCCTCCGGAGGCCACACAAAGTATTACACTTAAAAGTGTAAAGCCCCTCCCCTTCTGCCTATACACCCCCCGTGCATCACGGGCTCCTCAGTTTTTATGCTTTGTGCGAAGGAGGCTGACATCCACGCATAGCTCCACATCTTAGTCAGCAGCAGCTGCTGACTATGTCGGATGGAAGAAAAGAGGGCCCATAACAGGGCCCCCAGCATGCTCCCTTCTCACCCCACTCTTTGTCGGCGGGTGTTGTTAAGGTTGAGGTACCCATTGCGGGTACAGAGGCTGGAGCCCACATGCTGTTTTCCTTCCCCATCCCTTAATGGGCTCTGGGTGAAGTGGGATCCTAATCGGTCTCCAGGCACATGAGACCGTGCTCCCTCCGCAGCCCCTGGGGAATCTGCTGACAGGAGCCGAGTATCGACAGGGACAAGGCCCTGCTACTGTGAGGTACTCTGTGTCCCCGTGGGGACCGCGCATAGAGCGCTGATGCCACACACACTGCAGCTCTGCTGGGTGTTTTAGTGCGCCGGGGACTGCCGCGCTATGAGGTACTCTGTGTCCCCGGGGGAACCGCGCATGGAGCGCTGGTGGCCATATACACTTCAGCACTGCTGGGTGTGTTTGTGCGCCGGGGACTACCGCGCCGACCACGCTTATATGCCGGCCGCGCTTATTACTTTAGTCCCCGGCTTTTGCGGCCTAGTATCGCATATTCCCGCCCCCAGGCCTGCCAGTCAGGGGAAGGGCGGGACGCTGCACAGGACGTTAGTGCTGAGGGTTGGAGCATACTTTGTAACCTCCTCCCCCCTCATACAGCACACTGGGGCTCCAGATTCCCGCACTTTCTAGGGCACGCCCACGGCCCCCTCCTCTCCACAGAACGCCGGCAGCCATTCCTGTCAGCACTTCTAACGCTGGAGAGGAGAGACAACAGGCTCTGGGAGGCCCAGGCAGGGATTCTGGTGATCACACAACCGCTTTGAGCGGTCGGTAAGCAGCACCTGAGGTGCTGGCCCCACTGAGTGCAGAAGTGTACATATATATATATATGCTTATATGCTATACATTTACACTGTACTGTCGCACTGTTGATTTTTGGCTATATACCCTCCTGGATTGTACTCAGAGGAGACAACAGCATGTCGTCTGCAAATAGCAAGGGTGCCAAAGCACAGGCTTACTTTGCAACCTGTACCTCATGTGCGGCCATACTACCGGCAGGTTCCACGGACCCTCATTGTGTGCAATGCTCGGCCCCTGTGGCACTTACTCAGCCGGAGCCTCTGCTACTGGTGGCCCAGGTGAAACCACCTGCTACCACTGTCCAGGTGACAGGGACGGAGTTTGCAGTATTTGCTGACAAACTGTCTGAGACTATGGATAAATGGTCTGCTAGGATACTAGAAGCCTTACAGTCCAGACCGGTGACTCAGGTCCCGGGCACTGTTCAATCATTGACCCCAGGCCCCCCTCAATTGGAGCTGCATAGTGCTCCTGGGGTGACCCATGGGTCCCAGGGTGAGGTCTCTGACATGGACCGCAGTCCCAGGCCGCCTAAACGGTCTCGCTGGGAAATTCCCTCGACTTCATCACACTGCTCAGGGTCTCAGCAGGAGGACTCTCCGGATGATGAAGCGGAGGTAGTAGATCAGGATTCTGATCCTGAGACCGCGCTCAACCTGGATACACCTGATGGTGACGCCATAGTGAATGACCTTATAGCAACCATCAATCAGGTGTTGGATATTTCTCCACCAGCTCCTACAATTGAGGAGTCAGCTTCTCAGCAGGAGAAATTCCGTTTCAGGTCTCCCAAGCGTACATTGAGTATGTTTCTGGATCACTCTGACTTCAGAGAGGCAGTCCAGAAACACCGAGCTTGTCCAGATAAGCGTTTTTCCAAGCGCCTTAAGGATACACGTTATCCCTTCCCCCCTGACGTTGTCAAGGGCTGGGCTCAGTGTCCTAAGGTGGATCCTCCAGTCTCCAGACTGGCGGCTAGATCCATAGTTGCAGTGGAAGATGGGGCTTCACTCAAAGATGCCACTGACAGACAGATGGAACTATGGTTGAAATCCATCTATGAAGCTATCGGCGCGTCTTTTGCTCCAGCATTCGCAGCCGTATGGGCACTCCAAGCTATCTCAGCTTGTCATGCGCAGATTAATGCAGTCACACGTTCATCTGCCCCGCAAGTGGTGTCCTTAACCTCTCAGGCATCGGCGTTTGCGTCCTACGCCATTAACGCTGTCCTGGACTCTACGAGCCGTACGGCGGTAGCATCCGCCAATTCGGTGGCAGTCCGCAGGGCCATGTGGCTACGTGAATGGAAGGCAGACTCTGCTTCCAAAAAGTTCCTGACCGGGTTGCCATTTTCTGGCGACCGCCTGTTTGGTGAGCGATTGGATGAAATCATTAAACAATCCAAGGGAAAGGATTCATCCTTACCCCAGTCCAAACCAAACAGACCTCAACCACGGAAGGTACAATCCAGGTTTCGGTCCTTTCGGCCCGCGGGCAGGTCTCAGTTCGCCTCGTCCAAAAGGCCTCAAAAGGATCAGAGGAACTCCGATTCATGGCGGTCCAAGTCACGTCCTAAAAAGACCGCCGGAGGAACCGCTCCCAAGGCGGCCTCCTCATGACTTTCGGCCTCCTCACTCCGCATCCTCGGTCGGTGGCAGGCTTTCCCGCTTTTGCGACGCCTGGCTGCCACAGGTAAGATCGATGGGTGAGAGACATTCTATCCCACGGTTACAGGATAGAGCTCAGCTCTCGTCCTCCGACTCGTTTTTTCAGAACATCCCCGCCCCCCGAGAGAGCCGATGCTCTTCTTCAGGCGGTGTGCACTCTGAAGGCGGAAGGGGTGGTGATCCCTGTGCCTCTTCAGCAACAGGGTCACGGTTTTTACTCCAACTTGTTTGTGGTACCGAAAAAGGACGGATCCTTCCGTCCTGTTCTGGACCTAGAACTGCTCAACAAACACGTAAAAACCAGGCGGTTCCGGATGGAATCGCTCCGCTCCGTCATCGCCTCAATGTCCCAAGGAGATTTCCTAGCATCAATCGACACTCGGTGATCCCTTACTTAGACGATCTGCTTGTCAAGGCACCCACTCAATTGGCATGCCAACACAGCCTGAACATTGCTCTGGAGACTCTCCAGAGTTTCGGGTGGATCATCAATTTTCCAAAGTCAAATCTGACACCGGCCCAATCTCTGACATATCTTGGCATGGAGTTTCATACTCTTCCAGCGATAGTGAAGCTTCCGCTGGACAAACAGCGTTCACTACAGACAGGGGTGCGATCTCTCCTTCAAGGCCAGTCACACCCCCTGAGGCGCCTCATGCACTTCCTAGGGAAGATGGTAGCAGCAATGGAGGCAGTTCCTTTTGCGCAGTTTCATCTGCGTCCTCTTCAATGGGACATTCTCCGAAAATGGGACAGGAAGTCGACGTCCCTCGACAGGAACGTCTCCCTTTCACGGGCAGCCAAGGCTTCCCTTCAGTGGTGGCTTCTCCCCACTTCTCTGTCGGGGGGGAAATCCTTCCTTCCCCCATCATGGGCTGTGGTCACGACGGACGCGAGCCTGTCAGGGTGGGGAGCGGTTTTTCTCCACCACAGGGCTCAGGGAACCTGGACTCCGACAGAGTCCTCCCTTCAGATCAATGTTCTGGAGATAAGGGCAGTGTATCTTGCCCTAAAGGCGTTCCAGCCGTGGCTGGAAGGCCAGCAAATCCGAATTCAGTCGGACAACTCCACAGCGGTGGCATACATCAACCACCAAGGGGGAACACGCAGTCGGCAAGCCTTCCAGGAAGTCCGGCGGATTCTTATGTGGGTGGAAGCCACGGCCTCCACCATATCCGCAGTTCACATCCCGGGCGTAGAAAACTGGGAAGCAGACTTTCTCAGTCGCCAGGGCATGGACGCAGGGGAATGGTCCCTTCACCCGGACGTGTTTCAGGAGATCTGTTGCCGCTGGGGGATGCCGGACGTCGACCTAATGGCGTCACGGCACAACAACAAGGTCCCAACATTCATGGCACGGTCTCAAGATCACAGAGCTCTGGCGGCAGACACCTTAGTTCAGGATTGGTCGCAGTTTCAGCTCCCTTATGTGTTTCCTCCTCTGGCACTGTTGCCCAGAGTGTTACGCAAGATCAGGTCCGACTGTCGCCGCGCCATCCTCGTCGCTCCAGACTGGCCAAGGAGGTCGTGGTACCCAGATCTGTGGCATCTCACGGTGGGTCAACCGTGGCCACTACCAGACCGACCAGACTTGCTGTCTCAAGGGCCGTTTTTCCATCTGAATTCTGCGGCCCTCAACCTGACACTGTGGCCATTGAGTCCTGGATCCTAGCGTCTTCAGGGTTATCTCAAGAGGTCATTGCCACTATGAGACAGGCTAGGAAACCAACGTCCGCCAAGATCTACCACAGGACGTGGAGGATATTCCTATCTTGGTGCTCTGATCAGGGTTTTTCTCCCTGGCCATTTGCCTTGCCCACTTTTCTTTCCTTCCTTCAATCAGGATTGGAAAAAGGGTTGTCGCTCGGCTCTCTTAAGGGACAAGTCTCAGCTCTCTCTGTGTTTTTTCAGAAGCGCCTGGCCAGAATTCCACAGGTACGCACGTTCCTGCAGGGGGTTTGTCACATAGTCCCTCCTTACAAGCGGCCGTTAGAACCCTGGGATCTGAACAGGGTACTGATGGCTCTTCAGAAACCACCTTTCGAGCCAATGAAGGATATTTCTCTTTCACGCCTTTCACAGAAAGTGGTTTTCCTAGTAGCAGTCACATCACTTCGGAGAGTGTCTGAGCTAGCAGCGCTGTCATGCAAAGCCCCTTTCCTGGTGTTTCACCAGGACAAGGTGGTTCTGCGTCCGGTTCCGGAATTTCTACCTAAGGTGGTATCCCCCTTTCATCTCAATCAGGATATCTCCTTACCCTCTTTTTGTCCTCATCCAGTTCACCAGTGTGAAAAGGATCTGCACTTGTTAGATCTGGTGAGAGCACTCAGACTCTACATTTCTCGTACGGCGCCCCTGCGCTGTTCGGATGCACTCTTTGTCCTTGTCGCTGGCCAGCGTAAAGGGTCACAGGCTTCGAAATCAACCCTGGCTCGGTGGATCAAGGAACCAATTCTCGAAGCTTATCGATCTTCTGGGCTTCCGGTTCCCTCTGGGCTGAAAGCCCATTCTACCAGAGCCGTGGGTGCGTCCTGGGCTTTGCGGCACCAGGCTACGTCTCAGCAGGTGTGTCGGCGGCTACCTGGTCGAGCCTGCACACTTTCACGAAACACTATCAGGTGCATACCTATGCTTCGGCGGATGCCAGCCTAGGTAGGCAAGTCCTTCAGGCGGCGGTTGCCCACCTGTAGGAAAGGGCCGTGGTACGGCTCTATTACGAGGTATTATTTTACCCACCCAGGGACTGCTTTTGGACGTCCCAATTGTCTGGGTCTCCCAATGGAGCGAAAAAAGAAGGGAATTTTGTTTACTTACCGTAAATTCCTTTTCTTCTAGCTCCAATTGGGAGACCCAGCACCCGCCCCTGTTCCCTTCGGGCTGTTGTTCTTTGTCTACACATGTTGTTCATGTTGAATGGTTTCAGTTCTCCGAAATTCCTTCGGATTGAATTTACTTTAAACCAATTTATAACTTTTACTCCTTCTTGCTTTTGCACCAAAACTGAGGAGCCCGTGATGCATGGGGGGTGTATAGGCAGAAGGGGAGGGGCTTTACACTTAAGTGTAATACTTTGTGTGGCCTCCGGAGGCAGAAGCTATACACCCAATTGTCTGGGTCTCCCAATTGGAGCTAGAAGAAAAGGAATTTACGGTAAGTAAACAAAATTCCCTTCTTTATTCAAAAATATAAAGAGGAAAAACTAAAAATTTTACAGTGGTCTCTTAATTTTGGTTAGAGCTATATATGAATATAGATATATCTATAGATATATTAAATTTATACATTATACACACAATATATAGTTATAGAAAAATAATTTAAAAAAAATGACGTAGCGCTTCGTGTTCTTTTTGAATCTCAGTGCCGATAAAGCAGATGACTACAGGCTTGTCAACCACACACCCAGCTGCCTGGCAATCAAAATACAGGGAAGCACTTAATTTTTTATTTTTTTTTTTAATTTAAAAAAAACTTGCATGAGCTCCCGCTGTAATTTGATTGCTGGGGGCTGGGATTCTCGTCAGCCCGCAGCCGCCCCTGGAAATGGCGCATTGTTTCTTAGCACCATTTCCAGGCTCTTTACCCGCCTCGTCCAGTGGCCCTGATGTCGGTGGCACACTAGGTAATAAAGGGGTTAATACCAGCTTTGTATTCTCAGATGGTACTAAGCCCGAAATTCATGGTGTCACGCCAAATTAGACATGGCCACCATGAATTTCTAGGAAACCGTGTAAAAAAAAAAAAAAAAAAAAAAAAAAACAGGAAATTTTTTTTTATTAGAAATAAAACAAAAAAAAACATTTAGACTATCTTTATTATAAAATATACATAGTACGATGTAATCTACAGGGACAGCAATGTCAACTCTGCTTCATCACTCTGCACAGTGTCTATACAGTGTGAGAAGCTGAGAGAGCCATGAGCAATGTCAACTCTGCTACATCACTCTGTACAGCAGCGACTATACAGAGTGAGATGCAGGCTGACACTGAGGCCGGAGCTCCACTTACATGTGACTCGCATCGGCATCTTGCCGAATGGACTGACACTCTCCAGACACGAGCGCCGACCACTCCTGTCAGGAGAGTGTGCCGCCGTACCGGGTGATGCCGATTCGACACTAGCACAGTGATTGTCAAAGTTCAATTACCAGGACCTTCGAGATGTCAGTCATGTGACCAGTTTGTAGCCAATGAAGTAATACAGCATTCACACGTGACTGGGTCACATGGCTATGACGTTATTGAAGGTCCTTCAGTAGTCCAGTGCTGGTTACCGGGTGGCGGGCACACCAATTATTGGATGGACGCAGAAGCAGCAGGAGGCTGTCTGCAGGACGCGTTGCGGGACCTGTAAGTATAATCAAAATTTTTTTTAATAATGTGCTTTATCTAGATTTTTATATCCCTACTCGCTACTCCTAACGAGTAATCACAAAGATACTCGCGACGTAACGAGTAGCCCGAATACCGTGTTACTCGGCGAGTACCGAGTAATAACGAGTATACTCACTCATCCCTACTGTGGATGTCTGCAGAGCTCCTCCAGTGACCTTGGGCCTCTTGATTTCTTCTCTAATTAGAGGTCTCCTTGCTTGTGATATCAGTTTAGGTGAACGGCCATGTCTCGGTAGGTTTGCTGTTGGATGATGGATTGAACTGTGCGCTGTGATGTTCAGAGCTTCGGCTATTTTTTTTGATAACCTATCCCTGCATTACTCTTCTCTACAACTTTATCCCTGACCTGACTGGTTTGTGCCATGGTTTTCATGATGCGGTTTGATTCCTAATGTTCTCAAACAAACCTCTGAGACCTTCAGAGAACAGCTGTAGTTATACTGAGGATACGTTATGCACAGGTATACTCAATTTACTAATTAGGTGACTTCTGGAGACAACTGGTCACTCCAGTATTTTATTTTTAGGGGTATCAGACTACAGGAGGTTGAATAAATAAATTCACCTCACACTTTTCAGACTTACAGGTTTTAAAGATTTAGAAAACCATGTATAATTTCCTATTAACTATTTCCATGAATGTATGTGCACATAATAAATATTTGCCGGAGAAATTTGTGAACGATTTCTTCATCTTGCATAAAATAGGCGTGTTATTGATGCCTTTTTTACATTCTTGATGCATATTATTCCCTACTCTTTAGTACGAGTGAAATATGTAGCAAACCTACTGAAATAATTGACATGGTGCAGATTTCACTCTGCTGCAAATTAAAAAAAAAAAAAGCAACTTGTTAATGACGCTTCAGGAATCTCATAAACTTTGCTGGGACTAGGAAATATTTCAGGTTTTGTGTTAACTCTGAGCAGAAAAAAATGCACTTAGAAGCTCTAAAAAGTCAGGGACTACAGTTATGACTAAAATATATAGTCTTTATTAAATGCAACCAGTTAAAGTTATAATACAAAGCCTATCGTGGAGTAAGGGGACCAAGCCACAGAAATCAGAATATAGAGGTATCACACAAGGTATACTACAGGCTAATACTGGGTTTACTATCTGAAGTATTGCACTTATCCCGCTGAATAACAATCAGAGGTGGCTTAGTATAATATAGGAGTACAATCAAAGTATAATCGTGTTTGCAGGGCTGATGTATAGAAGCATAAACTTGTACCTAAATATAGTATCTAGATACTTGGCAATCATTATTGTAAATGGGAACACTACAGTGGAACCTTGGTCTACGAGAACAATCCGTTCTGGGAGTGTGCTTGTAAACCAAGTTACTCGTTCAGCAAAGCAAGATTTCCCATATAGATAATAATGGAAGCTCAGACAGTTCGTCCCACAAATTGTTCAATGTCCTATCCTGGTCCACTGATTGTGCCATTACACACACACACACACACACACTGCTCACCTTACCTTACGTTCCATTGCCGGCCTCCCAGTTCTTGTAGATCGCCGGTACAGGATGTGTATCTGGTAACTATAGCGACGATGGAGGAACTTCTGCTGTCACAGCGCTGATGGCAAGGCAGAGCCGCTTGCCTCTGATTGGCCAGCACGCTGCCTTTGAGTAGCGGCTGACCGCAGACGTTTCTCCATCGTCACGATGGTTACCCGATACACATTCTTTACCGGGGAACTACAAGAACCGGGAGACTGGCGATGGTGTGTGTGTGTGTGTGTACACTACAAGATCGGGTCAGCGCGGTTGAAGTACAGAACCGGAAATGTGTGCGGTGAGTATTTGCTCATAAACAGAATTACAAATTTACAGCAAGCTTTGCTCGTATAGCAAAATACTCGCAAACTGAGGTTTCACTGTATGTACTGATAAGGAAGCTATAAGATATAACCTAACCAGTAACAAAATTGTTACAAAACAATTTCCAACAGTGTTATCAGCAAATTGTCACCATGGATAAATAGCCATGTATAACAGTATAAGGATGCATCTAGGTAATAGCCAGAATATTTTAAATAGGATCACAGTATAAGCTATAATGTATGGCCAATATGTTAATAAAGAAGAGTCTTTTAAGGCTAGGTTCACATTTCCGTCAATTTGTATCAGTCACAATCCGCGGCTCTGGTAAAAAAAAACGGAATCAGTTTGGCGGATTCCGTTGTTCCCATATACTTGTATGAGCGGGTTGTGACTGATGCTGCGTTGCATCCTCTGCCCGACTGATCAGTCATGGAACGACTGACCGGGCGGCAGCAACGCAGCATTTAGCGTTTTTTTGAACAGCGGAATCCTTTTGCTGCGCATGCTCTCTTGGCGGCCGAACGATCAGCTGATCAGCCGGCTTCTATGAGCGATCGCCCGGCGGCCGTGAGCGATCGGCAAAACGCGCGCTCTCTCACATTTACAACGGAGTCCGACAATTAATTCTTATTTTTGTCATCCGTTGTACAACGCATCAGTCACAAGCGTCAAGGAACGCGTGTGACTGATGAAAAACAACGGAAATGTGAACCTAGCCTAAGAGTATTAGAATGGATAACCTAAGGCTACATGCGCACGCTGCATCTTTTTTGTTCACAAACTGCAACCAAAACTGCACGTTGTCAGAGCCTGGAAATGTCACAAAAAATGCTTGTAATTGTAGGTGTGTTTTTGCTGCGTTTTCGGTGCGTTTTGCTGCATTTTTCACAACATGCGGTTTTGTGACAAATGTTGACAAAAACAGGAAGAATGAACATGCTGCATTTTTTTTTTTTTTTTTTGTCACAAACTTTTGACAAACTGCAACGTGCGCAGAGCAAATCTGACTTCTAGACTTTGCTGGGAAGTCAGGTGTCAGAAAGTTCTGACAACAAAACTGCAGCCAAAAACTCAGCAAAAAACGCAGCGTGCGCATGTAGCCTAAGGGTCAACTGTAACTAGTGATTACCTACATCTATGGGTACCAGTGTGAGATGGTACCCTCTGGGTGACCACTGTGGCATTCATTTCACTAAGGGAGGGGGGAGCTGCACACACAAGCCTAGCAGCACTTGGCGATTCTGGGTCCTGACACTGAGCCTCTCCGTGTAATCACAGCTTGGCAGCTTCATGTTGCTTGGTTATTTTGTTGATACCTGTTTCACTTTTTGCTCCTTTTCCATGTCTATAGCTAATACATTTCATATATGTAAAGGCCTCATTCAGACTGGCGGTCATTTCTCACGGGTTTTATCTGTGAATACAGAGTAGCAGTGTTGCATGACTTGGCCACTTCAAGATATGCAAAGAGGCAATAGTATTGGCTGGCTGGGTCCTGCGCAGTGCACTGATAAAGCTTGGGGGTGTATACCCCTCAATGTGCATTGCCAGCTTGGCAGAGATTTGCAGAAAGCCAGCAGTGAAAGTTTTGCAGTCTTCCTAGTTTACTAGGTATTGATTTCATTGTTTTCATTCTATTTCTCGTCATTTTCAGGGTTTTGATGAGTATATGAATCTAGTTTTGGATGACGCTGAAGAAATCCACCTGAAAACAAAGTCACGGAAACAGCTTGGTGAGTTGTTTGCCTAATACGTGTAAATTCAGACAGCTGGGCAGTTTTTGTAAATACAACCTTTTATATTCTAATTTTGTAAATTGTAAAAAATGTTATGATGCAATAAATATTGGTGCTCCTGGTCCATTGACTGTAAATTTGTGCTGCTGCATACTCCGAATCTCTGTGGGGTGGGCAGAGACTTGTTCCATCGACTAGCTTCTTTCCCTCCATATGGATCATGCTTTGTAGGCTAATTAGGGGTATAGGAGTCCACTGATTGACCTTTAGGAGTCTGGGTAAGGCTGGAATCACACTTGCGAGTGTAAAATCGGTCCGATTCTCATGCTGGAAAGTCGGACGATTACTTCTCACATTTCATCAGTGTGCAATCAGTTTTTACCCTCAGCAGCTGCTATTCATGTACTGTTATGTACAGGAGCATTTACAGTGTTCTCTGCTACATGCGTGAAATGTATTGAGAAAAACGGATGTCACTAGGATGGTGTATGTGCCATCCGTGTGACATCCGTTTTTTTTTTCACTCACCCATAGACTTGCATTGAAGATACTCGTGCGAGAAACTCACCAAAACGCAACATGCTGCACATTTTTTTCTCAGTCCGATTTGGACTGAGAAAAAAAAATAGCAGATAGGAGCTGCCTCATTGATTAACATTGGTCCGAGTGCAATGCGAGATTTTCTCGCATTGCACTTGTGCGAGTTAATCGCAAGTGTGAAGCCGGTCTAATGGTCTATTCTCTGCATTGTAAACTACTTGTGGGCTTAAAGGAGTGGTTCACCCATATTTTTTATTGTCTAGTTTGATATTATATGCACTGTATAGTTGATTTTTACAGTTCAAAAAGACGCCAGTTCAGTGTGAAATTTCATTGTGGAATAGAAACCTCTTTATATTATTGTCTCAAATAGCTTCATTTTGGTTAGTGCAGCCCAGAACCATGAATTGTCTTCACACATCTGCATTGTGGATTCTAGTCATGGTCATGACGGACATCGCTGGTGCCCCATAAACCCCCATTGACTTATGGATCCCACAAGATCTGTCAGTTTGACAGAGAAAAATATTGCTTCATAATCTGCGCTGGAGAAAAATATTGCAAGATATTGTTTATTACAACAAACCTTCTAACATAAGTCTAAAACCTCCCCCCCCTCCCTCCCCTCCACAAAGCCTTATTAGGCTATATATGCACTCTGCACCTTTTTTCTGAGTGCATCTTTTTTTCTGTGGTCACGGAAAACGCAGCTTGTAGCGCATAAAACGCATGATTGTTTTAACGTGTTTTTAAAGGAGAAAGAAAATATGTTCGTATAATGGATAGAACAGAATAGTGCAATAGCTATCTTGGCCAGCTGGTTTTTAAATTATTTATTTGTAAAAAAATGACGTGGGGTCTTTTTTTTTTTTTTTTTTGTAATATATCCAGCACATGAACAGTAGCAGCTGCGGCCTGCAACCCTTCGCTGTCTGTTGTACCTTGGCTAGTTATAAAAAAAAAAAAAAAAAAAAAGAGGGAATCCCGTGTATGTGTTTTTGTTTTGTTCTGTTTTTTTGGGTTTTTTTTAAATTCGGGTCCCCCCATTTTTCTAAAACCTGTCAAGGTAAAGCAGCAATTGGGGCTGATATTAGGGTGGGAAGGGGCATGATTATTTGGCCATCTCCAGCATAACAATAGCAGCCCACAGCTGCCCCAGTAGTGTTGCATCCATTAGATGCGCAAATGTTTGCACTTGACCCGACTTTCTGTTGCCCTGGTGCAGTGGAAATCTGGGTATCAAGGAGTTAATGACAGTCCACACCCGCTACTAAGCCCTATATTAGTAATAGGAAGGTATTGGAGGACCCCCCCCCCCATCACTAATCTGTAAGTGAAAGTAAATAAACACAAGCGCCCAAAAAAAATCCTTTAATTGAAATAAGACAAAGGCACACTCTCTCACCACTTTATTAACCCCCCCCCCAGCACCCCTGCTGGTCTGATGTAATCCACACGAGGCTCAGGCAGTAGCTGAAGTGAGCCGCACGATCAGCGGTGACGTCACTGGGGTTTTGCGGTCACAGGTGTAGGACTTCAGCTGGGACCGCGGCTAACCTGAGTGACGTCACCACTGATCACGGCTCAGTCTCTGCCTCAACCTCACAGTGGGTAGTAATGTTCTGTGGCACTCGCTGTGAGCTTAACATGTAGCTGTGCTAGTAGCGTTGCGGGACCTCATGTGGATAACATTGGACCTGCAGGGGTGTTTTTGGGGTTAATACAGTAGTGAAAGCGGGTGCTTTTTTCTTTAATTTCCAATAAGGGATATTTTGGGTGTTTGTGTTCATTTACTTTCACTTACAGATTTGTCATGGGGGGTCTCAGATGCCTCCCATTACTAATCTAGGGCTTAGTGGCAGCTGTGGGCTGCTATTAATGCCCTATTACTCCGATTGCCACTGCACCAGGGCAATCAGGAAGCTGTCTCATATGTTTGTTTTTTTTTTTTTTTTTTTCATCCTTAAATTTGGTAATGTTCTGCTATCGATGCTCTGGAGGCCCATGATTGCGTTTCCTAGAGCCATACAGTTCAGAAATCCCCAAATCCTGGAGGTCACTGGTTTCAGCAGTCACATTCTAGCATTGCTGCCAACATGAGACCAGACGTTGGCAGGGTTAATTATTGTACGGACAGCATAGCTCCAGGGAAATATACTATGATTGTTGGAATCTGTTACTCCAGGAGTGGCAGAAAATTAACAATGAGTAAGGGGTCTGTGTGTGTGTGTGTGTGTGTGTGTGTGTGTGTGTGTGTGTGTGTGTGTGTAAATTTTACATTAACCCCTTCATGACATGTTGTAGTTACATCATATGTTGTATTCGGACCTTTGGTGCAGGCTCACACGCCAAGCTTGCATCTTTTTCGGCAGATGGCAGCTAAATTATTCTGCCATTATTTGCCTCTTAACAGCCGCAGGAGAGAGGAGCTGTTAACCTGTGAATGCCACTGTCAATCTTTGTAGCGGTTTTTAACATGCAACAGCAGAGGGTAGACGCAACTATCAGCACTCACGTGACGTGATCGTGGGGTGCTAATGGGTTGCCATGACAGCCGCTGGTCTGCTGAAGACTCCTTCTGAAAGCTAGCTAGTGGCTGCTGTCATAACTATTGGTAAAAATTTCTGCTCAGGGTACAAAAAACAAGTCCTCACACACAGTCCTAAACCACTTAGATAAAAAAAAGACTGTAAGGGTTTGGTGTCTGCATAATTGTACTGACCTGGAGATTCATATTACCAGGTCAGTTGTGCCATATGTAAATAAAATGTGGAATGATGTTCAAAAGTACAACCCACAAAAAACAAGCCGCTATGTGGCCCAAAAAAAAAAAAAACAAGCTATAGTATTGGAAGAAGGGGGAGGTGAATGTGCAAAAATGGAAAATTGTCTGTTAGAGTAAAAATTAACCATTTAACTAACTGCAATCAAACCTGATCATCTAGCACATACACTCAGGAGGTCCTGTAATTAAGGTGATGATCTTTGGGGTGGACATACATTTTGATGAGGCAGTGTAAAAGAAATGCATGTGTGTGATCTAATGAAGGGGTGTTATAGAGATGACTATTCAGTGTGTTCTTCATGGCACTATGGCATTTAATTCTCCTAATCACTTGAGTGTTAATTTTTAATTTTGTATCTCTTTCCTTACCTTCTAGGTCGTATTATGCTTAAAGGAGACAACATTACTTTGCTACAAAGCGTTGTAAATTAACCACGCCAAGTTTCACGTTTTTTTTTTGTTTTTTTTTTTTATCTCTATACACAGAAGTATCGCATCATCAGCTTTTGCATTATAAATCATCCAACAAGAAGACATTTTACATGTGAACTGTACCAATTTGTGTTATTTTCATTGAAACTAGCAATGACTCTGTAAACATAGTTTTGTTATTTTGATAAAAAAAAGCTTAATTATAATCTGTATCTAGGTATGTTTTTTTTTTTTTGTTTTTTTTTTTCTTGAGGAAACCTCTGTTCTTATTACCTTGCAGACATAAAATGAAGGCGCTCTAGTAAAGGTTTATATGTGAAGTGTTGTACTACATTCCAGCGATCAGTGTTTGCAGCGTTTTGGATGCAGGGTGTTTTCACAGTGTCAAACGCTGTGTTGTACATTACAAGCACAGTGCATGGATTTCTAGAAATCCTCCTGTCCTCTGCTTGTTTTTCCCCAAAGCAAAATCTGACCTGTGGTGCTGCTTTCCGAGCCGCATGCCTGTCAGTTGTTTGCTGCGGAGTCTCAACGTTCTCCACAGCGAGAGACCGCAACTGCCCAAGCCCAGATCGTGGGTTTCAGGAACTGCATTTTCTAAATCTCCCTGGGCTACATTCATATCTACAAATTTGACACTGCAGATATTGCCACAGATCCACTGCTCATCCTAATGTGTTCCTTGGACAATTAATATTTCCCACTTTCTGCTGTGGATTTTTGCCACAGCGTATGAATGAGATTTTGCATCTCATCCATTTTACTGCTACTGTAATATTTGTAACTTCCATCCAGATCTGCACATCCACATGTGCAAAATTTTTATTCGGGCACACAAATTTAAAGCATTGTAAAGACTCTTAGGAATTTGACATTTCAGAACTTACTGGCAATTAAAGGGAATCTATCACCATGTGTTTGCCATCTAGACTGAGAACATCATGATGTAGGGAAAGACCCTGGGCTGCTTGCATTTGTTTTGCTAAAATCACTTCCTACCATTGATAGGCAGAAATTTGCCAATGCACAGTGTACACAGAAAGCTGCCAATAAGTGGTGTCTGAAGTTATACAGAGCTCAGCATTTAGAGAACTGATAGATTTGAAGCGGATAAAAAAAAAAAGTTAGCAAAACTGCAGCAAGCAGCCCAATAAGTAATGTCACTGCAATCACTGTCACTACATTTGTTGTCAAATAGAATATTACTGTTACTGAGCTATAACATGTGATGTGACTTTCAGATACTTAGTCTGTGCCTGCCTCTCTAGTAAGTCTGGATCTGCGCTGTTTCAAAGATGCTTGGGTGCTGGATCTGGGCCTGAGATTCTCAGATATTGATCTGGATCCGGCACTGGGGAAATCTAAAAAAAAATAAATATGAATGAAGCAAGCGCATCATACTTACGAAGGCTTCTGCGCAGCTGTACACTGCTCCCAAGGCCTCTCCTTCACTTCCTGGGCTGCTCATCATTGCTCATCCATATGCACAGCTTTTACCGGTCATCCTGGTGTCTGTGATTGGTTGCAGTCAGATGCGCCCCCAGCCTTTGTGACAGCGTCTAACTGCAACCAATCACAGGCGCTGTCTGCAGATCAGTATTGCGGTAAATAAAATAACTGGCATAGGGCATCCCCCCCCCATATTAGGATATATTCAGCACAGATAAAGCCTATGACTGCAGCCCCCAGCCCTGTGCTTATCTTGGCTGTGTATCAAAATAAGAGGAACTGTATGCAACTTTTTTTTTATCTTCTCATAGAATTATTTAAATAATTACAAAAAAGGCGTACGGTCCCACCCAATTTTGATACCCAGCCATGATAAAGCTAGACAGCTGGGTGCTCGTATTTTCCATGATCGTGCACTGTGAGGTTGAGATGTAGCAGAGCTGAATCGTTGTGGGACCTCATGTGGATTATGCTAGACCTGCAGGGGTGTTTTGGGAGTTAATAAAGAGGGTGTAGTTTTTTTTTATTTTTATTATTCCAAATAAAGGATTTTTATCAATGTTTGTTTTATTTACTTTCACTTACAGATTAGTAATGGCAGGCATCTGACATCCCCCCCCATTCCCCATCATTGATCTAGAGCTTAGTGACAGCTGTCGCCTTTTATTAACCTCTTATATTACGCCGATTTCCCGCTTGCCCTGGTGCAGTGGCAGAGCTGGGTAAAGCACCAGGCTTGTCGCATCTAATGGATTTGATAATTCCGTGGCGGATATGGGTTTGCCAAATCATTTCTTCAGCCTCATCAGGAACCTTTAGGGTATGTGCGCACGTTGCTTTTTACCTGCTTTTTACCTGCTTTTTCTTCTGCGCTGTTTAATGCCAAAATGGATGTGTTCTTCTATTCAAGCAAAGTCTATGGGAATTTGGGTTTCTTGTTCACACTATGTTGTTCAAAATGCTGCCTTTTTGTGGCAGAACTTTGGTCAAAAACTCAGCTTTGCAGTGCAAAACCCAAATGGCAAAAACAATTGACATGTTGCTTCTTTGAAAAGCAGAGTTTTTGACCAAAGTTCTGCCTCAAAAAGGCAGCATTTTGAACAACATAGTGTGAACAAGAAACCCAAATTCCCATAGACTTTGCTTGAATAGAAGAACACATCCATTTTGGCATTAAACAGCGCAGAAGAAAAAGCAGCAAAAAAGCAGGTAAAAAGCAGGTAAAAAGCAACGTGCGCACATACCCTTACATTGACCAAGAATCAGCAGCTAGAACGGAACATGGTATGGTTCAAAGTAGAGTGAGATGTTGCACAAGGCTGCATCCTGTCACCATTTTTCCTCAACCTTTATGCAGAGCCTATTTTCAGGAAGGCTGGACTTGCCAAAAGAGAAGGAATCAAAATTGCTGGACAATTTATCAACAATCTTAAATACGCAGACGATACAACATTGGTAGATGGAAGCATAGCTGGAATGAAGGACTTATTACAGAGTGGCAAGATGGAAAGCTCCCGAATACAAAGAAGACAAAGATATTGACTTCTGCCAGGTATGACTGGGACACATTGGAGATGGACGGTGCCGAACTGAAGGTTGTAAAGGACTTAAACTTTCTCAGATCAATGATCACTCAAGATGCAGCGACATTACTGGAAATCAGAGAATAGCTATGGGCAAATCAAAAATGATGTTACTGGGCAAGGTCCTCTAATCGAGTAATCTTTCACTGGTGACGAAGACACGGCTCGTACATAGTCTGGTCTTTTGTGTAGTAACATGGATGGAAAAACTGGACGATAAAGGAACAAGACCGAAAAAGAATCAACATCTTTGCAATGTGATGCTGAAGAAGGATGTTATCAATTTCATGGATGGCAAGAAGAAAAAAAAATCAATTTGGGAACTAATCAAGCCAGACATGTCTCTTGACGCAAAGATCAACAAGCTAAGATCATACGAAGAGAGCAATTACTGGAGAAAGACCTCATGGTCAGAAAAATAGAAGGATCAAAGCAAAGAGGAAAACCAGCAATCTGATGATACTATCACGATAATGACAGAAGATCTTGGTGGACCTATCTACTCTTGCACAAGATTCATCTTCCTACAGAGCATTCATCCATCAAGTTGCCATGGCGCAAGATCGACTTGAATGCTGTGAAAATAAACAAATATATATTTTTTTCAGAATGAAGTCTGCTGCTTACTTTGCACCATCAGCAGGGGCACATACAGTATATAAGATTATCTCAGCACAGGAACATTTATTTTAAACACATCCAGTTGTATCAATTATTATTCCAATACCTATTGATTAAAACCACTTTTTTTTAAAGGCATTTTGCCACGAACAGGCATAAGCATTTTAACAGAACTGTTGTACTTATATATTTCACTAGGTGGCAGTGCAGCATCTTAAAGATATATCCTCTCTAAATTAATTGCATGTGACAGAATAAGTAACTTTGATTTTGCAAAGTACATTTTCCCAGCCTTTGGCATGTGGGTTTCCCCCCCCCCCCCCCTTACTGGTAATGAAGTGCCCCCCCAAAAAATATGCACTCACTACAGTACTGCTAGGTAACACATCCGTCCATGAGGACTTTTGTGTTACCCATTCTGTTATTGACAGCTAGGGCATATTTATATATGCTAATAGATGGCCATGAAAATGTCAACAACGCGCACAATAAAGATGAGTTCCCTTTTTTTGTTTTCTATACGCACATGCATACATACATACATACATACATACATAATATCTTATAGAGACATTCTTTATTCCACGTTCTGTACTGATAAAATGGAAAAGAAAATTAATTCAGTTCATTATACGGTAATAAAATAACATGACATGGTTTGCCAGGCCAGTACAATTAGATTACGGCCAATATTGAACTTAAAGGTTTTTAGACAGTGTGTCAACCCATATCCTGTCCACCGCCATTAACTTGAGAATGGCGGCAGCTATAGGTATAGAAGTGGTGTCTAGGTATGGTAAAGTAGCCATGCGCTACGCAATGAAACCACCTATAGTGCCACCTGGTGGAAAACAATGGAGTTAGCATTTTTATCTCGAAAACCGAACGAGATAGAGAAAAAAAGTGAATTAAAAAATTGGAGGGCATCAACAATTCAATACGAATCGACACCTTGCTTTGTCCCCTATCCTTGTATATATGTCCCCATCCTGGTACATATGATCCCCATCACACTGCACACTTTAAGAAAAAAATTTAACAATTATACTCCCCTTCCCTCTGCTGCCCCAGTGCGTGGTGTTCTCTTCTGATAGTTTTTCCACACGCATTCGTATACAGAGAAACACACGCTGTATACTGTACATACATTATTACACGCATAGTATACTGCACACAATATTACATTTAATGTATACCATATACACACTGTATATACAATACCAGCTATTATATACATTTTATGCCAACTTCTATACACTATATACTACCTACATACACACTCATACACACTATATACTACCCACATACACCCTGATATACATTATATACTACCCACATACACCTTGATACACACTATATAATACCCATATAAACACTGATATATACTATAAACTACCCACATACACACTGATACACACTATATACTACCCACATACACACTATTACATGTACTTACCTATGCTGAAGTCAGTCTCCAGGAGCAATGGGGCTTTCACATCCCTGCCCCATCACAGCACAGCAGCCAGGACCAGTGAAGTCTGGTCCGCAGCAAATAGAGGACACAGCACAGAGCAGGACTGGGAGATGAGCTACCCCTGACACAGGTTCTCCTGCCACAGCTGCTTCCTCCTCCCTCTGCACTTAGTCCCGACTGCTTCTAGTGACAAGAGTGAGGGAGGGAGAGGAAGGGGCTGCACTGGCCATTAGTGTTATGATCCGGAACCATGGAAGGCCATCATAAATCATTGGTAAAAGGTGACAAGAGCATTGGCAACTAATCTGGCCGCCATCCCCTTACTAACCATCAACACTAGAAGTAGCCGAGGGGTGAACTAACATCCTGTGCACCGCAAACCCAGCTGGAGAACTAGCTATCCTAAAGGAAGGAAAGATGAATAACTCTCTGCCTCAGAAAATAGATAAAGAATAGCAAGCCTCCCACATTCAAAGACTGCAGTGATATAAGAAAACACAATACACAGATAGATGATAGGATTAGCAAAAGGTGAGGCCCTACTGACTAAATAGGACAGGATAGGAAAGGGACTGATGGTGGCCAGATAAAAACCCTGCAAAAATCCAAAAACCTGATAGTACAAAAAGCCCTCGCTAGATCTGAACTCCGTGCTATACAAGGCGCTCTTGTCATACCAATGAACAGAAAGCAGGAACCATTAAAAATTCAAGAAGCAACAAACACATTGACTAATAGGAGCAATACTCCAAACATAGCTGCAGGGAGCTTCCCAGCTAAGCAACTGAGAGAGAAGATCCCTGCATGCAAATAAACTGACAATAACCATAGCAAATGACAAACTCAGATAAGATAAAAAGAACCAAGCAACAAATAAAGAGCCAAGCACTTATCTGGGGTAGATGTGGTCTGGAGCTGGATGAAGCAGGCTGGTGAACAAAGAACAACTGACATCAAACATAGCCTGCTAGCAGACCAGGGTTTAAATAGGAAGAGCGTTAGCAATGGATACGCCCATTGCTCAACACACCTGGTCTCTGTCCAAACCATTCCTGGCCACAAGAGGGAGCCTCACAGCAGCAAAAGCAGAACTGACATTCACAACACATTAGGTTCCCTGCAGCTCATGATGTCAGCAGGACCACATTCTACACACTGTAGAAGACTGTGACGCGACAGGGTCAGCGAGCCTGAGATCACAAGCAGGAAGAGGCTGGAGGGGCGGAGCTGAGCACTGCCCGGCCACCTGTATTAAAACTAGTACAGGAACAGCGAGGCTCCTCTCTCACTGAGCGGAGCTGGCTGCTTATCTGCAGGGCAGGCGCCGGGCCTCTAACCTGACAGGCCCGGTCGCATTTGTGACCTCTGTGACCGCGGTTGTTACGCCCCTGGATTCCGAAGAATGAGCTTGAGAACCTATTTACGTGGTTGTAGCAGATTATAAATTATATACTTGCGTATTTGTAGAGAGCTCTGGAGGAACAATAAAAGAGCAACAGGGTTTTGTCTGGTGATAGTAAAGATGGGGTGAAATGAGGTGCTCACCGGAAGGTGTGTGATACAGAACAATTATTACTCAGAATGTTAGCATCTGCAGACCTGCGGGTAAAAAACAGATAACAAGCAGGAAGGGAAAATATAGGTTAATTTATGCTGCTGAATGAAGGATAACTTTTTGTGATTTTTATTTTTCTCACGTTAAAAAAACTTTGGATGTCTTCATCAGGACAAACCACAAATGCAATAATGCAGCTGTAAGTAAAGGGTTAAAACGCATGTTCTGTCAACAGAAACGCGAAAAAGACAGAACCACATGGAGTGTGAAAGGATCCGTCAGCTGTCAGTTTCAATAAAGTTAGGCAGGAAAAAAAATATTATGGTACTTATTTTACTTATTTTATCTAAAAACTGTTTACTTAGTAAAAGTAAATTAGGAGCCTTCGGTGCTCCCTAAGTGTGGCCGAGTGCTAGGTGCATTGCTCCACCCCCTCAATTACAAAACTCCACATGTCCCCTTGTGGTGATTGACAGCACGCCAAAGAGTACTGCCTACAATCTTGTGAGCAGCGAGCCGCTGCTGCAGACAGACCAGAAGGACCAGAGGATGCACACACATACTGATATTGTGTGAGCAAGGCTCAGAATTCAATCCAGGTGGCCCTCCTGAGTACGCTGTCAATTATTAGGCCTAAGCCACATGGCGAGAAAAACAGTGCGAGTGGAGTGCGATAAAACATCGCATTCCACTCGGACCAATATTAGCCTGTGTGTCAGCGCACATGAGCGATTATTTTCTCAGCCCTAATCGGACCGAGAAAACAATCGCAGCATGCTGTGACTGTAATGCAAGACTCTTTCTCTCGCACCCATTCAAGTGAATGGGGCGAGAGAAAAATCACACTGCACTTGCGGTATACCAGTGTACCGTGCGTGCAGAGCGAGAATTGAAATAGCCGGCTACGGAGGAGAGAGGGAGAGAAATCCCTCCCTCCCCTCCTAAGTGCCGGCCCGTTCCCCGCAGCTGTGGTCCGCTCGCACAGTCGGACCTCAGTAGCAGGGACACTCGCATGACACTCGGCTCATGCTGTGCTGCCAGCGCGAGCCGAATGTCATGCGAGGATCGCACTAGTGGCCCCGGCCTTACAAGGAGAGGTGTGGAGGATAGTAACTGAAGATGTGGAACTGTGCAGCGAGCACTTGGTACTCCAAGGATCTACAAAAAGCACCTAATTTACATGTATAATAAAACAGTTTTTTACATAAAACAAAATAAGTATAATCTGTACCCTAAATATGATTGCTATAGAGACTAAATCCCATATATTTGAATGTATGACTGGTTTAGTGTGAGTAGTGGGGGTGGCAGAATCTTATGCTGAAATCTGAAGCAAAACAATCTGACAATGCCGCCCTCAGGCTCATTGTAAGAGAAGCAGCCATGTTTTTGCTAATTGGTAGCACATCCTCTGTTTATTCACCTTGGTGCTTTACAGTCGATCCTCCCAGTCTTCTTTGCTATCCTTCCTATTGATATCCATGTATATAGCTTACTTCTGCATTGTGTTTCTTTTCAACAGCTTGTTCCATTATTCTAATCCCTTTCACATTTCTTTTCTCTGGTATTGTCCACAACCATTAACTCCAGAGTACTTGAAGAAAGAATAGACTCACAACAACTGTGAGTGGCAGCAATACCTATTTGATATGATCTTGAAAACAGACTTTACTTCTAACTCATAAATACCTATAGAAAAAAAGACAGAAAAATAAAAGAACCCACACTTTCACAAACAGAGATCTTGACACAAGGACCCATGATTATACACACCTATTCACATTGCCTCCGTATGCTTTGCAAGTGAGATGGGGGGGGGGGGGTAATGCATGTTGTAAAGTATAATGCAACATGAGGACAAAGTCGGAAACATTTCAGTGATCAAAGGGGTAAGAAAACATGTTATGGAGGACATCCAACGAATTGAAGAATAAAGTCTATAAAAAACAATTTCTTCTCCTCTAAGCAAACAAAATTTGTTCTGGAAATAACCGCAATCAACACGTTTACCATGAAACTCATTTAAATAATGGTGTATAGTGATATTTCTGTATTATTCCACTTATTTGTAATTAATTATAGACACAACTGCCCTTTTACCTTACAGGATTTACCAATCTTTGGATAGAGGTAGATACAGTAACCTTGAAAAAGTATTTAGCCCTCTCTAGTCTGATATTCCTAAATAAAATTCTGAGTGACCAATTTCCTCTATAAATCACCGAATTAGTAAATTGAGTCCATCTGTGTGTAATATATTCTCAGTGTAACTACACCTGTTCTGCGAAGGCTTCAAAGGTTTGTTTGAGAACATTACGGATCAAATAGTATCATGAAAACCAAAGGAACACACCAGTCAGGTCAGGGATAAAGTTGTGAGCAGATTAAAGCAGGGTTAAGTAATAAAAAAAACAGACAACAAGCTCTGAACATCTAACAGAGCACTGTTCAATCCATCATGAAGGAGCATGGCACAACTGTAAACCTTCCAAGACATGGCCACCAACCTAAACTGACATCAAAGGCAAGGAAAAACTAACTAAAGAAGCAGTCAAGAGGCCCATGGTTACTCTGGAGGAGCTGTAAAGATCCACAGCTCAGGTGGGAGAATCTGCCCACAGCTCAACTATTCAGGTACTGATCCACTTGCGATTTTCATGTGTGAGTGTGATCCAATAAAACATCAGAACGCACTCGCACCAGTGCAAAACTATGGGGCAGCGTTCATCTGCGATTGATTTCTCCTACCATAGCTGCATGGAAAATGAATCGCAGCATGCTGTGTTTGGCAGCAAGTCTCAGCTCACACTTCCCCATACAAGTGTATGGGAACATGTGAAATATCGCACTGCACTCGCATGTTTTGCGACTGAAGTGTGATGTACGCAGAGAAAGGCAGCAGAGGAGATGGGGAGAAAGTGCTCCCTCCATCTTCTCCGCAGCTGTGATACGATCGCAAGATCACATCAGAGTCGCATGACCCTTGGCTGACCCTCGCTTAGGGTCATTAGCATATCGTTCCGATGCTCTCGCATCGCAAGCTATACACAAGTGGAACAGTACCCTTATTCATATACTCCACAGTTTTGTCCTTTATGGTAGAGTGGCAAGAAGAAAGTTATATTTGAAAGCAAACCATTGGAAATCCCGTTTCAGTTTGCAAAAAGACATGTAGGGGGACACAGCATGTGGAAGAAGTTGCTGTAGTCAGATGAGACCAAAGTATATATTTTTTTTGGCTAACTGTAATGTGTGGTGGAAAACTAACACTGCACATTCCTTGAAAACACCATCCCCGCCGTCAAACATGGAGGTGGCAGCATCATGCTGTGCGGATGCTTTTCATCAGCAAGGACAGGGAAGCTGGTCAGAGTTGAAGGGAAAAATTGATGGATCTAAACACAGGGAAATCCTAGAGGAAAACTTGTTAGATGATGCAAAACTCTTGAGAATGGTGTAGGTTCACCTTCCAACAGGAAAATGACCCTAAACATACTGCCAAACCTACAATGGAAAGGTTTAGATCAAAGCATATTCTGAATACAAATGCACGTCACAATTTTCAAATTTAATATCTTTAAAATTCTTACAAAACCATGTGCCATTTCATTTACACTTCATGAATACTTGCTTCTTTGCGTTGGTATATTATTATTATTATTTTTTATTATTATTATAGCACCATTTATTCCATGGCGCTTTACAAGTGAAAAAGGGTATATGTACAACAATCATTAACGATACAAAATAGACTGGTATAGGAGGAGAGAGGACCCTGCCCGCGAGGGCTCACAGTCTACAGGGAATGGGTGATAGTACAATAGGTGAGGACAGAGCTGGTTGCGCAGAGGTGTACTGGACTGAGGGTTATTGTAGGTTGTTGAAAGAGATGGGTCTTCAGGTTCCTCACATAAAATCCCAATAAAAGAAATGTAAGTTTGTATGTGTAACGTGGAAAAAATGTGGAAAAGTGTCACAAGTTATGAATTATTTTTTCAAGGCACTGTAGCATCAGCAACTGTATGAATTCCACTGCAGCAAAGGAGTAAAGTACCGTACCGTAAGGGTATGTTCACATAATGTTTTTTTAATGTGGATTTTGAAGCGGATTCATTTAAAAAAAATTGTTTACCCCATGTAATCACCATCCCTAATTTTTACTTCTGTGTCCCCATGCTTTTCTAGTTCATACCTGTTACGGTGGGGACGATTGGAGTGACAATAATAATAATACAATCGTCGCCCGAAGTCCTCCGGGCATATTACAAGGCCACAGGGGACAGGCGAGTGGAAACAGCAACTAACAGAGATAACTAAAGATGGAGTCGGTGGTGTTAACCTCACACAACCGTATGTGAATTATGCCCTGTTACAGCACAGGGTAAGGTCACGTGTGTAGGAACACATCAGACCCGCAAGGTAACCCAGTTAACGTCACTGGGAAACCTAAGGGATAGACGCTGAATCGGTCACGTGCGTAGTGGCACGACAGGTAGGATAGCCCGGTTAGTGTCACGGGTAACAGGAGGACAGTAAGACAGGATCTGGCCCTAACCGTGCTGCTTTACCAATGTATTGTGGCATCCGGCACTGACGCCCTAGCCCTGCCTGTATCTGTCCAATAAACACACACACAAAGGTCTGCCACTGGCTCTGCAGAATACCGGTCACATGCATAGAGGGCACGTCAGACCGAAGAGGTAATCCAGTTAGCGTCACTAGGTAACCGGGGACTGGTAGGAAAGGAGCTGGCCCTAACCGCGCCGCATTACCAATGTATTCTGGTGTCCGGCACCGATGCACTAGCCCTGCCTGTCACAGTCCTATACACACATACACCTGCCACTGACTCTGCAGGATAAGATGGCGCTGGAACCTATACACACGCAGCACAGTCTGCTGACTGAGCTGCCGTCGCATAGAATTACGATTGCACATCGGTGGGCGTGGTTACGAGCCCTTAATAGCCTCCGCCGTGCCCTAAGCCACATGTCATGTGGTAATGGTGCCGGTTGCGGCCATACAGCGGCCACCATGTCACCACTGACGTCATACCGACCACCAATCAGTGGCTGCCACGTCATCAATGACATTATGCACATGCGTGGTAGCGGGAATCCCGCACTTACTGCTTGGGGAGGCTGTGGGAGCACATGCGCAGTAGGGCTAAATGGGCACTTAGGCTCTGACCGGTGTAAAACCCTAGCCATCTGATGCCTCTCAGCTAAACACCTGGAGCGACGGGCAGGTGACGCTGCGGAGTCGGCCGATCCCAATGCAGGAGACAAAGACGGGATCGGATCGGTTCGAGACTCAGGGGAAACCCGAACCGTAATAATACCCTACCCAACATTTGAAAATCAATAAAAACCATTTAAATGAAAAAAAATCATGTAAAAAAAAGTGTATGGAGGTATAAAAGCAACTCCATATGTACAGTGCTTATATTGCCCATTGAGAGGAGAAGAGAAAGCCGGTGACACATGATTGTAAATATGGGGGTATCATTTATGAAGGGTGATATGACAATCGAGAGTTTTAAACAGTGGAATCCAAACAGTTAGGCTACTTTCACACATCAATTTTTTGCCATCCGGAAAAAGATTGATAAAACGGATCCGACGCCGGATCCGTTTTATCCCCATTGATTTGTATTAGCGCCGGATTGTGCCTGATAGCCTTGCGTTGCATCCGGCTTTTGTCGGATCCGTCGTAATTGGCTAATGCGGCGGCCGAATGGAACGTCTCTTGTAACATTTTTTGTCTCTGACAAAAAACCGCATAGCGCCGGATCCGGCACGATATGGCGTGATTTACAATGGAAGCCTATGGACGCCGGATCCGGCGTAATGCGGTAAAAAACAGGTGCGGGCACCGGATCCGTTTTTTTAAAATGAGCATGCTCCAATTTATTATAAAAAATGGATCCAGCAAAAAAACGGACGAAATGGATGCAAAAAACGGATGCGTTGGATCTGTTTTTTTGACGGATCAGGTATACCGGATCGTCAGAAAAAAGGATCCGGCGCAGTTGAAACGCCCGCGCCGGGGCTTGCAGGGCTCACACGGTCACTGTGAGTGGCCGTGCCGGTGCCACTCACAGTGAATGCCGGTGGTATTCGGGGTCAGGCTGTGAGTGGCCCGACCCGGCTTCCGTGACCCCTGGCGGGTTTCAATAAAAGGAAAGTCCGACCGTCAGTGCGGTGTTACAAGGGGGATGGAAGGAGGGTAACGGGGTTCCTGGAGAGCTTGCCATCACTCTTCCCCCAGGAAACGGTATGAGACGGGGACGGGGGATGCTTGCAGCGCCACCCGTGGTTTGCGGCCATGTGTTCAGCCGCCGCTGCGCAGTCTCTCTCCGGGGCAGGTGTTACGGGCAGCCGGATGGAATCGCTCCCCACGGGTGGAGCGGGGTGGCCCCGGGAGGTTTATGAGACCCAGGGCAACAGTCCTCAGGGACACCGGGGGCACAGGGCAGCGGCATTACTCACAGAAGTCACGGAGTGCGGTTCCAGTTCTTTATTTAAAGTCCGTTCCACATCGCACCCGGGTGCTGGTCCTCGCCGCCTGTAGCCTTTGGTCGGTCCCGGGCAGGTAGGGTATAAGGGGCCGGTGGAGTGATCTGGGGGTCCCTCTCTCTTTTGGTGCGATAATGCTATCCCCGTGGAATGGAGCATCTTGGGGACCCACCGCCATTCTGTCTGTCTCTAATCCAGTAGCGGACACACACCAACCGCCACCGGGTACAACTTTCTCCAGGGATCCCCAGTCCTCAGCTCCATTCCCTTCCTCTAGATGTTATCAGCCCTGGTCTCGTGGCATCTCCTCAGCAGGGAGCTGTCCTATGTAAGTCTGCACTCTGCTGCAGCCTCTGACGTTCTGACAAACCTTCTGTGTGTTCTGTACTAAACTCACTCCTATTCAGGCCCCCCTCCCCTAGGGTTGTCATGGAAACCTGCCTGTGTCCAGCCACCTGCTCATTAACGAGACAGGATGAGTCATGGACTCAAAACTTCATGCTGCAAAAGCTATTAACTCTTTCCTGCCCGTTTGATGTGAGTGTGTGTTGTGGGGACTCTTCTTCCTCCTGCCCGAGAAAAATGGGGTAACATTTAATACCCTGTAACGACCCGTTTACAGGGGCGTTACACATTCGTTTTTGCATACTTTACGCCGGATCCGTTGCATCAGGCACACGCCGGATTGTGCCTGATGCCAAAAAACTGTTGTGTGAAAGTAGCCTTAGTATAGTATGCACTGTTAGGATACGGCATATTATTACCCCTTAGCTTCAATCTTGGCTGAGCTAAACTCTTTAAGGACTGAGTCGACCTTTCGATCCCCATTAGTTAGTGATATCTCATAATTGATAATAATATATGGATGATTTCTGGCTCCTTCTTTTGTGAAGTAAGTAGGTAAACATTTTACAATTTTTTTTATGCATTTTTAAAGCTCTAATTGCATATAAATCAGTGGGTTCTAGGTACTGAGATTCCTACTCATCATGCTGGTCTCTGGGGTCATTCACCACCCTAGATATATTCCGCACCTATGCTCCGAGCTGGATACCTAACCCTAGGTATCCCTAGTGCTAGGTCTTAAATAGGGAACAGATGGGATCAGCTCTTCATCAACCTCACTAAACAACTATAGAAGACACAAGGGGAACACACAGGGGGAAAAGCATGAACTACTTACCATTAAATTATTCAGGTAGAAGTTCAGAAAAGCTTTCAGCAACGATGCCACAGAGGAGTACACACAACCTGCTTGCAACCTCGGCTTGAAGGAACTGAAAATATAACCAGCACAGTCCAAAGGAAGGAAAGGGTATTTAAACACCTACAATCAACACCAACAATTAACATCTGGGTGGAAGTCAAGCTCCTGCTGGGTCCAACAGGGAGATAGATGAATCCAGCAGGAAAGGTACCTATACCAATGAATACTGACCGCAGGAACAATGGAAAGGCTGGGAGCATTCTCAGCTAGTTACTGTGACCTTCTATATCCAGAAACCACATGACTGTGTCACATGTGACAATTTCTCAAGCTGTCACCTGATCGGTGGGGGTCTCTGAATAATAATAAAAAATGATGTTAAAAGTTTACTTATTTTTCAAGTGCATACACGTTTGGCTTAACATAATTTTTGCAATAGCTCTATCAGGAAAGTTGATCCATATGTATTCAGCAACTCCGCCATTGTACAGGGCTGGCTAGTTTGTACGTCTTGTCTCCCTTTATTGGAGCTTTCCTATAAGCCGATTTATAAAGTTAAGCGTTGTTATGATTATAAATGAGTCAAGAGAATAAAATAAATAAATATACTCTAATATACAAATTAAACATATAAACGCCATAGAATGGACCGATTCTAAACATCAGTTTGAGAATGTATTCCTTGTAAACCACACAAATGTGTCTCGAAAAGAAAAATGAAAAATTTCGCTGCCGTCGAGTTGGAAATAATTGAAGTATTGTGTGATGACGGTACTTCACAAGAGTATTTTTTGCAATATACACTATTCCCACAGGTGTAGGATGCGATAACTTACTGGTTACTGTATGTCAGCAGCTGGTGCCGACCAAGACTTGGTTTAGGAAGTGAGATAGGATCACTATAGGTGCCAGACTTCAGTGTGGCTCAGTTTGGGAAGGGCATAGGGAGGAGGGGGCATGAACATTAGCTAGAACTTTTGTAAATAGGAAACTGCCTGGACGCTTGAGAGAGAAGCCAGCATCCTCCCTTCGTCTAACTGCAGACCACAATAACACAAAGATAAGCTGAAAAGAAAAATAATGATTGAAGATATAGTAATAGAGGTGGAAGGCTTACACCTGCAAAACTCACAATAATACAGAAAATGTTGCCAACGGAATAACATACTGTAAACAGGCTGCTCACTCGGCTGCCGGTTTGGGGCAAACAGGTTTTCATTAAAGTTCAGCAGGTTTATTTTGTCCTCATAAACTGCTCCAGAAAATAGAAAACAATACACAGCCTGTTCCAGCATAAAGAAATACCAGAAAGCAAGTATACAGTGTGTCCACCCATATCCTGTCCACCGCCATTAACTTGAGAACGGCGGCAGCTATAGGCATACAAGTGGTGTCTAGGTATAGTAAAGTAGCCATGCGCTACGCAATGAAACCACCTATAGCGCCACCTGGTGGAAAACAATGGAGTTAGCATTTTTATCTTGAAAACGGATCGAGATAGAGAAAAAAAGTGAATTACCAAGTTGTAGGGCATCGTCAATTCAATACGAATTGACACCTTGCATACAGAAATGCTATGATTAGAACGTGTAAAACTCACAAGGCTGTGGACGTGAAGCGATACCTCATGGTGGAGGGGTCGCATACACCTGCTGTTTGATGTGACCTCACAGATAGAAGTCCAATGGGGTCAGGTCAGTTGAGCGTGGAGGCCACTGCACGCAGCCACCATACCCAATGACTTGTAAGAAGGTCTCCATGAGGTATCGTTTCACGTACGCAGCCTTGTGAGTTTTACACGTTCTAATCATAGCATTTCTGTATGCAAGGTGTCGATTCGTATTGAATTGATGATGCCCTACAACTTTGTAATTCATTTTTTTCTGTATCTCATTCCGTTTTCAAGATAAAAATGTTAACTCTGTTGTTTTCCATCAGGTGACGCTATAGGTGGTTTCGCTGCATAGCGCTTGCCTACTTTACTATACCTAAACACCACTTCTATGCCTATAGCTGCCGCCATTCTCAAGTTAATGGTGATGGACAGGATAAGGGTGGACACACTGTATCTCTGCGAAGTCTGCTCGCACAAAATCTCACACCAAGATCCCACAGGAGGTATTCCAACCTCCACACACAGACCATGTGGGAAATAAACAGTCTCCATTTTAACCCACAGTCTCCATTTTAACCCATCTACCACTCCTATGGATGGAGTATGTGAGCAGCCAGACATGCCCACCTGTCCGGCTGCTCATAAAACCCTGCCCTAAGAACTCTCTTAGCACTCAATATACTAGCACTTGCATCCGGAGCTTACATCACAGAGGATAACCACCTCTGCGATACATACCTCCTATCAACTACAAGTCCTACAATCATTTTAGAATACATATTAATTTATTTCTGATATGGATGGATAATATAATCTGGGCTTGCCAAAAGACAGCAATACAAAATATCAATGGATATGATAGGTATTATATAATGAAACTGCATTAAAACAACACAAATGTAAGTCTATTTATCTCATGATCTGCGTAGGACCATGTGCCTATTGGCTCTATAGTGGTGGTTGATTTACCAGGTCAGTATTGCCTTTTTTCTTTGTATTGCCACATGTGCATCTGCTCAAATAATGAATTTTTACTTTTGTTTTGCCATTTTTAATAATGGATTGAGCTACTTTGAGAACTCTGACTAGTCAGATTCAGTGCAGGTTATGTGAATCACCAGTGTCTCCATAGAATTCAGGACAGTTCCTTAAAGGTCAGTAGGTGTGTGCCGATTGCAGTTATGTTATGGAAATGTCCACAGATAAAGCCCAAATGATATATTAGTAAGTATCTCACCTTACAGACCCCTATCAGTGGGCGCAAGATCAGCGGAAGGTTTTGTAAGCCTATCTCTCTACTGCTGCAGTCATACATCCATGTATCATGGTCTTTGATGCACAAATAAGGGCGTGGTTGGTGTGAGAAGAACTCCCCTCTGAAAACCATAACCAGAATGTTTTATTAGATTTTAGGCTGGTTATGTTGTAAGTGTGGCCGATGTCATCTAGTGGACAAAAGGGTACAGTGTCGTATTTAATGCTAAGTTATTGCTAATGTGTGTGTGACGCCCTGGTAAAACCAGGTAGTCACAGAAAGAGTTAATCCTCCTTGGCAGCTACACAATTCCCACACAGATGTACACCAGCCAATCAGGCCCTACTCACCCCCTCCCCAGGAAAAAGGGAGGGGGTGAGAGGAGCTAAGGAGGTGACAGAGCAGAATTTAGTTCAGTTGTGCAGTAGTCAGTGAAGCGTTGACAGGGGAAGCTTGGAGCTCCCCGGGAGAAGATGATAGCCGGGGTTGGAGCCCTGGACTACCAGACTAGGTGGCTGTGAGGGCCACAGGCGATGGAGATCCAGTCGCGGGGATCCTGAGGCGACCGGAACAAGATTGTGGCCCGCCGGTGCTGGGAGAAGGACCCGTTCCGGAGGCCGTTCAAACGGACTAGTCCAGACAAGAAAGAGACAGACAGAGAGTGTGGAAAGAAGGGCCCTGGCTGTACATCTGGGTGTGGGACTCGAAGACACCCGCCATAGGTGACCGGCCATTTGGCAAGTTGGTTGACAAAACAGACTCTGTGTTTCCTGACCCTACACATGAAAGCAGCCTCATCCAACACCAGGACAACCGAACTGTAAGTGTGCTGATCCCTGCAAGCCCTGCCACCACCACAACTCCCAATTGGGCCCCGGAACTACAACTCCCCTACCCTTAGAGGGGATCCCACCTTGCTGCCCCCACACCATCAGTCCCGGGCACGGTCCCCAGAGGCAGTGGCGGTGCCACCATATCATCACCGCAACCCACGGGTGGTGTCACAGACAATCTCCCTTTACATATTCCCCTTTTGTTGTGGAGCCTGGGATCACAGACCGGGTCACGCCACCGTGATACCTCTAGAAGCGACCCCATTAGCCCGGTTCTGAGTACGCCCTATCCCTGGGCGACACATGTGTTTATATGCCTTTACATAAGAATAAAAAAGGTAGTCAGCTCACCCCTCTTCACTCCTGGATTCTGCACTGATGCAAGGAAACGTCCTGGCCCAGGCGGCAATGGATGTCAGCAAAGGAAAAAATCCAGCATCATGGAGATTTTGTAGAAATGGCCATGAATAAGACTCTCTGGTCGAAACGCGTTGGATAACCCACATTTTTTCACCTGTGCCTCTGTGCTCACTGCACAGTCTGCATGTTTTTATTCTGCTACAATAAAATCAAGTTTTATTTCTACAAAATCTCCATGATGCTGGATTTTTTCTTTGCTTATATGCCTTTACAAGTGTAATGTGTTTTGTATCTTTTATATTGAAAGACTATCATGTAAAGAATGTTTAGATAAAATATTAGCGCAACATAGGGACATGTGAGCACTGGAGTAGGGAAGTAGTAACTAAGGTGTTAATAACATTAGGTTGGTTATGGTTAGGAAAACAGGGTGGTTTATAGATAGAAATGATGTAGCAGAATTAGAAAGGTCAGATAAAAAGTTCTGGTGGAGGGCCGTAGCAGGTAGCTCGGTGGCATTTTACAGCAAGTACACCAGTGGTTATGGAAAGGTTTAGTGTGACGCCCTGGCCTATCAGGTCGTCACAGGGTATTGTGCAATCTGCCCTTCTGCACAGTATCCACCTCCTCCTTGGTTACGGGTCCCTAGTGATACTAAAGGCCACTTCACACATAACGAGATCGCTAACAACATCGTTGCTACGTCACAGTTTCTGTGACGAAACAACGACTTCACCAGTGATCTCGTTACGTTTCACATGTACCAACGATCTGCCCCCTGCTGTGAGATCGTTGGTCATTGCTGAATGTCCTGGGCCATTTTTTGCTCGTTGGAGTCCTCCTGGGCAGGATGGATCTGTATGTTTGACACCTACCAACGATCTTGTTAACGACCTAGATGAGATTTTAAAGTGTGACACATAGGCGTGTAGTTGCGTCACCTTTTCCGCGCCCCCTCTGCACCGATTGGTTGGCGCTGAGAACAGTAAGCAAGCACTCGGGAATGAAGGAGAGATGAATCCCGGTGCAGATGCAGCTTTGATCCGAAAAGCAAGCAAGCAACCGGGAACAAAGTACGAATGAACCCGGGTGGAGTCGCAGGTTCTATCCTCAAAGCAAGGCTCAAAAAGGGACAAAGGATGAAGCGATACAAAGTTGCCTTCTAGGCCGGCCGCCTAATCAGAACGCAGTATTGGCCACCAATCGGAGCGGAGGGGTGTGGAAAAGTCAATGCATATGCACGCCTACTTGGCTTACAGCGTCAAACACTACGCCTATATTCAAGGTCAGAATCGTTACATAGCTGCTGTGTGACAGGGTCCCAACAACCAACGAGATCATTATACAGGTCGCTGCATCGTTACTAAAGTCATTGGGAAAATGACTGTGTGACATCTCACCAACAATTTAACAACGATCCAGAAACTGTGACGTAGTAACAATCTCGTTAACGATCTGGTTATGTGCGGACCTTAAGATTAAGCTAATCAAAATCCTAGAAACACTCTGTACCACACCTGCCAGACACACCAATGGGTAGCCTGAAGGAAATAGGGCCGCCCACTTTGGGGTTGGTTAGGGAGGGTCAGGAGTGTCAAGAGACAGAGAGTGTTGTGTTGAAGATAAACGGGAGAGGAGGTCAGAAACTGGGCTCCTTGTTACTAGGTGGCAAACGTTGGTCTGGGCCTGGTAGGAGCTGGAACCCCGGTCACTGGGGATCATGTTAAGGGGCACAGGACTGCCGAGGAGGGCAGCCGGCGGCCGTGTGCCATCTCTGGGCAGGGGCCAGGGCACGACGGGGTGCGTGGACCCTAGGCCGGGAAGTAGCTTCAAGTGTCCTGGTAATTCACCCAAGGAGGGCGGAGTGTTCAAGATCCGTTCTCCACCCGCTCCAAAATTGGGGTACTAGCGCAACGAGAGGGATAGGACTTTCCCAATCCGCAGTCCAGAAAATACCAAGCGTGAACCCTGAGACCAAGCTCACCCAGTTACCATACTGGTGAGCGGGACCCGACTAGTTTTCACTACAGGGACCAATCAGTAGAAAGGTGCCAAGGAAAAGGTCACAGGCTAACAAGCAACAGCAAAGGGCACGGGATCCAGGCGTGCTCCCTCCCTGCTGCAGTGGTGCTCAGAACTTCGGTTTACAAGTTGTCGGTGTCAGCGTTATTGGACTGAGTGAGTATGCAGTGACCTTAACCTCCCCGACGGTATCCCTTCGCCAGCATCACCGAGCCCTGGGGCATCCCCCCTAACCACGGAGGGGTTAAGCACCTGGCTGCCATCCCATTGCCACCGGGTGCTCCCAACGGCAGTGGTGGTATTCCACTTTACCACACACCTTGGGTGGCATCACAGTCCCCTGTAAATGCCCCCCTTTTTGTTTTGAGTGGCCGCACGACCCCCGGCTCCGGAGACCCCCTCGAGCCACACAGATCCAGATCCGAGCAGTTCCTGCTGACACGGGGGCGGTACATTAGCCCCTTTGAGGAGCTTGGGAACTAGGTTCCTGGGACAGTGACCTAGGACAGGAGAAGAAGATGGCTGCCTGAGGAGCAGGGTGTGTGTGGTACCAGGGTTGGACCAGTTCCCCTATCAGCGGGTCCGTTGTCGGCGGCCTGCTGGGCGACATCGGTGTACACTGGACCCTCAGAACAAGGAATAGTACAGAGCTGGGACCCTAGATATCGATCAGGGATGCACCAGTCTTCTATGAGAGAATGCAGCCAGTAGAAGAAACAATGGTACAGTGCAGGAGTGCACAGATATCCTCCTGTTGTTGTCTCCTTGATTGAACCTCAACCAGAGGATAGAAGGAAACAAAGTATCCCCAGGTGGCAAGTAAGTGGATGAACCCCAGATGTCTACTGTACCCTCAATCTGCCTGTAGCAGGAGCAGGGGGTTGCACGACACACAGACCACGACTACATTGCCCCCTGTGCCCCTGTTTTACACACACACCAGCTACCGGTCTTCCTATCTGAACTCAATAGCCTCATAGGTTAATAAAGGCTACGAAGTTCATATCAGAAGACTCACAACCAGTCAATATATCATGGTCCATACTCAGACCACAATACACGGATGTGTGAATCCGGCCTTAAGCCTCATTCAAAAGACAGTATTTTTCTCTTGCGAGGAAAACGGCCCGAATTTCATCATTGATTTCCCAAACAATGTAGCTAGAGCTGCACTTTATCATCCAAAACCACTATTTTGCACAACATTATTAGAAATGCATTGCTTTAAAACAGATAGGCAGGGTGTGAATAGTCTTTACATTTGCTTATTCCCTTTAAAGCAATTCATTTTATTGGCGTTATGCAACAAAGTTTTTGAATGCTGAAAAAAACGGATGGCACACTTATGTGAAAAACTGACGTGTGAGTGAGCCGATAATTTGATAAAATATCTTCCTCTTCCCTATCTAATCTTCGTTCTTTGGGATTAAAATAGCCAAGCTTTTTGTTATAGCATTACCACGTCTATTCTTTATCTTTCACATTTTACCTTATCTTTTATACCTTTACACTCTTTTATGCTACAATAAATCACTTATCTTATTGCTGACTTGACTTTGAAGCATTCGTTTATTAGGATCATTAAGAGCCAGTTCACATTATTGTACATATTTGTATAACTTGAATTAGTTATTTCAAGGAATAATTTTCACTGTAGGAGTTTTTACGTCGGGTTGTGATTTATGCAGAAAAACTTCAGATATTAAAAACTGTAATTTCTTCAAGTTACTAACACAAAAAAAATAAACAGATAACTGTCCTCTATGAGGGAGATAACTATCTCTTTAGTACCACCTATAGTTTGCGTAAATCATTGCCAGAACCATTAAAGTGCATTCAAACACAATAACTGAACTCAATGGCTCTGCCCTAGTAAATGGCAGATTCTGTTCAGAACCACTGAGCTCACTGATTGGTTGCAGCGTTGTCAGTGTGATGTTAATGATGCAGACAATAGCAGACACTGAGAGCATCGGCAGACACTAAGCGCTAGACCCAAGGAGGGTGTGTAAACCACAGTTTTGTTTTTTTTTTAATTTAAATTGCATTAGCTAAAAGAGAAAACCCCTTTAAAGACCGTGTGATTTTAATGTTTTTTTTGCGCTATAGTTTTTCCTTCACTTCTTCCAAGAGCCTTAGCTACTTTTTTTCTGCAGTATAAGGTTCTTTTCTTCTAGGACAAATTGGAATTGTGACTGACAAAATTCATTATACCATATAATATACTGAAAAACGTTGCTATGAAATGGAATGAAAATCCATTAATGCTTTAGGGATTTTATTTTTACAGCATTTTTATATGGTAAGATGACCTGATATGCATAATGGGTAAAAGGGGAAATAAAGCCTCTCAATGCAGCCGCACCTCCACCCTACTGGTTCCTGTACAGACCCTAACAGCTCCTGCATAGGCTGGAATAACCCTACCTGCAACACTAGAAGCGCACTGCTCAGACATGTCTGCCTAAAAAGCCAGTGAGTTGTTCCTCGTGCCTCCTGGGAAACCAGAGGGGAGGTTGCTATGCACTATAAACCAAGATACAAAAAGCATGTACAGGTAGGCAGAGTGTTGAGACATGAAACACGTGCACAAATAGAAAAGGTGATATACACTGATGAGCAAAAGGGTAACAATGTTTTTAACTTTTGAATTTCAGGCTACATATTTCCCCATCCACTATAGCAGGGGTGGGGAACCACTGTTTGCTACCCACATTTTTTCTGTGGCTCCCAAGCACATTCATGGGGACCGCTGTGCTAGTGTGGCAGCCACGCTTTTGCCGACTGCTTTCCCTTTGTATCCCAATGCTGATGCAAAGACGCGCACATACCGTGCATGCACATACTGTAAGGTCCTCACGCTGGTATGTGTCAGGGCTTGCCTCGTAGGTAGGGTAAACAGCACGATATGCGCTCCTGTCCCACAGAAGAAGAGGAGCAGCAGCGTTACCGGCGTCCCTGCCTCCCAGACCTGTGCTATGTGACTCCTCCCCCCAGTACTGTGAATCTGCAACCAGTGCTGTGTACCCTAATACTGTGTGCCACGCCTCAGTGCCCCCTAATTCTGTGTACCCCCTCAGTGCTGTGTAATCCCCACTGCTGTCTATGCTCCCTCAGTCCTGTCTGTGTCCCCCAGTGCTGTCCGCACTACCTAATACTGTCTGTGTCACTGCCAGTGCTGTCCATGTCCCCCAGTTCTGTCCTTGCTCCCCAGTGTTCTGTACCCCCAAGTGCTGTGTGCTACTCTCCAGTGCTGTGTACTCGCCACTGATGTCCATGTCTCCCAGTGCTGTATACTCGCCATTGTTGTCCGTGTCCCCCCCAGTGCTGTCTGTGCCCTCCTGGTGATGTTTATGCTTCCCCAATCCTGGTGGTGCACCCCTAGTGCTGTGCATTCCACGTAGTGCTGTCCATGCTGCCTCCTAGTGCTGTCCGTGCTGCCACCTAGTGTTGTCTATGTGGCCACCGCCAGTGCTGTCCATGCTGCCACCGCCAGTGCTGTCCATGCTGCCACCGCCAGTGCTGGCCATGCTGCCACCACCAGTGCTGTCCATGCTGCCACCTAGTGCTGTCCATGCTGCCACCTAGTGCTGTTGTCCGTGCTGCCATCTAGTGCTGTCTGTGCCGCCGCCAGTGCTCTCTGTGCTGCCGCCAGTGCTGTCCGTGTCGTCGCCAGTGCTGTCTGTGTTGTCGCCAGTGCTGTCCGTGTTGTCGCCAGTGCTGTCCGTGTCATCACCAGTGCTGTCCATGCCACCGCCAGTGCTGTCGTTCCGCCACCAGTGCTGTCTGTGCCCCCTAATACTGCACTTGTCCCCCAGTCAAGTCTGTGCCCCCCAAGTGCTGTCCGTGCCACCGGCAGTGCTGTCCATGCCAAGACCAGTGCTGTCCATGCTCTCCCAGTGATTCTTGTGTCCCAGCCCCTGCTGTGATGTACAGTATATGCCCCAGCCCCTCCTGTGATGTATATGCTCAGCCTCTACTGTGATGTATATACCTAGCCGCTCCTATGATGTATATGCCACAGCCCCTCCTGTGATGTATATGTCCCAGCCTCTCCCGTGATGTATGAGCCTCAGCCCCTCCTGTGATGTATGTGCCCCAGCCCCTCCTGTGATGCATATGACCCAGCCCCACCTGTGATGTATATGCCCAAGGTCCTCCTGTGATGTATATGTTCCAGCCTCTCCCATGAGGTATATGTCCCAGCCTCTCCCATGAGGTGTATGTCCCAGCTTCTCCTGTGAGGTATATGCCCCAGTCTCTCCCATGATATATATGCCTCAGCCTCTCCTGTGATGTATATATTCCCAGCCTCTCCTGTGATTATATGCCCCAGCCCCTCCTGTGATGTGTGTACCCCCAGCGTCTCCTGTCATTTATGAACCCTAGCGTCTCCTGTAATTTATGTGAAGCACCCCAGGGCCTTGGGATACTTGGTCCCGGGCCTTGAATCATGGGGACACGTCACGGGTGGCCGGTGCCCGGTTCCGTGACCCTGGGGGTCACTTAATAAAAAGGGGAAATAAAAGGCAAAATAAAAATAAAATGTTTTACGTGACGCCACTTGTGGTATGCGGCTATATGGGGAAAGCCGCCGCTGCAAAGTCTATCCCAGCTGGGGCTGGTGGAATTGAGCAGCTTGGATGTTATGGCCTTCCGCAAGTAGAGCGAAGCTCCAGGGGAGAATGATGGTGGTTGTAGTATGGTGAAAGTTGGTGATGCAGAGGTGTAGGAAGAATTCAGACAACACAGGGGCTGCAGTTTAACTTGTTCTTTGCTCACTGGTTCTGAGTAGCTGCAACCCGGCTGGTGCTGGTCTCTACCAATCTGGGCCTCAGGTAATCCGGTATTCCTTTGATCCCAGTGCCGGTGTAGTGACCTGATGAGCTTTATTTCCATGCACTCATCTGTAGTTAATGGGTCTCCATGGCCTGAAGCATTCTGGGGTCCCCTCCTGTTGTCACAGTCCTGGCCCGTATGGCAGGCAGCTTGAACCTCTCTTGGGTTGGACCTCTGTCCCAGTTCCCAGGTTCCCTCTTTGCTGCTGTGTCCCGGACACTAATGTTGATGAGGAACCCTGATGATTCCCTTACCGGGCAGAGTTATCAGGTGAGCTCGGTCCCGTGAGTACTCACACCATACTCTCCCTGGCGTCTGTACGCCTTGAGCCCAACAAGCCACTTAACTCTTTTTGTCTGAACGTCAACTTCTGACTGACTGTCTGACTGACTCCATGTCAAGATGTCCATCTCCTGTCAACTGCACTGACTAGCTCCTCTTCCTCCCAAGTTTCTGACTAGTGGATTGGATAAGTCCCGACCAATAGGTTGCCATCCATCAGATCCGTCTCTAGTCTGTTACCCAGTCTGGGAAAAAAGGCATGGATATGTGTGTTTGAATGGTATTTACCGGCACTGGTCTTCCAGGAACCCAGGGTTAGCACTGCACCTGTTACTGGATGCAATACCCTGTAACACCTGATGCCTCAGGGGCGCCACATATGCACCCCAGCATCTCCTGTGATGTTTATGTCCCCAGCCTCTCCAAACCAAGACAAACTTGGAAAACCAGTTGTGAGAAACAACATGGTCAATATCACCTAACATCACAGCCGCAGCAAAGAGAAGCAGATCCAGCCACCCCAATAGGGGTGAGTTAATTAATTGTTTGACCAAATTTAGCAGGGTAATTTTCTAGTTGAGAATTTTGTGACTCCGCCGAACATTGGTAGAAAATTCAAAATGGCCCCTGGCAGTAAAAAGGTTCCCCACCCCTGCACTACAGCTTCAAATATGTGAGACTACTTTCATTTTAAAAACTATCATCTTTGCTATCTCATACATAAATTTGACTTGCAACTATTGATTAGTTATGCAGGTTCTTGTCATGTCACTGCATTATTACTGTTTTGATCCTGGGAGTGGAAAAATCTGTTTCTTCATGTACAGTATGCTACAAATTACATCCTGGTCTCACATTCCCTAACATATCAGTGTGTTATTAGGTTGATTCCAAAGTGAAAGGTAACTGGTTTGAATCGAAGAGCAGCCACGAAGAAGATTTCCCAAGAAAAGAGAAACAGCATCATCCAGCTCATCGATAGCGATCTCTCGGCCAAGAAAATTGCCAAACTGCATCCTGTGAGTGCCATGACAGTTAGAAGACCATAAAATAAAGTCTGTACATCAATTCAAAAACCAAGAGGTGGAAGTCCAAGCAAAATATCGGAGTCAACAAGTCAGGTCATCACAAGACCTATCAATTCTGGTGTGACAAACACAGCAGTGGAGGTAGCTCCTATGCTTCATAATAGTGAGATCACAGATTTCCACGTGACGCACCCCAGGGCTTTGGGGTACTCAGTCCCGGCCCTGTATTCACTGGGACGTATCACTGGGTGACCGTTGCTCAGTTCCGTGACCCTGGGGGTCACTTGAAAAAGGATTTTGTGCAAGGGAAAAATAAAAATAAAGTGTTTTTCGTGACGCCACTTGCGGTATGGGGAAAGCCGCCGCTGCAAAATCTCTCACTGCTGGGGCAGGTGGTATTAGGCAGTTTAGATGTGATGGCTCTCCGCAAGTAGAGCTAGGCCCCAGGTGAGGATGATGGTGGTTGTAGTATATAGATGTAGAGGTGTAGGAAGAATTCAGACAACATATGGGCTGCGGTTTAACTTGTGCTTTACTCACTGGTTTGGAGTTGCTGCAACCTGGCTGGTGCAAGTCTCTACTAATCCGGTAATCCCTTAGTTCCAGTGCCGATGTAGAGAACTGGTGAGCTTTACTTCCATGCAACTGTCTGTAGTTGGTGGGTCCCCGTGGCCTGGAGCTTTTTTGGAGTCCCCTCCTGTGGTTTCCGTCTTGGCCTGTATGGCAGGCAGCTTGAACCTCACTTGGGTCGGACCTCTGTCCCCGTTCCCAGGTTCCCTCTCTGCTGCTGTGCCCCGGACACTAACATCGGTAAGGTCCTTGATGGTCCCCTCACCGGGCAGATTGTTATCAGGTGAGCCTGAAGCGTCTTCCTGAGTTAGGACTCTGTACCCCGTCGGTGCTCGGTCCAGTGAGTACTTGCACCGTACTCTCCCTGGCAACCATACTCCTTTTACTCAGTAAGTCACTTTACACTTTCTGTCAGCACATTAACTTCTGACTGACTGTCTGACTTTTCACTATCTGACAAGATGTCTGTTTTCCGTCCACTCCACTGACTAGCCCCTACCCCTCCCTGGTTTCTGACTAGTGGATTGGATGAGTCCCAACCAATAGGTGGCCATCCATCAGTTCCATCTCTAGCCTGTTACCCAGTCTGGGGAAAAGGGCGTCACTTGTGTGTATGTTGTGTTGTTTACCGGCACTGGTCTTCCAGGAATCCAGGGTTAGATGTAGTACCTTCAGGCACCTGACACTCAGGGGTGTCACACATGCAAGCATCATGGAACGCACCTTACACAAGTCTGGAATGGTGGGCAGAAAAATGTGATGAAGCCTCAACTTTAATATCGTTATAGGAAGCATCAGCTCTAGTTTGCAAAAAACTTATGCAAAATGGACAGTAAAAGATTGGAAACTGGTGATTTTGAGCTATGAGATATAAGTCAATAGACTAGGCTCTACTAGATGCAAATGGGTCTGAAAGAAACAAGGGTAAAATGGGAAAACAAATTGAGACATCAAAGGAACTGTCCAGTTTGGTGGAGGAATCCTGATTTTATGGAGTTGTTTCACAGTCAAAGGCGTTGGATACTTGGCCAGGATTGAGGGTGGCCTCAATGCTGAGCTATATGTGAGTATCCGTTAACATGAGTTAGTTCGTATACTCAAGTAGTATGGGTATGAAAAGGAAAACAGTGTTTCAGCAGGACAATTACTTGAAACATACATCAAGATTGGTAAAGAAATGTTTCAATGACCATGAAGTAGAGGAGCTGGATTGGCCCTCACAGTCCCCAGAACTCAACCCAATTGAACACTTGTGGGTAGAGGTGAAGAAAAAGCTGTATATACAGTACAGACCAAAAGTTTGGACACACCTTCTCATTCAAAGAGTTTTCTTTATTTTCAGGACTCTGAAAATTGTAGATTCACACTGAAGGCATCAAAACTGTGAATTAAAACATGTGGAATGAAATACTTAAAAAAGTGTGAAACAACTGAAAATATGTCTTATATTCTAGGTTCTTCAAAGTAGCCACCTTTTACTTTCATTACTACTTTGCACACTCTTGGCATTCTCTTAATGAGCTTCAAGAGGTAGTCACCGGAAATGGTTTTCCAACAGTCTTGAAGGAGTTCCCAGAGATGCTTAGCACTTGTTGGCCCTTTTGCCTTCACTCTGTGGTCCAGCTCCCCGCAAACCATCTCGATTGGGTTCAGGTCTGGTGATTGTGGAGACCAGGTCATCTGGCGTAGCACCCCATCACTCTCCTTCTTAGTCAAATAGCCCTTACACAGTCTGGAGGTGTATTTGTGGCCATTGTCCTGTTGAAAAATAAATTATGGTCCATCTAAACGCAAACCGGATGGAATAGCACGCCGCTGCATGATGCTGTAGTGGTCATGCTGGTTCTGTATGCCTTCAATTTTGAATAAATGCCCCACAGTTTCACCAGCCATGCACCCCCACACCATCACACCTCCTCCTCCATGCTTCACGGTGGGAACCAGCCATGTAGAGTCCATCCATTCACCTTTTCTACAAAGACATGGTGGTTGAATCCAAAGATCTCAAATTTGGACTCATCAGACCAAAGCACAGATTTCCACTGGTCTAATGTCCATTCCTTCTGTTATTTTGCCCAAACAAGTCTCTTCTGCTTGTTGCCTGTCCTTAGCAGTGGTTTCCTAGCAGCTATTTTACCATGAAGGCCTGCTGCACAAAGTCTCCTCTTAACAGTTGTTCTAGAGATGAGAAGGTGTGTCCAAACGTTTGGTCTGTACTGTATACCCATATGAGTCAACTGGTATGCACCAACCTTGGGAACGTATAGAAGAGTTATGGGATCAGATTTTGGTTGACGCATGCTTGAATCTGATCGAGACCGTGCACAGAAGGATTTCAGAGAGTGTTGAAAGCCAAAGGGGATTTACATAATGCTAACAAAATAAATTTAGATTTTTAGGAGCAAATGTCACACAGCATTTGGCTCATAACACGCTGAGTGTCATGACGGTATCTGGCGCTGTTCACACCACAGACTCTGACACTCCACACTGAGGATTGTCTGGAGCTTCTGAGTTGCCCAGGCAGGCTCGGGCGTCAACCAGCTGTGTGCTCATTAGTGGTTGGGCTGGCAGGGCTTAATCTTTGCTAGCCTGCTGGTTACTTCTAGGATCATATGTTATGAGAAACCTATCACAGCTTCTCTCTGCCTTTTTAAGATGGTGGAAACTGACTTCCTGTGCTAACTATGGTAATACCTGTTGTGAATGTCATCCGAGGGGGTGATGGTTTGGAGCTCCCTCTGGTGGTCAGGACTGGGGGTGAAACTGACTGTGACGCAACAGGTGTGGGAGTTAATTGGGAGTTTGAGAAGCACAATTGCAGATCAGCCTGGGCTATATAGAAAAACAGTGTCTCCTGGCTGGGGCCGGTGATAAATGTTTTTCCTCAGTTTCTGAATTGGCTTGGAGTTTGTCCTTCCATTTATCCTGTGCCTGTACCATTCCAGATAAGTTGCAAGTTCTTTGCTTACTTGCCCGATCCACACCTAAGGGTGTTTGTGTTTCTTTTCATTTTGCTTAAGGTCTGTTTTCTTGCAGGAGAGGAATTGTCTTTCTGTTTTGACGAGCATGGGGGTTCCCTCTCTGCAAGCCCCACTGCAAGAAAAGGGAGGTTCTCCCTGTTCTACTTGATTGTTTGCACTTTTGTATTTCTTGTGTTTTTTGGTATTTTGTTTCTCCCATTATTTACAAGAGTACCTTGATATAGTGGAGAAGAGACCATGTGGTCTCAAGGTTTTTGTATAGCAGGAGATTGGTATTTTTCCGCAGGGTTTTGCACTGACCGCAATCAGTTTTCTTTCCTTTCCTGTTATATCTAGGAAGTCGGGCCTCGCCTTTGCTGATCTATATTTCCTATCTGTGTATTGTGTTTTCTTACATCACCATTAGTTCTATATGTTGAGGGCTTGCTTTTCCTTTGGGGACTCTCTAAGGCAAGATAGGTTTCCTCATTTCTATCTCTGAGGTGTAGTAAGTTTCGTCGGCTGTGACAAGGCATCTAGGTGTGTTTAGGAACGCTGCATGGCTACTTCTAGTGTGGTCTGACAGATAGGGGATTGAGGTCAGCTCAGGTTCCAACTACTCTTGTGTTTTTTTGTGTTTTTCTGCTTATGGGATTTTTGTGATCGTCCACAGTTACTAGATCATAACAAATACCGGTCCATTTGCTGATGAAGTACCGAGTGATGTTTGGTGTGTTGTGGAAATTCTCTTGCCATTTGTTTATTTTCTCCCTGCTCTTTATTTCCTCCTTATCATATATTGTCTAGTACCCCTATGTGTGATTGCTGTGAGTTAGAGTTTTGGTTTCCCTGTTTGTCTATTTGTGTGGGTTTAACCACTCTTGTCCAGTCTTTACCCTGGGGTGGGGGAGAGGAGGTATTAGAGCAGGGCTAGGTTGGCGGTCCAGATCACTTCACCATTAGAAGTACCTCTATGATAAGGGACAGCTAGAGCCCCCTAGTCTAGGAGGCCTGATCCCCGGTTATTCCTTTAAACTTCATGACAGCAAAACAGTAATAATGCAGTGACATGACAAGAATCTGCATATCTAATCATATGGTAAAAAGTTCAAAACATTGTTATCCTTTTGCTCGTCAGCGTAGTAAATGCAAGCTATATAGTTACATAGTTACTTAGGTTGAAAAAAAGACCTAGGTCCATCTAGTTCAACCTTCCTCCACCAATTCTACATTTTGTCCCTAAGTCACTTATAACCAACAATGTTGTGTGTACTGAGGAAATCATCCAGCCCTTTTTTAAAAGCTGTTATAGTATCGGCCATTACTACCTCTTGTGGTAGGGCATTCCACTGTCTGACTGCTCTAACTGTAAAGAACCCTTTCCTATTTAGCTGCCAGAATCACTTTTCTGCCACTCGCAGTGTATGCCCCCTGGTCCTTAGTATTGTCCTTGAAGAAATAAGTCATGTGCCAGTCCTTTATATTGACAACACATGTATTTATAGTTGTAGACACAGAACACTTGAACCGCTCACCACAGTGGAAGTCAGCCTGATTAGTTCCTCCAGATACGTTTCCTCGGTCCCAGCAAGGTTCACGTCAGCCAGCCATATATAGACAAGAAGCAAGCAGGGGAAGGATCCAGCTCAGAATCCAAGGATTTGAATAAAAGGCATTTCTTTATTTCAACTTTGTGAAAAAGAATATATCCAAAAAGGTATAATGACCCCATCTGATAACACTGACAGATGGTAGATGATGAAAAAAACAAAAAAACTTTTTTCTAAGCTAAACCAAGCTAACTTTTTCAACCTCTCATTATATGGGAGGCCTTCCATTCCTTGAAGTAGTCTAGTTAGCCGCCTTTGGACTGACTCTAACTTCTGAATGTCCTTTTTAAAATGTGGAGCCCAAAACTGGATCCCATATTTCAGATGTGGCCTTACAAGTGATTTAAAGAGGGGTAACAATACGTTGGGATCACGGGATCTAATCTCTCTTTTTATAAACCCTAAAATCTTGTTTGTTTTAGCAGCTGCTGCCTGACATTGAGTGCTGCTGCTCAGCTTATTTGTAATGAGAATACCCAAGTCTTTCTCCTGTTCTGTAGTCTCGAGTTTACTTCCATTTAATGTATATGCAGCTATAGGATTACTCCATCCTAAGTCCATTACTTTACATTTATCAACATTAAATCTCATTTGCCAAGTATCTGCCCATTCTTACATCTTATCCAGATCTTTTTGTAATATCTTACTATCAAGGTCAGTTTTTAATATCCTACATAGTTTGGTGTCATCAGCAAAGACTGACACTTTACTATCAATCCCATCCACAAGGTCATTAATAAAGAGATTAAAAAGAATCGGTCCTAGCACAGATCCCTGTGGCACCGCACTGCTCACTATAGCCAATTTAGAGAATGTACCATTTATGACAACTCTTTGTTTCCTATCTTTTAGCCAATTCCTTACCCAGTTGCATATAGTTTCCCCTAGTCCCTGCTTCTGGAGCTTTAGTATAAGGCTATTATGTGGACAGTATCAAATGCCTTTGCAAAGTCAAAATAAATAACATCAGCTGCATTACCAATATCCAGGTTTGCACTTACCCCCTCATAGAACCCCAACAGGTTGGTTAGACATGACTTATCTTTCATGAATCCATGCTGTCTGTCAGTTATTATATTATTTTCTGCAATATATTTTTGCATGTCATCCCTTAAAATGCCCTAAAAAACCTTGCATACTACCGATATCAGGCTTACTGGACGGTAGTTGCCTGGATCTAACCCCATACCTTTCTTAAATATCGGTACCACATCAGCAATCCTCAAATCCTGAGGCACCAACCCTGTTACAAGCGAGTCTAAAAAGATGAGATACAGCAGTCTGTCAATTACAGAGCTCAATTCCCTCAATATTCGTGGATGAATGCCATCTGGCCCGGGGGATTTGTCAATGTATAATTTACTCAGACAGAGGCGTACTTCATCTTGTGTTAAATTAATTATATTGGGTGGTGAACTTTGATTTTTCACTTGTTAAATGATTCCTGGAACAGTCTGTTCCTTGGTGAACATGGATGAGAAGTGCCTGTTTAATATCTCAGTCTTTTATTTGTCCTCTACAACTAACTTGTTATTATATTTTAAGGGGCCTTATTGTATTTATGAAAGATTTTGGGATTTATTTTAATGTCATTGGCGATTTTTGTTTCAGTAGCTAATTTTGCTTGCTTGATTTCTTTTTTGCATTTTCTATTGATATCTTTATACTTCTGAAATGCTATTTCTGTATTCTCAGCCTTCAAGATTTTAAACACCCTTTGTTTTTGTTTTATTATACTTTGTACTGTCTTATTTATCCAAAGTGGTTTCTTTTTATTTCTGGACATTTTATTACCAGATGGTATAAGTTATTTTACAGGACTCTATCAGTATATCCTTAAACTTACCCCATTTATGTTCTGTATCCCCGGTTACCATAACATTGTCCCAATCTACACATTTAAGCTCTTCCCTTAATTTGTTGAAATCAGCTTTCCTAAAATTCCATGTTTTAGCATTTCCCCTTTGAAATGTTCTATTGAATATTATGTTGAAGCTTACCATATTATGATCACTATTGCTCCCGGACCTGTAGATCTGAAATTGTATCCGGTCTATTTGACAGGACAAGATTTAGCAAATTATCTCCCCTGGTCGGTTTATCTACTGAGAGAGGAAATTGTATTGAATTGTGGATAAGAACTTAGGGGGGCTTTACACGTTGCGACATCGCTTCCGAAATATCGTCAGGGTCACGTTGTTAGTGATGCACATCCGGTGCCGGTAGTGACATCGCAACGTGTATATCCTATGTGCGACGATAAACGATCGTAAAAGCGTTGAAAATCGGTGATCTGTATAGCGTCGTTCATTTTCATAATGTCGGGTCGACCGCAGGTACGATGTTGTTTGTCGTTCCTGCAGCTCCAGACATCGCTGTGTGTAAACCCGCAGGAGCGACAAACATCACCTTACCTGCGTCCCGACGGCAATGCGGAAGGGAGAAGGTGGGCGGGATGTTATGTCCTGCTCATCTCCGCCCCTCCGCTTCTATTGGCCAGCCGATTACTAACGTCGCAGTGACGTCGCTGTGACTCCTAACGCTCCTCCCCCTTGAAGGAGGGATTGTTCGGCAGTCACCGCGACGTCGCCGAGCAGGTAAGTGCGTGTGACGCTGCCGCAGCAATAATGTCCGATACGGCAGCAATCACCACATATCGCATGTACGATGGGGGCGGGTGCTATCGCACTCGACATCGCTAGCTGATGCTAGCGATGTTGCAACATGTAAAGTACCACTTACAGCTTTTAGCACAACCAGATGTTTGTATGTCCCACTGAATGTCTGGATAGTTGAAATCCCCCATAATAAGAACCCGATTATTATTATTATTATTATTAACTGCCTTTTCAATTTGTTGCAGCATTCACCCTCTACCTGTTCAGGTATGTTAGGAGGCTTATAGCAAACTCCAATTAGCATTTTTCCATTATTCCTCTCCCCATGTACATTTACTTTACCCATATTGACTCTACATTGTTGCAGTTCCCCCCAATGTCATCATTCAACAGAGGTTTTAGGTTAGATTTGATAAATATACACACCCCACCACCTCTTTTGTCTTTCCTGTCCTTCCTGAATGTAGTATAACCCTGTATGTTTGTCACCCAGTCATGGCTTTCATCCAGCCAGGTTTCCATAATGCCCACCACATCATAATCCATGGTCGACAAAATTCATTCATTTTGTTTGCAAGACTTCTTGCATTTGCCAGTAGACATTTAATAATATTAACACAATTATTACTCCTAGCCTCCCTACGTTCCTTGCATGTCCCATCCCACCCTAATCCTTCATTGACCCCTACCATTTCACTGTCTCTATCTGCTCTTTCTATCCCCTTATTTGCTCCACTACTCTCCCTCCCCCCAGATCCTAGTTTAAAAGCTCCTCCATCCGTCTGACCATTTTCTCCCCCAGCAGAGCTACACCCTCCCCATTGAGGTGCAGCCCGTCCCTACTGTAGACACTTTATCTTTTTTTTTGCTTTTTCACAGTATCACAGACAAACAGACACACAATTCTCTAATGAAATTAAACAATTACACAGTTATCACAACTATGAGATTGTGCTTAAACTATGCACTTATCTGCAAACCCGCACTTTGCTGCAGACCCTCGCACACACAGCAAAGCTATGATAACCTCCTACAACCTAACAGCTAACAGGAGAAAGGTGTAGGTTAGATAAAGGAGAAAGCATAGAGCAAATACAGCACTGGTCTATTCTAACAGGCAATAAATCCCTAGCAGTGGTTGGAACATAGGAATACAGCCAGCAGGGAAAGCTAATATCAGGAGAGTATAAATAGCCCCACCCCAGAATGTGATAGGACATAAAACATGAGCAAGTGAGAACACCTGATAACCATAAACCAAAAAGATGGAAGCAAAGGTAAAATTCCATCAGTATTTGGACAGGGACTGACCAGGCTGTTACTCAACAGGAAAGGAAAATGACCATACAGCACAAAGTCACCAGATCAAGTCACGAATCTGAGGCATGACACCTGGTAATGATTCTCCAGCATAATTTTGGCAATACCAAACTTAGAAAGTTTTTTTTTCTATATTTTAGTGGTTAAAAAATATTTGGAAACTCGTCCATTTTTTTTTTTTCACCATATTCTGAAAGCTAGAACATTTATATTTTTCTGTCCATTAATCTGTATGAGGACTTATTTTTTGTCTGCCAAAGTTCTCTAGCCAACCTGTGTCTGTTCATTAGTCATCCTGTGTCTGCCTCAGCCTGCATTCTCTTCTTAGCTTGTTACCGGTCTGCCAACGGTCATTTGTAATTCTGTTACATGACTCCACCTATTATGGCTCCCTGAAAATAAATCCATGTATACTTATGTTAAAGAGAATATGGAAAGGAGTTTAATCCGAAAGGTAAAAGTCTTCAGTCGATACAGGCTTCTTCGTAAAGAAGAAAGAAAGGTCTATGACACCGTATAATAAGACTATCAGGGTTTGAATAAAATCATGCTGAAAGACCATTATGCATTGCCCCTCATCTTTGAATTATTTGATAGGATTAAAATTGCTACAACCTTCATCAAATTAGATCTGCACGGAGCTTATAACCTAGTCCTAAAAATTATGCTGAATGGAAGACCACGTTCAACATCCGTGATGGTCATTATGAATATATCATTATTTCAGATTGTGCAATGCGCCGGGTGTGTTCCAGCAGTTTGTTAAAGGAATCTTTTGTACTGTCCTGTACTACTATTTCTTAGGTTAATCTAGATGACATTCGGAAATCTTCTCCAGCTATGTGGACTTGCATCATCTTAATGTCTGCTCCATTTAGAAGAAACATTGCCAAAACCATCTGTACACAAAGCTTGAAAAATGTCTTTTTGAGTGTCTCAAACTGCTGATTCTCCGTTACACTATCTCTTCTGGAGGTCTTCTGAAGTTTCAGCTATTGGTCACAATCTGTGGGGGTTTAAAGCTCTCCAGAGATTCCTAGGCCTTGCAAACTACTTTTGCCAGTTTACTAAAGACTACTCTAAGCTGTTTTTACGAACCTTACAGAGAACACTGTTAATTCTTGGAAATTGTCGAATTCTGTAGTTCCAGCCTTCAAGTAATTTAAGTCTTGTTTCCCAACAGCTCAATTACTACACCACACTGATGTTGATAAGCCATGTTTCCTAAAAGATGTCTCCGCTATTGTTGTTGGAGCAGTTCTATCACAAAATTCCTCAGATTCTGCTTATAGTTTATTCTCTAAGAAATTGTCTACAGCAGAACAGATATACTCCATTGGTGATTTTGAACACTTAGCAATACAATTAGTCCTCAAGGAATGGCATCAGCTACTCAAAGGAAAAAAGTTTCCAGTGACCATTTATCCTGACTATAAAAGCCTGGAATAACTTGAGGCTGCCATTAGGCTATATCTCCATTAAGCACGATGATCACTTTTTTCCCATGATTCTACTTCATTCTTTCAAGCGTCCTACTAAAAAAAATTCTTTTGAATGATGCCTTAGAGAATTCTATGCATTTCAATGGAACTCGAAGAGATAGTAAAATATTATGACAGAAGCCAGATGTCATGTATTGTAAAATCGATTTTATGAAATCCCATTTACACATGATTATAAACTGCTTGATAATGAACCACACTGGTTTCAAATGTGTCTCTCGTTGAATGTTATTTAATATCATGTGAACTTGGCTGAATGTGTTATAAATATCTTCAATAAAAGAACTGGAATTTTATATGAATGTGCTGGACCTTAATGTGTCTTGTACCGAGGCGTAGCTAGGGATTCAGCTCAGGGAGGGCGAAACATCTGAGTAGGCCCCTAACCAGGTAACCATGATAACTATGGTGGCACAGACTAATCATGGGTATAGGGCAGTCATGGCGAACCTTTTACAGGCCGAGTGCCCAAACTGTAGCCCTAAACCCAATTTTTTTTCCGAAGTGCCAACCAATCCTATTATATAAATAATTGATTGTAATCTTACCTTTGCCGTCTTCTCTTCAGCAGGGGGCATCACGCTCATGCTTACCACACTTTGAAGCTGAGCCCCTGCCCTTTCCAGACACAGCAGTTGGATTGATCTTTCTGGAAAAAAATTGCAGCATATTAGACAGAGATTTTAGCCTGGAATGCAATCAGATTTCACCCTGTAATCCACATCTACATTTCAAAGTCTGAACATCTCGAAACCCCATAAAGACGTACGAGTGGCTCCCCTTCCCTTTCATTGTGTAGTTCTGTCCCCCTTCCTCGGCCACTTCCTGGTAAACATGTCCCCCATCCGGATATATATTTCCTACATTCTGGCATATTTGTCCCCATCATGGCCCCATCCTGGTAAATGTCCTCCATCCTGGTAAATGTTACCCATTCTGGCATGTTCCCCCATGCTGGTAAATGTACCCCATCCTGACATATTGCCCATCCTTGTAAATGTTCCCCCATCCCGGCATGTACCCCATTCCTGGTAAATGTTCCCAATCCTGGTTAATTTACCCCATCCAGGTAAATGTACCCCTTCCTGGTAAATGTACCCTATCGTGGCATGTTTCCTCCATCCTGGCATGCATGTTTTCCCCATCCTGCCATGCATGTTTCCTCCATCCTGCCATGCATGTTTCCTCCATCCCTGCATGCATGTTTCCTCCATCCTGGCATGCATGTTTCCTCCATCCTGGCATGCATGTTTCCTCCATCCTGGCATGCATGTTTCCTCCATCCTGGCATGCATGTTTCCCTCCATCCTGGCATGCATGTTTCCTCCATCCTGGCATGCATGTTTCCTCCATCCTGGCATGCATGTTTTCCCCATCCTGGCATGCATGTTTCCTCCATCCTGGCATGCATGTTTCCTCCATCCTGGCATGCATGTTTCCTCCATCCTGGCATGCATGTTTCCTCCATCCTGGCATGCATGTTTTCCCCATCCTGGCATGTATGTTTCCTCCATCCTGGCATGCATGTTTCCTCCATCCTGGCATGCATGTTTCCTCCATCCTGCCATGCATGTTTCCTCCATCCTGGCATGCATGTTTCCTCCATCCTGGCATGCATGTTTTCCTCCATCCTGGCATGCATGTTTCCTCCATCCTGGCATGCATGTTTTCCCCATCCTGGCATGTATGTTTTCACCATCCTGGCATGCATGTTTCCTCCATCCTGGCATGTATGTTTCCTCCATCCTGGCATGTATGTTTTCCCCATCCTGGCATGTATGTTTTCACCATCCTGGCATGCATGTTTTCCTCCATCCTGGCATGCATGTTTCCTCCATCCTGCCATGCATGTTTCCTCCATCCTGGCATGCATGTTTCCTCCATCCTGGCATGCATGTTTCCTCCATCCTGGCATGCATGTTTCCTCCATCCTGGCATGCATGTTTCCTCCATCCTGGCATGCATGCTTCCCCCCCATCCTGGCATGCATGTTTCCCCCCCATCCTGGCATGCATGTCATCCCCCCCCATGCTGGCATGCATGTTCCCCCCCCCATGCTAGCATGTGTGTTCTCCCACCCCATGCTGGCATGTGCGTTCCCCCACCCCCACCCCACGCTAGCATGTGCATTCCCCCACCCCACGCTGCCATGTGCATTCCCCCACCCCCAGCCTGGCATGTGCGTTCCCCCACCCCCACGCTGCCATGTGTGTTCCCCCTCTCCCACCCCACGCTGCCATGTGCATTCCCCCTCTCCCACCCCACGCTGCCATGTGCGTTCCCCCACCCCACGCTGCCATGTGCGTTCCCCCTTTCCCACCCCACGCTGCCATGTGCGTTCCCCCTCTCCCACCCCACGCTGCCATGTGTGTTCCCCCACCCCACGCTGCCATGTGCGTTCCCCCTCTCCCACCCCACGCTGCCATGTGCGTTCCCCCTCTCCCACCCCACGCTGCCATGTGCGTTCCCCCTCTCCCACCCCACGCTGCCATGTGCGTTCCCCCTCTCCAACCCCATGCTGGCGCTGCCGCACACGAGTTATAAAAAAAAAAAGAAAAAAAAAAGCAACACACAACTTACCTGCACACGCTCCCCCGCTGCGCGCTGCTGGGTCCTCAATTCCCACGCGGCCAGCAGACGGCGCCGGCGCTGCTCTCTGACGCTCCTCCGTCTCCTAGGCAACCCACTGCAGCCTGGGGGTGAGGAGTGTCAGAGTGAGGAGAAATGTCTCATCCGCTCCAACACAGATTTGATCTGCCGGCGCGACTGCACTAGCAGATCAAACCTGCAGCATCGGGCGACAGCACGCGTGCCACCAGAATGGGCTCAGCGTGCCCCTGGTGGCACGCGTGCCATAGGTTCGCCATCACTGGTATAGGGGAATCTCAGCAGATGACACTGATATTACTACTATATGGTGACTATATAGTGGTAGATATCAGTCCTGCAGCACATACAAGTGATTACAGTGCAGATATAGATGGTGACTTACAGCTGACATACTTTGGAAGTGGAATTGTCCGCCTTTTCCATCTGGCCCAGACCGACATGACAAATTCCTCCTGCCACAACTCGTCTACAGAGATTACAATAAAGAAACATTTGACTTCTCACTGTATTGCTGGTCCTATATGAGTCTTCCTCATCCTTCTCTGTTGCATTGCAGATACAGTTAGGTCCAGAAATATTTGGACAGTGACACAATTTTCGCGAGTTGGGCTCTGCATGCCACCACATTGGATTTGAAATGAAACCTCTACAACAGAATTCAAGTGCAGATTGTAACGTTTAATTTGAAGGTTTGAACAAAAATAGCTGATAGAAATTGTAGGAATTGTACACATTTCTTTACAAACACTCCACATTTAAGGAGGTCAAAAGTAATTGGACAAATAAACCAAACCCAAACAAAATATTTTTATTTTCAATATTTTGTTGCGAATCCTTTGGAGGCAATCACTGCCTTAAGTCTGGAACCCATGGACATCACCAAACGCTGGGTTTCCTCCTTCTTAATGCTTTGCCAGGCCTTTACAGCCGCAGCCTTCAGGTCTTGCTTGTTTGTGGGTCATTCCGTCTTAAGTCTGGATTTGAGCAAGTGAAATGCATGCTCAATTGGGTTAAGATCTGGTGATTGACTTGGCCATTGCAGAATGTTCCACTTTTTTGCACTCATGAACTCCTGGGTAGCTTGGGGTCATTGTCCATCGGTACTATGAAGCGCCGTCCGATCAACTTTGCGGCATTTGGCTGAATCTGGGCTGAAAGTATATCCCTGTACACTTCAGAATTCATCCGGCTACTCTTGTCTGCTGTTATGTCATCAATAAACACAAGTGACCCAGTGCCATTGAAAGCCATGCATGCCCATGCCATCACGTTGCCTCCACCATGTTTTACAGAGGATGTGGTGTGCCTTGGATCATGTGCCGTTCCCTTTCTTCTCCAAACTTTTTTCTTCCCATCATTCTGGTACAGGTTGATCTTTGTCTCATCTGTCCATAGAATACTTTTCCAGAACTGAACTGGCTTCATGAGGTGTTTTTCAGCAAATTTAACTCTGGCCTGTCTATTTTTGGAATTGATGAATGGTTTGCATCTAGATGTGAACCCTTTGTATTTACTTTCATGGAGTCTTCTCTTTACTGTTGACTTAGAGACAGATACACCTACTTCACTGAGAGTGTTCTGGACTTCAGTTGATGTTGTGAACGGGTTCTTCTTCACCAAAGAAAGTATGCGGCGATCATCCACCACTGTTGTCATCCGTGGACGCCCAGGCCTTTTTGAGTTCCCAAGCTCACCAGTCAATTCCTTTTTTCTCAGAATGTACCCGACTGTTGATTTTGCTACTCCAAGCATGTCTGCTATCTCTCTGATGGATTTTTTCTTTTTTTTCAGCCTCAGGATGTTCTGCTTCACCTCAATTGAGAGTTCCTTAGACCGCATGTTGTCTGGTCACAGCAACAGCTTCCAAATGCAAAACCACACACCTGTAATCAACCCCAGACCTTTTAACTACTTCATTGATTACAGGTTAACGAGGGAGACGCCTTCAGAGTTAATTGCAGCCCTTAGAGTCCCTTGTCCAATTACTTTTGGTCCCTTGAAAAAGAGGAGGCTATGCATTACAGAGCTATGATTCCTAAACCCTTTCTCCGATTTGGATGTGAAAACTCTCATATTGCAGCTGGGAGTGTGCACTTTCAGCCCATATTATATATATAATTGTATTTCTGAACATGTTTTTATAAACAGCTAAAATAACAAAACTTGTGTCACTGTCCAAATATTTCTGGCCCTGACTGTATCAATATCTGATTCTGTGTTGAGAAAACAACCATACACTCCCAGTAATCTACTGATTTGCCAACTAAACCTTGTCAAGTTGATCATGATGTACCACCTAGAGGAGTCAGCTGCTCTTTGAGAAATTATGGCGTGCCCTCAGCGTTGCTGAAAGCTGTTATTATATTTCACATTTTTTATGGTGACCGCTCTCATGTACAGAACGTTAGTTGCAATCTAAGCTTATATTTGAGCTCCGAAGTACAGCGATCCGTAGACATCCTCGAGCTGCAACTATATACAGGGACAGTATATGAGTTTCCCAGCCCATCCAGGAATGTTTTGAGTATCAGCTACGCACCACTGCAGCCAGGACTAGACTTAAAGCTTCCATGCCTGGGAACGACGCCTGTTTCCACTGTGTTTCCAACATGCTGCCAAATGATTTTACAGCTTGAAAGCATGGGGAACAAAAGCCACACAGTGGATGAGTTTCTACTGTGCATCATGCTGCAAATCTCATGATGGATGGCTCCCTGTGAACTGCAACTCTCCATGAGTAACAATTCCCTGAACATCCTAGCTGCCTTACTTTTGGTCAAAATAACTCACACACTTTGCATAGTACATGTTCTGAATTTAATTATGCACAACTTCTAAAAAAATATATATCCACATGAGGAAGGTGGTGGCTATTGCCAAGAAAGTGTCTACTCGGTTCAACTGTTCTTACATGGCAAAGTATGCCTCCTGACATTGCAAAATTTAAATGGGCGCCGCTTAATTTGCTATGTCTCAAACTGCTGGAATTCAACTCTATATGTTAGTGCGCCTGTATGAGCAGTATAAAATGGTGATGGACTATATCATGCAGCAGCCAAACTGGAGCATGAGTTACCGTAATTTGAGATCCGCCAGTGGCAGCTGATGAGAAACACTTCCCACCTACTGAACTCCTTCAAGAGGCTAATACATTTTTCAGCAAGTATAACACCCTTACTGGCATGCTCGCACTGTCCTACTCCTCTCCCCCTGCGGGGAAGCCGCCACTCTCACCTTCCTGGACACTCAGCAGTGACTGACTGTTCCCATTCCTTGCCGCTGCCTCCAGGGGCATGCACATGCCGCACAGGCCTCCTGGGAATGCACTTAGGCCCGCAACACACATCCGTGCCTCCGGTACGTGTTTGGTACGTTTTTGCACGTACCGGAGACACGGAGACCCATGTTATTCTATGGGTGATGGAACACACGCGTAATATCACACGGAACGTGTGTCAGTGTGATAAGTACATGTTTACGTTTTCCCGCACGGACGACATGTCCGTTTTTGGAGGCCAGCACGCAGGCACGGACCCGCTAAAGTCTAGGGTCCGTGCCTGCACGGACCGCACACGGAGCATGTCCGTGTTCAGCACGTATCGTCCGTGTGCGTTTTTCACCCAAAAATTAGAAACACTTGTTGCTAATATATCAGGTCAATTGAAGGCCATTAATTCTGGCGGCAAACAGTCATATCCTGTCTCATTTGCATGCCAGACAGCAGCTGGGCACCTGTCCTCTCACTGCAGGGGAACAATTAGCAGCTTCAACACCACAGGTACTCATAATGGCGCCAAGGATCGATATAGAGAGGCTGATTGGAGAAGTAGAGAGGCATCCAGAGCTATGGGACACACGTGTCGATGGATACCACGACAGGTTGATGGTGGAGAGAGCCTGGATGTCTGTGGCTGAACAAGTCTACGCCAGAAATGGATGGTCCATAAGCACCCCTCGAAGGAAAGCTAAATATGGTGAGTACAGATATTTACATGGCTTCTGTCATTATCTACATGTCCTCATTCTGTTGTCCGATTTTATACATATGTGCATAGTATTTTTGGCTGTCATTAATGGGCCTGACTGTGAGTTACACTTGTGACACACATACAGAAAAATGTGTATCTAGATGGTTTTGGTTGATTTTTGGCTTATGGCAGAATGCCCAAATGGAAATGTGGCCTGTAAAGAATTTCATGCATGTGCCAAATACATAGAATGTTAGTAAAGCTACAGGATTATTTTTTTTTTGTTTTACATAGATAATATATTGTTGTTGGGCAACATCCCTATACTCCTTGCTTCACTTGCATAGGACTGATTGGTATTTGTGTTATGTTATGACGTCTTTTTTTTTGCAAGTTGTTTATTGAAATCTTTTTTTGTATTTTGCTTCCTTTATGTACATATATGTGTCACATATGGCTATGTCAGTTTTTTTTAAGGCCATGGCTTTTTTGCAAGGTGTAGTCATGCCTTCACAGCTGATTTAGAGTTTAAAAATAAATGTATTTTTGTGAAATATGACATTGGTATTGGGCTGGTAAATTGTTTGTTAAGGCTAGCTTATGTGTCTATAATGTCACTATGTGCTACACATTGGTGTTGGTTTACTTAGCATCTGTATTTGGCCACAACATATTGTTTAAAGTGACATTGCAAGAACTTAGTGGCATATTCATGTAATGTTTATGTTACCAACACATATTCTGTTGTTGATTTCTTACAGTGGACATGGTCAAACGCCGTTGGCGGTCTGCACGCGACCAATTTCGCAGAGAATTTAATCCAGTGGCTACCACAGCTGCAGCTAGCAAGAAAAAAAAATATGTCCATTATGACAGGCTCAGCTACCTTATGCCAGTGATGGAGGTGACAAAGTAAGTTGATAGTTTGTGATCACATGGTTTTGTTTTCTAAAATGTATACCCACATTAATATTGTCATTTTATCACATAGTACCGAAGATAATCTAGAAGACAGTGAGGAGGCCCAGGCCACAGTGGTAACTGCAACATCAGCATCCGAGATGGAGCCAACCTCCTATCAACACCCCACAACCCAGAACTCCATCCAGCCAGAAGCAGAAGAAGTGTCATCTAATTTGGGTTTGGGAACAAGTCAATCCACTATTCCAATCACAGGCCAGTCTACAGGGCAACAAAGTGGCCCATCACCAGTTCTTGAAGAGAGTAGTCCACAACAACATGTAGGCACACTGCCAAGACCAGCAACAAATACCCTGCGCACAATAGCTCACTCTATCCGTGGACGCAGTCATAGGCGTTATGAGGATTTACGCACCCTGCCAGATATCATTGATACCAGAATAATACACATGATGAATTCACTGATGCCAGAGAGTGATGGAGAGAGATTTTGTCGCTCCCTCTCTCCCTCTCTTGCATTGGTTGCACAAGATAGGCAGGACAGGTTAAGGGCGTCCATAATCACACTGATTTCTCCTACCCAACGTCAGCCAGAGCCCACATATGTTTTTGAAGTGATAGAGCAATGGAGAGCAAATCCACGTGGCCCACACACAAACACCACACAGATAACTGTTGAAACCCAAACTGATGTTCAGACATCTAATTTTCAACTAAATACTGTAGTTCAACAAGCACATATACAGTGGCCCTCTACATCATTGGTTAGTGAATCACAAAATGGACCTACAAATATCCCACACCAAACAGGGCCATTATGTACACAACAGCCATCACAACAACCATCTTTTTACCGACAAGGCCCCCAACAGACACCTATGCAACCCTCTATTAGCTATCCAAGTAATGTAAGTAATGTTCATAAACTACCACAAATGGTACATCAACCATCATCCTACCATATACAACCTAATCCACAGCAACAATACTTTCAAAGTCAGCCTTTCCCTACCAACTTCACATACCAACATACTGAGCCTCTACCCTCACAACAATATGTAACACCTACTCTTGGTCTTCCATCTGGTCAAATAACTACAGCAATGTTTGTTCCTAGCACAACAAATGTCACAAATGTAAACACTGTTCAGCCAATTACTACCACATCTAGTGTTGTGCAACCAACATATTCAGTAGGTGACAATGCCATGGAGACTACTCAAGAAAACATCACTAGCCTAGATGATTTAGTGGACACATAATTTGATATAGTTAGTGTATGACTAACATTTTGTAATGTATGTATGGTTAGGGCTGTTCTCCATACATTCCAAAATGTTATCTATTACTTAGCCCATATGTGTTGGTATGTTAATTCTTTAATGGGTTTAACAGCTAAAGACCATTTCTCTATCACTTCCAAAAACTGAACCTGCATGTTGTAATGTTGCCTTGCTGCGGACCTGAGTTTTCGACCATCCATTTATAACAACTGTCTTGTGGGAAAATAAAAAAATTGTTTAAAAGAACAGAGAGTCCTCAGTGGTTGATACCTTTTAATGGCTAACTGAAAAGATGGTAATAATTGCAAGCTTATATTTCAGAAGTGTCTTTAGTTCCATAAAGAATTATTACCATCTTTTCAGTTAGCCATTAAAAGGTATCAACCACTGAGGACTCTCTGTTCTTTTAAACAATTTTTTTATCTCTACTGGCTAACACGGTACAAAGATATATTTTACTTGTGGGAAAATATGCACGCACATACCCTACTACATTCACATTCAAACACCTTTATCTATATTTTAAAATCCTGCCAATATGCAGTATCTGCATATGGTCTGGTCCCATACTTGTATTCTAATATTGGCAAACAAACTATGTTGGCATGACATTATTGCATAATACTGTATGGTAGTTTGTCTGGGACAATGTCCCAGCACAAATTTTGTATAAAATTAAAAAGAATACAAGGTGTCTTGCAAAAGATGACAGACATACATAGGTTAATAAAAACAACAGTACAGTTTGATTGTGTTCAAAATTTGTACAAACCATTTATTTCATTAGCATTACTAATAAGGCACAAAACCCAAACCATTATGTGGTAACAATGTGGATAACAATAAGGTAAAGTAATAATCAAAAATTGAAATATATAGACCTATGTATGGGCATTTTCTCTTTTGTGACACATATGTGTTTGTGATTATGTAACAGTGATATAACTAAAGGACAATGTCCTAATTAGACAGTATTAGCAAGATTAAACTAAAATAATCTTTAAACTGATTTCTAACTTGAAGACCAGAAGAGACCAAATTGGTCCTTCCACTGCCATTACCTACTAATGGGGCATTTAGAGGTGGCACATAATCAATTTCATCGTCATTGCTTTCATGTAATCTACAGTAATTATGTAAAACTACTGTAGCTTTAATGACAGCCTTGACGGTGGTTGGTTGGAGCTGGATGGTGGTTTGATAAATGCGCCATTTTGATGCTAAAATGCCAAAGGCTCGTTCCACATAGCAACGTGCTTTGGCCAAGGTGTTATTAAATTGGGCTTTTGATCTGTCCAGTCCACGTCTAGGATTAAATGCCTCAACAAGGCAAACCCCTGATCTGCAATACTGACAAATGCTGCATTAGGGCCATTAGTACCAGGTAAAGGTCTAGGTGCAGGCAAATTTAGATTGTCAGATATTAATCGTCTTGCTAAACATGAGTTTCTGAATATTCTTGCATCAGAGGCACTGCCATAGGCACCAATATCCGCAAAAAGGAAACAGTAGTTAGTGTCTACCAAAGCCAAAATAACTACAGAAAAAAACGTATGGAAATTAAAAAATCTTGAGCCAGAGTTAGGTGGTTTCTTCACTCTACTTTGCTTTCCGTCTATGGCGCCAATACAGTTCGGAAATGATGTCACCTGAAAAAACTCTTCTGAAATGCGCAACCAATCCTGTGATGTAGGCTGTTGCATGACTTGATGTTTAAGGGTTTCCCATAGCACAGTGCAGGTATACAGTATTATGCCAATTGTCGATCTTCCCAATAAAAATTCAAAATGTAGACTGCTGAAGGATTGGCCAGTTGCAAGGTAACTAAAAATAAGAAGGACATGACATTACTTGGTATATTTTTGATAGTGGTATATGGTTTAGTTACTAATGTTTAATTGTATAATGGCTGGATGCATACATTGTGTCAAATTTATTATGGTTTTTTTACATCTGAAAGAATAGTCGTCTATTTCCATATTGGAAATTTAATTATAATTTTGTTTAATAAACATGATATTTTGAGTTTTGATTCTGGTATAATTTTTCTATTGCATGTTTGAATGGGAAAATTAGGCACTGTGACCATGTTATTTGACTCTAAAGTGCTGTTATGGGATATTTAAAGGTTGTAACTATCATACATTAAGGTATGTGTTTACATCTGGGTTTTAACAGCATGTGTTAACATAGAAACACATTTCAAACCATCAAACTAACATCTGTGTGTACATTTTGACACCTACCGTAAAGTAACCAACAAGCGTTCCTCTGGGGAGATGCTGAGCCGCATACATGTGTCTTGATGCTTCAATTGGTGATACACTAGGCCAAGGATGTTGTCAAATGATGGGATGGTAATATGGCAGTAGGCTTGGAATTTAGGTGGAGATTTGCGCATTTCTCCATAAAGAATATTAAAATGGCCATGCGTCTTCCTTAGTTTGACAAGGGGGTGGATCCACATCCTCTTTTCAACAGGTGGTTCTTCTTCAATAATATGTCTCCTAACCCCAAATCGACTAGAAATCAACCACAGCAAATACATGGTTGCTTCATTGGAGAGAGACATTTTGCAGTCAGTCTAATGAGTGGAAGATGCGAAAAGCAATGTTTTGAAGAGGTTTTAAACCTTTTCCAACGATGTGGGACCTAAATTGACCAATTTAGCACACCAGGATCTCATGATGAAGGCTTAACAACCTTATTTGTTTAAGAATGCGGATCTGTAAAAACGGACGGCACACAGATGGCATACGTACGTATTTTATGCCAATACGGACCCTTCACACATACACACGGAGAGCATACGCCATCACACGGATGCCATACGTACCAGAGAAACACCCATAAAAAAACGGAACACGGACCCGAAAAACGGACCGTGTCACACGTACGTTTTTTATGCGGAAGTGTGTTTTAGGCCTTAGGGCGTGTGCACCTCGTCTTAAACGGTCAGTATGCCCTAACCCAGAAGTGCCTCTCAGCCTATGGCATCAGGTACTTAAGGCACCTTCCCCTTAAGGGATGTGCTTGGGCAATGTGGTCTATATGTTTCTGGATGACAGGTCCCTATTGCTGCAGTTACTTTGCTGTGTGCTGTATTGCTGATATTTATCTGTGTTCAAGTGCATTATGTATCCACTGCTGCTGCACCCATCTATGTGTCCCAGCTGCACCTACAATTCCGGCCGCTGCATCCCTCTATTCTGGCTGTACCTACGACACCAGCCACTGTTGCTGTATCCATCCATCCCGGGTGCACCTATGATACCAAGCACTGCTGTTGTATCCATCTGTCTTGGCTGCATGTACGATACCGACTGCTGCTGCATCTTCTATCAGAGAATGTCTGTGCCCATTCCTCTGGCACCAGCTGCTGAGGTATTGAGGTCCCCTAGCGCTGTCCTTTGCGGCGACCTACCAGTATTAGCATATCTCCAGCATCTGTGGATTTAGAGAAGACTCAATAGCTGTACAAGTACGCTCCTCCAGGTCAGAGATTGGTGCCTTGGTCCAGTGGGTCCACTATCCTTTGGCTTGACTTGTCGAGTGCTACAGTAATAACAACAGTGACATCAATAGTGTCATTACAAAACCTATACAGCTGCACACTAAAATGCTAACAACGAAGAAAAGAACTCTTTTATTGCATTACTGATATAGGAATATTTGAAGAAAAGAGTTATTTAGCTTATGTATTGGCCAATGCATGTGAGCCAAGTCACCACGGCAAGGTAATCACTTTATACCGGGAACCTAAAGGTACCGTCACACTAAACAACGCTCCAGCGATCCCACCAGCAACCTGACCTGGCAGGGATCGCTGGAGAGTCGCTACACGAGTTGCTGGTGAGCTGTCAAACAGGCAGATCTCACCAGCAACCAGTGACCAGCCCACAGCCAGCAGCGACGCATGGAAGCGATGCTGCACTTGGTAACTAAGGTAAATATCGGGTAACCAACCCGATATTTACCTTGGTTACCAGAGCACACCGCTTAGCGCTGGCTCCCTGCACTCCTAGCCAGAGTACACATCGGGTTAATTACCCGATGTGTAGTCTGGCTATGTGTGCAGGGAGCAGGGAGCTGGCACTGGCAGCGTGAGAGCGGCGGACGCTGGTAACGAAGGTAAATATCGGGTAACCAAGGAAAGGGCTTCTTGGTTACCCGATATTTACATTGGTTACCAGTGTCCGCAGAAGCCAGCTCCCTGCTCACTGCACATTCAGTTGTTGCTCTCTCGCTGTCACACACAGCGATGTGTGCTTCACAGCGGTAGAGTGAAGCGACCGATGGTAGGGCCGCGGGTGTGTGTGTATGCTCTATTCCAACAAAATCCCCATACTCAGATTTTACCGGTAGTAACATTTCTTTACTAGGAAACATGTTTATAATACAATCAACTGAGCTATCTGCACACATGGGTATAGGAAGCCCCTGGACTTTCACTCCTTCCGGGTATGCAGCAAGAAAAAAAACAACAACAAAAAAATGGCGGCAACTTTCCCTAACTTTCCCTACAAACACGTACCAGTCTATCCCGAAAGAAGATGTCGCTCCCACGTCGCAGGCCTGGGGTCTCGCGGTGATGGGTCCCGGTGCAGCGCTGGAGAGATGAAGCTCCTCGGTCTTTTCTTTTCTTTTATCTTCCCCAGCTGGTGACGGATTATAAGTAGTCTTTTGGTCCCGGAACACGCCGGGCAGAAGAAGGCAGGTCACAGTCCCTGCAATTACACTCAGATGGCGGTGCTCGGTAGTCCGGTTAACTCCCTGAGGAAAACAAAGTTCTGCAGACTGGGAGTGACAGAAACTGCTTTCACCGGGTGATTTCTTCCTGACTTTTGCGGCAAAACGAGCCCTCTCTTCAGGGAGACCACACGCAGGACTCTCCTCACTGAGCTCCGGAGCTGAACACCACCTTCCCGCGTCTTCTCTTCTGGTTTTTCACACACCAGCTCCTGTGGGGAATTTCCCAGCTCTGTGTTTGTCGTTGTACAGTACGACGCTGCCCCCTTGTGGGCAATTGCTGGAACAGTATTCAAAGCCATTTCTACAGAAGGGATACAGTCGGACTTGTTGACCCCATTACATACCCCCCCACTTAAAGGTTGGCAGTCCCTGTCAACTACCGTCGGTTCCCAGGCAGCGATGACTGCAGACGTTACAGGGGTTGGTTGAGAAGTGGGCCATACGTACTGGTCCCTGTAAGACCGCCCGGGCGGGATCCCAGCAGTGGTGCGGTCAGTGCGCCTCAAGGGTCGGTTGTTCCCCTCCCTGTCACTGTCTCTACGCCCCACTCCAGTCAGCACCCCGGGGAAAGAACTGGGTTGTGTAGGGGGGTCACTGATCTCAGAGTCAAGGTGATCACTGTGCCGGGAAACGTCCGTGTCGTCAGTCGTGTTGGTAGTGTCATCCCCTCCGGGTACTGTGGTAGGGGAGTCAGGCTGGGATCGGCAGGGCCGCAACATATTTCGGTGCACAGTGCGGATGCTGTGATTGTCTTCACCCCGCACTCGGTATACATGCCCGTTGGGGTAGGGGCGTTCGATTACCCGGTAAACCTCAGTCTCCCACTTGGCTCGAAGTTTCCCTTGGGGCTTCTTGATACGGAGCAGGACTGGCTGTCCCAACTTCAAGGGTTGCTCTTGCACGGGGAGTGGATCAGCATGTATCTGGCCCCGGATTTGTTTGCTCACCAGTCGGTGTACCGTCTCCATCTTCTGTCGGTGAGCATTTAGCCAGGAGGGGTAGTTATGGCAGACGTCAACTCCAGGGCGAAATAGGTTCAGGTCATGGACCCCTTTTCCGGGGCGACCAAAGAGAAGGGTGTGTGGGGTGTAGCCAGTCACAGAGTGGACCTGGTTGTTATAGGCCCATACTAAATCAGGAAGGAATTGAGGCCATTGGTCTTTCTTATCATCGGCCAAGGTGCGGATCAGCTGGAGTAGGGTCCGGTTGAAGCGTTCACATGCACCGTTCCCTTGTGCGTGATAAGGAGTGGTCCTCGACTTCTGGATCCCATACATCTGGTGCAGCTCTTCGATGACTCGGCCCTCGAAACAAGCCCCCTGGTCGGAGTGCAACCTCTCCGGGCACCCGTAGACATGGATGAACTGTCGACAGATGGCCCGAGCAGCCGATTCAGCCGTCTGGTCTTTGGTAGCGACAGCGACAGCGAATTTTGTGAAGTGATCCACCATGACTAAACAATACTGATAGCCACTGCTCGCCGTCCCAACCAGCAGATAATCCACCATCAACAGCTCAAGGGATCTGGATGTTTTAATTGTCTGAACAGGTGCACGCTGCTCAGAGGACTTGTGTAGTTCACAGGTGCGACAGGTCTGGCAGACGTCTTCAACCAGCTTGCGGAGCCCCGGACAATAGATGGACTGTTGAACCCACCGAAAAGTCTTGTCCATTCCGAAGTGTCCATTCCTTTTGTGGGCCTGGACCACCATCTCACGGGCCAATTGTTCAGGCACTACAACTTGTGCGCATTCTTCCAGCATGTGTGACAAGAGAACCTTCCGGTATAGCACTCCTTCTCTCAGAATCAGCCGGTCCCACTGGCTGAGCAGGGTCAAGGTCCCGGTAGACAGTCGCGCCCGTATATCGGCGGGAGGCTTCTGCTGCCGTTTCACCCATTGTTTGAGTAGAGCCCAATCGGGGTTCTGGTCCTGAATCCTGCACCACTCCTGGGGTGGCAAGGCGACTCCCACCGGAGTTCCAGCTTCGCCCACAACGAGCTGGCGGTGATCCACCATCTGTTGGGCGAGCTTTGCAAAGTCAGGTGTCTCGTCCCCTTCTAATTCTTCATCCCGGTCTCGGTTGAGTAAGGGGTATGACACTCTAGACAGGCTGTCCGCATTTTGGTTCTCAGCGCCAGCCCGATACTTGATCTTGTAATTGAACTTGGAGAGCCGAGCCATCCAACGCTGCTCCATGACTCCGAGCTTCGCATTTTCTAGATGGGCCAACGGGTTGTTATCGGTCAGGACTAGTACTTCGGTCCCCGTGAGATACCCTGCAAATTTCTCCGCCATAGCCCACGTTAGGGCCAACAGCTCCAGCCGGAACGAGCTATAATTGGTGGGGTTCTTCTCGCCCTCATGTAGGGACCGACTGGCATAGGCTATGACCCGTTCCTTGCCGTCTTGGACCTGTGAAAGTACTGCCCCTAGACCCTGTAAACTGGCATCGGTGTGTAGTTGGAAGGGCAGGTTGTAGTCCGCATATGCCAGGATGGGGGGAGACGTTAAGGCACCCTTTAGGGCTTGGAAGGAGTCTTCCTGGCTGGGTCCCCAGCGGATGAGTCGTCCTCTGGGGCTGTTGGTGGTCCCTCGAAGCAGATCCTGCAAGGGTGCAGCAAGCCGGGCGAAGTTTTTGACGAACCGGCGGTAGTAGCCGGCCAACCCCAGGAAAGCCCTGACCTCCTTGACGTTTGTGGGCTGCGGCCAATCCCGTACGGCGGCTATCTTCTCTGAAGATGGCTGGACGCCTTCGGCTGAGATCCGGTGGCCCAGGTAATTGATCTCGGGCTGCAGAAGACGGCACTTGTTGGGTTTCAACTTCAGGCCATGTTCCCTCAACCTACTGAACACACGGCCCAGCTGCTGCAGGTGTTCTTCAAATGTGGCCGAATAGACTACAATGTCGTCCAGATAGATGAGGGTGAAGTCGAAGTTGAAGTCTCCCAAGCAGCGCTCCATCAGCCGCTGGAAAGTCCCCGGCGCGTTGTTCAGACCAAAGGGCATCCGGTCAAACTCGTACAGGCCCATGGGTAAGATGAAAGCAGTCTTCTCTCTATCTTTCTCATGCATAGGTACCTGCCAATATCCGCTGGCCAGATCCAACGAGGAGAAGTATTTGGCTTTCTTCAGGGCTGTCAGGGATTCTTCGATCCTTGGCAGAGGGTACGAGTCCCGGATGGTGCAAGCATTCAAACGGCGGTAGTCCACACAGAATCTCAGGGATCCGTCCTTCTTCTTGACTAACACTACCGGCGCCGCCCAGGGGCTCTGGCTTTCCCGTACCACTCCCGCGTGTAGCATGGAATTCAGGAGATTTTTCACTTCTTGGTATTGCTGGGGAGGAATTTGGCGGTACCTTTCACGGATAGGAGCAGTGTCACCGGTGGGGATCTCGTGTTTGATACTGGTGGTGCACCCAAAATCGGTGTCGTGCCGGGCAAAGGACGCCTGATGCTCTTGGAGTAGCTCTTCCACCTGAGACACCTCCCGTTTGGAGTATTGGGATACGTCCAACTGACACTTCTCTCGGAGTTCTCGTCCCACGTTGGTGTCACCCGCGACAGCGGCCATGGTAGAGACCGTCACTGTCCAATCTCCCTCTGTAGACGGTACAAACTGGAGGGGGCTCATAGGGTTCACCTCTTCGGTTAGAGCGTAGACTCGGCCGAGCTGTGTCCCGGCTTCTAGGTCAACGCTCACATTAGCCGTGTTGCCCAGCCTGACAGGAATTCTTCCCTTTCTCACTACTGCTAGAGTTCGAGCGACTAGTGGGTTCAGCTTCCCCTCCCTCGGGGAGCGCGGCTCAATCAGCACCTCCACGCCTTCAAACTGTCTCATGGTGCCAAGGGGTAGTGAGATAACTGTCTCTTTTCCAGCTGGTAAGGTGATCCTAGTATGGCGGGGTGCGGTGACTGTGGCCAGCGGCAGCTGTTCTTCGGTCATTCGCTGGAGGTTGCAGGTCCGGACCACTTGTTGAAAGGCACGGCGGGTGGCCTTATGTGCGGTCACTCCTTGCCAGTACTTGGGCCCCTTCTTGGTAAACAGCACCAGATTCAGGTCCTTCAAGATGTTCATCCCAATAATCATGGGCGTTTCTGGTTCAAAGCCTTCCCTGACCACAATTATCCCTCTCTTCCCGAGATCTTGGCCACAGATTTCGGTGTTCATCCAGGCAACTCCCGACACCGGAATGGGTAGATTATTGGCTGCTTTGATCTTGATGGCGGTATCAGGGTCATAGGCAACTCGCGGTTTTAGACATTCTTCGTAGAACTGCTCGGAGATAGTGGATACCTGAGACCCAGTATCCATTAACCCTTGTACGGCGATCCCTTCCAGTAATACTTCCAGGGTGGGGCTATTTGATGCAAGTTTGTTCCGTGGCTGGCTCTGTTTTCCTACACCCCTCTCTTTGGCATCCCCTGTCGAGTGAGCCTCTTTGACAGGGGCGTCTAGTTTAAAGGCGGCCTCTGTTGTGGGACCTGACTTGCTGGTTCTGGTAGATCGGACTGTGGAGGAGCTTGAAAGTTCTGGGGGCAACGGTTGGCTCTATGGCGGGGATCGCCGCATGTCCAGCATCTTCCCATCGGCCGGCTGGGTTGTTGTCTCGCTTGCCGGCCCGCCTGTTGATCTAAGGTGAGCTGTAACACCTGTTTCTGCAACTCTGCCACCATCTGTTTCAGTTCCTCCGTGTTGCTGTTCGGCGTCCCGATATCAGATATGGACCTGCAAGCCGCGGTATATGTCTGTGTCTCCACGACAGGCCCCCTTGAACGTTCTATAGCTTCTTGTTTGGCCTCAGCGAACGTAAAGGCCGGATTTATCCGGAGTAGATCTTGCAATGAGCGGTTAAGGTACGGGTCTCTCAATCCGGTCACAAACTGATCTCTCAACACCAGGTCACGGGTACCCGTACTAGCTATCTGTTCTTCTTTTCTACAGGCTTGTTCTAGTAGCACTTGAAGGGCATTGGCATATTGAGGGATGTCCTCCGACTCGAGTTGCGTCCGCCGGAAAAACATATAGCGCAATGTTCCCGCATATGTGGTCGGTCCATAGGTGTTCTCCAGCACCCGCACTAAGTCATCCAACGTACGCTGGCCCCTAACCGTCTCCAGCCTGACTGTCGTCCACGCTTCCCCTTCTAGTGTTAGCATGGCCATTTCTGCTAAGGTCTTAGGGTCAGTGTTATACATTTCCCCCACTATCTTAAGTTGTTCAGTCCATTCCGTTACAGGATAGTTCCGTCCGTCAAACTTCCTCACCTGATTGACAATAGACGGCGGGGGAGCTGTCTGGTTATAAGTTACTACCGGGGGATGATTTTGTTGGTCACACATCCTGCCGACTACGCCACATGAAGCGACCGATGGTAGGGCCGCGGGTGTGTGTGTATGCTCTATTCCAACAAAATCCCCATACTCAGATTTTACCGGTAGTAACATTTCTTTACTAGGAAACATGTTTATAATACAATCAACTGAGCTATCTGCACACATGGGTATAGGAAGCCCCTGGACTTTCACTCCTTCCGGGTATGCAGCAAGAAAAAAAACAACAACAAAAAAATGGCGGCAACTTTCCCTAACTTTCCCTACAAACACGTACCAGTCTATCCCGAAAGAAGATGTCGCTCCCACGTCGCAGGCCTGGGGTCTCGCGGTGATGGGTCCCGGTGCAGCGCTGGAGAGATGAAGCTCCTCGGTCTTTTCTTTTCTTTTATCTTCCCCAGCTGGTGACGGATTATAAGTAGTCTTTTGGTCCCGGAACACGCCGGGCAGAAGAAGGCAGGTCACAGTCCCTGCAATTACACTCAGATGGCGGTGCTCGGTAGTCCGGTTAACTCCCTGAGGAAAACAAAGTTCTGCAGACTGGGAGTGACAGAAACTGCTTTCACCGGGTGATTTCTTCCTGACTTTTGCGGCAAAACGAGCCCTCTCTTCAGGGAGACCACACGCAGGACTCTCCTCACTGAGCTCCGGAGCTGAACACCACCTTCCCGCGTCTTCTCTTCTGGTTTTTCACACACCAGCTCCTGTGGGGAATTTTCCAGCTCTGTGTTTGTCGTTGTACAGTACGACGCTGCCCCCTTGTGGGCAATTGCTGGAACAGTATTCAAAGCCATTTCTACAGAAGGGATACAGTCGGACTTGTTGACCCCATTACAAGAGCAACAACTAAAAAATGGTCCAGGACATTCAGCAACAACCAGCGACCTCACAGCAGGGGCCAGGTTGTTGCTGGATGTCACACACAGTGACATCGCTAGCAACATCGCTGCTACGTCACAAAAGTGGTGCCTCAGCAGCGATGTTGCTAGCGATGTTGCTTAGTGAGACGTGGCCTTAACTTGAAATGCCACTATCTGGGTTAAAATCTTCCATGTCTGGGCAGCTACACTAAAAACCTAACTTGAAATGCCACTATCTGGGTTAAAACCTCAATGTCTGGGCAGCTAGACTCCTGCTATAAAGGGGAGTGAACACAGCCTGGTTATAGGGCGAAGTGCTCAATCAGAAAGAGATGCACTATAAATATATAAAAAGACTGACCCGCACATTCAACAGATGTGAACAGATAATAGCTGAAAACACATTATAACTACTATATCATGCAGCAGCAAAACTGGAGCATGAGTTACTTTGAGATCCGCCAGTGGCAGCTGATGAGAAACACTTCCCACCTACTGAACCCTTACAAGAGACATATAAATTTGTCAGTAGTTATAACGCCCTTACTGGCATCCCCACACTGTCCTACCCATCTCCCTCTGCGGGGAAGCTGCCTCTCTCACCTTCCTGGCCGCTCAGCAGTGGCTGCCCTGTTCCCATTCGCTGCCATTGCCGCTGCCTCCCAGGGCCTGCACATACTGCACAGGAGTCCTTGGAGTGTTCTTAGGACAAGCGCACTTTGTCTTAAACGGTCAGCATGCCCTAACCCGGAAGTGCCTCTCAGCCTATGGCATCAGGTACTTAAGGCACCTTTCCCTTAAGGAAGGTATTTGAGCAACATGGTCTATATGTTTCTGGTTGACAGGTCCGTAGTGCTGCACTTACTGTGCTTTGTGCTGTATTGCTAATACTTATTTGTGTTCAAGTGCATTATGTATCCAATGTTGCTACACCCATCTACCCATCCCAGCTGCACCTACAATTCCGGCTGCTTCATCCGTCTATTCTGGCTGTACCTACGACACCAGCCGCTGCTGCTGTATCCATCCATCCCGGCTGCACCTATGATACCAACCACTGCTGCTGCATCCATCCATCTAGGCTGCACATACGATACCAACTGCTGGTGCATCTTCTATCAGAGAATGTCTATGCCCATTCCGCTGGTGCCAGCTGCTGATGTGCTGAGGTCCCCTGGCGCTGACCTTTGCGGTGACCTACCAGTATTAGCCTATCTCCAGCATCTGTGGATTTAGAGAAGACTCGGTATCTGTACAAGTATGCTCCTCCAGGCCAGAGATAGGTGCCTTGGTCTAGTGGGTCCACTATCCCTTGGCTTGACTTGTCGAGCGCTACAGTAATAGCAACTGTGACAGCAATAATGTCATCCCCATCATTTTTAGTTGAGAAGAAACATTCACCAGGATGCAACAGGGGATGGAGGAAGAACAGTAACTTGTTTTATGTTCATTGGCTGTTATGGACCCTGAAGGTCTATGCTACATGCAGCAAGCTGTAGAGGAAAGGAGGAGGAGCAGTAGCAGTTGGATGTGAAGGGGGACATTGAATTATCCTAAGCACAAGCAGGGGGGAAGGATAAAAGTCTGAGTGAAATGAACTATAATTTACATCAAATTCACAATGTATACTTTTACTATAGATATGATCAGTTTGTAACTCTAAAGGTGGCTTTACACGCTACAAGATCGCTAAAGCGATCTCATTGGCGTCACGGAATTTGTGACGCACATCCGGTCGCTTTAGCGATGTCGTTGTGTGTGACACCTATGAGCAATTTTGAATTGTCGCAAAAAAGTTCAAAATCGCTCATCGGTGACATCACCCCCTTCCCAAATAACATTGCTGCTGCTTGGACGATGTAGTTCGTCATTCCTGCGGCAGCACACATCGCTACGTGTGACACCGCAGGAACGAGGAACCTCACCTTACCTGCGGCCGCCGCCAATGAGGAAGGAAGGAGGTGTGCGGGATGTTACGTCGCGCTCATCTCCGCCCCTCCGCTTTGATTGGGCGGCCACATAGGGACGTCGCTGTGACGCTGCACGAACCGCCCCCTTAGAAAGGAGGTGGTTCGCCGGTCAAAGCGACGTTGCTAGGCAGGTAAGTATGTGTGACGGGTCCACGCGATTTTGTGCGCCACAGGCAACGATTTGCCTGTGTCGCACAAACGATGGGGCGGGTATGCACGCTAGCGATCTCGCTAGCGAGATCGCTGCGTGTAAAGCCACCCTTAGGGTATTTTCACACTCTGCATCTTTTGTTGACCACAAACATGCAGCGTTTTTGGCCACAAAAAATGCACCTTCGGTAAGAGCGCATCCAAAAAATGCATGCGTTTTTACGCATTTTTACTGCATTTTAGCCAATGCATTTTTTAAGTCAAATCTATAGACTGGAAGTGCTCAAAAACACAAAAAGAATTGACATGCTGCATCTTGGCTGCATGTTCAAAAACGGAGCCAAAAAAAGATGCCCAGTGTGGACAGCAAAATAGAAATCTCACAGACTTTGCTGGGGGAAAGAAATGCATGCATTTGGGTGCATGTTTGTGACCTCAAAAATGCACCAAAACCGCTGTAAAAGATGCAGTGTGTAGCCTTAGCCACTGATCAGGGCCAGCTCCAGGTTTTTGTGGGCCCCGGGCGGAAGAGTCCCAGTGGTCCCCATCCACACACAGACACTGATACGAACACGTACATATACATATTTAAAGACAAACTCACAAAAATACATATAAACAGACAAATCTATACAGTCATATACACTTACAGACAGACAGAGACACACACACACACAAGTCTGCTGCATACAGACACACATACACACACACACAAGTCTGCTGCATACAGACAGACACACACGCACACACAAGTCTGCTGCATACAGACAGACAAACACACACAACTCTGCTACATACAGACAAACACACAACTCTGCTACATACAGACAGACAAACACACACAACTCTGCTACATACAGACAAACACACACAACTCTGCTACATACAGACAAACACACAACTCTGCTACATACAAACACACACAACTTTGCTACATACAAACACACACAACTCTGCTACATACAGACAGACAAACACGCACAACTCTGCTACATACAGACAAACACACACAACTCTGCTACATACAGACAAACACACACAACTCTGCTACATACAGACAAACACACACAACTCTGCTACATACAGACAAACACACACAACTCTGCTACATACAGACAAACACACAACTCTGCTACATACAAACACACACAACTCTGCTACATACAGACAGACAAACACACACAACTCTGCTACATACAGACAAACACACACAACTCTGCTACATACAGACAGACAAACACAACTATGCTACATACATACAGACAAACACACAACTCTGCTACATACAAACACACACAACTCTGCTACATACAGACAAACACACAACTCTGCTACATACAGACAGACAAACACACACAACTCTGCTACATACAGACAAACACACACAACTCTGCTACATACAGACAGACAAACACAACTCTGCTACATACAGACAAACACAACTCTGCTACATACAGACAGACACACACAACTCTGCTACATACAGACAAACACACACAACTCTGCTACATACAGACAGACAAACACACACAACTCTGCTACATACAGACAGACACACACAACTCTGCTACATACAGACAAACACACACAACTCTGCTACATACAGACAAACACACACAACTCTGCTACATACAGACAAACATACACAACTCTGCTACATACAGACAAACACACTCAACTCTGCTACATACAAACACACACAACTCTGCTACATACAGACAGACAAACACACACAACTCTGCTACATACAGACAAACACACACAACTCTGCTACATACAGACAGACAAACACAACTCTGCTATATACAGACAAACACACACAACTCTGCTACATACAGACAAACACACAACTCTGCTACATACAGACAAACACACACAACTCTGCTACATACAGACAGACAAACACACACAACTCTGCTACATACAGACAAACACACACAACTCTGCTACATACAGACAAACACACACAACTCTGCTACATACAGACAGACAAACACAACTCTGCTACATACAGACAAACACACAACTCTGCTACAGACAAACACACACAACTCTGCTACATACAGACAAACACACACAACTCTGCTACATACAGACAAACACACACAACTCTGCTACATACAGACAAACACACACAACTCTGCTACATACAGACAAACACACACAACTCTGCTACATACAGACAAACACAACTCTGCTACATACAGACAAACACACACAACTCTGCTACATACAGACAAACACACAACTCTGCTACATACAGACAAACACACACAACTCTGCTACATACAGACAAACACACACAACTCTGCTACATACAAACACATACAACTCTGCTACATACAGACAAACACACAACTCTGCTACATACAGACAAACACACACAACTCTGCTACATACAGACAAACACAACTCTGCTACATACAGACAAACACAACTCTGCTACATACAGACAAACACACACAACTCTGCTACATACAGACAAACACACACAACTCTGCTACATACAGACAAACACACACAACTCTGCTACATACAGACAGACAAACAACTCTGCTACATACAGACAAACACACAACTCTGCTACATACAAACACATACAACTCTGCTACATACAGACAAACACACAACTCTGCTGCTCTGTGGGGCCCGCACCCGCGGCTCGGCGGGGCCCGCACCCGCGGCTCGGCGGGGACAGCACCCGCGGCAGCACCCGCGGCATTGGCAGGGACGGCGGGGATTGGCAGGGCATACATCTGGGGGGTTAGAAGCAGCTCACCGGGGCCCATAATGGGGAGGCGGGGAGGGCACTTACCCGATTAGGTCACGGTGGAGAGGGGGCCCACACAGCGCCGGACAGAAGCTCGCCTCCTTCATCTGTGGGACTGAGAAGGCGGTAGCTCCGCCCACAGATGAAATTCAAACCAGGATGTCTGCGCGCCTTAAAGTGACGGCGCCACAGATTGCTGCCGAGGACTGCGGTCCCCGGAACTCGGCCGGGGGCAGCAGAACTGTAAAGGCGAGTGGGCCCTGGCCAAGGGACAGGAGAACTGACGAGGCCGAGTGGGCCCCCCCGGCTCTCCAGGGCCCCGGCATTTGCCCGGGTTTGCCGGGTGCTGACGCCGGCCCTGCCACTGATATTACATTATTTCATGCTACAACTCTCAAGTATACAGAAATCTAAGGCAGTGTGCACACATTGTGTTTATGTCATGTATTTTTATGTGTTTTTGGTTCCAGATTTGTCGCAAAACTGCAAACAAATCCTGATGCCAGCAAAGTCAATGAGAATCCTGAAGCGTAGTGCACATGTTCAGGATTTTATCCTTGCAGATTTGGTGCAGAACATAATCTGCAGGATGACAATACTTTCTGGGCTTTTGGCTGCATTTTTCACCATTGAAGAAGTAAAAAAACACATGGAAAAATGCATCAAAACCCACATCAAAACGGGCATTTCTGCTGCTGAGTTTTTCCTGCGAAGAGATAAGGAAATGGGGCAGAATTTTTGCAACATGGGCACATGGCCTTAGGGCTCTATCCAAAATTGAAAATATACCAGCCACCCACTATATCACACAATGATTTTTCAGTATATTTTAGTAGGAGCCAGAGCAGCTGTGTTTTCCACCTCTAAATCGGGTTTTACTCATCTAATAAAACGATCACTGTATTCAATCTCCACTAAGGGAAGATGATTGCATTCGGCATTTGTTTAGTACTTAACTGGAAATGTAAACATCTCTATGCAATGATCTCCCCCTAGTGTCTCCTGAAGACAAATGCTATGATAGGGTAAGAAAGCAGGGGAGCAGATCAATGCTAAGCAGCCATTTCTTGCCATTGGCTCAAGATCAGCATTAGCTATCTATATAAAATGGCACTCCATTAACTTCCCTTATATTAGCCCTTAGTATCTAGTATTAAAGGTGTTGTACGGTCTTTTTATAAACGTCTGCAGCGCACTTCACGCGGTCAGAATTCTCTGGTGTCAGCGGTGAGTGTATGCCGTCACGTGAACGCAAGTACCGTATGTGATATGTATACATGTGATCATTTGCTGACTAGAGATGAGCAGCCTTGCTCAAAGTATGAAAGTCATTCTAATACTGGACTGCCCCTTTAAAGCATAATTTCAAGTAACTTTTCAAAGTAGGCTGCTGTGTGTGTACATTTCCAGCCATTATAACAATTGACACCGTGTCTTTCAGTTTTGTCTGAGCTAGTGGGTGGAGACTAGGTATTATTACGTCTCCTATACAGAGGACACAGAGACCTGAGGGATTCCTGCTTCTTTCTCTGTTTAGCATATCTTCAGAAGCAGTAACAGAAGCATTGACAATGTTATACTGCAGGACTGAGCTGTGTGGCTGTGCATCCAGCCCTGGGATAAGCAAAATAACTCAATAATATCACCTTTCTGCCTGTCTTGACTGTCTCAGCTTGTTTTCTCACCCTGCAGATTACCCCTCCATTTCCCTATAGATTCTAATAGGTGGTGCATCCTCACGCCTCACTATGTTTGCAAACCATCCTGCTTTCACTTAGATGGATTTGAGCCTCATTTTCAGGGTGGATAACAACATAAGTAGAGAAAGATACAAAATTCCCTGATAAGATACATTGCAAAGTTTCAAATATTTCCCTGTACTTGTGATGTGTACAACATTTGTTGAAATGACAGTGATCATTTAAGGTGGCCACATACAATCTACTTGTCATGATCCAGGACCGGTATTCCCTACTCCAGAGTTTCCCAGACCTGGCCTGGTCATGTCAGGGATTAACTCCTATGAGCCTCGTTCTGGTTTCAGGAGACACTATGTGCCGCCCCTGCAGCGGATCGAACCGCTCGGATCCAGGGGTAGTAATTACTCGTGGCTCGAGGGTCTCCGGCCCCGGGGGCTAAGGGCCACATTCAAATGGAAAAGGGGGTATTTACAGGGGAATTGATACAGTTTGTGACGCCACCCGTGGTGTACGGTAAATGGGAGTACTGCCATTGCCGTTGGGAGCACCTGGGGTGATGGAGTGGGGCAGCAAGATGACTTTACCCTTCACGGGTAGGGGTAGGCCCCGGGACTCTGGATGGTGATGCGGGGGTGCAGCGCAGGGGTCAGTCGGGTACTCACTCACAATGAAGCAGACGCTGACAACAGGGTCGCCTGAAGCTTCTTCCCGACCTAGGGTCCGTGTACCCCGACGTGCCTTTGGTCCCAGACCGGTGATAGGACCAGGTTGCTGACCGTCCTCCTTGACGGGTTCCAGGCACCTAGCCTCAATCCCCTGCGACCGGGGGTCTGACTCTTCTAGGTCCAGACCACCATCTGCGACCTAGTCTGCTTCTCCTCTGGGAGCTACAACTCCCAGCTTCCTCAGAGCTCCTCTCAGCTCGAGGGTCACCACTCAACTGAACTTGACACCTCACACCTCCCTGTTTGACCCCTAGCTGGGCAGCCCTATTTGTTTTGAATGTCAGTTATGCTTTGGCTGCTGGGAGGCTCCCTCTTGTGGCCAGGAATGGTTTGGACATAGACCAGGTGTGTTGAGCAATGGACGTTTCCATTGCTACTCTCTGCTTATTTAAATCCTGGTCTGATAGCAGGCTATGCCGGATGTCAGTTGTTCTTTGTTCACCAGCCTGCTTCATTCTGCTCCACACCACATCTATCCCAGATAAGTGCTTTGCTCTTTATTTGTTGTTTGGTTCTTTTACTCTTATCTGAGTTTGTCTTTTGCTGTGGTTGTTTTCAGTTTATTTGCATGCTGGGAAACTCCCTGTAGTTATGTTTGGAGTATTGCTCCTATAAGTCCATGTGTTTGTGGCTTTTTGAATTTGTAATGATTCTTGTTTTCTGTTCATTGGTATGACAAGAGCGCCTGGTATAGGACGGAGTACAGATGGTGCGATCTGAGGGCCTTTTTGTACTATCAGGAATTTAGAATTTTGCAGGGTTTTTCTCTGGCCACCATCAGCCCCTTTCCTGTCCTTTCCTATTTTAGTCAGTGGGGGCCTCACCTTTTGCTAATCCTATCATCTATCTGTGTATTGTGTTTTTCCTTTATCACCGCAGTCTTTGAATGTGGGGGGCTTGCTATTCTTTATTTTCTGAGGCAGAGAGTTATTCATCTTTCCTTCCTTCAGGGTAGCTAGTTCTCCGGCTGGGTTCGCGGTGCATAGAATGTTAGTTCACCCCTCGGCTACTTTTAGTGTTGATGGTTAGTAAGGGGATGGCGGCCAGATTAGTTGCCAATGCTCTTGTCACCTTTTACCAATGAATTATGGTGGTCTTCCATGGTTCCAGATCATAACACCTATTCCTGCTTATGCAGCCCACTGGTGTGCCTGACAAGTGTGGTGCAAAGTGTATCTAGGATTTGTGAATGCTGGTGGAGGCAGTTCTGCAGGTTAGGTTCCCAGAACCATGGGGGCTTGAGTCCTGCACGGGAAGGGCAGATTGTGCAGAACCCTGTGACGACCCGAATAGTCCAGGGCATCACATTATATCTGGTCGCTGGTGTGTCTGCTCACCCTCTGGCCTTGTCTTCTGTTCCCTGTGCCCTTTGTGTTTCCCTCTGCATACCTGATCTCCTGGCATCCGTCTTCGGTTCTGTTTTCTGACCTGATTTTGATCCTGCCTTTCCAGTAAGTTGACTTTCCTGGCTACACCCTGACTGCTTGACTACTCTATTTTCCCCTGGTGGTTTACCGGTGAACTGCCTACTCAAGTTATTCTGCTGTACTTCAGCCTCCTTTCTGTTACAGTGTTACTTTGACTCTCCTTCACTACTCTGCTGCCACCTAGTGGGGAATACACTGTACTTCGTCTTACTAGCCTTTGTACAGCGTGACACTACTATCCATTGTAGATTTGGGTGTCCAACTTTCCCCCCATGGCGAATGTTGAAGAGAAAGAGTCAGTATCTTGGATTTTATCATTACCATCAATTTGCTCTCAAAGCATGAGTATAATAGGGAGTCAGGAAGAAGAACTGTCAGATAAACAAGCGTTCTGTCAGCCGCTATCTAAAAGAAAAGTATGGCCGCCTATAGTTCTCTGCTCTGCAACTACCGTAAGTAGCTAGGAAGCTCAATGCAACCAACTGACCATCGCCTGCTCCTCTCAGAAAAAAGGCCAATATTTTACGAGTATCTTTCTTTCTTATGTGATTCCCCCATCACCTCGAGGCATCAATGGTCTTCCTCTATCCCACAATCTATGAAACTGTTACAGAATCCACACAAGCAGCAAATCAATATTTTGTTAAACTAATAATGAAATATTGAAAGTAAATCCGCTGTTGTTCAGGACAAAAGATATCACTTCTCTATTGACACAAATGTTTGATGAAGACAAACATACGCATTGTTTTCTAGTGGAGGGGGGTTAAACGCCTTCCTCAAACCTCTGCACCGCTTATCTAACGCAGAAACAAAGGTTAAAATCCAATCTGTTAGGTTTTTTATTCCCCCCAACTAAAGATATTGTTAAACTGTTTGCCAGGTGCCATAAATATTAGATTGTTGGCAAGCGGAATGAAAATTGATTAGATCAATCAACGTAAATCTAATATTTGCAGCCAGAATAATAGTCCATGTAGTAATATTTAGCTGTGACCTTCTAGCATATGTTATTTGTTATGAAATTATGCCCTTTTTTGGTACTTAAAGGGTTATTCCCATCTCCAACATCCTAACCAATATGTATTAAGTGTAATAATAATATTAATATTAGCAAATCCCTCCAATTAGAAATGTAGTATATTTCTCCTGCTATAGTCATGTCTCTTACCTCATGTGCAGGGCATTACAGTTTAAGTATCTGTGTCGCCCTGGACAAGCCAGGGGACACAGGTAACAACACACACACACACCCACCCCCAGCAGTTCACAGCAGACATCCCCAAAGTGACCTGCTTTCTGCCTCGGGCTCAGACTGACACACCAGGTGGGCGGAGTCAGGAGATGGAGACGCCCACCCTGGAGTGAGCTGGCCTGAGGCAGGAAACAAGCCCAGAGAGAAGTTCAGGAGTGAAGGAGAAAGGACGTCTGCAGAGAGGCAGACACAGATTGGGGCCTAGGTTGGAGCCTAGGGCCCCTGTGCAGAAAGTCAGGCAGACGGTAGTGGCCGTCTGCTGGGAGCCGGGGAGCCAGTTGGTGGAACCGCAGGTAGCCGGGGCTGGGCGGTGGCCCCCCGGTACTGAATCGGGGAGCCAGCTGGAAACCGGAGAGCAGGAAGAGTGTGCACGGAGGTGAAGGAAAGGACTTACACTAACAACCTGGGGTCAGGGGAAAAACACTGCAGCCGCCTGTGGGACCCGTCCATCCAGCCGTTTGTTTCAGCAAAGACTCTGTGTGCTTCATTGGGCTGAGTGAGTACCACCGTGCCGTGCGGCACAGCGCTGCCCCTGCGCCCCTGCACCTCCACAGGCCCCATACCCACCTGTCCACCATTCCAACCCCATCACTGGGCCCCGGGATCACCAACCCTTACCCATGGAGGGGCAACACAACAACTGGCTGCTCCACACCATCACTCCCGGGATCCCCAGCCAGAGCAGCGGTGGTGTACATTCAATCACCACAACCGTGGGTGGCGTCACGGACAATAAACTATCCCCAAATCCCAATCCCTTTCACTCACGGGCGAGGAGCGCCGCTCGAGTCCCCGGGATCCGGCCCATCGCTCGAGCCACCGAGCAGCGGCAGCAGCAGGCCGCAGCAGCCGGACCCGAGCAGTGGGAGGGCGCGGCGTCCCCTCCTCCGCCCACGACAACTTGGCGTCACGAACAGGATCTTACCGCTCTGCCATTGGGTAGAGGTGCACCTTGTGACCGCCGGAGGTGTCCGGACGAAAATTTTGTAAAACCGCCATCTTGGGCGCGAAAATTTCCCGCTCAAGCGTCTTCCCCGAGCAGGAAAGGCGCGAAAGTGGAGCCCCGCCCCCTGAAGAAGGAAGTGCTAAAAAGAGGCTAAGGGGGACGGGATGGCGTCCGGCCGCATGTGAACCGCGGCTGTGGAAGCAGGGATGCCAGGACTCTGCCAGCATTTGGTTCCTGGAAGAGGCCGCCGCAGTGATGCACCGACCCGTTACCCCTGTTACCGGTAGCGTAGCCCGCAGCGTCTGTGGGGGAGGACCCAGACCTGGGGTCCCCAGGCCTCACCTTTGTCACCGCCCTGCCACCGGCCCCGGCAGTCCGCCCGGCCGCGACGGAGATGACGACGGCTCCGGCAGTCCGCCCGGCCGCAACAGCAGCGAAGTACCGGTCCCGTTGACCAATCTGGAGCCGTTCCTGGACTGGGGTCAAGGGGTGCTGCCCACTTCCTAGGGGCAGCACCAAGGCTAGGTTATTTGGGTGGGTGACTGAAGGACCCGTTGCCGTTATTAAAAGTGTTTAATGTTTGATATGCCTCCCGTTGTGGGATGATGTTAGTATCCTTGTATTGTTTCTTTTTTCCTTATCTTCTGCAGTTTAAAAGAAAAATAAAACCGGTGATGGACGGGCAGCCCGAGGACGGTCTGCATTTTGCTAAGGGGGAATGTGTCGCCCTGGACAAGCCAGGGGACACAGGTAACAACACACACACACCCCCACCCCCAGCAGTTCACAGCAGACATCCCCAAAGTGACCTGCTTTCTGCCTCGGGCTCAGACTGACACACCAGGTGGGCGGAGTCAGGAGATGGAGACGCCCACCCTGGAGTGAGCTGGCCTGAGGCAGGAAACAAGCCCAGAGAGAAGTTCAGGAGTGAAGGAGAAAGGACGTCTGCAGAGAGGCAGACGCAGATTGGGGCCTAGGTTGGAGCCTAGGGCCCCTGTGCAGAAAGTCAGGCAGACGGTAGTGGCCGTCTGCAGGGAGCCGGGGAGCCAGTTGGTGGAACCGCAGGTAGCCGGGGCTGGGCGGTGGCCCCCCGGTACTGAATCGGGGAGCCAGCTGGAAACCGGAGAGCAGGAAGAGTGTGCACGGAGGTGAAGGAAAGGACTTACACTAACAACCTGGGGTCAGGGGAAAAACACCGCAGCCGCCTGTGGGACCCGTCCATCCAGCCGTTTGTTTCAGCAAAGACTCTGTGTGCTTCATTGGGCTGAGTGAGTACCACCGTGCCGTGCGGCACAGCGCTGCCCCTGCGCCCCTGCACCTCCACAGGCCCCATACCCGCCTGTCCACCATTCCAACCCCATCACTGGGCCCCGGGATCACCAACCCCTACCCACGGAGGGGCAACACAACAACTGGCTGCTCCACACCATCACTCCCGGGATCCCCAGCCAGAGCAGCGGTGGTGTACATTCAATCACCACAACCGTGGGTGGCGTCACGGACAATAAACTATCCCCAAATCCCAATCCCCTTTCACTCACGGGCGAGGAGCGCCGCTCGAGTCCCCGGGATCCGGCCCATCGCTCGAGCCACCGAGCAGCGGCAGCAGCAGGCCGCAGCAGCCGGACCCGAGCAGTGGGAGGGCGCGGCGTCCCCTCCTCCGCCCGTGACATATCCATAGCTACGCCCACTCATATAGTGAAAGTTAGTAAGTTAGTTGCTCATGGTTGTATTCATGGATACCTAAGCTGCAATGTGCTGCACATGAGGTAAAAGACATGGCACTATCAGAACTATACAATATTTCTAATTGGAGGTATTTGCTCTTACTATTATTATTATTATTATTATTATTATTATTATTATTACACCTACTGCATATTGGGATAGGATCTTGAAGATGGGAATATCCCTTTAAAGGGGTTTCCCCACAAACAAAGTCCATTTTAATCAATAGATCCTGGAATAATAAGTTCCACAATTGAATGTGTACAAAAAAATCCCCATATTGAGATCATCTTATAAATGTGCCCGTACTATGCACTGTGTAATGGCCGTATCTGACCATACAGGGACATGGTCTGAACAAACCCCATCTCTTTGACAGGAGAAGAAGCAAAAGAGAGTATATAGATAGCACAGGATAGCATTACAGCTTCTGCTTTCTGTGAGGTAGAACATTTCCCTGCCTGTTTTTAATGACGTTTTACCTCACAGAAACCAGCATGTGTGATCCTATACTGTGGTTTCTATATACTCTCCTTTCTTTCCTCTACTGCCCTAGAGATGTGATATGTGCAAACCATGTTCCTACATGGTCAGACACAGCCATTACATTATACACAGCAGGGGCACAGTTATAAGACTTTTTTCAGTACAGGTGCATTGTTTTTAACACGTCCAATTGTGGAACCTATTATTATTCCAAGGTCTATTGATTAAAATGTACTTTGTGGGACAATACCTTTTAAGCTTAAAGTGAACCTGTTACCAGATTTGGTGACTATAAGCTGAGGCCTCTTTCTTCTGAAACCTTGGTGCATGACGCATCCTACGTCATCCACAATAGCCGGCATTGAGGTTCTGCACATGCGCACTACAATACTTTGATCTGGCCTGCTCAGGGCAGATCAAAGTGCGTCTGCTGAGGACCTCAGTGCCGGCGAGTGTGTATGACGTAGGACGCGTCATGCACCCAGGCCTCAGAAGAAGGAGGACAAAGATGGCCAACTAAAAGAGGAGGTGCCGCACCCAGAGAACGGAGACACCCATCTGACCCATCTGCACCACATCGACCGTTTAGGTAAGTATTATAAAGTCATTTTTACATTCTACACAGCGTCCTGGGCTCTTATATACGGCATGTTAGAATTCTGTATATAAGAGCCCACTGGTGGTGGCCGCAGCTTAAAGGTCCAAATCGGGTGACAGGTTCCCTTTAAAGGGGTATTCCAATTTAATAAACAAAAAGTCTGATGTCAATCTACATGACTGCCAAATCATGACAGTATGCCATGTTCACAGATTTATGATTCCTCTGTATCCTGGGTGCGGTTGGTTGGTCACATGACTGCTTATAGCATATTTGCGTACTTATAGTCATGCGCCAACTAGACTCATGTGTTTCTCTACATTCTCTTCTATTAATTAAGAGAAGCCAGATGAGACTTGTTGGCAAAGCCCATACAATGAACACATGGGTATCACTGTCACGATAGCAACAGTATAGAGTCACATAGAGCGACAGCAGACTTTTCTTCTTTAAATAATAATTCAGGCAGTTTATAGAATTAGATCATTACTTAATTCGTCGTTATTTATTGATGTGAGCACAACCTCTAGGAAAGATCACCCCCTTAGTCATTTTATTTTTTCATTCACCGTCCACCATCACCGCTATACAAAGATCTGAGGCTTCAGGAGCGAGCAAGTGTTGAAGGGGTTAACAAAAAAGGATGAAAATAGGAGAGAAAATAAAATACAAAGGAGAGAGATGGAACAAAGGAAGAAAGGAGAGCAATTCTGTGCAAAGACTGACAAAGGAATCTGACAGACAAAGGGCTCCGAACAATAAGCGGAGAGGCCCTGGATATCAGACAATGAGACCAGTGACAGCAGCACAATGGGCCTGTGTTGCCGACAGACATTATGTAACTAGGATCCAGTCCGGCTGGAGGGAGTTGCAGCTATTTTCAGAAGCGCTTTTGTTCACTACCAGTGAGCAATGCTTATTACTTCTTTTGGCTGCAGAGAAAGAATATATGAGGCAGATAAGAAAGACTTTGGTCAACTCGCGAAATTCCACTGGAAAGCAATTTTTTCACCTTCGAACTTAGCTGAAGAGATTATGTTAAACTAAAGTCTGCGATGACTTATTCAAGAAAATGAAAAAAGAAAAAGAGGTTTTATACATGAAAAATCAAACATGTTATTAGCACAACACAACACGTACTTATAGCACAGCATTTAGAAAGGTGCGGGGAACAGGGGAATTAGGGACATTTTTGTGCACAGCCCTTTCTTACATTCCTCCAAAGTATGCTAGAAAGGTGCACAACTATATTAAGCAGAAATTTAAATATATTTATATATTATCAACAAATATAAGAAAATGTACAAATCATCTCGCTCTACTCCATGCTGCTCTCTGATGATATACAAGTGACAGGAATTCTGTGTTAAAGGGAACCTGTCATGTAATAAAAGCTATTATTCAGCAGATATTATTATTATTTATTATAATAGCGCCATTTATTCCATGGCGCTTTACAAGTGAAAGAGGGTATATGTACAACAATCATTATCAGTACAAAACAGACTGGTATAGGAGGAGAGAGGATCCTGCCCGCGAGGGCTCACAGTCTACAGGGAATGGGTGAGGGTACAGTAGGTGAGGACAGAGCTGGTTGCGCAGTGGTGTACTGGACTGAGGGCTATTGTAGGTTGTAGGCATGTTGGAAAAGATGCGTCTTCAGGTTCCTCTTGAAGCTTTCCACGGTAGGGGAGAGTCTGATGTGCGGAGGTAGAGCGTTCCAGAGTATAAGGAAGGTACGGGAGAAATCTTGTACGCGATTGTGGGAAGAGGAGATGAGAGAGGAGTAGAGAAGGAGATCTTGTGAGGATCTGAAGTTGCGGGAAGGTAGGTACCGGGAGACTAGGTCACAGATGTAAGGAGGAGACAGGTTGTGGATGGCTATGTATGTCATGGTTAATGTTTTGAACTGGACTCGTTGGGCGATGGGAAGCCAGTGAAGGGATTGGCAGAGTGGCGAGGCTGGGGAATAGCGAGGGGAGAGGTGGATTATGTGGTCTGCAGAGTTTAGGATAGATTGGAGTGGTGCAAGAGTGTTGGAAGGGAGGCCAGAGAGCAGAAGGTTGCAGTAGTCGAGGCGGGAGATGATGAGGGCATGCACTAATGTTGTTGCTGATTCTTGGTTAAGGAAAGCATGGATCCGGGAGATATTTTTGAGTTGTAGTCTGCATGAGGTGAAGAGGGCTTGGATGTGTGGCTTGAAGGATAGAGCAGAGTCGAGGGTTACTCCAAGGCAACGAGCTTGTGAGACTGGGGAGAGTGAGCAACCATCAAGTTTGATGGAAAGGCTTGTTGGAGGAATTGAGTGAGGAGGAGGAAAGACAATGAACTCTGTTTTGTCTATGTTAAGCTTTAGGAATCGCGCAGAGAAGAAGGATGAAATAGCAGACAGACATTGTGCAATGGGGTTAATCTGCAGGTTAGTTTCATTCCGAAGCTGCCGGGCACCCGCGCAGAGAGTCCCCCTGCAGGGAGGAAGTTAACTTTATCCCGCCTTGGGATTTTAGTCATATTGGTGGGTCGGTACGAGTTCAGTCCTCGCTCAGAGCATAGTGAGTGGCGGTTGTAACCACGCCCCCTGGCACTAATGACAGCCAGCTCAGCATTAGAGCTCAGCATTACAGCGGGCTGTCAGTCAGTGCTGGGGTACAGTTACAGCCGGCACTCGCTATACACTGAGTAGTGATTTAACCTACGAAGGCCGCACCCTTATGACTGAAAGCCCAAGGCTGCAAAGAGGAATAAAGTTCATTTCCACCTAGGCTCTCAGTGTGGGAGCCTGGCAGCTTCAGAATGCTATTAACCTGCAGATTAACCCCTTATGTGCAGGTTAATAGCATTCTGAAGCTGTCCAGCACCTGCACTAAGAGCCCCACTGCCGGGAGGAAAATAACTTTATCCCTCTCAGCAGACTTGGGCTTTCAGTCATATTTATGGTTCGGTACAGCGTCAGACACCGCTCAGTGCATAGTGAGTGGTAGCTGTAACCACGCACTCTGCACTGACTAACAGTCGGCTCAGGATTAGAGCTCAGCATTACAGGCGGCTGTCAGTCAGTGTTGAGGTGCGGTTACAGCCACCACTCACTATATACACTGAATAGTGGCTTATCCCCTGCCGGCTTCACCGCTATAACTGAAAGCCCAAAATTGCTGGGAGGAATAATTTAATTTCCTCCTGGGCTCTCAGTGTGGACATCAAGCAGCTCATAAACACTATTAACCTGCAGATTAACCCCATATCTGCAGGTTAATAGCATATTTTTACATGACTGGTTCCCTTTAAATAGTGCCCATAAACACAATTCTTTTGGATTTCTTCTAAGAAGCTGTATTACTTTGTGCTGAGTAATTTTTTTTTATCATAACCAATGTTGATGTTATTTTGATAGACTAGAAATTTTTGGAAAGATTTACTAATGTGTCAAATCTCTTCCATTTTTGGTATAATGACAGACTATACAAGCCTAGAACCCCTCAAATGACTAAGACGTATATTTGAAAACCATTTTCTCATATATCGTCTGCTATGTCTTTTGATTGTAACTTGCTATTCATGTAAAAGTGAGGTGATTTTTCTCATACATTTAGAATTAACTAAAGGCCCCTTTACACACTGCAACTTCGCTAGCGACATCGCTGTAACGTCACTGGTTTTGTGACGTAATAGCGACCTCCCCAGCGACATTGCAGTGTGTGAAACACATCAGCGACCTGGCCCCTGCTGTGAGGTCGCTGATCACTACAAGTCTTTCAGGACCATTCTTTGGTCCTTTGTTTCCCGCTGCGCAGCATGTATCTGTGTGTTTGACACTGTTACAACGACATCGTTAGCGACCCAGCCCATAGGCGTGCCAGCGTTCCCTTTCCAGCGAGGTCGTTCTGCAGGTCTGTATCGCTGTTGCGTGGTTGGCCAGATCTGCCTGTTTGACAGCTCACCGGTGACTAGAGACTTTCCAGCGATCCCGGCCAGGTCAAGATCGCTGGGGGGATTGCTTGAAAGTCTCAGTGTGTAAAGGGGCCTTAATATGTCAAAAACGTATATCAGATTCTAAGAAAGGTTCAATTTCAACCAAATCAAGAGTGAATGTATGGTCTTGGTCTGTTATCCACTACAAGTTAAGCGGGCTTTACACGCTACGATATTTCTAGCAATTGCTAGCGCTATCCAGCGTGTAAGCACCCGCCCCCGTCGTGTGTGCGATATCGTGTGATCCCTGCCATAGCGAACATTATCACTACGGCAGCTTCACACACACTTACCTGGTCGTCGTCGTCGCTGTGACTGCCGAACAATCCCTCCCTCAAGGGGAGGGACGTTCGGCATCACAGCGACGTCACCGCGACGTCACTAAGCGGCCGGCCAATCAAAGCGGAGGGGCGGAGATGAGCGTGACGTAACATCCCGCCCACCTCCTTCCTTCCGAATTGCCGGTGGAGGCAGGTAAGGAGACATTCCTCGCTCCTGCGGTGTCACACTGTGCTGCCGCAGGAGCGACGAATAACATCGATAATCAACCATTACCGATTTTTGGTTTTGGGACGACCTCTCCATGGTGAACGATTTTCACCATTTTTTAGGTCGCTTAAGGTCGCTGGTAAGTGTCACACGCTGCGATATCATTAATGATGCCGGATGTGCGTCACTAACAACGTGACCCCGACGATAAAACATTAACGATATCGTAGCGTGTAAAGCCCCCTTTAAAGGAATTGTGTAGGCTGAAATTAAAGTCTACAGTCACTTCATGTGCTGAATCATGAAAATTTGTGATTTGCACATACCGCATGTAAAAAGATCTGAGTACTAGTGCTCACATGCTGACTATTCTAATCAGGCTTCTCTCAATATAAGAGAATTGAGAAAAGCCAAAAGAGAGTGGTCATTGTAGCGATATTGGGATGTCCATGGATGAAGTGCTGCTCTGCTAAATAAGGTTGACTCTACAATGGGATGCAGTATAAAATATTTGTAGTTTATTTTTCAATGCATTTCAGGGCTGAACTAGACCCTTTCGCTAGAAAAAAAACTAGTTTGCACAAATGCAAGTACAGTGCCTTGCGAAAGTATTCACCCCCACTGCATTTTTCGTGTTTTGCTACCTCACAACCTGGAATTTCTGTTTTTTTTAGGTTTTGTATGACTTCATGTAAATAACATGCCTACAACTGTGAGTCTGGCGCCCCTTAGGCTTAAGTCGCCACAGAGGTACTGCACCTCAGCCAGAGGTGTGGTATTCCATCCTGGGTAAGGAGGAGGTGAATGCTGGTTCATGAAAAAGCACAGCACACTCGCTTAGCAACACATCACCAAAGCTGGTAAGGGTGTGATTATACCCAAACCAGACAGGGAGTGGAGTCAGCTGAGTGGGAACAGAGGTGTTGTGTGGAGAAAGTCAGTCTAGTCAGAGGAGTAGTGGAGGAGCAAAGACCCACGGTCTGGAGCTGGTACTGCTCGGCCCGGGCATAGACATAGTCAAACCAGTGGCTGAGGTGTCTCTACGCACCGAAGCTACTACCACACACAAATTTATTTGAAGGTGACCTAAAAGGACCAAACGGATAGCGCTCCATGCCGCCCAACATGATTCACAGGCATTGAACAGGTTCAGTGAGCGAGGACGCAAGGCAGGAGGGCGAAGCCAGCGCAGACGTCGACCAGGGAAAGAGTACATTAAAGAAAGGTGCACCGGTCTTGACCTGCGAACTACCTGGGATCAGCTGGAGACCATCACAGTGCATCACGGCACCCCAAAGGTGAACCACGGCTTGTGTGTAACCGGCTACAGTGAGTAAACATCTATTGACTGCATCCATGAGTCACTCCTTCATTCACCTGCGCCCGCAATAATAGACTACTACTACTACCCCCGTCCGCACAGGGGCCCAGCTCTACCTGTGGAGAGGTACAACATCTAAGCTGTGTCACTATCAGCCCCAAAGGTCCCTATCTTGCAGCGGTGGCACCCAAACTTGCCGCATACCACAGGTGGTGTCACAAGTAACTCCCATCATCCTCTACATCTTTATTAAACGACACCGCCGGGGTCACGGAACCAGCCTGGCTACTGCGACGTCCCCGCAGTAGAAGAACCGGAACTGCGGCCCGGTAACAAGTCTCCCCAAGCCCTGGTGGGCGCGTCAACTTAGCGCTGTGAACAGGATTGCATGCCCGTTACCACGGGTACTGTGCCTTAACAGACTGTGCAAATCACGGTTACTAAAACAACAACCGCCATTAACCGCGTGGCGTGGGAAGAAAGCGGGCGTGCCATCGTGGGCGAAATTGAGTAAACTGCAAGATACTAACCCCAGACTCCCCGGAGGAGGGGAAGAGACACAAACATATCAAATGAGGAAAACCAGAAAACCAGACTGCTGCTGCAGCCGCAGCTCCGGTAGTCCCATTCTCAATGCCTTACAATCCCGGAGCAGTCTGGCTACCACAGTACTCGGGAGAATCCCATACCTTGGGTGACTTCAAAGAGAGACTGAATAGATCGTTCCATGTGTACCTCTTGACTGAAAACCAGAAAGCAAGCATCCTAATTGGCCAGATAATGGGGGCAGCCCAGTAGGAGGTAAAATCATGGTTAGAGGATGAAAAGGGAACAGTGAAGCAGATCCGGACAAAGCTCAAAGCCACCTTTGACACCCGCACGGCAGCTGAGATAAAGATTAAGGTTTTTGGGTGCAAGCAAGGGGTGCAGAATAGCGTATTGGACTATGCTCTGAACCTCCAGGAGGCGATGCGGGCTGTTAAGCAGTTGGATCCAGACGGTGTGAGCGATGAGGACCGCCTGCTAACCGACCAGTTTATCTGGTGAGATGCCCATCGAACACAGCTGCGCATAATGGCCCTGAAAAATCCTGGTCTTCCCTTCGCGCAATTCAAGGACCGGGCTATACGGGTGTTGCGAGATCTAGTTCCAGGTACCACTGGCCCTCTTCGTCCCCAGGCAGTCCCGTGCATGGAGGTGATGTCATCCACTCGTATAACTGTGGGGGCTAGCGAGCAGACCTTAGGTAGTGGTCCTTTGACCGAGCTCCGCTCTTACCAAGGTCATACAGAAACCTCAAGTGACTCCACAGCCAGTAGCTACTTGAGCTGGCTTCCAGCCCAGATGATGTTCCGTGGCGGCGACGTCGGGGAACCCCGTGTGTCCCAAACTCGGGTACTGACCGCTATGACACCAAGGGGCTGCCGATATGCCGTCGCTGTGATAAAGTGGGAAACTATGCCCGAGGCTGTCCATTGGAAGGCAAGAAACAGCTGGGGCTCAGAGCCAGCCCTCAGAAAGAAGATAAAAAGTAATAAGTCAGTTTTGAAAAAATGTAAATATGTTAATTTGATAGAAGTGATAAAGTTTAAATAAGTTTTCTGGTTATATGTTTTCTGAGTTAAATGGACAGCTGGGCCACTGGACTATGTGTGGCCAGGACATCCTGTGTATATAGTTGCATTGATTACGGCGCTCTCTAGCAGAATTCTTTGATCACAGGAGACAAAACCCGTCTGGTGCAGCAGAAGTAACGAAGTATGATCAGGAATGCTCTGTCGCCCACCCAGAGCCTACGTTGGGGTTTTGTTGATGGCGGGTCCCCCACCTTTGTTTATTTTATGCTACAAGTTTGCACAAAATGAGCGGTGCAAGGAAACTTGGTATTATGCTCTTCAAAAGTTTATAATGTGAAAATATGATGTTTGATACTGACAAAGTTTTATAAAGTAATGTAAGAGCTTATCATATTGGTAACGTTCAAGATGATGCCTCCCATAAAGTTTGAAATGTTCATGATGTTGAAAGCATACAAAAATGGCATGTCTGCACTGTATTTTTGTGTTTCAGCCCGAGGATGTGCTGGAATTTGCTGTGGGTAATAGTCTGGCACCCCTGAGGCTTCAGTCACCACAGAGGTACTGCACCTCAGCCAGAAGTGTGGTATTCCATCCTAGGTAAGGAGGAGGTCAATGCCGGTTCATGAAAAAGCACAGCACACTCGCTTAGCAACATATCACCAAACCTGGTAAAAGCGTGATTATACCCGAACCAGACCGGGGGGGTGGAGTTAGCTGAGTGGGAACAGAGGTGTTGTGTGGAGAAAGTCAGTCTAGCCAGAGGAGTAGTGGAGGAGCTGTCGCGGGCGGAGGAGGGGACGCTGCGCTCTCCCACTGCTCGGGTCCGGCTGCGGCTGCTGCTGCGGCTGCTGCTGCTCGGTGGCTCGAGCGATGGGCCGGATCCCGGGGACTCGAGCGGCGCTCCTCGCCCGTGAGTGAAAGGGGGTTTGGTTTTGGGGATTTATTGTCTGTGACGCCACCCACGGTTGTGGTGATTGTGTGGACACCACCGCTGCTCTGTACGGGGATCCCGGGAGCGATGACAGGGAGCAGCTTTGTTGTTATTTCTCCCCTCCGTGGGTAGGGGGTTGGTTGTCCCGGGCCCCGGTGATGGGGTAGGGGTGGATGGCAGGCCGGGTGCGGGGCCTGGTGAGGTGCAGGGTCGCGGGGGCAGCGCTGTGCCGTACGGCACGGTGGTACTCACTCAGCATGAGACGTTGACACAGTTCTCGGTAAAACACACGGCTGGAAAGACGGTTCCCACGGACGGCTGCTGTTGCTTTTCCCCGGTAGTTAATGGTGACTGTCTCTTTCCCTGCACCTATGTTCAATGTTGGTAGCGATGGATTCCCACCGGTAACCCGCTCCCCGACTTGGATATGGGCCGGAGGAGCCCCACTTTGCCCGCAGGCGCTGGCCCTGAGAAACTGGTGCCTTGGCGGTGGCGGTGTCTCTGATTCACGGTTGGACTGTTGCCTTCAATCGGGACTTAGTTGTTTGGAGATCCGGAGGTCCCCTTCACTGACGGATTTGGCAAATTCACGGCGACTCCTAGCCTTGCCGGGATCCGAAAGGCCCCTGCCAATGGTGCTGGCTTCTCTTTGTATACCGGTCCGGTACCGCCAGGCCACCACCCGTCCATGGTCCTTTCAGCAACCTCCGATCAGCCTCCACTGCAGACGGTCACCGCCGTCTGCTAACCTTGCTGTCTCAGTCCGGGGCACACACCCGGACTAACTTCAGGCTCTGCTTCTGTCACTTTCCTCCTCACACTTGCTCCTTTACCACTCAACTCCTAAACTCAACTCTATCTCCTTTCACTTCCTCCTCCAAAACTTAACTGCCAGTTTTCCCTCCTCCAGGACTGTGAACTCCTTTGTGGGTGGAGACCAACCGCCTGGCCCACCCCCTGGTGTGGACATCAGCCCCTGGGGAAGGCAACAAGGATTTTTAGGTTTAGCTAAGGTGTACCTAACCGGGGTGTAGGGTGTGGTGATGTCATTACCTGTGACCCCTGGCTTGCCCAGGGCGTCACATTCCCCCTTAGCAAAATGCAGACCGTCTGCGGGCTGCCCATCCAACACCGGTTTTATTTTTCTGAAAAAGATAAAAAACACAATACAAATAGAAGAACATCATCCCACAATGGGAGGTACTTTTCTTAAATGTTGCAAAAACGGTTTTAAACGGTTGCGGCTTCCGCTCTCACCCACCCAAGCAAACTGGCCCTGATGCTGCCCCTAAGAAACAGGCAGCACCCCTTGACCCCAGTCCTGCACCAAGTTACCCGAGCAGGATCTGTCCTTCCCCTCCAGAGGGTAGCCACCGGTTCCGGTGGTGGCTGGGCCCCAGCCTGCTCCACTGCGGTCCCTCCCTCCAACCTGCCTCTCCGGAGGCGGTAACGGTAAGCTGCAACAAACATATTTACAACCCACTAATGTTTGTGGTTGCCCTGCAAGTTCTCGGGCCTGTTCATAGGAGTTCCTATGCATAACTGCAGACGGTCCCCACGGGGACAACAGTGCCGGCAACGACCGGTTCAATCACGGTTTAATCAGATGACTTCCTCAGTTGATCACTTATCATTTTCTCATAACTTTCAGAACTTTCAAAACTTTAACTTGTACACATGTTCACCCCCCCTCTAAATAGTAGTTTCCCTATACCTAAGTGGGGGTCTACCTAGGTTGGGGCGAGTGGACCTCTGGGGTCCAGTGTCAGTGGTGACAGGCAGCGGGGGAGAGGGAACAATCAGTCTCTCTTCCCGGTTATCATGTGGGGCAGGCGGAGGCATAGGGGAGCTGGGCACAGGTTCATCCCTGGGCACTGGCACTGGCTCTGGCTCACGGTTGACCACCTCCATCATTTCTTCAGCCACGGGTTGGGGGAATAGTATCACTGGAAGCATCACCGCGCCGTTCTGTGTAGGCCAGTCCGCAGGGAAGTCACCCATCATGGTGTGGATTACCTCTTTTGCCTTCTCTGCTGGTGGAAGAACCGGTACTTCAGCCATTGCCCTCAATGCTGGTGGGCACCTTTTCAGATGGTCCCGGGAAACCGTGGCCAAAGTGCCCCCTTGGTCATGACTGATCTGGTAGGCCTTCCCATCTTCCCATCCTGTGGGCTGTATGACGTATGGGGTTTGTTCCCATTGATCATCCAGCTTGTGGGTTCTCCTCTTCCGCTTCAGCACTACATCTCCAGGCTGGAAAGGGCCAGCAGACGCCTTCTGGTTGAAGCGCCGCTCCTGTTGTTCCTGACTCCGACTTAAGTTCTTCTCCACATATTCCTGAATCTGTCGGTACTGAACCCTCCGCTGGGTGTCCCATTCAGCCGTCGAGGGGAGTGTTTCTGGGGCTTCCAGTCCCATTTCCAGGTCCACCGACAGTCGGCCGGGGCGAGCCCTCATCAGATATGCTGGGGTGCACTTCGTTGAGCTGGACGGGATATTGTTGTACATATCGACCAAGTCAGGCAGCTTCTCCGGCCACAGGTTCCGCTCTTCTAGCGGCAACGTCTTGAGGAGGCCAAGGACCAAATGGTTCATCTTCTCACACATACCGTTGGTTTGGGCATGGTAAGGCGTGGTCCGGATCTTCTTGCAGCCGTACAGCTGACAGAACTCATGGAACACCTCCGCTTCAAAGGCTGGGCCTTGGTCAGTAAGCACCTTCTCAGAGTATCCATGTGGTCGACAGAAGTAAGCTTGGAACGCTCTAGCGGCGGTACGGCGGGTTAGGTCTTTGACCGGGACAACCACCATGAACCTCGAATAGTGGTCTACTATGGTCAGAGCGTAGGTGTACCCACTTCGGCTGGAGGTGAGCTTTACATGGTCAAGGGCGACCAGCTCCAGCGGCTGATGTGTAACGATCGGGTGTAGGGGCGCCTTCTGGCTAGCCTCGTCCTTCCTCCTCAGCGTGCAAGGACCGCACTCTCGGCACCAGGCCTCTACAGACTCCCGCATCCCACTCCAATAGAACCGCTCTCTCAACAGCATCTCCAGCTTCTTCCATCCGAAATGTCCGGCACCATCATGGTATGCTGTTAGGGCCAGGTGGACGGGCAGACCCAGGAGGTGGATCCACTGGGCCGAACTCCTTGATGATGGTAAGGGGTCCGGTAGCTGGAGCACTACAGGTAGCAGGACAGTCCGTGCACAAGAGTATAATGGAGAAGTCCCTGGGACCACGGAGTCACTGATGGTAGTCCGGGTGACGGAGCTCAGGTTCGGAAGCCGAGATGATGTCAGGCGGAGTCCGGAACCGTTGGAGCGAGATGACGGGTCACCGCAGGGATCAGAGATGGTACGGACTGTCAGGATAGCAGATAGGCAGCGTTCGGGGGTTCGGGATTCGGCAGGACCGGATGGCAAGGCAGGATCGGCTCTAGAAGAGAGAGAGGTGAGTATCTCACAGGAACACAAGGAGACCTGACTCCTAGCTTGGAAAACACGAAGAACAGGCCCCGCCCAGTTGGACACTAACCCCCTTTATACCCTGTACCTGTGTGCTTCATTTCCTGTCAGTGGACGCTGGCCCTTTAAGAAAGGGTCAATGACCGCGTGCGCGCCCTAATGCGCATGCGCGCGGCCCGGGTGCCAGAAGCCAGAGCAGGAAGCGGTGGAGAGGAGGCAGCAGAGCCGGGCTGGGGCTGAGAAGCCGACGGGCGCCGGGAGCGGGGACCAGGACGCCTGGGGAGTGCCGGCAATGGAGGCTGGAGAGCGGGGAGCGTGGCAGGTGAGCCGGGGAGCAGGGCAGGGGACCCGGGGAGCGTGACAGTACCCCCCCTCCACGCCCCCCTCCCCGCAACCGGGACAGGAAGGCACGGATCAGAGGAGTGCCCACATTCTCCCGGGGCTCCCAGGACCTATCCTCAGGACCATACCCCGCCCAGTCCACCAGGAAGAACTGTCGACCCCGTACGGTTTTCATGGCCACGATATCCCTTACCGCATAGATGTCGTCATCGGCTATAGGAGGAGGAGCCGAACTGGCAGCAGCGGAGAAGGGACCAAGGACAACCGGCTTGAGCAGGGAGACGTGGAAGGAGTTGGGTATCCTCATCGTGACCGGGAGCTGTAGCTTGTAGGAGACCTCATTGATCTTGCTGAGGACTTTAAACGGCCCGATGTAGCGAGGACCCAGCTTGTAGGATGGTAGCTTCAATCGGACGTACTTGGAAGCAAGCCAGACGAGATCTCCAGGAGAGAAACACGGAGGGTCCAGACGTCTCTTGTCTGCGTGTCTCTTCATCCGCAGGGAGGCACGTGCAAGGGACGTTTTAACAGAGTCCCAAATGGTTGTAAAGTCACGGGCTACAGCATCAGCAGCAGGGACCTCCGAGGAAGAGGATACAGGCAATGGGGCGGAAGGCTGAAGTCCGTAAACGACATGGAAGGGAGAGCTGGAGGAGGACTCACTGACGTGGTGGTTATGGGAGAATTCAGCCCAAGGAAGAAGCGTGGACCAGTCGTCATGATGGGCGTTGACGTAGTGACGTAAGAAGGAGGTCAAGATCTGATTGACCCGTTCCACTTGACCGTTCGACTGAGGATGGTAAGCTGAAGAGAAGTCCAGAGTCACTCCCAGATGTTTGCAGAGAGCCCTCCAGAAGCGGGAGGTGAACTGAGTTCCTCTGTCGGACACAATGTGTGATGGAAAGCCATGCAAGCGGAAGATGTGATGTATATAGGCGTCCGCGAGTTCCTGGGCAGAGGGCAGTCCAGCCATAGGGACGAAATGAGCCATTTTAGAGAACCGATCCACCACGACCCATATGACTGTGTGTCCGGAGGACAATGGCAAGTCCGTAATAAAGTCCATCGCAATGTGTTGCCACGGAACTGAGGGTATAGGCAGAGGCAGAAGACGGCCATATGGCAGGTGTTTGGGCGTCTTGTTCCTGGCACAAGAGGAGCAGGCAGAGACAAAAGAAGCGACGTCCGTGCGAAGGGATGGCCACCAGTAATGACGTACAATCGCACTCCAAGTTCTCTTCTGACCAGCATGACCGGCTGTTTTCGAGGCATGGCCCCAGTGTAACACTTTTTGCCTGTCAGTCTCAGAGACATAGGTCTTCCCGGGCGGTATCTGGGCCAGGGTGACAGGGGCCACCGGAATGATTTTACTAGGACAGATGATGGGTTGGGATGTCTCCTCCTCATGCTCCATGGGCATGAAAGACCTGGACAAGGCATCAGCGCGTACATTCTTGTCCACGGGTCGGAAATGGAGCTGGAAATCGAATCTGGCAAAGAACAAGGACCACCTGGCTTGCCGTGGGTTCAGTCGCTGAGCAGACCGCAGGTATTCCAGGTTCTTGTGGTCCGTGTAAATAATAACGGGGTACACTGCTCCTTCCAGAAGGTAGCGCCATTCCTCCAGAGCCAGTTTGACTGCCAATAGCTCTCGGTCACCGATGGTGTAGTTGCGTTCAGGCGCTGAGAAGCTCTTGGAGAAGAAACCGCAAGTCACCATCTTCCCGGAGGAGGACTTCTGCATGAGCACTGCTCCGGCTCCCGAGGAGGAGGCATCCACCTCCAAGGTGAACTGGCGGTTTAACTCCGGACGGTGGAGTACAGGAGAGGAGGCAAATGCCCGCTTCAGAGAGCCAAACGCGGCGTCGGCCGCAGGTGACCAGTCCTTTGGATTGGCCCCCTTCTTGGTCAAGGCGGAGAGAGGAGCAGTCAGAGCAGAGAAGTGAGGGATGAACTGGCGGTAATAGTTGGCGAATCCCAGAAAGCGTTGGATTGCCTTCAGTCCAGAAGGAGGAGGCCAGTTGAGAATGGAGGAGACCTTCTTTGGATCCATCTGCAGTCCGGTATCGGAGATGAGGTAACCCAGGAAGGGGAGAGAAGACTGCTCGAAGACACACCTCGTACTTGGCGTACAGACGATTCTCTCTCAGTCTTTGTAGAACCAGCTGCACGTTCTCTCTGTGGGTCTGGAGGTCCGGAGAGAAGACAAGGATGTCATCCAGATACACCACCACACAGACGTAGAGAAGGTCCCGGAAAACGTCGTTCACCAATTCTTGAAAGACTGCTGGTGCGTTACACAGGCCGAAGGGCATCACGCAGTATTCATAGTGCCCATCGCGAGTATTGAACGCGGTCTTCCATTCGTCCCCAGAGCGGATGCGGACCAGGTTGTAGGCACCCCGAAGATCCAACTTGGTAAACACACGAGCTCCTCTAAGCCAATCAAACAATTCGGGGATGAGCGGCAGGGGGTACTTGTTTTTCACGGTGATTTGGTTCAATCCCCGGTAGTCTATGCATGGGCGTAAGTCGCCTTCTTTCTTCTTAACGAAGAAGAAGCCTGCTCCAGCAGGAGAGGAGGATCTCCGAATGAATCCCCTTGCCAGGCTCTCTGTGATGTAAGTAGACATGGCCCTTGTTTCGGCTGGAGACAGTGGATATATCCGTCCTCGAGGTGGTGTAGTTCCCGGGAGCAGGTCGATGGCACAATCGTAAGGACGATGTGGCGGAAGTACCTCTGACTCCTTTTTATCAAAGACGTCCGCGAAGGACCAATAGGCCGAGGGCAGTCCCGGTAGGGACTCTGGAACCGGAGGTCGTCGGATGGGTTGTATGGTCTTCAGACAGTTCTCATGGCAAGAAGAGCCCCATCGGGTGATTTCACCAGTGCCCCAGCTGACTGATGGCTCGTGTGTCCGTAACCAGGGAAGTAGGGAAGTCCCAGCAGGATTTGATGGGACATGTGTGGGAGGACGTAGAGAGCGATGTTCTCGGTGCGCAGGGCACCGATACGCAGTTCGACCGGCCTGGTGATCCAGGAGATGGTGTCAGAGAGGGGTCTCCCATCCACAGAGGCTATCACGAGGGGTTTGTCAAGTGGAGTAACAGGCACCTGGTACTTGTCCACCGTGGCCTGCTGGATGAAATTGCCTGCTGCCCCAGAATCGAGGTACGCCTCAGCCGTGAACCGCGTCTCTCCCGTTGTCACTTGCACAGTCCACGTAACCGGGTCTGAGAGAGTCCCAGCACCTAGGGTGGCCTCTCCTACCAACCCTAGGCTTTGGAGTTTCCCGGCCTCTCTGGACAGGAGCGTAGCAGGTGTGTGCCCTCTCCGCAGTAGAAGCAGAGGCCCTTGGTGAGCCGCTCTGCTCGACGTTGTTCAGACTGCCGCACACGGTCGATCTGCATGGGCTCGTGGACGGAGACACCAGATGCCGTTGACTGGAGTACGGCGGGCTTCTGCGGGGGAGAGGAATGCCGTACCAGACGTCTCTCACGGGACACCTCTTTGGATCGCTCCTGAAAGCGAATGTCCACTCGAGTCGCTAGGGTAATCAGGGCATCCAGGGTGGACGGTACGTCACGACCAGCCAGCTCATCTTTAATTCGACCCGAGAGACCTTCCCAGAAGGCGGCGGTTAGGGCCTCGTTGTTCCACCCGAGTTCCGAAGCCAAGGTGCGAAAACGGATGGCGTATTGACCCACCGTCAGAGTCCCCTGACGTAACCGGAGAAGAGATGAGGCAGACGCGGAGGCGCGTCCGGGCTCGTCAAAGGTGCCACGAAATGCCTGCAGGAACTCTTGGATGTTCGTGGTCACAGGATCCTCCCTTTCCCACAAGGGGTTCATCCACGCCAGTGCCTCACCCTCTAGATGGGACATGATGAAGGCGACCTTGGCTTGGTCGGAGGCAAACAAATGCGGCAGCTGCGTGAAATGGAGGGAGCATTGGTTTATGAATCCCCTGCAGGTCTTGGGATCTCCGGCGTACCGGGGTGGTGAGGCCAAACGTAGTCTGGAAGCATCCGAAGAGGCTGCCACGGGAGCTGTGGCCGTGGATTGTCTAGTGGAAGCCCGAGATGCTGAAGATGTAACTGACGCTTGTAGTGTGTTCAGGCGGGCGTCCACAGAAGACATGAATTGCAGCATGCGGGTCTGAGTCTCACGCTGGCGTGAGAGTTCCTCCTGTAAGGCTGCTAGTGCTTCAGCGGGATCCATGGCCTGTTCTTACTGTTAGGGCCAGGTGGACGGGCAGACCCAGGAGGTGGATCCACTGGGCCGAACTCCTTGATGATGGTAAGGGGTCCGGTAGCTGGAGCACTACAGGTAGCAGGACAGTCCGTGCACAAGAGTATAATGGATAAGTCCCTGGGACCACGGAGTCACTGATGGTAGTCCGGGTGACGGAGCTCAGGTTCGGAAGCCGAGATGATGTCAGGCGGAGTCCGGAACCGTTGGAGCGAGATGACGGGTCACCGCAGGGATCAGAGATGGTACGGACTGTCAGGATAGCAGATAGGCAGCGTTCGGGGTTCGGGATTCGGCAGGACCGGATGGCAAGGCAGGATCGGATCTAGAAGAGAGAGAGGTGAGTATCTCACAGGAACACAAGGAGACCTGACTCCTAGCTTGGAAAACACGAAGAACAGGCCCCGCCCAGTTGGACACTAACCCCCTTTATACCCTGTACCTGTGTGCTTCATTTCCTGTCAGTGGACGCTGGCCCTTTAACAAAGGGTCAATGACCACGCGCGCGCCCTAATGCGCATGCGCGCGGCCCGGGTGCCAGAAGCCAGAGCAGGAAGCGGTGGAGAGGAGGCAGCAGAGCCGGACTGGGGCTGAGAAGCCGACGGGCGGCGGGAGCGGGGACCAGGACGCCTGGGGAGTGTCGGCAATGGAGGCTGGAGAGCGGGGAGCGTGGCAGGTGAGCCGGGGAGCAGGGCAGGGGACCCGGGGAGCGTGACATATGCCTGCAGAACGGTGGGCACGTTAGCTTGGGGAATCACCAACTGGCGGATTTTCTCATGAGTCTTCGGGTTAATCAGCTCACGGTACAACTTCCCTTGATGTAGATACAGCCGGGTCCGTTCTTTCCACAGGCGTTGGGCTTCAGCTGGGGCGGCAGGGTCTATTCCAGCAGCGCCTTGCTCCACCAGAGTCTTGACTAGGCGGACAGCGGGCGCCTGGTTTTGAGCTTCCTGCCACTCCTGGCTGGGCAGTGGATCCAGGTTCACCCGTTGTTGTTGGATATGTACCTTCTCAGTTGGTGGCTGGTGAAATGCAGGCAACTCGATCTCTTCGAGGTCGTCATCCTCGCACCCTTCTTCTGACAAGTGGGGCATCCGAGAGAGTGCATCAGCATTAACGTTGGCACGACCGGCCCTGTATTTAATTGTGAAGTCGTAGTTGGCTAGCCTGGCCACCCACCGCTGTTCCAACGCACCCAACTTGGTCGTGTCCAGATGGGTCAGCGGATTGTTATCCGTGAAAGCGGTGAATTTTGCTGCGGCCAAGTAATGGCGGAACCGCTCGGTGATAGCCCACACCAGCGCCAGGAGCTCCAGCTTGAAAGAGCTGTAATTTTCAGGGTTCCTTTCAGTCGGTCGGAGCTTTCGGCTAGCATAGGCAATCACTTTTTCCTTCCCATCCTGGACCTGGGACAAGACTGCCCCCAAACCCACATTGCTAGCATCGGTGTAGAGCAGGGGTGGGGAACCTCCGGCCCGCGGGCCGCATACGGCCCGCCAAGACCTTTTCTACGGCCCCCGGGACTCTGCCGGCAGCCGCGTCTTGCCGGTTGCCGGCCCTTTAAATCCCCATGCGCGCTACGAGGACGCGCATTCAGCATTCACTACTGAACGCTGGTCAGTGCGTGTGTTCTCAGGACTTATTTTGTGGGCGGGGTTAACCCTTTCGCCCCGTCCCACAGAAGCCCAGCAGCAGTTTGAAGGCTTCAACTAGTAGGTGAGCGTCCCCCCCGTGCTGCGTGCCAGCTCTTCCGTGCGCGCTCCCCCGTGCTGCGTGCCAGCTAACACGTGCTCGCTCCCCCGTGCTCGCTCACCATTGCCCGCTTCTCCTTTACAGCTCCCCCGTGCCCGCTCCTCCGTGCTCGCTTCTTTGTGCCAGCTCCCCCGTGCCCGCTCCCCCATGTGCGCTCCGACTGTGCTGCTATGTGCTTATTTCCCAGCTGCCGTGTGCCTGCTCCCTCTGTGTCTGCTCCACCAGGGTTGTGTGCTTCTTCCCCAGGGTTGTGTGCTTCTTCCCCAGGGTTGTGTGTCCCCCAGGGTTGTGTGTCCCCTAGGGCTGTGTGCCCCCCCCCCCTCCCCTAGGTCTGTGTGCCCCCCCCTCCCCTAGGTCTGTGTGTCCCCCCTCTCCACAAGGACTGTGTGCCCCCCCTCCCCCAGGGCTGTGTACCCCCCTCCCCCAAGGCTGTGTACACCCCCTCCCTCAGGGCTGTGTAACTCCCCCCCCACCCCCCAGTGCTGTGCCCCCAGTGCTATGTCTGGGCTCTGCATGTGTTGTCAGTTTCCCCTGTGCCCCCCTATTGCTATCCGTGCCCCCCTATTGCTATCCGTGCCCCCCTATTGCTATCCGTGCCCCCCTATTGCTATCTGTGCCCCCAGTGCTGTCTGCGCTCCAAAGCCATATCTATGCCTCCCAGTGATGTACATGTCCTCAGCCTTTTTTGTGACGTATATATTCTCCCAGCCCCTCCTGTGATGTATATGCCCCCAGCCCCTCCTGTGATGTATATGCCCCATTGTCTCCTGTAATGTATATATTACAGGTGGGGCTGGAGCATACACATCACAGGAGACACTGGGGACATACATCACGGGAGGAGCTGGGGGCATATATATGCCCCAGCCCCTCCTTTGATGTATATGCCCCCAGCCCCTCCTGTGATGTATATGCCCCATTGTCTTCTGTAATGTATATATTACAGGTGGGGCTGGAGCATACACATCAGAGGAGACACTGGGCATATACATCACAGGAGGGGCTGGTGGCATATACATCATATTGGAGATGCTGGGGCATCTCCTTTAATAAATATATACAGCTGTCCCAGCGTCTCCTATGTGATGTATATACAGTAGTTCCAGCGTCTCCTATGTGATGTATATGCCCCCAGCCCCTCCTGTGATGTAATATATACACAGCAGTCCTAGTGTCAGTTGTGATGTATATGATTTACCAATCTTATTATCACAAAGAGTTGACTGCTCCAGACCGAGACAATCCTGGAAAAGCAGCTGTGAGAAGCAACATGAGCAATATCACCGAAAATTAACCGCTCCGCCAAAGAGAAGCATCTCTGGCCACCACAATAGGGGTGAGTTAATTAATTGCTTGACCAAATGTAGCCGGGTAATTTTCACATTGATAATTTTGTGCGGCCCCCGATGGTTCGTAGAAATTTCCACATGGCCCCCGGCAGTAAAAAGGTTCCCCACCCCTGGTGTAGAGGATGAACGGGTGGCTATAATCAGGATACGTTAGGATCTCCTCCCCGGTCAAGGCCGCTTTCAGCTGATGGAAGGATTCCTTATGCCTCTCTTCCCACACCAGTGGGGCTCCGAGGGGTCTACCACCTTTGGTCTGTCCCACGAGGAGGTCTTGCTTGGGGGCAGCCATCTTCGTGTATCCCTTGATGAAGCGACGGTAGTACCCTACCAGACCCAAAAACTGACTTACTTCCCTCACTGTGGTTGGCATCGGCCAGTCTTGGATGGCAGTGACCTTCTCGGGGTCGGGGGCGACACCTTCTGCTCCCACCACATGCCCCAGATACTGCACTCTGGGTTTCAGCAGATGACACTTGGAGGGCTTCAACTTCATCCCATACTTGGCAAGGGACGCGAACACCTCAGCTAGGTGTTCCAGATGGGCTTCATATGTCTGTGAATACACAATTACATCATCCAGATACAACAGGACGGCCTCAAAATTCAGGTGCCCCAAACAGCACTCCATCAGCCGTTGGAAGGTACCCGGGGCATTGCACAGCCCGAACGGCATACTGTTGAATTCACAGAGTCCCATAGGGGTGGTAAAGGCAGTTTTCTCTCGGTCTTCGGGCGCCACGGCCACCTGCCAGTGCCCTCTGGTGAGGTCAAGGGTGGAGAAGTAGTTGGCGGTTCTCAGCGCGGACAAGGACTCTTCGATACGGGGCAGAGGGTAGGCATCCTTATGTGTTATCTGGTTAATCTTCCGGTAATCCACGCACATCCGCATGGTGCCGTCTTTCTTCTTAACCAGCACCAACGGGGCGGCCCAGGGACTACAGCTGTCCCTGATAACCCCTGCCTCCCTCATATTCCTCAACATGTCCTTGGCGCACTGGTAGTGTGCAGGGGGAATGGGCCTGTACCTCTCTTTGATAGGGGGATGTTCACCGGTAGGGATATGGTGTTGGACCCCTTTAATCTGCCCAAAGTCTAAGGGATGTTTGCTAAAAACTTGCTCGTACTCCCGTACCACCCTGTATACCCCTTCTTTGTGATGTGTAGGGGTATCGTCAGTGCCCACGTGTAGCTGTTGGAGCCACTCCTCCGACTCCCCTTGGGGCGGGTGAGTGCTGGCAGTAGGTAGTGAAACTGGAGGAGCTGCTTCATGGATGGTGTGGGGATCTAGGGTGAGCAAATTGGCAAGTGTAGCATACCGGGGAAGCCTGACTTCTTCCTCCCCACAGTTCAGCACCCTCACGGGCACTCTCCCCTTCTTTACATCTACCACCCCTCGGGCGGCCATTACCGTGGGCCAATGTTCGGAGGGCATGGGCTCTATCATGGCAGGGTAGTCACGCCCCTGAGGCCCTACTGCTGCCCTACACCAAATCATCATCTCACTCCTAGGGGGCACAGTCAACGGGCAACATCCATCACTCTCACTCCACCAATCTCCCCTCCCGTCGAGTTTACATGCTGGCGGTACATCAAGGCTCGGATCTCACGCTGCACAGCTCTTTGTTGGCTCCCCGCCGCCGTGGCGGCCAGCTGCTGCAGTAGGGCCAACACATCACTCATACAGTGCTCCATCACATTGGTTCCCAGCACTATCTTCGGGTTATGATCACTGGGTTCATTCATGATCCCAATCATACCCTGGTGTTGCAGTTCAGCTCGCCCCACAGTCATGGCTACTTGTTTATATCCCACTTGGGTCAGTGGGAGTCCATCAGCAGCAATCAGTGTTATACTAGCATCTGGGGGAGCCAGCTCGTCTGTCCCCCAATACCGTTGGTACAATGTGTATGGTATGGTGGTTACCTGTGATCCAGTGTCCAAGAGAGCCATCACCGGTATGCCGTCCACAGCCACGGGGATGATGGGCCAGGCCCCGATATACCGGTCCCGCCAGTCTGGGGGGCCACGGGGTTCTACTCCTGAGGATTGGCCCGTGGCCCCAGGGGTTGCTCGTTTAACGGGCACTGTCGGAAGTAATGGCCAGGCTTGCTGCACTTGTAACAGATTGGAGGTCTGTTCCGCGGATCATTAGCCCTTCTCCGCTGCATCCAGGGAACATCCTCAGGGCTGTCGGCGAGCTGTATCTTTGCTGGAGGCTGGGATCTGGTCAGAGGCTGGAGTGCGGCGAGAATCTTGGCGAGGTCTCCATCCATGCGGCGGACCTGGGCAGCCAGTTCTTCCATCGTACTGCTTGGGGCTGTAGGTACTGGAGACGCTGGTAGGGCAGGGGCCACCACGATGGGGGCCGTCTCAACTGGCCATGGGGCTGGCTCCAAGACTTCCGAAGCTGGGGGTTGTAGAGCTTTAATGGCCCGCTCTTTTAACACAGCAAAGTCCACATCAGGGTGTTCTAGGGCCCACAGCCGGAGTTGTTTGCGATCCTCGGAGGACCTCATCCCCTGCACAAATTGCTCTACTAACATTTTGTTGCTGTCCGCCTCATTGATGGTGTTTACCCGCTTCAGTGTGCGGAGTGCGGTTTGCAGACGTAAAGCATAGTCCCGAATACTGTCCACAGGTCGTTGCCGACATTGGTAAAACTGCATTCTCAGCTCAGCTTCGGTACGGGTCTCAAAGGCAGTCTGTAGTCTCTCAAAGATGGTGGCTACAGAGGACCGGTCCCCCTCGGCCCAGGTCTCCGCCTCCTGCTCAGCCGCGCCGGTTAGCTGGCCCAGCACTACCGCTGCACGTTGCTTATCAGTCAGGGGGTACAATTCCAGGAGCGGGTTAAGCTTTTTCCGGAAGACCTGTAACGCATCAGGCTTCCCGTCGTACTGCGGTAGCCAGGTAGCTCCGGGCACATAGGGCAAGGAGAACGGCATCACCTGAGCGAGAGCTGGGACCGCGGCACCCCCCGCCAGCGCGGCCGGGACCTGGGCAGGCCCATTCCCATCCACGGGTGCCACTGCGGCTGCGACCGCCACTCCTCCAGCAGTTCCGTCGGGCGCAGACATCTTGCTTCTGTCCCCCTTAGTCTCTTTCCGGCCCCTCCTCTATCGGGGCGGGGTTTTGGCCTTCGCGCCTCCACTACTCGAGAAGACGCTCGAGCGGGAACTTTTCGCGCCAAAGATGGCGGCTTCTGAAATTTTCGGCCGGACACCTCTGGCGGTAACAAGGCGCACCTCTACCAGACGGCAGAGCGGTAAGATCCTGTTCGTGACGCCAAGTTGTCGCGGGCGGAGGAGGGGACGCTGCGCTCTCCTACTGCTTGGGTCCGGCTGCCGCTGCTGCGGCTGCTGCTGCTCGGTGGCTTGAGCGATGGGCCGGATCCCGGGGACTCGAGCGGCGCTCCTCGCCCATGAGTGAAAGGGGGTTTGGTTTTGGGGATTTATTGTCCGTGACGCCACCCATGGTTGTGGTGATTGTGTGGACACCACCGCTGCTCTGTATGGGGATCCCGGGAGCGATGACAGGGAGCAGCTTTGTTGTTATTTCTCCCCTCCGTGGGTAGGGGGTTGGTTGTCCCGGGGCCCGGTGATGGGGTAGGGGTGGATGGCAGGCTGGGTGCGGGGCCTGGTGAGGTGCAGGGTCGCGGGGGCAGCGCTGTGCCGTACGGCACGGTGGTACTCACTCAGCCTGAGACGTTGACACAGTTCTCGGTAAAACACACGGCTGGAAAGACGGTTCCCACGGACGGCTGCTGTTGCTTTTCCCCGGTAGTTAACGGTGACTGTCTCTTTCCCTGCACCTATGTTCAATGTTGGTAGCGATGGATTCCCACCAGTAACCCGCTCCCCAACTTGGATATGGGCCGGAGGAGCCCCACTTTGCCCGCAGGCGCTGGCCCTGAGAAACTGGTGCCTTGGCGGTGGCGGTGTCTCTCCTTCACGGTTGGACTGTTGCCTTCAATCGGGACTTAGTTGTTTGGAGACCCGGAGGTCCCCTTCACTGACGGATTTGGCAAATTCACGGCGACTCCTAGCCTTGCCGGGATCCGAAAGGCCCCTGCCAATGGTGCTGGCTTCTCTTTGTATACCGGTCCGGTACCGCCGAGCCACCACCCGTCCACGGTCCTTTCAGCAACCTCCGATCAGCCTCCACTGCAGACGGTCACCGCCGTCTGCTAACCTTGCTGTCTCAGTCCGGGGCACACACCCGGACTAACTTCAGGCTCTGCTTCTGTCACTTTCCTCCTCACACTTGCTCCTTTACCACTCAACTCCTAAATTCAACTCTATCTCCTTTCACTTCCGCCTCCAAAACTTAACTGCCAGTTTTCCCTCCTCCAGGACTGTGAACTCCTTTGTGGGTGGAGACCAACCGCCTGGCCCACCCCCTGGTGTGGACATCAGCCCCTGGGGAAGGCAACAAGGATTTTTAGGTTTAGCTAAGGTGTACCTAACCGGGGTGTAGGGTGTGGTGATGTCATTACCTGTGACCCCTGGCTTGCCCAGGGCGTCACAGAGCAAAGACCCGCGGTCTGGAGCTGGTACCGCTCGGCCCGGGAATAGACAGAAGGGTCCTAGAGCCCACGGGAATTCAAAACTAACCTGTGGACTTGTTCCGCATTAACGCGTGGAGGGACACGGTCGCAATACGGGGACTGGTCCCCAGGCTAGAGGAGATTAAACCCACGGGTCCCCTAGTAAAACCAGTGGCTGAGGTGTCTCTAAGCACTGAAGCCACCACCGCACACGAATTTACTTGAAGGTGACCCAAAAGGACCAAAGGGATAGAGCTCCATGCCGCCCAATAGGGTTCACAGGCACTGGACAGGTTCAGTGAGCAAGGGTGCAAAGCAGGAGGGCAAAGCCAGCGCAGAAGTCAACTAGGGAAAGAGTAGATTAAAGAAAGGTGCACCGGACTCAACCTCAAAACTACCCGGGATCGGCTGGAGGCCATCACGGTGCATCACGGCTCCCCAAGGGTGGTCCAGGGCTTATGTGTAACCGGCTGCAGTGAGTAAATATCTATTGACTGCATCCCTGAGTCGCTCCTTCATTCACCTGCGCCCGCCATAATAGACTACTACTATCACTCCAATCCACCCTGGGGCCCAGCTCTATCTGTGCAGAGCTACAACATCTAAGCTGTGTCACCATCTGCCTCAGAGGTCCCTATCTCGCAGCGGTGGCACCCAAATTTGCCGCATACCACAGGCGGCATCACGAATAACTCAGATCATCACCTACATTCTTTATTAAACAACACCAACAGGGTCACGGAACCAGGCATCCCCGCAGCAGCAGAATCGGAACCGCGGCCCGGTAACGAGTCTCCCCAAACCTCGGTGGGAGCGTCATGAGCATTTGTTTTTTTTTTAATTGTAAATCAAACAACAAATATAACAAAATAACTGAATACTTCAGTGTGCATAACTATTCACCCCCCCAAAGTAGGAACTTTGTAGAGCCTCCTTTTGCAACAGTTACTGCTGCAAGTCACTGTGGATAAGTCCCTATGAGCTTTCCACATCTTGCCACTAGGATTTTTGCCCATTTCTCAAGGTAAAACTGCTCCAGCTCCAGTTAGATGGTTTCCTCAGCAGTCTGACCACTTCTCAATTGGATTAGTGTCTGGGCTTTGAATAGGCCACTCCAATACATTTACATGTCGCGGGCGGGGAGGACGCCGCCGCTGCTGCACGCTCGCTAACGCTCGGGTCTGGCGCTGCTGCGGCTGCTGCTGCTCGGTGGTTCGAGCGGTGGGCCGGATCCGGGGACTCAAGCGGCGCTCCTCGCCCGTGAGTGAAAGGGGTGGTTGGTTTGGGGGATTTAATCCGTGACGCCACCCACGGGTCGTGGTGAAGATGGGCACCACCACTGCTCGTGACGGGGATCCCGGGAGCGATGGTAGGGAGCAGCTGGGATGTTGTTTTCCCCCTCCGTGGATAGGGCCCGATGATGTGACGGGTAGGCAGGGTTGGTGAGGTGCAGGGTAGCAGGGACAGCGAGGCGCAGTGCCGGATGGCATGGGTGAATTCACTCAGTAACAGATGCACAAAGTCCTCGGTAAACCAAACAGCTGGATGGACGGGTCCCGCAGCCGGCTGCAGTGTCTCCCCCGGACAGGTGATGGCGGCTGTCTTTCCCTGCACCTTGATGTTCTCGTTTGACTACTATTGATCCCCAACGGTAGTCCGCTCCCCAGTGTATGGATACCGGAGGAGCCCGTTTGCCCGCAGGCGCTGGCCCTTGGGTCTCTAGCCTTAGGCGGTAGCTGTATACCCTCACGGTGTGGGCGGTTGCCTTTAATCGGGTCTTTGTTTGTTAGAAAACCTCTGGGGTTCCGGTCACATTCGGATTTGACTATTGTCGGCGGCTCCAAGCCTGGTCGGGGTCCGATAGCCCTGCCTGTGTGTGCTGGCTTCACTTCGCTCCCCGGTCGGTACCGGCGGGCCAACGCCCGATCCCGGTCCTACGGTTCCGCGTTGCTTCACCACTCCTGCAGACGGCCACCACTGTCTGCCAACCTTGCTGTCAGTGCCTGGGCCACAAACCCAGACATCCAAGTGTTTACTCCTCTCACTTCCACCTCCTGGTCTAAACTGTCACTTTTACCGCCTCCAGGCCTGTGAACTCCTCGGTGGGTGGGGCCAACCGCTTGGCTCCGCCCCACCTGGTGTGGACATCAGACATTGGAGGGAGGCAACAAGGGTTTTGTGTTTGGCTGGTGTCACTGTCTAATGGGGGTGGGGGTGTTTGAGTTTTATCTGTGACGACCTGGCTAGTCCAGGGCACCACATTCCCCCTTGGTGAAATGCAGACCGTCTGCAGGCTGCCCGTCCATCACCGGTTTTATTTTTCATCTGTAAAAATATAAATAACATGTAAACATTTCAAACATATAAGCATTTTTGTTAGGACACTTAAACGTTGCACATATAAACAAAAACATTTTTAATAATAACGGACAGACGGATGTCTTCCGCTATCCCACCCAAGCAACCTCGCCCTGATGTTGCCCCTAAGAAGTGGGCAACACCCCTTGACCCCAGTCCAGGTTCAGGCTGCCCGAGCGGGAACGGGTACGGTTACTCGCACCCGGCTGTCACTTCAGGGGACCCCACGTCCTTGGGGGACCCCTGACCCCTGGAGGATGGCCACCGGTCCTGGTGGTGGTCGGGCCCCAGCCTGCTATGCTGCGGGCCCTTCCTCCAATCTGCCTCTCCGGAGGCGGCACAGAACGGAAAATGGCCCACAAACTATTTACAAGCCTACAAGTTCGTGAGTGGCCTGCAAGTTCTCGGCCTTGTCTCTGAACGGTCACTCATGCAACAGGGAGCGGGGCAACAGTGGTCCCAACGGGGACGGGGCTCTTCATAGCCAATGGGCTACCACAAACAAAACTGTAGGGTCCCAACAGAGACTTGCTGTAGGGTCCCAACGGGGGCTGCCAGTTGGGTCCCAGGGGCTATCCACAACACCTGACTCCGGTACAGCTTCCTCCTGCAGCTTTCCCACAGTCCACCACTGGACAGCACGAGCCCCCAATGCCACCCTCACTCAGGGGTGACACTGTCCGACAGGACTCAATTTTCAGCTGCCGGCAGTGCAGGTATGACTGCTCCTCCGACCGGACTCTTTAATCTTGAGGGCCAACTGGAACATAAACAGAGTCCCGACGGGGACCGACAGCAAGGTAGCCGGGAACCGCTACCGCATCAGCATCCTTTTTCTCCAAGCAGCAGTCTTATGGCACAGCTTCCGTAGCTGCCGCTCCGGGTCAGTCGGTGTGGGGGATGGGCCCAGCCAGAGTCCCTCCGTTCCGGCTACGACCGGCACCTTCAGTAGGGAGGGGCCCCACTGTGACATGGCCTGCTCTGCCTCTTGGCAGCTACATCCCCGCGGTTCCTCGGTCGAGGCTGGGTGTCTGGGAGCAGTCAGCGTGACTTGCGGTGCTGGCGTCTGATCGAGGATCGCCTCCGTTGCGGCCAGGATGAAAGCCGGGACGGGTGCCAGGGCGGTGACAATGGTAGGGTCCGGGCCTTCTCCCACAGATGCTGCTGGCTCCGCTATCGGTGACAGGGGTAACGCGTCGGTCGGGGTGGTGACCGCGGGCGTGGGCAGTGAGGAAGGTGGCGTAGTGGATAGCAGCAGGCCGGGCCCCTCAGACGCAGCGGCCGTTCCCTCGGGGACATAGGGGCGTGGGTCACTTACCCGCTCCTTTGAGACCACCTCCACTCCAGATGCCCGCACGGTTGCGACCAGGCCCTTCTTCTCCGACGTCCACTCCGCCATCATGGGGTGGACCTTGGCCTGGAGCTCCTGGCACATCTTGCTGCTGGATCCAGGAACGTGTTCTGGAAGAGTCCTGTCGTCCCTGCACTCTGTAGCGCTAATTACATGCGGTCGTTAAGCACCGTCGCTCCTGCGGCCAGCGCTCCTCCGCCAGGCACGGACATCTTTTTCCCGTCCCCCCTTGGTTCTTTCTAGCACTTCCTCTTTTGGGGGCGGGGCTTCACTTTCACGCCTTCCCTGCTCGGGGAAGATGCTCGAGCGGGAAATCTTCGCGCCAAAAGATGGCGGAACTTCCAATTTTTTGGCCAGACGCCGCCGGTGGGGACTGCAAGGCGCACTCCTACCGGTAGGTAGATCGGTTCTATCCTGTTCGTGACGCCAAGTTGTCGCGGGCGGGGAGGATACTATCGCTGCTGCGCGCTCGCTAACACTCGGGTCCGGCGCTGCTGCGGCTGCTGCTGCTCGGTGGCTCGAGCGGTGGGACGGATCCGGGGACTCGAGCGGCGCTCCTCGCCCGTGAGTGAAAGGGGTGGTTGGTTTGGGGGATCTAACATCTTTTGAAAATATATACGAAGGAAGTGCCGTTTTCTTCTTCATATCTATGGTTTGGGGGATTTAGTCCGTGACGCCACCCACGGGTCGTGGTGAAGATGGGCACCACCGCTGCTGGTGACGGGGATCCCGGGAGCGATGGTAGGGAGCAGCTGGGATGTTGTTTTCCCCCTCCGTGGGTAGGGGTCGTTGGTCCCGGGGCCCGATGATGTTACGGGGAGGCAGGGTTGGTGAGGTGCAGGGTTGCAGGGACAGCGCGGCGCGGTGCCGGATGGCACGGGTGTACTCACTCAGTAAGAGATGCACAAAGTCCTCAGTAAACCAAACGGCTGGATGGACGGGTCCTGCAGCCGGCTGCAATGTCTCTCCCCGGACAGGTGATGGCGGCTGTCTTTCCCTGCACCTTGATGTTCTCGTTTAACTACTATGGATCCCCAACGGTAGTCCGCTCCCCGGTGTATGGATACCGGAGGAGCCCGTTTGCCCACAGGCGCTGGCCCTTGGGTCTCTAGCCTTAGGCGGTAGCTGTATACCCTCACGGTGTGGGCGGTTGCCTTCTATCGGGTTTTTGGTTGTTAGGAAACCCCTGAGGTTCCGGTCACATTCGGATTTGACTATTGTCGGCGGCTCCAAGCCTGGTTGGGGTCCAATGGCCCTGCCTGTGTGTGCTGGCTTTACTTCGATCCCCGGTCGGTACCGGCGGGCCCGATCCCGGTCCTACGGTTCCGCGTTGCTTCACCACTCCTGCAGACGGCCACCACCGTCTGCCAACCTTGCTGTCAGTGCCTGGGCCACAAACCTAGACACCCAAGTGTTTACTCCTCTCACTTCCACCTCCTGGACTAAACTGTCACTTTTCCCGCCTCCAGGCCTGTGAACTCCTCGGTGAGTGGGGCCAACCACCTGGTGTAGACCTCAGACACTGGAGGGAGGCAACAAGGGTTTTGTGTTTGGATGGTGTCACTGTCTAATGGGGGTGGGGGTGTTTGAGTGTTATCTGTGACGACCTGGCTAGTCCAGGGCGCCACATACACATTTCCCCTAAACCACTCGAGTGTTGCTTTAGTAATATGCTTTGGGTCATTGTCTTGTTGGAAGGTGAACCTCCATCCCAGTCTCAAATCTCTGACTGACTGAAAGAGCTTTTGCTCAAGAATATCCTTGTATTCACACCATTTACCTTCCCCTCCAACATTTTTCCTGTCTCTGCTGCCAAAAAACATCCTCACAACATGATGCTGCCACCACCATGTTTCACTGTGGGGATGGTGTTCTTGGGGTGATCGACTGTGTTAGTTTGGTGCCAAAACAATTGAGATAAAGAATCGGGTTTGATGCTGCGCTACAAGGAAAAATAAATGTATTTTTATTTTTCCTTGTCCTGATGAAGAAGGCGGACATGCCTTTGAAACGCGTAGACCTTTGGAAATAAAGAAAAAGTTTTTTTACAACCTTGGACATTGTGGTTTTTAGCGCAGCATCAAACCCGATTCTTTATCTCAATTGTTTATTCTCCACGGCTTTATCGGGGCTGCAGCTGACCGCTTTCTTTACATTCAATTGTTTTGGCTTTCCCAGGAGTTGTGCCTGTCACAACCACAGCAGGTGAGTACCTGTCCTGTTTGTTATATCTCCATTTATCATCGGATAAGGCCCTATGTGCGCTTTTTTCCACAGTTCTTTCTGACGTTCCTTAGTTTGGTGCCAGACATAGCATTTACCTTGGTGGCCAAAAACTTAAATTTTGGTCTTATCTGACCACAAAACCTTCCTCCATACATTTGGGGAGTCTCCCACATGTCTTTTGGCAAAATCAAAACAAGCCATCCAATTTTTGGCTGTAAGTGAAGTCATTTTTCTGGCCACTCTTCCATATAGGCCAGCTCTATGGCGTGTATGGCTTATTGTGGTCTTGTGGACAGATACTCCTGTCTCTGCTTGGAAACTCTGAAGCTCCTTCAAGGTTACCCTTGGTCTCTGTGATGCCTATCTGATTAATGCCCTCCTTGCCCAGGCTGAGAGTTTTGGTTGGCAGATCACTCTTAACAGGTTTGTTGTGGTACCATGTTCTTTCCATTTGCTAATGGATTTGATGGTGCTGTGGGTGATCATCAAAGATTGAGATATTTTTGTAGAACCCAACCCTGACTTGTACTTTGCAACAACTTTGTCTCTAACTTGTTTGGAGATCTCCTTGGTTTTCATGGTACTGTTTGGTTAGTGGTGTTGTTGCAACCGTTCAGAAAAGGTGTGTGTGTGTGTGTGTGTGTGTGTGTATACCAGCAGACCCTGAGACACTTAGGGGTACTTTGCACACAGAGATAAATCTGCGGCAGATCTGTGGTTGCAGTGAAATTGTGGACAATCAGTGCCAGGTTTGTGGCTGTGTACAAATGGAATAATATGTCCACAATTTCACTGCAACCACAGATCTGCCAAAGATTTATCTGTGTGTGCAAAGTAGCCCTTAGATTGCACATAGGTGGACTTTCTTTCACTTATCATGGGATTTATGAAGGTAGTTGCCTGCACCAAATGTTTTTAGGGGCTTCATAGCAAAAGGGGTGAATACATATGCACATGGCAATTTTTATTTATTTTAGCCCATAAATGTAATTTATGTCTATATTTTTCTCAATTCACCTCCCAAACGTAGACTATTTAGTGCTAATCCATCACACACAAATTGGCTTACAAAATTATTAAGCACAGGTTGTAATGTAACAAAATGCGTAAAAAGCCAAGGGGTTAAATAGTTTTGCAAGGCACTATTTACAAATCCCAAAACCCCATTCATGCATTTATTTGACTGCCCATCCTCAAAGTCGCACACTGTCGTGATTTAGCTATCTGTGTGGGTCCCATGAAGCTTCAGTCGCTACAGTACTGCACCTGATTTAAGGTGTAGTGCTTAACCCGAATCCGGAGGAGGTCGGTACCAGTTTCATCACTTACACACTCAAATACACCACCAGGTTGCCCTCCCAAATGGGGACCGGGCTAGGGTAGGGTGTTAAGGTAGCCTCCAAACATGGGGGGCACCACCCACTAGTGACAGGGACCCGGAGAAGGAGCAGCCACCCCCCCTGATCAGGAGCGAACACAATAGTTAGGAGGAGTTCTCCAAGAGGAGAGAAAAGGAGCAGACGTGTCTTGCTGGTGCTCTGGTGGGACAGAGGGGTTGTTCTAGAGGTTGCCGAGGTGTGAGCTTTAGTGCTCCCTCGGAGCTGGTGCCACGCAGGGTGCAGGACCCTAGGGAAGCTCAGACTTCAAGTTGCTTTTCCAGAATCTGCCGGGACAGGGAGGTTTCAAGCTTCCCTGGCCACGAAGAGCCCGAAAGCACAGTGCCAGATATGATTCAGGGCCTTGGACAGCACCAGGTCCCATTGCAGAGCCGCAGTACCTGCAAATAGGGACAAGAGTACTACTCGAGACAGACTGGGGTCCCCAAGTAGCTTTAAGCCATGGGGATCCAAGACAAAGGGCGCTAGGAGGAAGGGGCCTACCGAGCATCACACTGGACTGTCCTCAAAAGGAATTCGGGTTCGACGGAGCCCATCACAGCAAGTGACCAGTACTACCTGGGCGAGCAGCAGAAAGCGTGAGTAAAGACACCTGGAACCGCAGCATCTGACTCAGACTCTTTTTACTGGGGCCGCCGCCTTGCGCCTCGGTGCCAAAGGCCTTCGCCATCACTAATCCCCTCATCCTCCCCTGGGCCCGCTCCACCTGTGGGGAGCAATACCATCTCTGGCTGCTACTACCATCCGCCCCAGATGACAGCGATAGCAGCGGAGGCTAATCCCTGGCCACGTACCACAGGTGGCGTCACAACATTTCTACTACTACTACCCCCCCATATTCCCTCCTTATTGGGTGTACACCTCGGGGCACGAAGCCGGGCAGGCCACCGCGACATCCCAGATCATCAAACCAGCCCGATAACTCAGTTACGAGAATCCGTGATCGATTCCCTCTTCCCCCCTGGGTGCTACATCTGCAATCACATATAATGACTGCACACTATTCATCTCAGCCTGTACACCCCCTTTAACATTGTGTTTGGAGCACATATAAGGGTTATAAGTCCCTATTATACTTCTCTGTAACTGATGAACTGGAGTGTTATGATCCGGAACCATGGAAGATCACAATAGATCATTGGCAAAAAGGTGACAACAGCATTGGCAACTAATCTGGCTGCCATCCCCTTACTAACCATCAACACTAGAAGTAGCTGAGGGCTAAACTAACATTCTATGCACCGCAAACCCAGCTGGAGAACTAGCTATCTTAAAGGAACGAAAGATGAATAACTCTCTGCCTCAGAAATAGACTGCAAAAGGTATAGCAAGCCCCCCACATTCCACATTGTAGGAAAATACAATACACAGATGGCTGATAGGATTAGCAAAGGTGAGGCCCCACTAACTAAATAGGAAAGGATAGGAAAGGGGCTGATGGTGGCCAGAGAAAAACCCTACAAAAACCCAAACACCTGATAGTACAAAAAGGTCCTCAGATCGCACGATCTGCACTCTGTCCTATGTCAGGCGCTCTTGTCAAACCAATGAACAGAAAACAGGAACAATTACAAATCAAGAAGCAACAAACACATGGACTTATAGGAGCAAAACTCCAAACATAGCTGCAGGGAGCTTCCCAGCTAAGCCACAGAGAGGGAAGATTCCTGCATGCAAATAAACTGACAATAACCACAGTAATTGACAACCCAGATAAGAACAAAAGAACAAAAACAACATAAGAAAGAATCAAGCACTTAGCTGGGGTAGATGTGGTCAGAAGCAAGATGAAAAAGCTGGTGAGCTACAGGACAATGATAACCGGCTCAGACTGCCAGGAGGCCAAGGTTTCAATAAGCAGAGAGTTAGCAATGGAAACATCCATTGCTCCAGCACACCTGGTCTCTGTCCAAACTATTCCTGGCCACAAGAGGGAGCCTCACAGCAGCAAAAGCATAACTGACATTCACAACACTGTGAAGAATGAGCTTGCTCTTCTTCATTCTGCCATCATTATTGGTGATTTTTTTTTCCCAGCTTGCAGTGTGTCTTCCATTGTCCAATGAGAAGCCTCTCTAGTATTTCTGTACACAGACAGATTGGAAAGAGGAACAAGATATACAAGGACTTTCTTGTTGTCGGTAGAGAGTTGGGAAGCCTCCATACTCATTAGACAGTCAACCAAGCACACCAATATCGTCAGGTTTGGACAATAAAAGAGTTGCAATCCTCACTCATTTGAATGGCTACTATGTATTTAGTATACAGTTGGCTGGAACATACACTACCACAGCTAGATCTCCCCTATTTCTTCATAGATTGTAAGGTCTTGCGATCAGGGCCTGCACTGCTTTTCTTTGAATTGCTGAGTTATGTTTTATCCTGTAAGATCTGACATAGAATGTACATGGAACATTTTAAAATGCCTTTGAATATGTTGTCGCTACCTAAAAAAAAGTAATTATTATTTTGATGTAATATTTCATGTCCACACAGGTGGCTTGGCTTATAAAATTAATTTTGAGTGGGACCCTGGTGACCAACTGGCTGATCTGGCAGCAGCCTTTTTAAAAGGTGTTGTTCTTAAGACAATCCTATTTAGGATCCTCCAATGACCTGGAGATTCAAAATGCCATCAATGAAATAAACTTTTCTTATACCTTTAGCACTCACATAGCGCCAATTGTCACACTGTGTTTGGCTCAAAACTCGACGAGTGTCAGGACTAATTCTAATGCTGTTCACACAACAGAGTGCACACGATGCGATGCTGCTTTGGAGTTGCACAGACAGGCTCAGGCGTTGACCAGCTGTGCTCTTGTTAGTAATCAGGCTAGCAGGAGTTAATTTGTGCGAGCCTGTGGATTATTGCTTGAGTCACATGTTGCAGGAGATCTATCACAGTCGTCTCTGCCCTTTTTAAGATGGTGGAGCCTGGTCTTTCTTGCTGATGATAGCTTTTGTGATCCCGGTCCTTATGCTTTGATATCCAGTTGCTGGTGAACTTCTTTATGCTGTTTCATGTGTTGTGGAAATACTCTTCTCTGATTATTTCCTTCCTTCCTTTAGTTTCCTCCTGATCACGTATTGTCTATACCTCTTTGAGTGATTGCTGCGAGTTTAAGTCTTGATTTTCCCCAGTCTGTTAATTTGTGTGGAATTAATCCCTCCTGTCCCATTCCTGTCCTGGGTGGAGGGACGGCGGCCAGTAGACCAGAGTTGTTCAGAAGCTAGGGTTAGGAAGTCAGCCCAAACATCATCACCTTCAGACTATCTTTGGGATCAGGGTAAGCGAGGATTTGCCTAGCCTGGGGGCCAGTTTAGGCTCCACTGTCCCTAGTGATCTCATAACACCACATGACGCAACTAAGGACTCTTCCTTCATGAATAATATACCCTGTTTGAGAGTGATTGCCTATAAAAGTCTTGATCTGCTGACCTAGTAAGTATAAAGGGAATCTGTCAGCAGGTTTTTGCTACCGCATCTGAGAGTAGCATGATTTAGGGAAAGAGATCCTGAATTTAATGATGTATTGTTTAGATTACTGGGTGCAGCCGTTCTGACACAATCAGAATTTTTAGATTTAGCCATATGCAGCAGAGGTGAGAGAGCAGCCTCCCATCCCCTCCTTCCTCCCCACACCAGGCCCTCTATAGATATTGTACATTGACAGTGAGGTGTCAATCAGAGGAGGGGGTGTGCCAGACTGCCATGTGTGACTTTGTACTCCAAGCAATGAGAAGTCCTGCTGCTAAAACAAACATATCAAATCAACAACAGATTGGATCTTGATAAGGCAGGCAGCACTGAATTCTCTCTGTTAACCCCTGCAGCATGCTGTCTTCAACTTACATTGAAAAAACCTGCTGACAGATTCCCTTTAACCAGCACCAGGAAGGTGTACTCATTTTGTCATCATCTCCGACTTTTAATTATTTTCATAATAAAATCTCATTATGGTGGTCAGAATTCACGTTTCATTGGTTTCTAAAAAACCTTAGCAATTATTAAAAAAAAAATCAATAGACATCACCAATGTATATTATTTGTCAAGAGAATTTGCTGCATTTACGCATTTTTCTCATTTAGTCAGTCTACCATACACATAATATAATTCAATGTATATACAATTACATAACAATGTAACAATTCAGCATTGACAGATATAAAATGACAATAAGAGCTGCTATTTAGCTATTGCCAAGTGGCCATTATGTTTTTGTCAACAAGGAACAATGATTCTAGTTTGAAAGTTTTCCCACGAATCCAGTGAATACCCATTGATCTTCCCATACATAACTACATCAAAAACAATAGACAAAGAACTTTTTTTTTTTTACAAGAAGAAACATTTGCCAGGTATTTACTAGGGCGCAGTAAGCAATAATATGAGCTGTTTCGGTGGAATTCACCATTGATATCATTTTTATAGAGGGCTTGGGAGGATATTGTATATGTTTATTTATAATTAAATGTGTATTTAGAAAGGGTCTTATCCTAGATAGCAGGCATGTATGGCATATCTCCTGGATCAGAGACGGAACTATGGATGGTGCAGAAATAGCAGTTGCACCCATGCCCTGGCACCTGAGTGGGACATTTAAAGATACCGGTATTATGAAGCACATACTAATGTAGCGCCCCTGAACCCATCATGTCACTACTAGGTACTGAATCCTGACAAAGATGCAGGACCTACCCCCAAGGCACCTGGAAGACCAGTGCCGGTACCACCAAAACACATAACATCCCCAGTTTCCCACTCCCAATTAGGGGTGACTGATTAGTCCGGGACCCAATGGATGACCACCCAGAGGTAGAGCCAGTCCAGTCCACTAGACGTCAAACCGGTGGGAGGGGACAGAGACAGAACGACAGAGGAGTTCAGTAGTGACAGTTGAAGGGGACGGATGTGTCTCCAGACGGGGTCATGTAGCAGTGACCTAGTTGGCGTAGGAGAGTGGTTGCCAGTGAGGGTACAGCCAGGTACCCCTGGAACTAGAGCACCGACGGGGCACAGGGCCCTAGGTCAGGCGAATGCTTCAGGCAACCGGACAAATACCTGCACAGTGAGGGGACCTTCAAGGACCTCACTGACTCAAGAATCCGTGGGCACCAGCAGTAAAGATTGAGCCAGGGACCGGAACAGAACACCAACCCTACAGGGTTCACACCGCCCGCCGTATGGACAAGAGACTGCCAACAGACAGTAGGGGACCCACAGACGCTCCAAGCTACGGGGTCCCACCAACCAGTGAGAGGTGGCGGGGAAAGAGACCACCAGGTTACCACACTGGCACTGGAACAAAAGGGACCAGGGGTCTGAACCAGCCATCCTCTGTGCCTCAAAGTTGCACTGCATCCCGATCATGTGGTCTCCCTTCTTTCTGTGCCGGATCCCACCATTCACTCCCTGGGGCCCGGCCCTACTTACGGAGGGCCTAACATCCAGGCTGCCACCACCATCGGCCCCAGTGGTAACAGACTGTGCAGCAGCGATTCCATTACCATAACCGCAACCCACAAGTGGCATCATGATATAAACTCTTTCATCTCCCCTGTATATAACCCCCTTTAAAAAGCGCCCCCAGGGTCACGGAACCGGGCATCGGCCGTTACACAACCGTGACACAGCATCCCCGTATATATACGGCCCGGGATCGAGTACTGCATAGTCCTGGGCGTCACACTAGATGTTAGTGTAGCGCCCAGAGATGGGGGTACTCGGTCCCGGGCGGAAACAGACGGGGATGTCACTCTGGTGGCCGTTGCCCGGTCCCGTGCTTTTGTTAATGGGGTGTATCTACAGGGGCGATAGGAGTTTTTGTCATGTGACGCCACCTGTGGGTTGCGGTTAAGGATGGGGAACCGCAGCTGCTCAATGTGGGTACTCTCAGGGATGGTGGTTTTGGCAGCTGTGATGGTACGCCCTCCGCAGGTAGGGCTGTGCCTGGGAGATGTAGCGGGGCAATAATGGAGACCACTGTCTTTAACAGTCTCTATTCACTGTGGACCCAGGGGTGCTGGATCAGGTCCCAGGAGGACCATTGCCACTGTAGTGACCCAGGTTGCTCTGTCCCCGGCACTCTCTGTAGATTGAGTCCCCGTAGTGTGGAGCGTTTGGGAACCCCGACTGTCCCTTTTGGGGTACATTCTACTTCTCTGTACGGCGGGCAGTGCGAACCCTGCGGGGAGGTAAGTGTCCGAACCCTGATCCTAGTTTACTGCTGATGCCCCGGATTATTTGGTTCGATGGAGTCCGTAAAGGTGTCCTCACTGGGCAGGTATTTATCAAACCGTTTGAAACTTGACATTTGACCTAGGGCCCTGAGCCCCGTTTGTGCTCCGGTCCCAGCGATATCTCTGTACGCGTCCTGGTGACCTCTCTCCTGTGCCCCGGGGTCACCGTTACACGGACCCAGCTCAGGCACGTCCGCACACCTCTCCTGTGTGCTCCCGTCTCTAGACTGACTCTGACTGCCCGCTGACCCCTCCCACCAGGCTGGCTATACTCAGGGACACATTCCCATGATGACCATCCTTTTACATGGTTAACCCTCTATGCCCAGTATGGAGAGGAAAACTAGGATTTTAGGTGAGTGTTGGTGGAATTGGCACTGGTACTCCAGGTCCCAGGGGGTAGGTCCTGCATCCCCAAAAGGATGCAGTTCCCTGTATTGCCTGAGGGTCTCAGGGGCGCTACATTGGGACCTTTCATATATTTTGCTTTGGGCACAATGAATTTCAAGTTTCGCATTTACCGTGGTGTTAATACATAGGTCTAAATTGGAAAACTCAAGTGGCTGAAGGTAGTCCATTAGTAGCCAAAATCACTGTTACATCCCTTAAGGGAATCTATTAGCAGGATTTTGCTATGGAATCTGAGAGCAGCATTATGTAGGGACAGAGAGCCTGATTCGAGCAATTACTGGACAACTTTGTGCAGCTTTGATAGAATTTCTCTGCTGGTAATATATCAGTGCTCAGAATGCTGAGCTGTGTATAACCCCGCCCACACCCCTTATTGGCAGCTTCCTATGTACACTGTACATTGTCAGGAAGCTGATCATTGTTGGGTGCTGGGTAACACAGATCAGTCAGCGTTGCATGCACCACCTAGTATTCTAGTGAAAATCTCTCGCTGATAAAACACTGATTTTATTGAAATGACAACAAGCTGCCAAGTAAGTGACACATCAGTTGAATCAGGGCCTTTGCCCCTACATCATGCTGCTGTCAGAGTAAATAGTAAAAACCTGCTGAAAGATTCCTTTTAACATAAGTACTACAAAAAAAATGTTAATATTTACTTCATATACACTCCAGCACAAAATTGATGGACAGTTACGGTGCCTGGATGGAAATCTTTCCTGTTATTGAGTGTTAATGCTAATAACTGAACAAGCTATATTGAAGACTAAAGGCTGCTTTACATGCTGCGACATCACTAGCCATGTTGCTAGCGATCGCACCCGCTCCCGTCGTTTGTGCGTCACGGGTAAATCGCTGCCTGTGGTGAACAATATCACTAGGACGCGTCAAACATACTTACCTTCCTTACGACGTCGCTGTGGCCGCCGAACAACCTCTTTTTTAAGGGGGAGGTTCGTTCGGCGTCACAGCGACGTCACTCAGCGGGCCACCAAAAGAAGCGGTGGGGCGGAGAGCAGCATCATTCACGTTACTCCCACCTCGTTGCCGGAGGACGCAGGTACGTTCTTGTTCGTTGTTCCCGGGGTGTCACACATAGCGATGTGTGCTGCCTCAGGAACGACGAACAACCTGTGTCCAGCACTAGCAAGGATGTTTTGAAAATGAAAATGTGATTCCGTGACCCCAACGACATATCGTTAGATATGTCGTTGCGTGTAAAGCGGCCTTAAGGCTATCTGGGCAGATACATCAGGACAAGGTAAAATGGATCTGCTGTTATCCATCACTCATTTCCCTGGGTGGGACATTTGACAGCTTCTCCACTGCCTGATGTGGCTCCCTTGAGGCTTTCGTCGCCACAGAGGTACTGCACCTCAGCCAGAGGTGTTGTATCCCATCCTGACTAAGAAGGGGGTCATCTATCGGTTCACAGACAAAACCTGCACACACCAATTGTTAGGTCACACACTGGGTCAGGGTTTAAGGCTTGAACTCCATTAATGCTGAGGAGCAGCAACCAGTATGCCTGGTTATGGGGCCTTAAGTCCCATTCACTGTCCTAGAGGGATGTAGCCTGGCAAGGGGGAGTGTAGTAGGAGTCAGTAGGGTAGTTAGGAAAACCGGTTAGTTCAAGTTTGAACCAGGCAGTCTGTCAGAGAAGTGACGGTTGACAGGAGTCAGTGACAGGAAGGGGTACTTTGCACACTATGACATCGCAAGCTGATGGCAGAGATGCCGAGCGCGATAGTCCCCGCCCCCGTCGCAGCAGCGATATCTTGTGATAGCTGCCGTAGCGAACATTATCGCTACGGCAGCTTCACATGCACTCACCTGCCCTGCGACGTCGCTCTGGCCGGTGACCCGCCTCCTTCCTAAGTGGGCGAGTCGTGCGGCTTCACAGCGACGTCACACGGCAGGCAGCCAATATAAGCGAAGGGGTGGAGATGAGCGGGACGTAAACATCCCGCCCACCTACGTCCTTCCGCATAGCCGGCGTGAGCCGCGGCGACGCAGGTAGGGTGATGTTCCTCGCTCCTGCGGCTTCTCATACAGTGATGTATGCTGCCGCAGGGCAACGAGGAACAACATCGTACTGTCGCTGCAGCATAATTATGAAAATGTCGGACACTACACCGATGATACGATTACGACGCTTTTGCGCTCGTTAATTGTATCATAAACGATTTACACACTACGATATCGACAGCGACGCCGGATGTGCGTCACTTTCGATTTGACCCCACCGACATCACAGCTGCGATGTCGTAGTGTGCAAAGTACCCCGAAGTCTGAGAGGAAGGAGTGACAGCAGACAGGAGTGAAGAGACTTTGATTTTGTGGTGAAGACCCTGAAGCCCTGCTAGGTCCAGGTGACACCGAGGAAAAGGATTCCAGAGTGCCACGGATGTGCGGGAGGCCTTCGTGGACTTGTTCCACCAAGAACATCGGGGTGGAGGAATCTGGTCGCAATAAATAACGAGGACGGTCCCCAGGCTAAAGAAAGAAAGACATTTCCTTTAGCGATCCGATGGTTCGGGAGATTTCTGTAGGCACCCAAGGCTACAACCTGCCACCCATCACCTGCAAGGGGGGCAATAAAAGGACCGAGGTCAGCCACCCTTTGGACAGGGCTCAGTGGCGGAGGCGCAGGACAGTCCAGTGAAGGTCAGCGCTAGTGAGACGGCCAGGGAAGCCACATTGAGGAGTGCGCCGGTACTGACCTTTGACCTGCTCGGGATCGGCGGAGGTCCGGAACAGTGAATCCCGGCATACCACGGGTAACCGGTCAGCGCAACTGTGAGACTAACAGTGAGTAAACATCTTGACTGCATGTGTCGCGGGCGGAGGAGTGGACACTGCGCTCACCCACTGCTCAGGTCCAGCTGCTGCTGCTGCTCGCTCGGTCGGTGGCTCGAGCGGTGGGCCGGATCCCGGGGACTCGAGCGGCGCTCCTCGCCCGTGAGTGAAAGGGGTGCTTTGGTGTAGGGATATTGTCCGTGACACCACCCACGGTTTGTGGTGAGGTTGGGACACCACCGCTGCTCTGTACGGGGATCCTGGGAGCGTTGACAGGGAGCAGCTGAGATGTTTTCTCCCCTCCGTGGGTAGGGGGGTTTTGGTGGTCCCGGGGCCCAGTGGTAGAGGTCGGAATGTGGGATGTGGGGCCTGGCCGGGTGCAGGGTCGCGGGGCAGCGCAGTGCCAGACGGCACGGTGGTACTTACTCAGCCAGTAACGCACACGGAGTCTCTAGTAAAACAAACGGCTGGATGGACGAGTCCCACAGATGGCTGCGGCGGTCACTCCCGGTAGGTTAGCGGTAACTGACTCTCCCTGCACCGGTGTTTTGTTCTCGGCCCCAATGGCTTCCCACTGATAGCCCGCTCCCCAGTGGTATGTTGACTAGGGGAGCCCTTCCTTTGCCTGCAGGCTCTGGCCCTGGGAGCTCTAGCTCTGGCGGTAGCTTTATCTCCCTCACGGTTTGGACGGTTGCCTTCAGTCGGGTCTTTACTGCTGGGAAACCCCGGAGGTTCCCGTCGCTGACGGATTTGACCCGTTTTACGGCGACTCCTAGCCTGGTCGGGGTCCGTAGGCCCTGCCGGATGGTGCTGGCCTCTCTTCGCTCCCTGATCTGGTACCGGCGGGTCACCACCCGTCCCCGGTCCTTACGGTTGTACGTCAATCAGCCTCTCCTGCAGACGGTCACCACCGTCTGCCAACCTTGCTGTCAGGTGCCCGGGCCACGTACCCGGACACGGTCAGTCAGTTCCTCCACCACTACTTCCTCACTCTACAACTCCTTAAACTGTTCTGCTCTCCTTTTTCCGCCTCCAGGACTGTGAACTCCTCGGTGGGTGGAGCCAACCGCCTGGCTCCGCCCCACCTGGTGTGGACATCAGTCCCTGGAGGAAGGCAACAAGGATTTGTGTTTGACTTCGGTGTTCCTAACCGGGGTGTAGGGTGTGTTGTTGCAGTACCTGTGACTTCCTGACTTGTCCAGGGCGCCACACAAGCCCTGTGTCGTCTGCTTTGTCCTGCATCCCATCAACATCCACCATAGACTTTACAAACGGTTGCCCCAGGGTACCCGCTCCACCTGTGGGGAGCAAGAAACACCTCAGCTGCCATAACACCAGCCCCGGGAGTCCTGTCCAGCAGCCGCGTCTCCAAAGCCGCAATCCACAGGTGGCATCACGAATCTTATACAAACTTTATTAGCATCTTCCCCAATACCGCCACATTAATTGACTCCACCAGAGTCACGGAGCTGGGCCCTGCCACCGATGACTACCCCGGACTAGTCCGGCCCGACACCGAGTCACTTAAGGGCGGGCGAGTCACTGACACAGAATGAGCAGCCGTTATCTGACAGCCACTCGCTACATTTTCAATAAAGTACTGAGTGAGAGTTAGAGGGAATGCATTGTCAGAAAATGACCTATTGTTTAAATCAAGTTTTAATGTCACATGCATTTTTTTCTCTTTAAATTGACAATGTGTTTATGTCCATATCATGATCATTATTAAAAATCAAAATGACAAAATTAGAATCTTTCAAATCACCCACTGGGGCTATTTTAGACAACTTATACTTCCTGTTCTTTCAGGAACGCTGGACTCACACGAGGGTATGACATCCAATGCGAGAGCATCGGATGCGATATGCTAATGACCCCCGGCTCATGCTCTGCTGCGAGCGTGAGCCGAGTGTCATGCGATCCTGCAATCGGGTCACAGCTGCGAAGCTGAGTGCGGACGCTGCAGAGGAGAGGGAGGGGTTAATCCCCCTATCTCTTTCCATTGTCAGCCTGTGCGCATATCGCACAGCACTGAAATAACATCCGAGTGCAGTCCGATGTTTCTCTCGCATCCATTCACTTGAATGGGTGAGAGGGATACAGCTATCGCAGAAAATCGCAGCATGCTGCCGCTTTTCTCACATCCAGAATCTGGATGCGAGAAAAGTTGACCACCTGCTCTCCCTCATTGACTAGTATTGGTCAGAGTGCAATGAGAGAATTTCCCGCATTGCACTCGTCGGATTTCAACGCTCATGTGAGCATACCCGAAGAGTTTTCAGCAGGCTCCTTATCAGCTATGGCAGGATTCCAATAACAGGTAACACCTCTGTACGCAGCTGGTAACACCGGATCCACCATTCACTATAGGTGATGTCACAACTGACCCTATCCCTCTCCCTTTACATTGTCCTTTGCACATGCTTATTAGATGCTGAATGATTGTGATGGCTGATTTAAACAATAGGACATTCTCTGGTGACATATTCCCTTTTCTGGGCTTGTCGAAAACATACATATTGGTGACCTATTCATTAATATGACCTTTATTTTGCCAGTGGCAGAATTTAAGCAATATATAGAGGGGAATTCCACAGCTCCATACATTTAGTGATTGCTGCTGAGTACTTCAATTTTTCTCCATTCAAGTGAATGTGTGATAAACGTAAACTCTCAACAGCCACCGAACTGACTCCACATGTTGCTTACAGCCAGCTCATAATGGAGCAGATACCAGCAAAATGTGGGTGAGACAGGTGTTGGAGTCCCACTAATCATATATTGCTGACTTATGCTTCAAATAGGTCATCAATTTGTGAGTTCTGAACAATCGCTTTAAGAGAACATATCATAAAATCATTTATTGTTTAAATGAGTTGTTTGTATTAATTTACTTTTTTTTAATTGGCATTGTTTTTTTGTTAAATATCACAATCTGTCTTAAAAATAAATTAAATAGATATATTACAACTTTTACAATGGCCATTAGGGCTTTTTAGACTCCTGATGTTTCAGGAAACAACACCTGTACACAGCCTCAATGATCAGACCCTACCTCTTGTATTGAATTATCTAACAAGCTTTTATATAGGTCAACGTGTATATGTACTATATATACAGTATATATATATATATATATATATATATATATAAAAATACCGTGTATATATATATATATATATATATATATTTATATATATACCGTATATATATATATTTATATATTATAAAATATAAGGCCCACGGGGCCTTAGGACACTCCTACCCGGGCTAGTGGTTCCTTGGGGTAGCTGTGACTGGCCTGGCCCGGTTCCGTGACCCCGTCGGCTACATGAAAAATAAACAACTAACAAGTGTCAAGTACAGATGGGGATGGAAGGAGGGTGACGGGCCCCTGGGAAGCATGTCACCAGTTGCAGTGGTGACTGGGGTCTCGGCCTCCTCTGCCGCTGACCCTTCCTGCCACTAGTCCTCTCCCAGGGGCAGTGCTGGACGGGGAATGGGGATGCTTCACAGCGCCACCCATGGTATGCGGCCAGGAATTATCCTCTGCAGCACAGTCTCTCTCCGGGGCAGGTGTTAGGTGCAGCCGGGAAGGTATCGCTCCCCATGGGCGGAGCGGGGAACCCCAGGAAGTTGGTGAGAATGGGGGCGGCAGTCCACTGGAGCGCTGGAGAGCAGGGCGGCGGCAGTTACTCACAGAGTCACCAGGTGCGGGTTCCAGTCACTTATTTACTGGCTCAGGTGGTATCACACTTGGGGTGCTGGTCCCCGCCGACAGAGACTCCGGTCGCTGCCGGGCAGGTCAGAGGCTGGATCCGGTTTGGTAATTTGTGGCCTTTCTCCTCCATGCACAACTCTGTACTCTTCCCCGTCCTGACCCGTATGGCCGGCAGCCTGGGCCTCTCGTGGATCGGACATCTGTCCCATCTCCCAGGCTCCCTCTCTGCTGCCGCGCCCCAGCCACCCAAACTATGGCTCTGTACCTCTCTTGTGCTCAGTCCCATGCTCTGGCGACTGCTCTCTTTTAGTCCACGATTACAGATGCCGGGTCCCGTCTCTCTAGGTGTTACTGGCCCTGACTTGGATGTGTTGTCTGTTCAGTGTTACATCCAGACAGCTCTGTTCTGCCTCTACTTCTCCAAAATACCCTATGGTAACACTAATTGGGTTAGACATGAAAAAATGCTAATGAATGATCAAAATTCTTGAATAAATTCAAAATATATTTTTATTGTGACAATTATTATTCAAACAAGAGAACACACCACAGAGGAATCGGTATCAAACCCATATAAAAACGCTCAGGTTACAAAAATAGCTATTAGTCCTAGTACAAAGATATAAATAGTGCAAAATAAATCATAATGTACAAAAATATACAAAAAATTCTTCCAAATCGCCTTCTAGTCAATGGAAATCCATATGGTACTGATCCTATCATTTAAAGTGTACAGATGCCAATTATTATAAATTTTAGTGTTGGATACTATATATTAATACATCCAGATAACTATGAATACAGTCCATCTGAGTGTGTCCAATCAGGAAAATGAACACATATTTCTTTATATATTTCTTGAGTTTTTTTTAGGTTTTTATCATAAATACCGCTATGGGTATATCAAAAAATGCAAAAAAATTAACGAAAACCAGATGGCTATAAGTTCACTTCCCTGATTAGGTGCAGCTGGAAATTCACAAAAATATATCCACTTATACGCAAACCACATGGCCCTGTAAAAAAATGGTGGTACAGGTACTATACCCATCAGCTGATGAATGGACGGGATTCCAATATCAACTTTATCAAACCCAAATCAAGATGCAAAATTCACATGCAAAAGCAACGGTCCTGACTCACGGATCAGCTGATGGACAAGCACGCTGAGATCATAAACTCGTCTAGTGACAGATTTGTAAATCATGAAGTCACAGCCGTAGCGGCACCCCGCAAATAGCGGAGGACTATTAAACTGCACCACACTAAATAGGTGTATATGACAGTTCAATTAAAAGGCAAAATTCATAAAGACGGCATTATTACCTGAGCGGTGGATGAACCTCACCTCTACCCCAACGTACGTTTCGAGCCTGCTTTTTCAAGAGGGGCGTGTCAGGGAGGGAAGATGTTGCCGCTAATATACGGGCCTGCGACCAATAGTTTAATTGTATTGTGAATGAGGGGCGTGTTGTTACATGTCAGTGTTGTATTAGGGGCGTGTTGTTACAAGTCAGAGTTGTATTAGGGGCGTGTTGTTACACATCAGTGTTGTATTAGGGCTCTAGTAGCGCATGACAGTGTTAACGCCTACCTCACACAATGAACTTCCTGGTTGCGCGCAGCAAGACGCATGTGTGGAACACATGCAAATCCATAAGGCACACTTACCGGAAGTTCGAGGAGCGGGAATCACGCATGTGCGTTACCCATGTACAAACAGACATGAAAACTTTACTAGTACATCTTATTATATCAGAAAGCTTATATCAAAAAATGTGTGTCCAGTTATTTGGATACTATGCCACGAAACATCAATAGAAAGGCCACAATAATTACAATAACATTGCACAAAGTTGTCAAAAATCATTTCATTCACTTACATAAATGCAAATATTCAAGTGTTACCCCGCCAGCGACGCGGCGCGCCAGGACGCAGCGTGCCAGGACGCAGATACGATCCACCAAGATCACACATAGGTCGCTTTTATAGCGCCAATCACATGTGCGATCCCGGCAAACCGCACCCGTGCCCAGGCGCGCCACATCACCAACACGATCACTAGCGACATCGACAAGCGTAAAGCAGCCTCAACTTTCTGAATCTGAACAAAGTCAAGTTTCCATAGTCATTCATTTCTTTCTGTGACTTTAACCCCTTAACGACCCATGACGTATTGGGTACGTCATGGATCGTGTGCCGGTAAGCCCCGCCCCCTGCCGCCGGCAGGCGGCGGCGATCCACGCACATATTAGCTGTTATCAACAGCTGACATGTGTGCCTGCTAGCCGCGGGTGGAATCGCTTCCACCTGCGGCCATTAACCCCTTACATTTCGCTGCCAAAATCTGGCAGCGATATGTATATGGGCGCCGCCATGACAGTCACTTACCCCGCCCCCACCGGATGTCACGTGACACGATCATGTGACGTTCGGTGGTTGCCATGGTAGCACAGGGTCATGTGTACAGCCGGCATTGAAAGTAAAGAAGCAAATCTGCAGTTCTCAGCTCTGTAGCTGAGATCTGCAGATAGTGCAGAGCGATCGGATTGCTGATCACTATAGCCGCCTAGGGGGACTAGTAAAATATAAAAAAAAAAGTAAAAAAAAGTTTTAAAAAATTAAAAAAAAATAAAAAAACCTAAAAGTTCAAATCACCCCCCTTTCACCCCATTGAAAATTAAAGGGTTAAAAAAATAAAAAATACACACATATTTGGTATCGCCGCGTTCAGAAATGCCCGATCTATCAAAGTATAAAATCAATGAATCTGATCAGTAAACGGCGTAGCGGCAAAAAAATTCCAAACGCCAAAATTACGTTTTTTGGTTGTCGCAAATTTTTTGCAAAATGCAATAACACGCGATCAAAACATAGCATCTGCGCAAAAATGGTACCGTTAAAAACGTCAGGTCGAGACGCAAAAAATAAGCTATCACTGAGCCTCAGATCCGGAAAAATGAGAACGCTACGGGTTTTGGAAAATAGCGCAAAACGTGCGCCACTTTTTTTGGACAAGCTTGTGAATTTTTTTTAACCCCTTAGATACAAGTACACCAATACATGTTTGGTGTCTACAAACTCGCACTGACCTGAGGCATCACATAGATACCTCAGTTTTACCATATAGTGAACACAGTGAATAAAATATTCCAAAAACTATTGTACGATCACACTTGGATTTTTTTTTGCCGTTTTCCAGTACACTATATGGTAAAACTTATGGTTTCATTTAAAAGTACAACTCGTCCCGCAAAAAACAAGCCCTCATATGGCAAGATTGATGGAAAAATAAAAAAGTTACGCTTCTCGGAAGAAGGGGAGCAAAAAACAAAAAAACAAAAACGCAAAAACAGAAAGTGCCTGGGGCTGAAGGGGTTAAAAAAATAAGATTTTTTTTCCCCCTTAGCCAAGGTACAGCATAATCTTCTTCATGAAAACATAGTTGTTTTGCAATCATGAAAATTTCATCACTGGACCACTCATCGTCCCCTTAGTCAATTGATCCCCGCAGACCGGATATTAGAGAAAATTCTATGGATAAAAATTAAGTTACCATTAGTGCTCATAAAAACAACAAAACAATTAAAATCAACCCACCCATAAAAAACTTCCTAAATTTTACGATTTTATGTGTGTGTGCCATCTACCATAGAATAACATGGGTCTCCGTGTGTACGTGTCTCCGGTACGTGCAAATACCTACCACACATGTACAAATTAAACGGATGTGTGTTGCAGGTCTCAATCACTGCTTTAAACTCCCTCCATTGAGAATTGTAAGTTGCAATCAACCTTGTAGTTTTAGAAGAATCTCTTTCACTGTTGTTTTTTATTCCAAAAAGGATATCATCCCTATTGGATTTCTGAGCTCTTTTGTAACCTCGTCTGATACATCTGCGGCTGTATCCTCGGTCCTCGAATCTACGAGCAATATCCTTAGCTTGCACCTGAAAGTCTTCATCTTGTGTACATATCCTCTTGGCCCTTAAAAATTGGCCAATAGGGATCCTACTGATTGTAGATGGCAAATGGGACGAGGTTGCATGAAGCAAGGAATTTGTTGCCATAGATTTCCGGAACATACTATACTATACTATATTCCGGAACTGTTTTGATATCTCCATTATCCATAACTGTAATTTTCTCATCCAAAAAGTCAAGTTGTTTGCCAAATTTGTATGTGATCGGACATCTGTCTCATCTCCCAGGCTCCCTCTCTGCTGCCGCGCCCCAGCCACCCAAACTAGGGCTCTGTACCTCTCTTGTGCTCAGTCCCATGCTCTGGCGAATGCTCTCTTTTAGTCCACGATTACAGATGCCGGGTCCCGTCTCTCTAGGTGTTACTGGCCCCGACTTGGTTGTGCTGTTTATTCGGTATTACATCCAGACAGCTCTGTTCTGCCTCCCTGAAGGGCCTGGCAGCCCCCCCTTAAGGGACTACACACTATGCGTCTGTTCTGTCTCGTGTCCAAGCTGTTCTGCCCTGACTAAAAGTGAAACTGCTTTATTTTCTGCCCCTCACTGCCCATGCCCCCACCTTTGCAAGTTGCTATGGCAACCACTCTTGATCTAATTAGTGGAGGCCACCTGGCATCTGTCAGGAACTGTGTGTGTAGAAACATTGTTAACCCTTTCCTAGTGACTGCTTCTCCCTGCTGTATGGTGGTGTGAGGTGTGTGTGGAACTTACCGGATTAACATCTTCACCTGCCCGGGAAGGCTATAATGATATACCCTGTAGCGACCAGTCTCAGGGGCGCTACACACACATATGTATATGTGTGTATGTACAGTATGCGTCTGTGTGTGTATATATAAAGTTGAATACGGAAGTTTACATGCACTGTCTAAAAAGACACACCTGCATGCTTTTCTCATTATCTGACATGAAATCAAAATAAATTTTTCCCATTTTAGGTCTATTAGGATTACTAAATTTATTAGAGATAGAAAATGTTTTAAGGCATTTTTATTATTTTCTGCGAAGTCAAAAGTGTGCATACATTTCATTAGTATTTGGTACCATTGCCCTTAAATTGTATGACTTGGGTCGAACGTGTTAGTCCTCTCACAATAGTTGGTAGGAATTTAGGCCAATTCCTCCTGACAGAACTGGTGTAACTGAGCCATGTTTCTAGGTTGCCTTGCTCGCACCTGCCTTTTCAGCTTTACCCTTAAATTTTCAATAAGATTGAGATCAGGCCTTTGTAATGGCCACTCCAAAACATTGACTTTGTTGTCCTTAAGCCACTTTGTAACCAGTTTGGTAGTATGCTTCGGGTTATTGTCCATTTGGAAAACCCATTTCTGCCCAAGCTTAAAGTTCCTGGCTGTTGCTTCTTTATTGCCACATAATCTTCTTTCCTCATGATGCCAACTATTTTGTGATGTGCACTAGTTCCTCCTGCAGCAACACAATCCCACAACATGATGCTGACGCCTCCGTATTTCACAGCTGGGATGGTGTTCTTAGGCTTCAAATCGTCTCCATCCTTCAAATGTAACAATAGTCTTTATGGACAAACAGTTCAACTTTAGTTTTGTCTGATAGCAGGATGCTAAACACTGCTATCAAAGCAACCTGGGTTTCCATAACCCCTCAGCAGTGCCACAGGCTGATCGCCTCCATGTCACGTCGTATTGATGCAGTAATTCATAGAAAAGGAACCCTGACCAAGTATTGAGTGCTGTTCTGCCTTCTTTCACGTAACGCTGTGAATCTCTGGCATACAGCTAAACCCTCATTCACATTTCAAATAAACAGACTGTATGAGTTCAATAGCCTTGATTTATTGACTGGTAACGTGAACTTGATTGCAGTATACGTGGAATATACAGTGAATATAGGAATATCCAAGGTACAGGTGAATACGGTATATCCAAGATACAGTCGAATATGGTGTGGAAAATGGAATACGGGTAAAAACTATAACAAGAAAATTATTACAGTCAGTACAGTGTTAATACAGAGTTAGCATAGCACAACAGTATATGAGGTGCAGTTGTAATGAGAATTTAGGTGAAAGGTCACTGTAGCTGCAACACATAGAAAACTTGTCTATACAACAAGGCAGGGACGACACTAAGGTGTAGGTTACAATGTACAATGCATCTACTACACAGTCTTCCATCTAAGATTCTATCACTAACACATGTAATTTGCTTTGCTCACTGGATTACACTAGGCAGGGGTGAATGTACAGAGAGGTGAATCAGCAGGTCCCTTCCTAACAAATCCAAGGAGAAAATGGCTGCAGGCTTCTTCTCAGCTCAGAGGGGGGTGTTTCTTACCCAGAATACATTTAGCTTAAAGAGAAACTCATGAATTCATAGAATAACAACGACCACTAGGGGTTGTAACAGAAATTGCAATGTATGACTATAATCAGGCTGCCATATATGGCAGAACAAGTGCATTTACAGTACATACTTTTCAGTAAGCGACAACATTTCTGAGTTTAAAATCATTTTTTCAGTTGGTCTTATATAATATTCTAATTTTCTCATATAATGACTTTTCGGGTTTTCATTGACTATAAGCCATAATCATCAACATTAACAAAAATAAACACTTGAAATAGATCACTGTGTGTAATGACTTTATATAATATATGCGTTTCCCTTTTTGTATTGAATAACTGAAATAAATTAACTTTTTGAGCATATTCTAATTTATTAACATGCACGTGTGTGTGTGTGTGTGTGTGTGTGTGTGTGTGTGTGTGTGTGTGTGTGTGTGTGTGTGTGTGTGTATATATAGATATGTAATATATGTATGTGCCTAAACACATTTTCAGTCCTGGCTCCTCCCAGATGTATAACTTTCTCCCTAGGGTGTGTGTTTTCTTTATTTTCAGGTTTTCTTTCCCTTTTTTATGCTTCATGTTCCAGTAAATTTGTTGTTGAGGTCTGATGACATTGCTGTTTCTTATCTAGGAGCCCATTGTACTAATTTTTAGAATAACACCTTGTGTCGATTGTTCTGCAGGGGGCAGCGATTGCAAAGCAACTTGGACAAACATATTGCTAAAGTTTGTATTTTGGATAGGATCAATGGTTCATTTGAAACAATGGCTTGGTTTTTGTTTTTTGATAAGGGGAAATATGGCAGCCTGTATTGGGCTTAGCACAAATGTGCACATACATTGCTTGTAGATTTGTCTCCCCAGTTGGTGAGCTTTGTCAATTTTTGCAAAATGGTTTATTCTGGACCCTTGTTTTGCAACGTTTTATAATTAGACTTGTTTTCTTTCTTTTTTTAGAGGTTTCAGAGCCTTGTTGTTGTCTCTTTTGTATTATTAGTCTTGCAGCTGCAGAATTAAGACACGCGTGGAGTGCTATAACTGAATACTGCAGGAATGGACCGCACAGTACACTGTCTGTCTACGATAATGGTAATTGTGCTGTGTGCACACCTAATCTGATACCAAATAAATCATATCTGTAGAAAAAGACATGGACCACACATCTAAACGTCATAAGTTGATCTAATGATGCTGGGAAAAATGTATGTACCTGAACATGAGGTTCTTAGTTTAATATGAAATTTGTGATGTGATAAAGGCGTAGATGAAATGCGTCTCATTTTCATTTTTTGCAGATAATGCCTTACTAACCTTATGTATGTGGACCTTTTTTAATACATTCTTCGATGGAATAAAGTCTTTACTGATTTCTAAATATCTTTATGTGTTCGCTGGAAATTCTATTGTGGTCTCTTTCATACTAAGTGCGGGTGGAGCTCCTGCCTCTCCTCCGAGCTGAGGTTCTAATGAAGAGAACGGCATATTTTATGGACATTCTCTGGTGGTAAGCTGGCTATCCTTGTTTTTGTTTCAGCCTTGTAGTATGGGTATTGTGGGGCACCAGGACACATGCCCTGCTAGTGCACTGTTGCTGTGTAAGAGGGTGTCCCTGAAGGATGTTATAAGATGTTATGATAAATTGGTGTAATTTAGTGAAATATGATAGAATTGTACTGTATTGTGATGTTTCCCCTGTGTAATTTGGCCGGCCATCACCAGGTGTCACTGGGTCCCTGGTCCCTCAGTTTAAGGGAATGTAGAGGGAGTGACAGGATGGCATGGGTTAAAAGGGGGAGGGTAGTCTCCAGCACAGGGGAGATATAGGGAAAGAAGCTTCCTGGTACAAGATAGGTAGGGAGTAGTGACAAGAAAAGAAAGGACAGGGTCAGATGTAGCAGAGTGGAGTCGGGTGGTGTGGAGGATTCAGGGATAGAGAGAAGACAGAAGGAAAAAGGAGACTGAAGTGGAGTGTGAGCCCCCCCTCAGCTAATGAGCATAATTCCAGTGAAGAGAGAGAAAAGGAGGAGAGCATCTCTTACTTAGGCCAGCAGCTGTACGTGTTCCAGACAGGTGGCTTGCGGGGTCACTAGCACAGCGGGAGCCCAATCAGAAGGAGTTCTTCCATTATTAAAGAGCCGAGCTATCAGACCAGCCATCATGCTTAAAGATTGGGTCACGCAGATAAGATAAACTGCTCCTTGGTGGCCATTTCTGAAGGACCGGGTTCTTTAGAGAAGGAAATGCCTGTGGAAAATCTTGGTATAAAAACTGCCTTTCACCATGCATTTTTAATGCGTTTTGCATGCGTTTTTGACAGTGCGGTCCCACGGCGATTCAGCTCTGCTACATCCCTGTCCTGGCACAGCAGCACCATAGAACATGATTGGCCGCTGACAGCAGAAAAAGACAGAGCCATGCAATAAGAATGAACTCGGATGAACCTCTGACATCAGTCCCGCAACATAGGCAGTAGTGCGGGGCCCGCAGCTGTGACTTCAAAGGTTCACTCGAGTTGATTGTCATCGCACGGCTCTGTCTCTATGTGCTGTCATGAACTCGAGTGAACCTCTGACGTCAGTGCCGTGACACAGGCAATAGTGCGAGGACCGCAGTTGTGACGTCAGAGGTTCACCCTAGTTCACTCTCATTACGCGGCGCTGTCTGTGTCTCGGCCTGATTTGTGGTCACAGGTAAAGGACTCCAGCTGTGACCGGAAATCACCTGAGTGACAGCACCGCAGATCGCATGGCTCACTTCAGTCACTCAGGTGCTTTGCTGTCACAGGTGGAGGACTGCAGCTGTAGCAGTGACTAACCTTAGTGACCTCACCACTGATAGCGCGACTCACTTCAGTTGCTGTGTGGAGCTTATTTACTTTCACTTACAGATTACAGATTACAGATCTCATAGACACTTGCCATGACTAATCTAGGACTTAGTGGCAGCTATGGGCTGCAATTAACTTATTATTACCACGATTGCTACCACAGCAGGGCAATCGGAATGAGCCGGGTACAGTCCCGGAACTGTGGCATCTAATGCATGCGGCAATTACGGGCAGCTGCTGGCTGATATTTTTAGGCTGGGGGGGCTCCCAATAACGTGGGTCTCCCAAGCCTAAGAATACCAGCCTCTAGCTGTGAGGCTTTATCTTGCCTGGGTATTAAAATTGATGGGGACTGCATGCTGTTTTTTTAAATTATTTATTTATTGTACGGTACGATATAGACCCGCCCAGTGGCGTCTGTGATTGGTTGCAGTCAGACAGCTGTTACTCAGTGTGGGGGCACATCTAACTGCATAGGTGCCGGTGGGCGGACGAAGCAGTGAATATAAGATTAGTCTAATGATTGGCTGGCATTTTCAGAAGCAGGAAGGGTCGCGGGAGCAGTGTGACAGCCGCAAAGCGCCACGCCGGTGATCGGTGGGTATGAAGCGGAGTGAGAGAGAGAGTGAAAGAGAGAGAGAGAATGGAGAAAACTTGGTGATCTGCGTTTTTGTTGACAAGAACGGATCCAAAATGCAACCAAAATGCAGTGCAAACGCACAGTTAAACATTTTGGTTGTATTTTGACACACTTCATTCATTTCAATGGGTGGAAAATGTTCACTAAATGCAATAAAGAAGTGACATGCTGCTTTTTTTAGGCAACGATTTTGTCAAATATTTGTCAAACAAAACGCTGCCTAAAAAAACCAACATGTGCATGGAATGTCTGATTTATCATAGACTTTTCTGGGGAAGCAAAACGCATGCATTTTGTCAATGACACAGTACAGTTTAAAATACAACCAAAAAACAAGAAAAAACGCAACTTAAGTACATGGCCTTAAACCACTCCAATGTTGCTTCAGCAGGATGCTTTGGGTCATTGTCTTGTCTTGTCTTGTTAGAAGGTGAACCTCCATCCCAGTCTCAAATTACTGACTGACTGAAACAGGTTTTGCTCAATAATATCCTTGTATTTCGCACCATCCATCTTCCCCTCAACTTAAATTATTTTCCCTATCCCTGCTGTCAAAAAAACAACATCACCACAGTGATCACCATCATGTTTCACTGTGGGAATGGTGTTCTTGGGGTGATGAGCTGTGATGGTTTGGAGCCAGACATAGCGTTTACCTTGGTGGCCAAAAAGTAAAATTTTTGTCTCATTTGACCACATCACCTTCCTCCATACATTTGGGGAGTCTCCTACATATCTTTTGACAAAATCAAAAGAAGCCTTCCATTTATTTTACAAGTAAAGCCTTTTTCTGGCCAGCCTTCCATAAACGCCAGCACTATGGAGTGTATGGCTTATTGTTGTTGTATGGACAGATACTCCAGTATCTGTTTGGAAACTCTGCAGCTTTTTCAGGGTTACCATTGGTTTCTGTGCTGCCTCTTTAAATAATCCCACTTTGCCCAGGGTGAGAGTTGTGGTGGGTGGCCCTCTCTCAGCAGGTCTGTTGACATACCATGTTCTTTCCATTTGATCATAATGGATTTCATGGTGCTCTGGAGGATCATCAGAGAATGGGAGATTTATTTTAGAACCCAGCCCTGACTTGTGCTTCTCAACACTTTTGTCTCTGACTTGTTTGGAGATCTGCTTGGTCTTCATGGTGTTGTTTAAAAATGGTTCCTCTTGCTTAATGGTGTTGCAGCCTCTGTGGCCTTTCAGAAAAGGTGTGTGTATATACTGACAGACCATGTGACAGTTAGATTGCACACAGTTGGACTTCTTTTCACTAAGCATGTGACATATGAAGGTAGTTGCTTGCACCAGAAATTTTTAGGGGCTTCATAGCAAAAGGGGTGAATAGATATGCACATGGCAATTTTTATTTATTTTATTCCATAAATTTAAATGTTGTTGTATTTATTTGTATGAATCAATGATGTTGAAAGCCATGCCATCAGCAGTGTATTTTGTCATCTCGGACACCCCAGTTGGACAGGTTTCAAATGAGGTCCCAAACTATGCATATTGCTCAATGCCACTGTCGGAAGCAGGATGTTGTACAAATGAGGCAGTTTTTATTGATAACATACAACCCTGATTCAGTGTTGCTCCTTTACGGGAGCCGCATTACTGCAAGGAAGGAAGGCCTGGCAATCTACTTCCAAATAATGCCAAGAAAATTTGATAGAGAGTACAACTAAAGGAAATCAATTTAGTGCTGGAAGATGCACCTCTAGGTTGAAGGCACTCAACAAGCTACTGGGGAAGCGCTAGTGGTCAAACTGAGTATGATTAAGTATCATGAGATGCCAGGATCAAAGCCGCAAGGATGTCTTGATGCTGATATCGCTTGGTCAAAAGGGAAGATCAAAAGCTGCAAATCTACAATTGCATCTCAATAAATTAGAACATCATCAAAAAGTTAATTTATTTCAGTAATTCAATACAAAGAGGGAAACGCATATATTATATAGAATTATTATACACAGAGTGATCTATTTCAAGTGTTTATTTCTGTTAATGTTGATGATTATGGCTTACAGCCAATGAAAACCCAAAAGTCATTATCTCAGAAAATTAGAATATTATATAAGACCAACTGAAAAAATGATTTAAAATTCAGAAATGTTGGCGCCCACTGAAAAGTCTGTACAGTAAATGCCTCAATACTTGGTCCGGGCTCCTTTTACATGAATTACTGCACCAAATACTTATAGCAAATAGAGGGCAGCAGTTATAACCTGCCCAGGCCAAGGAACTAATTCACTAGCAGGATGCAGCAAGACCCCCAATAAAGTGGAGGCATCACAGGTGCAAGAGAAGCAAATCACTCACACACTTCCAATTCATGGAGGGGGCGATTGCTGGATGATAAAATTGCACACAGATGGCTTGCATAGAGCACTGTTCACACATGTAGGTGCCTATTAGTTACGCCTATACTATCCGACTAGGCAGGCTGCCCAGTACTATCTAAGTGCACCATACAGGGACGAGGACTCCAATATACAAGGCCTACATTAAGGGGCCTGGCTGCATCCTGTGTAAAATGTTATGTGCAAAAAAAATAAATCTACATACATAATCCCCAGTTGTGTCTGTCCTCCTATTCCATCATGCACCACGGCACTGTTTGTTGCACAGCCACAGTTTGAATGATGCTCCAGGTCCTCACTGCACGCGCGCACACACACACACACACACACACACACACACACACACACACGTGAGCACATATACACACATAGCAGCCACACTTCAGGTCGTCACAGGGTATTGTGCAATCTGCCCTTCTGCACGTTATCCAAATCCTCCTTGGTTATGGATCCCTGGCCTTCGGTATTGCTAACAGCAGAGCCAGTCAAAACCCTAGGAACACTCTGCACCACACCCACCAGACACACCATTGGGGGGCCCAAAGGAAATAGGGCCACCCACTTGGGGGGTTGGTAGGGGAGAGTCAGAGGTGTGAGGAGCAGGAGAGTGTGCGGTGACTGGAGAGGAGAGGTCACAAGTAGTTGGAGGAGGTCAGGAGCAGGGCTCCCTGTATAATACTAGGTGGCAGACGTTGGTCTGGGCCTGGTAGGAGCTGGAACCCCAGTCGCAGGGGATCGTGTTAAAGGGCACGGATCTGCCGAGGAGGGCAGCCGGCGGCCTTAAGCCATCTCCGGGCAAGGGCCAGGGCACGACGGGGTACGTGGACCCTAGGCCGGGAAATAGCTTCACGCGTCCTGGTAATTTACCCGACGAGGGTGAAGTCTTCAAGATTCATCCTCCACTCGGTCCAAAATCGAGATACTAGCGCAACGAGGGGATAGGACTTTCCCAATACATAGTCCGGATAATCCCAAGCGTTTACCCCTTAGAGGAAGCTCACTCCGTTAGCCATACGGGTGAGCGGGACCCGACTAGTTCCACACTACAGGGTCCAAATAGTGAAGAAAGTGCCACGGAAAAGGTCACAGGCTAACAAGAAACACCAAGGGGCACGGATCCACGCATGCTACTTCCCTGCTGCAGCGGTGCTCAGAATTCTGGTTTACAAGGTGTCGGTGTCAGTATTCTTGGACTGAGTGAGTACGCAGAAAAACCCTTTCCTCCCCAACAGCACCCCCTTCACTACCGTCACCGGGCCCCGGGGCAAACCTCCTACCCACAGAGGGGTTAAACACCTTGCTGCCATACCACCGCCACTGGGTGCTCCCAACAGCAGCGGTGGTACTCCTGACTCGCCCACCCCAGGACTATGGGACACCCGGTGCCGGGCCGGACTAGTCTGGTGGTAGTCAGTGGTGGCTGGGCCCGGCTCCGTGGCCCTGGTGGGTGTCAGTATATATGTGGCTGATGACTTTAAGTTTGTGTTCGTGACGCCACCTGTGTTATGCGGCTATTAAGCCGCCGCTGCCGTGTAAGGCCTCCGGGGTGATGAAGTGGCAGCAATGGTGGTACTGCTCCCCACAGGTGGAGCGGTGCCCCGGGACACAGTTGGTGCTTGTGGAAGTCTATGGTGTTGTGTGACTAGCACGGTGCAGGGCCGACAAGCAATGAAAGAAACAGGCACAAACAGTAGTCTCTTTACCTTCTCCTCTTTTACTCGGCAGAAGTTTAGTCCAGGGAGACCGTCACAGATGGTAAAGATGGTCCAGCCGGCCTGGAAGTGCCTGGGGTGATCTTTGGCCAGTTGAGTATGAGGCCTACTCCTTAATCTTTCTTTGCTGTTTTAGGACACTGCACTTTGGGTTAGCAATTGCCCTCTTGCTGCTGGGACTGGTGGTTCGTCCCTTTTTCTGTGGGGTAGACTGCGCAGGCCCTCTCTGGTGCTTCTCTGCTGGAGTCCACACCAGGCCCTTGGGATGCAGCTGTACCTTCAGATTGCTTCTGGGCCAGGGGGCTTGCAGCTCTCCTGCCCTCCGGATTCAGCTACCAGGGATGGATTTTATGCCCTGGCAACTACAGACTCCGATGTCCGAGTCTCTGCTGTGCCTCTCTGCTCCCCTTGCTTCACTGGGCCAAGCTATCCCAGCTCTAGGCCCCAGTTTCACAAGGCAGCACTACTCTGCGTCTGCACTCTTTCACTCCTGTGTCCAGACTAACCACTACTTCCTCCCTTCAGCCAGACTTAAGGAATGCTCCCTGAAGTTCCAGGTTCAGAGCTCCCTCTGCTGGCCGGAGGGAGAACTGTGTTGGGTGTTAACTTACTGGCCAATAGATCTCCCAATTACCTCCAGGCTCAGCATTAACCCTTTGGGAGGGCAATGCTGTTGTGGCGACCAGGTCCTGGGGCGCCACACTCCCCCTTAGTTAAATTCAGTACTCCCGGACTGTAGAAACAAACATGACATGTTAGAACATTTCATCCCATTATGGGAGGCGCAAATACTTTAACGTTACAAACTTAAACATTACTATAAGAGTCCAGTGTGGCTCCCTGCCGGGTGTCCATTACACTGCTCCATGGGGGACCCGCCGCGATCAAACCCCCAACGTAGGCTCTGGGCGTGCGTCAGAGCATTGATGACCCCACTCTATGCACGCCGGACGGGTTTTTCTTCAGGGGTGTTGAGCACACTGGTGCTAACTATGAACAATTTAGGTGTTGGCCACCCATAGTCCAGTGGCCCAATTGTCCATTTTCGCAATCAAAGAAAAAGAAAAACATTTTGTACACAACCTTACAGACATTTTGCATAACTATGTACATTCTAATAAATACTCCTTCTTTTTCCCTTATACAGTTGACTCTCTATACCTTGGAGGGGGTTGTCCCCGAGTGCTGCGTTGGGACCTGCGTAGCTCTGGTGTTTGCCCCTGACTACGTGGTGCGTCTTCTACCTCAGCACTACAGGTGGGCCTAACCCCGATAGGTAAGCGTGATGGTTGCCTATGTGGTCTAAGAGTCGCCAAGGGTATGACAGGTTCACCACTGACAGGGGGTTGATCCTCCTGTTCCACTGCTGGCGTGTCATCTCGTGTTGGAGCGGACGGTTCTTTAGGTGGATCCGGAACCTTTTCTGTTTCTGGCTCGACCAACTGCGGAAACGTCAAAACTGGTACCACTATGGCATTGTTTATTCGGGTCCAAGTTTTGGGGAATTTTCCAAGGATGGTTTGAATCATCTCCCCTTCTTTCTCTTGACTTTGGGGACTTCCTTGTACTTCTTCCATTTCTCTTTGGATTCTGCACCGTTCAGGGCACGCTTTCAGGCGGTCTCGAGAAATTGCTTGATAGGTCTTGCCTTCATCCTTGCTTATGAGGCATACCTTACTATTGTCAAAGTTGGAGGGGATAATGGTGTAGGGCTCGTTTTCCCACTGATCATCCAATTTATGCGTCCTCCGCTTCTTCTTGAGGACTTGTTCTCCAGGTGCTAAGGGAGTTGCTGGGGCTGTTTGATTGTAATGCTGCTCTTGTCTCGTTCTTGCTTGAAACAGGCTCCTCTCTACGCACTCCTGGACCTTACGGTACCGCTGCTGCCGTTCTGTATCCCAATCCTCTATTTCTTGAACCGCCTCAGGCGACACAGTCCCCATCTCAAAGTCTACAGGCAACTTGCCAGGTCTGGCTCGCATCAGGTAAGCGGGGCTGCAGTTGGTCGAATTTACTGGGATATGGTTGTACAGGTCTACCAGATCTGGCAACTTCTCTGGCCATTGGTTCCTTTCTTCCAGCGGTAGGGTCTTCAGCATATCAATAACCACATGGTTCATTTTCTCGCACAGTCCATTGGTTTGGGGGTGGTACGGTGTGGTTCGGATTTTCTTACAGCCGTACATGTTACAGAACTCTTGGAACACTTCGGCCTCGAATGCAGGACCTTGATCAGTCAGTACCCTTTCCGGATAACCGTGAGGTCGACAAAAGGATGCCTGGAACGCTCTAGCTGCTGTTCTGGCTGTCTGGTCCTTCACAGGCACTACTACCAGGAAACGAGAGCAATGGTCCACAATGGTGAGGGCGTACACATAGCCTGACCGTCTTGGTGTTAACTTCACGTGGTCCAGGGCCACCAACTCCAGGGGCTGCTTCGTGACAATTGGCTGTAGGGGAGACCTTTGGCTGGCATCATCCTTCCGCCTCAGGTTACACGGGCCACAGTCTCGGCACCACTTCTCGATCATCTTTCTCATGTGCACCCAATAGAACCGATCACGGAGTAGGGCCTCCAACTTCTTCCACCCGAAGTGTCCTGCGTTATCATGATACGCTGCTAGGACCATTGGAGCATCCCTCTGCGGAACCACTATCTGCCAGACAAGTTCATTTGTTCGCCAGTTGACATATCTCTTGCAGAGCTTGCCTTGGTAGGTGAACAGTCGTCCCCTCTCCTTCCACAGCTGCTGGGCTTCCTCTGGAGCGTCTGGGCCAAGATGGGTCTCAGCTTGCGCTAGCTTCTCTTTGACCAATCGCACGGCCGGGTCACCGTTCTGTGTCTCTTCCCAATTATGGTGGAGTAATGGGTTGACCGAGACCTCGTGCTGGCTTGAGCGCTTCACTCCCACAGCATGCTCACACTGGGAAACACCTTGGTGATGGAAAGCCGGTAACTCTATCTCTTCGAGTTCATCCAGGTCTTCTCCAGACTCGGGTAAGTGAGGCATTCTGGACAGCGCATCAGCATTGTTATTCTTCTTGCCAGCCCGATACTTGATGGTAAAGTCAAAGTTAGACAGCCGGGCCATCCATCGCTGTTCCATCGCACCTAACTTGGCTGTTGCCAGGTGTGTCAACGGATTGTTGTCCGTGAAGATGGTGAACTTGGCCGATGCCAGATAGTGCTTGAAGCGTTCAGTCACTGCCCAAACAATAGCGAGGAACTCCAGCTTGAAGGAACTGTAGTTTTCTGGATTCCTTTCTGTGGGCCGAAGCTTCCTACTGGCGTACGCTATCACCCTCTCTCTGCCTCCCTGTACCTGGGACAGAACTGCTCCCAGTCCCACGTTGCTGGCGTCTGTATACAGTACAAATGGTTGGCTGTAGTCAGGGTAGGCCATAATTTCTTCTCCCGTGAGAGCCCCTTTCAGCCGGACAAAGGATGTTTCTAGTTGGCTGCTCCATTCAAATGGAGGGCTCTGCTTCTTAGCCTGCTTTGGCTGGCCCACCAGGAGATCTTGAAGGGGCGCTGCTATCTTGGTGAAACCATCAATGAACCTTCGGTAGTAGCCCACCAGTCCAAGGAACTGCCGCACCTCCTTCACTGTGGTGGGTCTTGGCCAGTCCTTGATTACAGTGACTTTCTCCGGATCAGGTGCCACACCTTCTGCGCTGACCACATGACCCAGGTACTGTACCTTTGGCTTCAAGAGGTGACATTTGGACGGCTTGATCTTCAGGCCATATTTCGACAAGGACTCAAACACTTCTGCTAAGTGCTTCAGGTGGTCCTCATAAGTCTTGGAGTAGACTATGACGTCATCCAGGTACAACAGCACGGTTTCAAAGTTGTGGTGGCCCAAGCAGCACTCCATCAACCTTTGGAATGTCCCTGGGGCGTTGCAGAGCCCGAATGGCATACAATTGAACTCACAGAGGCCCATTGGTGTCGTGAATGCAGTCTTCTCCTTGTCCGCCTCTGCCACGGGAACCTGCCAATACCCACTGGTGAGATCCAAGGTGGAGAAATAGTTAGCTGACTTTAAGGCTGTTAGTGACTCCTCTATTCTGGGCAGTGGATAAGCATCTTTATGTGTAATGCGGTTAATTTGCCTGTAATCTACACACATTCTCATTGTACCATCTTTTTTCTTTACGAGCACTAGTGGAGCTCCCCAGGGGCTACAACTATCTCTGATAACCCCAGCCTCCTTCATTTCTCGTAACATTTCCTTGGCACACTGATACTGTGCGGGGGGTACAGGGCGGTATCTCTCTTTAATGGGATGATGATCACCCGTGGGGATTTGATGTTTAACCCCTTTCACCTGCCCAAAATCTAGGGGGTGTTTGCTGAAGACCCGCTCGTACTCCTGTACCACCCGGTAAACCCCATGCTTTTGGTGCGAGGGGGTGGAGTCGGTGCCTACATGTAATTTTTGGCACCAGTCTTCCAGCTGCCCCTTGGAGCCATTGTCTTCCGCCTGGTCGGACGGGATCAAGGGTTCCACTGCTTTAATGGTATTGTTGCCGACAGTGTACAGTTTTGCTACAGTGGCGTACCGGGGCAATTTGGCCTCCTCCTCCCCACAATTCAAGACACGGACGGGCACTCTCCCCTTGCGGACGTCCGCTACCCCTCTGGCTATCAGGACTCCAGGCCTACTGTCTGAATACACCGGTTCTACCAAGGCATGGTAATCCTGACCCTTGAGGCCTATTGCTGCCCGACACCATATCAACATTTCACTTCTTGGGGGTATTGCAATGGGGAGGGGGTCACTTACCCTCACACTGCCAATTTCTCCTCCGGCCAGCTCTACCTGCTGCCTCCTCATCGGGGCTCTGATCTCCCTCTGTAGGGCACGCTGCTGCCCGGAGCTGGCAGTTTCAGACGCCTGTTGCAACAAAATTATCACTTCGGCAATACAATTTTCTATCACATTTGTACCAATGGTTAGCAGTGGGTCAGATTCTTTGCGATCAATATCTACAATTATCATCCCCTGACATGGCAATTCCACCCGCCCCACTTTAATGGTTACTTCTTTGTACCCAATTTGAGGTAAGGGCTGACCATTACTGGCCACAATTGTTAAATCATCATCTGGGCCATGGTCAATGTCTGAATCAGCCCAATATCTTTTGTACAGTTTGTGGGGGATGGTTGTTACCTGGGACCCCGTATCCAGGAGGGCATTCAAAGGGATCCCATCCAGCACAATGGGAAGGACCGGTCGTCCTCCCACATACTTGCTGCGGCTGGGGTTTGAGCCGGGCTTCCTTACACCTGGGGGTTGGCTCCTGGCCCCAGGCTCAGCCCATTTAAAGGACAGCGTCGTGCAATGTGGCCCGCCTGGCTGCAGCGGCGGCAGATCGGTTGTCCCGTTGAATCATACCGGTCTGTGTCTCTGCCTCGGGTCGGCGGAATCCTCCTCTGTCGCATCCATGGGACGTCATCTGGGCTGGAGGCCAACTCGATTTTTGCAGGCGAGGGGGTCATTTGTAGAGACTGCACGGTCTTGGCAAGGGCAGCCACAGTCTTGGTCAGCTCCTGGAACTGCTGTCTGAGCTCTGCAGTGGGATCCTTATCCAGGGACTGCGCCTCAGCCCCTGCAGTGGCTCGTGTTGCAGGCACCACCCCGGGGTACGTGATAGCAAGAGGCCGGAGGGGTACTGGGTCATTCGGTGTAGATTCTCTCAGTACCCTGATGGCCTGGTCCTTAAACTTTGCAAAGTCCAGAGCAGGGTTCTGCAGGACCAGGATACGCAGCTGGGTCCTGTGGGCGTCTGACAGGAGCCCCTCTATGAACTGCTCAGTTAGGAGTTTGTCTTCTTCACGTACACTCTCTGGGTCCACCTGTTTAACTGCTTTCAGGGCCTCTTGCAGGTTTAAGGCATAGTCCCTTATGCTGTCTGTGGCCCGCTGCTTGCACCCAAAGAATCTCATCTTTATCTCTGCTGCGGTGCGGGTGTCAAAAGTACTCTTTAGCTTGGCCAGTATCTGGGCTGCTGTCCCTTTATCTGTATCAGGCCAGGACTTCGCTTCACGCTGGGCTGCGCCGGCTAGCTGTCCCATTACTATGCCCACCTTCTGGCTCTCAGTCAGCGGATACACCCGGAATAAGCTGTGCAGGCTTTCTCTGAAGTCACTCAAGGTATGGGACTCCCCGGAGTACTGCGGCAGCCATTCTGCTCCCGGTATGTACGGCATGGTGATCGGCATTACCGGCGCTACAGTGGGGGCTGGGGCGACGGCGACTGGGACTGCTTCGGCCGGTGCTGCGGCGCCTTGGGCGATGGCAGCCACCTGCTCTCCCTCTGAGTCGGACATCTTCCTCCCCCTTAGTGAACCTTACCAGGCTCCGTTCACTTTTCAAATTTTCTTCTGGGTCGCGCGGGGTTAACAGCGCTCTGCTCTGATGGCGCGCTCCCTTCGCGCTCTTTGTCAGGAACGCCCCCCTTCTTCCTGCGCTCGGCGCGGCTAATGGCGGCGGCAATTTACAACCAGTACACAGTCTTTTAAGCACAATTCCTGCAGGCGCACAGTACCCGGTGGGACCGGGCACGAAATCCTGTTCGTGACGCCAAAATTGACTCGCCCACCCCAGGGCTATGGGACACCCGGTGCCGGGCCGGACTAGTCCGGTGGTAGTCAGTGGTGGCTGGGCCCGGCTCCGTGGCCCTGGTGGGTGTCAGTATATATGTGGCTGATGACTTTAAGTTTGTGTTCGTGACGCCACCTGTGGTATGCGGCTATTAAGCTGCCGCTGCCGTGTAAGGCCTCCGGGGTGATGAAGTGGAGCAATGGTGGTACTGCTCCCCACAGGTGGAGCGGTGCCCCGGGACACAGTTGGTGCTTGTGGAAGTCTATGGTGTTGTGTGACTAGCACGGTGCAGGGCCGACAAGCAATGAAAGAAACAGGCACAAACAGTAGTCTCTTTACCTTCTCCTCTTTTACTCGGCAGAAGTTTAGTCCAGGGAGACCGTCACAGATGGTAAAGATGGTCCGGCCGGCCTGGAAGTGCCTGGGGTGATCTTTGGCCAGTTGAGTATGAGGCCTACTCCTTAATCTTTCTTTGCTGTTTTAGGACACTGCACTTTGGGTTAGCAATTGCCCTCTTGCTGCTGGGACTGGTGGTTCGTCCCTTTTTCTGTGGGGTAGACTGCGCAGGCCCTCTCTGGTGCTTCTCTGCTGGAGTCCACACCAGGCCCTTGGGATGCAGCTGTACCTTCAGATTGCTTCTGGGCCAGGGGGCTTGCAGCTCTCCTGCCCTCCGGATTCAGCTACCAGGGATGGATTTTATGCCCTGGCAACTACAGACTCCGATGTCCGAGTCTCTGCTGTGCCTCTCTGCTCCCCTTGCTTCACTGGGCCAAGCTATCCCAGCTCTAGGCCCCAGTTTCACAAGGAAGCACTACTCTGCGTCTGCACTCTTTCACTCCTGTGTCCAGACTAACCACTACTTCCTCCCTTCAGCCAGACTTAAGGAATGCTCCCTGAAGTTCCAGGTTCAGAGCTCCCTCTGCTGGCCGGAGGGAGAACTGTGTTGGGTGTTAACTTACTGGCCAATAGATCTCCCAATTACCTCCAGGCTCAGCATTAACCCTTTGGGAGGGCAATGCTGTTGTGGCGACCAGGTCCTGGGGCGCCACACTCCATCTTACCACGCACCATGGGTGGCGTCATGAACTTCTAACCCCCCTGTATATATCCTCTTTTAAATTCGAGTGTCCGCACGGCCCCCCGGGTCTGGAGACCCCTCGAGCCACCGCGATTCCGGATCCGAGCGTCTCGGCCGCTGACACAGGCGCGGTACAGATACACCAAGCACATACACACACATAGCGCACAAGCATGTATACACTGAACGCAAACACAAACACTGCTGTATTCTCACCTGTCCGGGGCCGCCGCCGCTTCTGTTGTCAGCGCTTTACTGCAGTTGAATGCTTTGTGGCGCCGTAAGCATTCAACTGCAGTAAAGCCATGACAACAACCTGCAGCGGCCGCTCCGTACACTGGACGCTATCTCGGAGGAGTCTGTGGGCTGCAGCTGGAGGCTTCGCGGGCACGGAGGACAGGTGAGATACGGCATAATAGGGGACAGAAGGGAACCAGCAGGAGCACATTACTAAACAATGGGGACATTACTGCAGGGGACATCAGCCCCCCCCCACCAGATCAGTATGCCCCCAGTCCCCCCCACCAGATCTGTATGCCCCCAGCCCCCCTCATCAGATCTGTATGCCCCCAGACCCCCCATAAGATCTGTATGCCCCCAGCCCTCCTCATCAGATCTGTATGCCCCCAGCCCCCTCACCAGATCTGTATGACCCCAGCCCCACTCACCACTGCTCCTGTCAGAACAACTAAGCATAGACAGATGTTCATCTCTCCGCACTCCCGATGCGATAGCATTGGGCCTATTTCTAGTATAAAATATATATGAGGTATTAGATGGTATTATGGCCAGAATACGGTTGCCCACAACCCACGTCAACAGTCCTCATGCTTGTGGGTCCCTACACTGATCTATATATATAATTGCCTTATTCTGTCTGTCTGTCTATCTGTCTGTCTGTCTTGCTCCAAAATTGTGTCCTTACGGTGACACAAAGCGGATTGGCCGCTGGCCTCGCCATGGCCCCGCCCCCCGCACGGATTGGTCGCTCGCCCTGGCTCCCCCCCCCACACGGATTGGCCGGCCGCTCGCACAGGCTCCTCCCCCCACACGGATTGGCCTCTCGCCCCGGCACCCTGCACGTATTGGCAACTCGGCCACGCCACGCCCCCCTCACGCAATGCACGCTCACTCTGGCCCCGCCCCCTGCACGCATCCCCCGAACTGACACGGAGACACGACTCCCAGGTGAGTACTGTACCCCCGGGAGCCCACACCAGCATACGCCGCCAACCCAGCCGACACAAACCCTCGCATTGCTGGGGTTTGCCGCCGTATGCTGGTGTGGGCTCCCGTGCGAGCGGGGGACGGGATGCGCTGGTAACCATGGTAGCATAGTTACCAGCGCATCAAGGTCCTGCAGCGGCGGAACATACACACACGCACACACATAACAGCACACACACACACACATACACATACACACATCAGATCACACTCACTCTCACACACACCTCACACACACATCAGATCGCATCCACACACTCACAGCATCCGGAGATATCGCTTGCTTCACGGCCGCGATACTGTGCTGTGAGCTTCCAGGACCTGCCGGAGGATCACATGGCCAGAAGCATGTGGTATCTCCGGATGTTGTGAGTGAGCGCGTATGTGCAATATCGTCAATGTGTGTGTGTGAGTGTATACGATCGGGTGTGTGTGAGTGTATGTGATCGGGTGTGTGTGAGTGTATGCGATCGGGTGTGTGTGAGTGTATGCGATCGGGTGTATGTGAGTGTATGCGATCGGGTGTGTGTGAGTGTATGCGATCGGGTGTGTGTGACTGTATGCGATCGGGTGTGTGTGAGTGTATGCGATCGGGTGGGTGTGAGTGTATGCGATCGGGTGGGTGTGAGTGTATGCGATCGGGTGGATGTGTGTGTGAGTGTAAGCGATCGGGTGGGTGAGTGTCGGCAGAGGAGCACGGCGTGCTGGAGGAGGCTGGGAGGAGAGAGGCTGATCCTGGGGAAGGCTGAGAGGGGGAGGCTGATGTTGGGGGAGGCTGGGAGGGTGTAGGCTGATGCTGGGGGAGGCTGATGCTGGGGGAGAGAGGCTGATGCTGGGGGAGGCTGATGCTGTGGGTGGCTGGGATGAGAGAGGCTGATGCTGGGGGAGGCTGATGCTGGGGGAGGCTGGAAGGAGAGAGGCTGATGCTGGGGGAGGCTGATGTTGGGGGAGGCTGGGAGGGTGTAGGCTAATGCTGAGGGAGGCTGATGCTGGGGGAGGCTGGGAGGAGAGAGGCTGATGCTGGGGGAGGCTGATGCTGGGGGTGGCTGGGATGAGAGAGGCTGATGCTGGGGGAGGCTGATGCTGGGGGAGGCTGGAAGGAGAGAGGCTGATGCTGGGGGAGGCTGATGCTGGGGGAGGCTGGGAGGGGGAGGCTGATGCTGGAGGAGGCTGGGAGGAGAGAGGCTGATGCTGGGGGAGGCTGATGCTGGGGGAGGCTGGAAGGAGAGAGGCTGATGCTTGGGGAGGCTGATGCTGGGGGAGGCTGGGAGGGGGAGGCTGATGCTAGGGGAGGCTGGGAGGAGAGAGGCTGATGCTGGAGGAGGCTGGGAGGAGAGAGGCTGATGCTGGGGGAGGCTGGGAGGAGAGAGGATGATGCTGGGGGAGGCTGGGAGGCGGAGGCTGATGCTGGGAGAGGCTGGGAGGCGGAGGCTGATGCTGGGGGAGGCTGATGCTGGGGGAGGCTGGAAGGAGAGAGGCTGATGCTGGGGGAGGCTGATGCTGGGGCAGGCTGGGAGGGGGAGGCTGATGCTGGGGGAGGCTGGGAGGAGGGAGGCTGGGAGGAGAGAGGCTGATGCTGGGGGAGGCTGATGCTGGGGGAGGCTGGACGGAGAGAGGCTGATGCTGGGGGAGGCTGATGCTGGGGGAGGCTGGAAGGAGAGGCTGATGCTGGGGGAGGCTGATGCTGAGGGAGGCTGGGAGGTGGAGGCTGATGCTGGGGAAGGCTGGGAAGAGGGAGGCTGGGAGGAGAGAGGCTGATCCTGGGGAAGGCTGGGAGGAGGGAGGCTGGGAGGAGAGAGGCTGATGCTGGGGGAGGCTGATGCTGGGGGAGGCTGGAAGGAGAGAGGCTGATGCTGGGAGGAGAGAGGCTGATGCTGGGGGAGGCTGGGAGGAGGGAGGCTGGGAAGGGGGAGGCTGAGAGAAGAGAGGCTGATGCTGGGGGAGGCTGAGGCTGGGAGGCTGAGGCTGATGCTGGGGACAGAGAGACTGATGCTGGGAGGAGAGAGGCTGATGCTGGGAGGAGAGAGGCTGATGGTGGGAGGAGAGAGGCTGATGCTGGGGGCAGAGAGGCTGATGCTGGTGCAGCATGGGGGATGGAGCACGATGGGGAGTGCGCAGCATGGGGGATGGAGCACGATGGGGAGTGCGCAGCATGGCGGATGGAGCACGTTTGGGACTGCGCAGCATGGCGGATGGACCACGTTTGGGAGTGCGCAGCATGGCGGATGGAGCATGTTTGGGAGTGCGCAGCATGGCGGATGGAGCACGTTTGGGAGTGCGCAGCATGGCGGATGGAGCACGTTTGGGAGTGCGCTGCATGGTGGATGGACCACGTTTGGGAGTGCGCAGCATGGCGGATGGAGCACGATGGGGGGTGCGTAGCATGGCGGATGGAGCACGATGGGGGGTGCGCAGCATGGGGGATGGAGCACGATGGGAGGTGCACACCTCCCCCCAACACACACACAAAAACACACCACACACACACTGGGAACCACAAACACCGCCCTACACAGACACCCACACACACAGACAACGCTGCACACACACAACACCCAACACACAAACACCGAGGCATACATAAATATACGCACATACCACGCAACACACACACATTGCACAAAACATACCTCCCCCCAAAACACACCACACCCACACAAACCGCGCAACACACACACACACAACGCTACAGACACACAGCGCTCCACAAACAACGCAACACACGCAACACACATACAACACCGCTCTCACCCCCCGCCACACCCAGACAACACCCAGAACATGTGCAGCGCCCTACACAAACACTTGGTAACTACACACAACATCTAAATATATATATAACAAAAATCATACATTAACTACACAATACGTAAATTCTAGAATACCCGATGCGTAGAACCGGGCCACCTTCTAGTATCTAAATAAAAAAGCAACAAAAAGAGGGATAAAAATCTCCTTGAAAAATTCAGCAATTAATTACAGCAAGTAGAGGGTAGCAGTTATAACCTGCCCAGGCCAAGGAATTCTAATAATAATAATAATAATAATATGAATAAATATGGACTATACAGTGTTTAAAATAAAAAATACATGTACATGAAGCAATAAAATCTAATATAAACAATAGGTCCTTTTCGGGTGATTACTTCCCTTTATTGAGCATTTCTGAGAAACAGTTGTTGCTATGGAAACATTCAAAACAATATCACAAAAACGATGACTAGATATAGCTATATATACAGTTCTCTGCATTTAAAGGAGAAAACGCAATCGATTCTACACGAAGCATCCCTAAGTAAGGAGGGAAATTAAGTGCGCCTCTTGGTAGCTGTGCTTGGGAATAGATTTCCTCTGAAGTTAATGCATTCGTGTGTTTTTTTAAACTGTTATACAGTATGAATGTTATTGGTTATATAAAATAGCCATAGATGAATCCGTACAGTAAGTTTTATTTTTTCCTTCTTGACCATAAATGTTCATAGTTTGATATCTTGAATATCAGGAGATTGCAGAAAGGTTTCATTTGTGGGAAATATGGGCAATATAGGTGCAAGGGTTCAAGGCAGGTTTATGTTTAATTCTTCTCAAGCCTTTTGAAGATAATTTGCACCTTTTCTTTCCAACACTTATTGTGCAACCATGCTATTATTAACAAAGCGTCTGGTTGAGTGCTTATTACGCTTCAGTAGTTCACTAGCTGTGAACAGCGTTTTAGTTTTTCTCTTGCTAGCCTCAATTTAATTCTTTTTGAGCAGTTTTTCCTGCAGTAAATAACAACTTTACATTCAGAATCTGTGTTTCCCAAATCTAGGCCTCCTCCTTAGGCCCCCAAAAATTGTTTTCAGGATTTCCTCTGTATTGCACAAGTGAGAGAACCTACTATAAACATGACTAGTTGGGGGTCCGTGAAGACTGGATTGGGGAAACACTAGTCTATAAAGTCTAACAATATAGTTGTGTACAGCACTTTGCTATCTCTTAGGGGTACTTTGCACGCTGCGACATCGCTAGCCGATTGTAGCGATGCCGAGCGCCATAGTCCCCGCCCCCCATCGCAGATGCGATCTCTTGTGATAGCTGCCGTAGGGAACATTATCGCTACGGCAGATTCACATGCACTTACCTGCCCTGCGACGTCGCTCTGGCCAGCGACCCGCCTCCTTCATAAGGGGGCAGGTCGTGCGGCGTCACAGCGACATCACACGGCAGGCGGCCAATAGAAGCGGAGGGGCGGAGATAAGCGGGACGTAAACATCCCGCCCACCTCCTTCCTTCCGCATAGCCAGTGGAGGCAGGTAAGGAGAAGTTCCTCGTTCCTGCGGCTTAATACACAGCGATGTGTGCTGCCGCAGGAACGAGGAACAACATCGTACCTGTCGCTGCAGAGAAATTATGAAAATACTGACACTACACAGATCACCGATTTACGAAGCTTTTGCGATCGTTTATCGGTGCATCTAGGCTTTACACGTTGCGACGTCGTTACTGGCGCCGGATGTGCGTCACTTTCGATTTGACCCCGACGACATCACAGTAGCGATGTCGCAATGTGCAAAGTACCGCTTAGACATTGAAAAGGGTAGCATTGCACATGCTCAACATTCAAATACAGATTTTGTTATTCCCTGTGATACAACATCACTTGTACTTAACAGCTATCCTGTGGAAAAAGCTTTTCATATCTCATGAATAAATGTCTGATATTGGACCCATTATTTCAGTGTAGCTACCAGCTGAATCGACTGCAGTAGAGTGGAAAGAGTCTCCACCGGTGTTTTGCACTTGCACTGCTTGATCTGCTTTTTCCATAATACAAAGTTTACTGTAGAGATAGCCTCACAAATTGGGGTGCTAGCCATTTTGTGGCTATGTGGATATGCCATAGATGCCTGAGATGTTAGTGTCCCAATCATATCCCATCACAGAACTCCCAAGGCCTTCGACTTTAAATGGAACGTCAGTGTTACGGGGGGCTGTCTGATAACCTAAAGGAGTATCAGACAGTCAGGGTCCACCGTGCAAAGACTCTGCTGCAGACTATGGCAGAGTGCAATACCTCTGTTAACTCACAGAAGGATATAATAAGTAAGTAAAGCAATTCCTCCCTTACTTGGAGGGTGAGTGGAATGATCTCTGTTAATAATCACAGAGACAAAGGCAATGTGTGCGAAATGGCACTTACCTAGGTCCGCTCTTCTAGTGGTGCAAAAGAGACGAACAGCAGCGTAAGCCGCACAAAGCTCCTACCTGCGTTCGCTCCACTAGTGTGCGAGGACACGAACCACTAGATATGGCACCTGCCTAGGTCCGCTCTTCTAGTGGTGCAAAAGAGACGAACAGCAGCGTAAGCCGCACAAAGCTCCTACCTCTGTTCGCTCCCCTAGTGTGCGAGGATACGAACAACTGCCAGACGCAGTATAAGGAACGTTACCCTAGCGGCAACGTCCACCTACGAGTCGAACCACAAGGCCCAGCCAGACCATGTGCCTCAGGCACCTGCCTATGTCCGCTCCCCTAAGAGGTAAGGATACGGACAGCAGCCGAAGCTGTAAGGTATAAGAACGCTACCCTGCCGGTAGCGCTCACCTAGCAAAGACAGAGGAATGCCTAGAGGAACGCGCACAGAGCATCTACTCTTATGCATGAACCAAGAGGACTGAGCGCCATGCGGCGTGTGTCAGGGTCTTATATAGACTCTGTGCCTCATCCAAGATGGAGGACACCAGAGCCAATCCGCTGCCAGAACGTCAGGAGTGACGTCATGCTGGCCTATCACCGAGCAAGGCATCACAAGCACATGACCAGCGACCAATCGGCATAGAAGGTGTCAGAGACATGTGACCTCATGTCAGCGATGATGTCACCCGCACATGTGCAATGGCTCCAAGATAGGACTTAGTCTCCGGCGCTCGCACATGTGCAGTAGCAAGAAATCTGGACTTAGTCTCCAGCGCTCGCACATGTGCAGTAGCAAGAAATCTGGACTTAGTCTCCAGCGCTCGCACATGTGCAGTAGCAAGAAATCTGGACATAGTCTCCAGTGCTCGCAGCAATCGTAACAGTACCTCCCCCTCAAGGGCCCCCCTCCCGGCGACGCAGGTAATCGGCAACTAAGTCGGGAGCATGGACAGCCTCCTCAGGCTCCCAAGAGCGATGTTCCGGGCCGTAACCCTCCCAATCTATCAAGAAGAACCTGCGCCCTCTAACCATCTTAGAACCAACTATGGCTCGTACCTCATAGCTAGAGCGAGAGAAATCAGAGGCAGGAGAGTGCACTTCACGAGCGTGAGGTAAAATAGCCGGCTTTAGCAGTGAGACATGGAATTTGTCATGAATCCTAAGATGGACGGGTAACTTCAATTGGTAGACTACAGGATTTACCTGTCGAAGAACCTCATAAGGACCCAGGAAGCGAGGAGCAAATTTGACAGAGCTCACTCTAAGTCTCACGTGTTTTGCAGAGAGCCACACAAAGTCCCCTGGAGAAAAGACAGGAGCCGGGCGACGAAACCGATCGGACACCGTCTTCATACGGTCCTTAGCTGCTTGGATCGACTCTTGAGTCCGATCCCAAACCTCTCTGGCATTAGTTGCCCAGTCGGCCACAAGAGGAGGAGGTGCAGCAGCGGAAAACGGTACCGGTACCCTAGGGTGTTGCCCATTATTGAGTATGAACGGTGTCTGCCCAGTGGCCTCAGCCAGCGAATTGTTAAGGGCAAATTCTTCCCAGGGTAGGAGGGAGGACCAGTTATCGTGGTTCTCAAGGTGTCAGAGACATGTGACCTCGTGTCAGCGATGATGTCACCCGCACATGTGCAATGGCTCCAAGATAGGACTTAGTCTCCGGCGCTCGCACATGTGCAGTAGCAAGAAATCTGGACTTAGTCTCCAGTGCTCGCACATGTGCAGTAGCAAGAAATCTGGACATAGTCTCCAGTGCTCGCAGCAACCGTAACAGTCAGGTCCCCTATACCCTCCAACCTAGCAGCATTCACGTCTGTATGACTAAATTCCTTGCCTAACCAGGCCTGTATAATGTTATTCACTTAACTTAATGTTAAAAAAAAGTATTTGGAAGCTCCGCTTTTCCTATGCTAGTTAGGGCCTTGACTAGTCGATGAGGTGTTAGTTCACCAGACTTGTCGGCCCTCTTTCCATGTTATCACGCCCCTATAGATTTCCACAAACCAGCCAATTGCCAGCTCCTGGAAATCTCACACATTCGCGCAGCTCATTTTGGCAGCACCATTGCACTTCTGTATGGCTTCAGGGAGGCGCACTGTGCATAATCAGAAGTGTAGAGGCTGTTCATCCAATCGCAGAGTGCCTTTCTGAAGCCAGGAAGCGTACCCCCAGCTTCAGAGGCGCAGTGATGCTGCCAAAATAATCCGCGCGCATGAGCAAGATTTTCAGGAGCTGGTAATACTCTATCTTGTAGGAATCATGTTATCACGATCACAGGGGCTTGTGGAAATCATATTATCATGCCCACAGGGGCGTTATTACATGGAAAGGAGGATGACTAGTCTGGGGGATTAACACCCATCATCTCGTCAAGGCACTAATTAGCATAGGAGTGGTGGAGCTTATAAATAATTTTTAAAAATCATTCAGTTAAGTGAATAACATTATACAGGACTGGTTAGGCACGGAATTTAGTCATGAAGATGTGAAAGCTGCGAGGTTGGAGGGAATAGGGGACCTGACAGGTTCCCTTTAAAGCTAGTGGGACATAATGCCAGTTGACCTTTTTTATGAGTAATGGAAGCTTCAGCTGACAGATGTATAAATTACATGCAAGATAGTATATACTGTATGTATGTATGTATGTAACACTCATACCAGTGTCCCTACACTGTCCAACACTGGTACTCTCACATTTCCGGCTGCCCAGCAGTGACTGCTCTCTCCCTGGTTCCTGCTGCTGTCTCCCAGGGCCTGCATACACTGCACAGGCCTCCTGGGAATGCTTATAGGGTGTGTGTGTGTGTGTGTGTGTACATGTCCCTTTCCTTTAAGGGCCAGTAGACCCTGACCTGGAAGTGTCTCTCAGCATGGCTGAGAAGAATTAGGTATTTAAGGCACCTTCCCCCTAAGGGAGGTGCCTGGGTAACGACATCTATACATTGTTAGTTCTCAGGTCCCTTTGTGCTTCCGCTGCAGTTACTATGCTGTGTACTTCTGCTGATTTCTATCTGTGTTTCAGTGCAAGACAAGTCTGCTGCTGCTGTAACTATCCACGCCGACTGACTGCTATGATATCTGCTGCCGCTGCTGCAAATATCCACGCCAGCTGCCTCCTGCGATATCTGTTGCCACTGCTGCAAGTATCCACGTGGGCTGCCTCCTCCGCTGCTGCTTCTACAACCAGAGACTGTTTGTGTCCGTGACACCAGATGCCTAGGTACCATTGATCCCCTGGGGCTGCTTTCTGTTAGCTAGCTATGAACGTTTGTGTCTATCACCACCTCCAGTGGCTTTAGTGAAGACTCAGTAGCCATTTTAGTTTGCTCCTCCAGGCCAGTTACCTTTGATCCAGTGGATCCACTAACCGTTCTTGCCCGATGAGCATTACAATGTACATGTGAACTGGAACTACAGGGTCATGTTCCTTTCGATTGTAAAAGATTCAACCAAGTGATTATTTAGACTTCAGGTGAAATGTTGACATCATACTGTTTGGCGGTTGTCTGTGAGCATTATATTGCATGAGGGGCTGTGTGAGAACATCAAACTGGAGGGTAACTGTTGGGGACAGTATTCTGTGTGTGGTGAAATCATACTGTGTGCGGGCTGTGGGGGACATCATACAGCATGGGAGGCTTTGTGGGGATATCATACTGTTTTGGGGGAGTGTGTGAACATCATACTATGTGATGGGCTGTTTGGGGACATATTGTGTGAGTGGCTTTTGTAGGAATATCAAACTGAGTGGAAGCTATGTAGGAACTTCATGTTGTGTGAGGGTTTGTGTGGGATACCATACTGCATGTGGGTACATCATAGTTTGTGGGGGCTTTGTGGTCACATGCTGCATGAAAGAATTTGTGGGGACAAATGATTCATGGGTGCCTTTGTGGGGACACTATTGAGTAATTGAAGCTTTGTGGCAACATCATACTATGTGAGGGTCTTAAGGGGTTGTTATAATATTTAGTGAGCTGTATTGGGACTTATTCTGTGTAGGCGCTGGGTGGGGGGCTATGTAGAGACATCATATTATTTAGGTGCTGTGGGTGTCAACATCATACTTGTATGAAGGGCTATGTGGTGAATGGTTTTATGGGGACATGACATTACACAATGTGCGGGCTGTATGAGGACATCATGCTGTTTGGACATATTACATTATGTGGGGGATTGTCTGAGGACATCATACTGCATTTGGGGATATAATACTGTGAGTGGAGGCTTTGTGGGACATGTTGTATTAGGAACCTTGTGGGGACATCATGCTTTATTGGTGGCTCTATGGGGGCATCGTACAGTATGGAGGCTTTTTATGAAGACATCCTGGGTGGGGGACCTTGTGGGAAAATTATACTTTTAAGGGGACTATATGGGAAAGCATATTATTTGGGGGTTGAGTGTGTGGTGTCCCTGGGCTTCAGGCGCCATAGGGTATTACACCACTTTTCAGGGGAAATATCTATCCCGGGTTAGGAGGGGGTTAACTGCCAGTGCCTTCACATAACACACACATACAACAGTAAGGTGCCTTCCCACAGGGGGTTGGACTAGGGCAGACAGGGAAGTTAGCCATCATAAAGCATGGGACTCTCCCAGTCGCTAGGACAACCACCGAGGGCAGGCACCACATGGGGTAGAAGTAGGTGCAACCAACACACTTACAGCAGAACTTTCCCGGGCACTGCTTGGGATAACATCTAGCACTGACAACAGTAGTTAGTGTTTCTCTCTTTTCGTGGGCCCGTAGCTTGGAGCAGGAGACTTGGCCCAGGTTCCGGATAGCAACCAAGGGACACTTCACTAAAGGACTTTCACGGGCACCGGCAGTGACTACCGATTACCTGGGATCGGCTGGAGCCCATCGTGGCAGAGATCGGTACTCAGGGGCAGCGCCTGAACTACTTGTGAGTAAAAGACCTGGAACCGCAGCCCTTGCTTCTGCCTCTCATTTGCCGTCGCTGTCGCCCAGTGCTGTGGCGCCAATCAGGACTACCATCACCCCTGTCCTTGCTCTGTAATCCTCCCCGGTGTAATCCCACTCTGCCTGTGGGGAGTGACACCATCCCGGCTGCTCACCATCAGCCCCGCAGAGCAGCACCCGCAGCGGCGGCCCCCATCCCTGGCCGTGTACCACAGGTGGAGTCACGATCTTAAAAGACTTTCCTCCATTCTCCAACTACCACCCTCCACTTTCCTTTCTGTACTCCTCGGGGCAACGGAACCGGGCGACGCCACCCCATGACGATGCGGAGGATCTGCATGCAACGAGTAGGTTAAAACACCTGCCCCGTGGGGCGCTACATGTGCAAACATCATACTTGTATGTCGGGCTGTGTGGGGACCTCCTGTTTTGGGGCTTTGTGAGAACAACATACTATGTGGGGGACATCATACTGTGTAAGGGGCTATGTGGTGACATTAAACTGTTTAGAGACTGTGTGCAAACATCTGGTGGCTTTGTGGGGAGATACTGTGTGAAGGGCTTTGAGGGGACATACTATGGAGGAAATCATATTACAGTATGTGGTGGGAGCTGTGCGTGTGGACATTATACTGTGTCAGAATATCACAATTGGGGGATCTTTATGGGGTTATATTTTGTGAAGGGTTTTGTGGGGACATCATATAGTATGGGAGGCTTTGTGTGGAGACACCATAATGTGAGGGAGACCTTGTGTGGATATTACACCGCATGAGGAGGATGCTGTATGGGGACATCATAACATTTGTGGGTCTGTATAATGACATAATACTGTGTGTGGGGCTTTTTGGGAACATCATACTATTTGGGGGCAGTATGCAAACATCTTACTGTATGGTGGACTGTGTTTGGACATACTGTATGAGGGGCTTTTGTGGGGACATAATATGGAATGGGAACTGTGCTTGGACACCATATTGCATAGGAGCTGTGTTGGGACATCATATTCTGTGGGCACTGTGTAGGGACACCATACTATGTGTGTACTATGTACTATGTGTAGGGCTTTAGGTGGAGAGAAGATAGCTGTGGAGAGAAAGCGCATATGGGGTCTTACCCCAGTATATAAGGGGTGGGGGGAGTGAAACTACTCACCAGGTGTCGTTGTGAGAGTCACAACAACTGTAATAGCATGTAGACATTGATCAACGGCTGCAGCCACCCGAAAACGGCAGATAACAGAGAGCAAAAAAAAGGGTGTTCAATACTGCGCCAAAAGATCACTAGGACAGATGATCAGATTAATGTATCTTTATTTTCATCCAGGTCTACGCGTTTCAGGAGCAACTGCCCCCTTCCTCAGGACCGTCAGGAAAGACAAACATCAAATCTGTCACAGATTTGATGTTTGTCTTTCCTGACGGTCCTGAGGAAGGGGGCAGTTGCTCCTGAAATGCGTAGACCTGGATGAAAATAAAGATACATTAATCTGATCATCTGTCCTAGTGATCTTTTGGCGCAGTATTGAACACCCTTTTCTTTTGCTCTCTGCTAGGGCTTTATGTGGACATCATACTGCATTGGAGGCTTCGAGGAGACATCATTCTGCATGGGGGGGGGCTTTTTGGGGACATCATGCTTAGTGATGGGCAAACCCCCCGATGTTCGCGTTCGGGAGCCTCGCCCGAACATATTGTAAAGATCGAGTTCGAGTTCTGAGATAACACAAACTTGTGTCCGAACACCGAATCTGGACTTTACAGTTATGTGATGGGGCTGTGCCCCCGGGTTAAAGGACCTTCCATGACGTCATAGCCATGTGACCAGTCTGGTGTGAATGTTGTACAGACAGACTGGTCACATGGCTATGACGTCATGGAAGGTCCTGTAAGTCAGATGTAGCAGAGCTGAAGATGCTCACCCACCTTTGGACTATGTCAGAGGGTTTTTTGTTTGAGTAATAAAGATGTCTTCTGTTAATGTTAATTAATGTTAATAATGTCTTCTGTTTTATTTTTAATAAATATTTTTTCTCTGTGTTGTGTTATTTTACTGTTAAAATAAGACACAATCACAGATGCTGTCACAGAGTGGGCATCTGTGACTGGATGCTGGAGTAACCTGAAACCAATCCATACATTCTAGCATCTAGAATGTATGGGCAGATTCCAGGTTACTCCAACAGCCAATCACAGTCACCCATTCTACGTAACAGAGTCTGTAATTGGCTGTTGGGTCCCTCACACATATAGTAGTGTAAAAATAAATAAAAAATGTAAAAAATGACATAGTGCTCCGCGGTACTTTTGATTCTCACCATAGATAAAGCGAACGGCTATGGGCTGCCACCCCATCTGCCTGGCTTTACCTTGGCTGGCAATCAAAATAAAGGAAGCCCATTTATTTTTTTTTTAATTATTTAAAAACATAATTAAAAAAAAAAGGCGTGAGCTACTGCCATATTTTGATCGCCAGTCAGGTAAAGCCAAGCAGCTGGAGGCTGGGATTCTCAGCGTGGTAAGGCCCAAGCATTCTGGGCCCCCCACACTAAAAACCGCAGCCCACAGACGCCACTGGAAATGGCGCATTGTTGCTTAGCGCCATTTCCAGGCGCTTTACCCGGCTCATCCAGCAGCCCTGATGGCGGTGGTATGCTGGGTAATAAAGGAGTTAATAGCAGCTTTGTATTCTCAGCTGGTACTAAGCCCAATTCATGGTGTCATGCCAAGTTAGACATGGCCACCGTGAATTTCTAGTAAACAGTAAAAAAAACACAACACATAGAAACATTTTTTTTCTAGCAATAAATAGCAATAAAGCAAAAAAACCCATTTAGAGACTCCCTCTTTAATATAAAAAAAATCCTTAGTCCGACATAGTCCACAGGTAGAACATTGTCAACTCTGCTTCATCGCTCTGTATAGACAAGTGTCTCTACAGAGCAAGAAGCAGAAAGAGCAATGTCAACTCTGCTTCATTACGCTGTACAGACAAGCGTCTATACAGAGCGAGAAGCAGAGAGAGCAATTTTAGCTCTGCTTCATCACTCTGTACAGACAAGTGTCTCTACAGAGCGAGAAGCAGGGAGAGCCATGTCAGCGCTGCTTCATCACTCTGTAAAGACAAGCGTTTCTACAGAGAGAGACAAGCAGGGAGAGCCATGTTAGCTCTGCTTCATTGCTCTGTACAGATATATACAGAGCGAGAAATAGGGAGAGCTATGTCAGCTCTGCTTCATCACTCTGTAAAGTTAAGCGTCTCTACAAAGAGAGACAAGCAGAAAGAGCCATGTCAGCTCTGCTTCATCACTCTGTACAGACATATACAGAGTGAGAAGCAGGGAGAGCCATGTCATCTGTGCTTCATCACTCTGTAAAGACAAGCGTCTCTACAGAGAGAAGCAGGGAAAGCCATGTCAACTCTGCTTCATCGCTCTGTACAGACATATACAGAGCAAGAAGCAGGGAGAGCCATGTCAGCTCTGCTTCATCGCTCTGTACAGAGCGAGAAGCAGGCTGACACTGAGGGTATGATTCCACTTGCGCATGACTCGTGCCTTCTCGCATTGCATCATTCTGCATGGCCTGACACTCTCCAGACAGATGCAGCTCAGCTGCATGGAAATAAATGCAGCTGACCTGCTCCTGTCGGGAGAGTGTGCGCTGTGACAGGTGATGTGATGCAACACTCGCATAGTGACAGTCAAAGTTCACCCGAGTCCATGAGCCATGGAGTCGGGTAAGCCCTAACGTCACTGCGAACACAACCGAAAATAGCCTAAGATTGCCGAGTGACGAGTAGTGCAATGAATACCCCCGGAAGTTAACAGGACCTTCAATGACGTCATAACCATGTGACCAGTCTGTAAGCCAATGTCTGTACAACATTCACACCAGACTGCTCACATGGCTATGACGTCATGGAAGGTATTTTAGTCAGTGATGGTTACCCGGGAAAACAGCAATGATCGGACGCTGAGCAGAAGCAGCCAGAAGACAGCGTCTGCAGGACGCGTCGTGGGACCTGTAAGTATAATGTTCTTTAATAATGTGCTTTTTTTCTTTTACAGCCCATGGACCCCGAACTGGACCCGAATTGTAACACAAGCTTCCCAGGAAAGCTTGTGTCCGGGATCGTGTGCACGAACACTCTGTGTTCAATACAAACCCCGAACTTTACAGTTCGGGTTCACCCATCACTAGTCATACTGTATGGGGAGCTTTGTGGGGACATCGTACTGTGTTAGGAACTGTTGATCAAGGTTCAAGGGTTTAAAAACTAGAGCAATATGATTTACTGGTTTTATAAGCTTTATAAAAAGCAATAAATTATATTGTTTTGATTAGCTGTTACTGTTACTGATAACAATACATGTTACAATAAACCATAAAATAACATGTATTAGCAGTAGTAGCTAGTCAACATACTGCTCAATATTAAGTCTTAAAAATGAATTTAAAACAATAATAATAAGCAGAATTAAAGTGGTTGTCCCACGAATAAAGTACATTTTAAGCTACAGATCTTGGAATTATAATTATGTTCCACAATTAGATGTGTTAAAAAAAAACATTCATGTGCTGAGATAATTTTATAAATGTAAATGTGCCCCTTCAGTCGCCACAGGGTACTGCACCTCACTTAAGATGCAGTATTCATCTCAGGTAAGGAGGGTTAATCACCGGTGTTGTTACATTCCACCTTACATACAGCTTAGGACCTTCTCACCAGGGATTGGACTAGGGTAGACAGGGGGGTGGCCATCCCGATGCATGGGACTTTCTCGGTCACTAGGACAACCACCTGGGGGGCGGGCACCACTTGGGGTAGAAGTTGGAGCAACTCTTACACAAACTTTAGTCAAGTCTGGACTACAGTTCTGGCAACACTACACCACAATCATTCTTCTTTCTTCTTCACGGGGCCTGTGGCTTGGAGCGAGAAGCTCAGCCCGCGTTCCTGACTTCCACAGGGGCAACTCTTAGGAAAGGACATTTCCAAATACCAGTGGCTATCTCCAACTTATCCGGCATTGGCTGGGGCCCATCACGGCAGAGACCGGTACCGTGAGGTTGCACTTGAACTGGGAGTAAAAAGACCTGGAACCGCAGCAGCTGACTCAGCCTCCTACTGCCGTCGCCGTCGCCCCGCACTTCGGCACCAGCGGCCACCACTACAACTCTCATCATCCTCCCCAGGGCCCACTCCACCTGTGGGGAGCAGAACCATCAGCCCTGAAGGATATCACCCACAGCGGCGACTAATGCCTGGCCGCGTACCGCAGGTTGCGTCACGAGACAACTATGCCCATCATCCCAAACTACCATCCCATCATCCTCCCCTCTTTTATTGTACACCTCAGGGCCATGAAGTCGGGCAGGGCCACCCTTGACATCCCCAGACCTGACATCACCGGCCCGGCGACGAGTAACGTTTAACCCCTTGCCCCGTGGGTGCTAAAGTACCCCTTTTGCACCAGTTCAGACATAGTCACAATACTGCATCTTTATGCTTGAGTAAAGAGAAGCCAAAGACGGTAAGCATTTATGCAAATTTTGTCCGGCCTGGGGTCTATTTGTTCATTTTCCCTCTGGTCTGGGAACAGACATATATGTAGAATTTTCTTCCTCTAAGAACCAAACTAAAAACGGAACCACAAATTGATTAAAGGGACTTCGATACTTGTGGTTACTGGACCACCAGCTCCTGGCACACTGTGAGGATTCAAAAATCTGCAATGACATAAGAGTGATTGCAGACTTGAGCCCCAGCCTGGACACTCCCTTTAACTATAAGTACTGTATTGGTATACTATGTAACTGCTAACTAACCTCTTGTTCTCATAAATGAAATTCATGGGGCTCCTGGGGATTAAGTGCCTTAATTAATAAGTTTATAATATTCAGGATACCTTGCCATATCCCAGGACAATTGTTTCTGGAAAGACAGTCTCTAAGTGGAGGGAAGTGCTTATGTGAGTGGGAACAACTGGTAATGGATGAATATAAAAATGGCGTAGAAGACACAAAAGGTGGACATTATTTACTGTGTTGGGGCAGAAAGTTAGCATTATTACTTTATAACGGCTACAATATTGGTTGTTATTAAAGTGCTGACGTAGAAAGGAGGCATTACTATTGTCAAGAGCTCATTATTTTGTAAGTGCACAATGATGACCTGACCATCTATACTGTACATAGGACACAAAGAAAGGCATAATTACTGAGTTGAGAACAAAGGATGTGTTTATACTGAGTTTTTGGAGCAGAAACTTTACAACACTGCAATCAATTCTTGTGGTTTTTGAACTGCTCATAGTTATTTGAAAGTTTTTGCTTCAAGCTTAAAAAAAACATCAGTGTGAACATATCACAAGATAAACACTATTAATATATGCAAGTGTTAAAGAGGTGGTCCACTACATTGTGTAGTGGCCCCCTTGATTTAAAGCTGAGAAAGAAGGCTTTTTTCAAATACCTTCTGTTGCCAATTCTGCCTGTAAGTAACGCTATCGCTGTCCACCCAGTCCCCATCACGTGACCTGGGCTGCAGTGGCCTCTGATGTCCAGTGATGTCACGTCAACTTCTGGAATTGTCAGTTGACCCGGCATCATCTAGGCGGGACACAGTCTTCCTTAGTAACTGGGCTGTGGGTGGAGTTTCTCCGCACATCACATTACAGCATTGAGCGTGCTTGCGGCACTCTGTTAAGGAAGGCAGTGAGGGAGACAGCATGCACAATGCTGGCGGTGATGTGCAGTGAAACTCCACCCACAGCCCAGTCACTCCAAAGACTGGGTCCCGCCTCGGTGATGCTGGGTCAAATTCCAATTCCAGAACTTGACGTGACATCACTGGACATCAGAGACCACTGCAGCCCGGGTCATGTGATGGGGACCAAGCGAACTGCGATTGCGAAGCTCACAGGCAGAATTGGCAACAGAAGGTACACAGGTGGTCAAAATTGTTGGTCCCCTCATTTAATGAAAGAAAAACCCACATTGGTCACAGAAATAACTTGAATCTGACAAAAGTAATAATAAATAAAAAATCTATGAAAATGAACAAATGAAAGTCACAGATTGCTTTTCAACCATGCCTCCACTGAATTTTTTAAAAAATAAAACTCATGAAATTGGCCTGGACAGAAATGATGGTACACCAAAAGGGACATGTTAAATCAAGGTAAGGTGTGTCCACTAATTAGCATCACAGGTGTCTACAATCTTGTAATCAGTCAGTGGACCTGTATATAGGGCTACAGATTCTCATTGTGCTGTTTGGTGACATGGTGTGTACCACACTCAACATGAACCAGAGTAAGCAAAGGAAAGAGTTGTCTCAGGAGCTTAGAAAGAAAATTATAGATAAGCATGTTGAAGGAAAAGGTTATAAGACCATCTCCAAGTAGCTTGATGTTTCTGTGACTACAGTTGCACATATTATCAGAACTTTAAGATCCAAGAGACTGTAGCCAACCTCCTCAATGTGGCCACAGGAGGAAAATTGATGACAAATCAAAGAGACGGATCATACGAATAATGACAAAAAAGCAAGGAAAAACTTTCTAAACACATGAAAAGTGAAATTCAAGCTCAAGGAACATCAGTGTCAGATTGCACCATCCGTAGTTGTTTGAGCCAAAGTGGACTTCATGGGAGATGACCAAGTAGGACACCATTGTTGGAAAAAAAAACATAAACAAAGCCAGACTGGAATTTGTTAAACTACATGTTGACAAGCCACAAAGCTTCTGGGAGAATGTCCTATGGATAGATGAGACAAAAATGGAACTTTTTGGCAAGGCACATCAGCTCTATGTTCACAGATGGAAAAATGAAGCATATCAAGAAAAGAACACTGTCCCTCCTGTGAAACATGGAGGAGGCTCTGTTATGTACTGGGGCTGCTTTGCTGCATATGGCACATGGTGTCTTGAATCTGTGCAGAGTACAATGAAATCTCAAGACTATCTAGGGATTCTAGAGAGAAATGTGCTGCCCAGTGTCAGAAAGCTTGGTCTCAGTCACATGTCATGGGTCTTGCAACAGGATAATGACCCAAAACACACAGCTAACAACACCCATGAATGGCTAAGAGGAGTTGGACTATTCTGAAGTGGCCTTCTATGAGTCCTGACCTAAATTCTATTGAGCATCTTTGAAAAGAGCTGAAACATGACGTCTGGAAAAGGCAACCTTCAAACACGAGACAACTGGGAGCAGTTTGCTCTTGAGGAGTGGCCAAAATACCTGTCGAGAGGTGCAGAAGTCTAATTGACAGTTACAGGAATTGTTTGATTGCAGTGATTGCCCCCAAAGGTTGTGCAACAAAATATTAAGTTAAGGAGGAGGGCGCCATTATTTCTGTCCAGGACTATTTCATGAGTTTTATTTTTTTAAAAATTCTGTGGAAGCAGAAAAGTAATATCTGACTTTCATTTGTTCTTTTTCATAAATTTTTTATTTATCTTTACTTTTGTCAGATTCAAGTTATTTCTGTGACCATTGTGGGTTTTTCTTTCATTAAACGAGGGGTACCAACAATTTTGCCCATGTGTGTATTTGGAAAAAGCCTTCTTCCTCAGCTTTAAATCAATGTGGCCACTATACATTGTAGTGGACCACCAGTTTAAGTCTCAACTGATGACGTTGATCCTTGAAGTCCTTGATCCAAATGAGCAGTTTTAATGCAGCACAGACAGATGGTGTGGATACAGAAAGCTGATAACTACCAATAACAGAGGTAGAGCTGGAACTATATCAACTGGAGTAGCAGAGCTGTAATTACAGCAAATGGAGTTGTGACGCCCTGGCAAAACCAGGTAGTCACAAATAGGCTAGCGCATAACACCTTCCCTCACTAGGAAACACACAGCCAACCAGAAACCCTAGTCACCACCCCCTTAGGGAAAGATAGACACACCAGTGGGTGTGACCAGGTGGTTGGGACACGCCCACCCAGGGGTCTAGACAGCCGTGGGCAGGAAAACAGTAGTGAGTGAAGTCTGAAGTTCAGTTTGGAGAGGAGTGTGGGCTGGAGCTAAGTGTAGCTCCAGCAGGAAAGTTCAAGTTGAACGGTACTAGGGTAGGAGCCCTGGTGCCACTGGCTAGGAGGTAGACGGTTGTCTCCATCAGCAGGAGATGGGAAGATGGCTCGGCAGAACCGAGGTAGACCGGGACTGGGTTGTAGCCCGCCGGTACCGACACAGGGAACCGACCTGGAAACCGTAGGGGTACTCAGACCCTGAAACCAGAACCGGAAACAAGTGGACTGGTTAATTCACCGATTGACTAGATTGACTAGAGGTTCTGTCCACCCAAAGTCCCTCATAGAGGGCAGCAGCCCACCGATGGGGAAAAAAGGTCACCGCCGGGGCCCATGGATCCCACGGGCCAGCGTCTGCGGGCACGGCTCCTTGGGCCACATCCAGTCGGGAGCAGACTCCTGAGTTTCACGCTAGGAAGTCCACCTTACACAAAACAGTGCAGAGAAAAGGATAGAGACCACCAGCCGTGTGGGGGACCCGAATGCAACCAGCCGCGGCACCGGCCACCATCACCTTGGTTTATTAGAGACTTGTGTGGTTTATTGACTGTGAGTACACAAACACTCCATGCAGTCACTATCCCCTGCACTGAGACACCGGGGCCACCATCCCTACCCACGGAGGGGTTAACAACTGGCTGCACAACATCTCCCCCGGGTGCCCTACAACAGCAGCGGTGGTGTCCCACTTCACCACACACCGTGGGTGGCGTCACGAACTTACTACGGCCTAGCCCGTACATCTACGTCCCCCCATTTATTCGGCGTCCGGAGACCCTTGAGCCACCACCCCATAAAGCCAGGACCCGAGCAGCGCCGGCTGCTGGCACGGGGCGGCACAGAGTCATGAGTCATAATGCATGATGAAGTAGATTTGGAGTCACTGCAACTAGTGTAGCTCTGGAGTCACAATGTAGCAGAGTCGTTATAGCCATTTAGAAGAGCTGTCTCATCAGTGATGAACTGGAGTAGCACTTTTTCACCAAATAATTCCAAATAATATAAATATATTATCCCTGGGTGAGTAGGGGTGTGCATTTGGTGTCTCAGATACCTCAAAATAACACACTTAAAAGTTTTGGACAGCTCCAAGCTGAGTTTGGGATACCGCATAGTTTCTTCTACCAGTACTTACAACTCCGACACGCCTATGAGACACAGACATGCCATGTGGATATTAGTATAGAGCAGAATCACACCCTCGCTAACCTGCTGACCGCTCCTACGGCATTATTTCCAGGTTATATACAGCAATCCTGTCTACGTACCTTGATAAATTCCCTTCGCAAGCTAGAGAAAAGTTGGAGAGAGACTTATGACGGATGAGCAATGGGAAGCTGTCCTGTGTCAGACATCAAGCCTTGCTGTATCTGAAGGCCATCGATTGTCGCAGCTATTTCTTCTGCATAGAGTATACAGGACACACAGTCTGTTACATAACAGGTGAATCCAGAGGGATGATCTGTGTCCTAGTTGTGGGCAGGAGAACGCTAATCTATTGCACATGATGTGGTCTTGTGGAAATATTGAGGACTACTGGAGGTCAGTATTAGAACTGATTGGACAGTTTTATTATACGTCTACAGCCAAGGCCTGTTACATGTATTCTGGGTCTCCTGGAGGAGGGGGTGGACTTGAGCTCGCCAGTGACGGTTTGTATTACGCGACTATTATATCAGGCCAGGAAACAGTTGGCCTACCACTGGCTGGATCTGGCTCCTCTGGCCATAGGGGAAATTAGGGAAAGACTTAAGGCTGCTTTACACCAGACAATCTATCGTGCGATAGATCGTCGGGGTCACGGTTTTTGTGACGCACATCCGGCATCGCTGGCGATGCCGGCCTGTGTGACACCTCCTAGCGACGCAGTATCGCTCACAAATCGTGAGTCGTGTACTGCTCGCTAGGTTCCATAATATCGTTTAATTTAGTTGTTCATCGTTTCCGTGGTAGCACACGTCGCTCCGTGTGACACCACGGGAACGATGAACAGCAGCTCACCTGCATCACGCGGCCGCCGCCGGCTATGTGAAGGAAGGAGGTGGGCGGGATGTTTACGTCCCGCTCATCTCCGCCCCTCCGCTTCCATTGGCCGGCGGCCGTGTGACGTCGCTGTGACGCCAAACGTCCCTCCCACTCCAGAAAGTGGATGTTCGCCGCCCACAGCGAGGTCGTCTGGAAGGTAAGTATGTGTGACGGGGGTTACCGACTTTGTGCGCCACGGGCAGCGATTTGCCCGTGACGCAAAAAGGACGGGGCGGGTACGATCGATTGTGAAATTGCACAATCAGTCGTACCGTGTAAAGCAGCCTTTAGTGTTATACTTCTATTGGAGAAGGTGTATAGCTCAAAAGAAATACACTGAAGAAGTTCTATAAGATTTGGGGGGCATGGTTGGATACTCCGGGCCTTCCCTCCTCGGTGGAAAACTCCGGGCCTTCCCTCCTCGGCATGGCTGCAAGAAAGTATGAGGGACCAGGTCCTTCTACTCATAACTGGATAATAATTTGCTGGAACGGGATGAACGGCGAGTAGCTGGGATTTATGTGGTTGTTTAAAAGATGTTGGTTAACTCATATTATGGGCAGTATATTGAAATGAATCTTTACTGTGTGACCTATACTGACGTGGGGTAGAGACTGCAGGTGCACTGTTTATTGTATAATTTAGGTGTTGTTTTTGTGACTGTATACAGTCTCTTTCTTTTCTCTGTACTGTTCTAGCGGGGAAATAGACTGTTATCTATGTTATGTAATTTTGTCAATAAGTAAAAATGAACATGATTTAAAAAATAAATAAATAAATAATATATCATCCCCAAATAATATAAATAATTATAATTATTAATAATAATATTAATAATAATAATAATAATAAATATTACAAACTAAATAGTGCATACAGTGCTCAAATAAAACCAACCATAAAATATTAATATACAGTACCCAAATAATACTGACATACAGTGCCCAAATAATTTAGTAGTAGCAATAGTAAAATATGTGGAAAAAAAGGAATGTTCTCACCCATCTGGTGGTTCAGGGCTCAGCAGAGGATACCAAATGTAACCATATTACTAAATATTGGCTCTCATTTTAAATAATTGTAGCTAAGAAAATGTATATGACAAAAATAGACTTAAATGTGTGCATTTTGTCTTATGAAGCAGTCTTGTGTATCTTGACAGGCTAAGAATTAAACCTTTGTTGATTTTACTCAATCTTGCTTTCTGTTTAAAATGCTACCTTTTTAAGGGGATCAATTCTCATAATAAAATATATTAGAAAATTGCTTTTTATTTGTTGGTTTACTATACACTAAGTGTAGAATTATTAGGCAAATGAGTATTTTGATCACCTGATACTTTTTATACATGTTGTCCTACTCCAAGCTGTATAGGCTTGAGAGCCAACTACCAATTAAGTAAATCAGGTGATGTGCATCTCTGTAATGAGGAGAGGTGTGGTGTAATAACATCAACAACCTATATAAGGTGTGCTTAATTATTAGGCAAAATGGGTCAGAAGAGAGATTTGACGGGCTCTGAAAAGTCCAAAATTGTGAGATGTCTTGCAGAGAGATGCAGCAGTCTTGAAATTGGCAAACTTTTGAAGCGTGATCATAGAACAATCAAGCGTTTCATGGCAAATAGCCAACAGGGTCGCAAGAAGCGTGTTGGTCGAAAAAGGCGCAAAATAACTACCCATGAATTGAGGAAAATCAAGTGTGAAGCTGCCAAGATGCCATTTGCCACCAGTTTGGCCATATTGCAGAGCTGCAACATTACTGGAGTATCAAAAAGCACAAGGTGTGCCATACTCAGGGACATGGCCAAGGTAAGGAAGGCTGAAAAACGACCACCTTTGAACGAGAAACATAAGATCAGGGCCGTATTCGGGGTTTATGCTGCCCTAGGCACTGTCAGTGGTGGCGCCCCCTTCTGATCAGTCAGTTTAAGGGTATGTGCACACAGCATTTTGTTTTCAGACAGATCCACCCTGTAACCTGCCCAAAAAAACAAACTATGAATTCCAAAAAGAATGAACTGATACACTGCGATGTAAAAACGACTTTCTGTCCATATGTTCAGTCTTTAGTTTTTTTAAGCGCGTCCTCACACATGAAGCGGCTGAAAGTGGCCGGTCCATTATATGGGCGACTGCTGCTACTAGTTTATTAAATTAAGAAAAATACAGTAGCTAAAAGATGTTAGAAAAACGACCAAGAAGCAACAAAAAAAAATAAATATATTTGTGACTGAACATTATGGCTTGGGAACCAACAAAAGATACTCAATATTAGGCTTGGGATCCTAGGCAAAGACACCCACCCTCAGGCTTCGGAACCTGCGATAAAGAGACCACCCGCGGCTGGCCTTGCACGGCTATCGGCCATGGCTCCTAGGCGATGGGGCTGCCGATTCTCGAAAGACAGTATTATTACAATTCTTAATAGGATTATAAGACCAATTCTAAAGCTGGGTTCACACATAGCGACAGCGACAACAACGTCGCTGTTACGTCACCATTTTCTGTGACGCAACAGCGACCTTGTAAGTCGCTGTTATGATCGCTGCTTAGCTGTCAAACACAGCAGAAGCAGCAGCTATCATAACGACACGCGTCACTGTGGTACATGTGCAGAGAGCAGTGAGCCGCGCACACCACTTAGCGCTGGCTCCCTGCACTCCTAGCTACAGTACACATCGGGTTAATTACCCGATGTGTACTGCAGCTACATGTGCAGAGAGCAGGGAGCCGCGCACACCGCTTAGCGCTGGCTCCCTGCACTACTAGCTACAGTACACATCGGGTTAATTACCCGATGTGTACTGCAGCTACATGTGCAGAGAGCAGGGAGCCGGCACTGGCAGTGTGAGAGCGGCGGACGCTGGTAACAAAGGTAAATATCGGGTAACCAGGGAAAGGTCTTCCCTTGGTTACCCGATGTTTACCCTGGTTACAGCTTACCGCAGCTGCCAGACGCTGGCTCCTGCACCCTGGTCGCTTCAGTTCGTCGCTCTCTCGCTGTCATACACAGCGATGTGTGCGTCACAGTGGGAGAGCGACGACCAAAAAATGAAGCTGGACATTCAGCAACGACCGGTGACCTCACAGCAGGGGCCAGGTCGTTGCTGGATGTCACACACAGCGACAGCGACGGGACGTCACTGCAACGTCACAGAAAATGGTGACTTAGCAGCGACGTCGTTGTCGTCGTCGCTGTGTGTGACACCACCCTTAGGGAATTGGTTGTGGTATAACCACCATGGACCAACGCAAGGGTTTGAATAGTGCAGTTACCATTCATTGCGTATTAATAAATAACACCATGTTCAGTGGCATTTTTCTTTTCTTAAACTGAGAGACTCCAAAAAAACCAACAATGATCCTTGTAGAGAAAAATGTGCTCTTTCTAATGATATCAGAATTAATATATTTTAGGGGAACCCTTTTGGAGAAATTTGACCTAAAAATAGGTAAAATTCGGTTGTTTATAGTTTTTCATCATATGTGGGTGTGAATATTTCCACAAATACATATGCTTTGACCGTGATATTGCAGCAATGCAAAGTCATGTAGATGTTTGGTGTACAGGGCAAAGCACCAGTTACTATTGGTTTTTGGCCTTGAGTTATATATGGGCAAAGTTAGGCATAAATTTTATGCGAGGCATTTTACAAGCTACTTTGACACACAATTGCGGCCGAAATATTGTTTTGTCATTGCTGGTAATAATTGTATCGTGTTTAGCAGCAAAAGTTGAGCTAGTATGCCAAATTTCAGCATCATAGCCAGTATAGAACTCTAATGGCTATGTGCCAAAGTTTGCAAAATCCTCTTAGCTGAAGCCGCAAGCTTGGTGGACCCTCCAGTGAAAGGTCAACAGTGCCCAATGTATTTGAGATCTGGCCCTAAAAATTTACAGAACCTCTTTTCAAACATACATGTACATCCTTATAAATTTTCAGCAAAATCGGAGAAGGTCGAGTGGGGACCACTGGTCCACTTGACATGGAATGACCCAATGTCATCATTAGAGATGAGCGAACCGGTCGCGGTTCGGCTCGAGGTCAGTTCGCCGAACGGAGGTCCCGTTCGAGTTCGGTTCGTCGAACGTTCGACGAACCGAACTCGAACTGCATAGGAAACAATGGCAGGCAATCACAAACACATAAAAACACCTAGAAAACACCCTCAAAGGTGTCCAAAAGGTGATAAACAACTCACAACACAACACAAACACATGGGAAAGTGACAAGGACATATACTCATGCGAAAACAAAACAGCTGGACAAGGAAAAAGAGGAGGAGACACAGATATATGAGTATATGCAAGGAAACATCGATGCCATTACTGTGCAACTTGAGCCCTGCTCATTTTAGGCTTCCAATCTGGATAAATTGCCTGAGCTCGCCACGTACGCCTTGGGGATCTTGTCGTGTCCTGCAGCCAGCGTTCTCTCGGAACCTGTCTTCAGTGCTGCTGGGGGTCTGCTGGCAGATAAGCACACGTGTCTGTCCACTGACAATGTGGACATGGCTCTCAGAGGACTTTTCTTCCCCTGGGTCAGCCAGGGGAGGCGAAAGGCACGCGTATTTTTGAGAGTGCTTCATGCAAAGCATCTTTTTCATTTTGAATAGGGGGGTCAAGTAATGCCAGTCAAGTGGGGTGTGTGTGGCCCAATTAGTGGCAACGAGGAAGACTGTGGTTGGAGTCCCCTCGCTGTGTTTCTAAAAGAACCAAGATGAACAAGTCATGGCTCTCAGAGGACTTTTCTTCCCCTGGGTCAGCCAGGGGACGGGAAAGGCACGCGTATTTTTGAGAGTGCTTCATGCAAAGCATCTTTTTCTTTTTCAAAAGGGGGGTCAACTGATGCCAGTCAAGTGGGGTGTGTGTGGCCCAATTAGTGGCAACGAGGGAGACTGTGGTTGGAGTCCCCTCGCTGTGTTTCTAAAAGAACCAAGATGAACAAGTCATGGCTCTCAGAGGACTTTTCTTCCCCTGGGTCAGCCAGGGGACGGGAAAGGTACGCGTATTTTTGAGAGTGCTTCATGCAAAGCATCTTTTTCTTTTTCAAAAGGGGGGTCAACCCCTTGGCGGCAGTCATGGTGGGGGATAGGGATTAACAAGGGCGCATAGTATCAGCAAAAATTGTTGAGGAAGGTGCAGGAGCCCATGAAGAAATGGAGGACGAACTTGCGATGGGCATGGAAGACTCAGCAGATGAGTGAGAGCTTGCTCACATTTCGGTTGTGCGAGGTTGGGGGGAGAGGGCAGAGGAAGGAGGCACGATTCTCACCTCTCTGCCACCAACAAACCAAGGACTTGGTCCTCCTGGATGCACAAGACACATGAGCGCCTTCTTGCTGCACTACCTACAACATGACCCTCAGATTGTACGAATTCGAAGTAATGCTAACTACTGGGTTGCCACACTGTTAGATCCTCGGTACAAGACCAAATTTGGCTAAATAATTCCTGCCATAGAAAGGGACGCACTTATACAGGAGTATCTGCAGAAGGTGGTACGGATTCTTAGATCTGCTTTTATCAGTAAACACCAGTGCTGCACAGAGTGAATCTCAACGCTTTGTCATGGATAGGAGGAAATGGTCTTTTACTTGTCCACATCTGAGGGACCGAGGGCTGGCTGCTGTGCTGAGACGGCATTGAGTACGGTGTCCCTGCAGAGTTGCACTTTTGGTCATATACCAAATGAGTTGAAAAAGGACAGATGCTGGTGGAAAGGGGAACAGGTGTGTTGGAAAGGGGAAAAAAGTTTTTGTCCGTGGGTTTGTTGGTTAAGCAAAAGTAACATTTGATGAAGAAACACCATCTGTTACGGTGGGACTGGCAGATTTGGATAAGGTAGTATATACTATGTTACCGCTATATAACGAAAATTAATAAGAAAAGAAAGAGAAAGGTATATATCCCCATCAGCAGTCAATGTCCACCATGCTCCCAGATGGAAAAGGAGAGGTTGGCAACTGGAAGGTTAGGTGGAGGATACAGATCTGTGTGGCTATGAAACTAATAGTTGCCTGAACCGAGTTAGACGCCACTCGGATCTGGAGACTGGGAGCCATGTTAGCGTCACAGGGTCCACACGCCCACCCAGCCCAGGAACTCCCTGTTAACATCACAGGGGCCATTCAGTACGCTGACCGTGTGCATTGGGGCCACACCTGTGGACAGCAGGCGCATCAGCAGCAGCAGGCCTGTTAATGCCACTGGGCTGCACAAGCAGGACTTGTAGGACAGGAGCTGGTCTTAAACGTTCTGCGTTACCAACTGTGGTGGCGGCCTGCATCGATGCCCTATCCCTGCCTACCTCTGGCCTAAAGCCACAATGGGTTCAACACATGGAGGTGTGCTCTTTCGGAGCATAATAGAAGACTGTGCACCTCCTTGTTGGCTCCAGCCCGTTTTATAACCTTGGTCCGGCCCAAACCAGGGTGGACCACAATGCACCTCCTGGAGACAAAAGCAGAGTGACACGTCATGAGTGGCATAACTAGCGTCCTATTTGTAACCGAAACTTCAATAATAACCTCATGGCTGCCACGACACAAACACCTCACCAGTCATCGTCTGACCATCAATAATGAGGTGACAAGTCATAGGGGCGGGCCTCTGCAAGCCATTTGGGAGTGGCCTGGACACATCGTCAGGACACCTGATGCCCTGTGGTGTATATGGGCCCCCCCACATCAGGGGCAGGGCCAAAGAGTTCATTACCGGACCTAGTTTCTGATGCAGTAAGTGCCTGAGCATGGTCAGTTGCATGAAATAGAGTCTCTGAAAAAAGACTATCAGCTTTAGCATGGTGTCTCGGCACAAAACAGGACTTAGACCCGGCACGGAATGCAAGTACCTGTGCAAAGAGGCTTTTCACACTAAGTGTGGGAGCATGCGCTGTATCCCGAAATGAAGACTTAGCGTCAGGAATGGCACAGTCAGGCTGAGCATACTCACTAGGCGAAACACTGTAGTTAGGCTGCAGCTGGGGTAAATCGGCACACGCATGCGCACTAGCTGCCTCTCCACACTTACACGTGGAGGAGAAATTGCTCTTCGGGTGTGGACTTGGAGATGCTGTCTATGAACAGAAGGAAAAGCTAAAGGAAGCCTCACTTTCTATCCGTCCGAATTATCAAATGCAGCAATGAATTCCCTGAGTTTGCTATAACATTAGCGTAGCAAAATGTGCATGAGGGTGTCCTGCACAGGTGCTAGAAATAGCTTGGCACCAGTGGGACAATAATGAAATACAACATCCAGTTCTATGATGCCACTAAATGGCAGTATTTTTTGCTATCATTATAGCTTATTAAAAACAGAGCAGGAGGGTGTCATGCAGAGGTGCTGTAAATAGCTTGGCACCTGTGGGGCACAAATGGAGTACAACAGCCACTTCTTGTATGCCACTAAGTTGCAGCAGTTTTTGCTAGTATAATGGCTTAGTTATAATGAGTTTGAGTGTGCAATGCAGGCAGACGTGCTGCAAATATCTTTGCACTAGTGGGACTATACAGAAGTCGAATAGCCACGTTTAGGATGCCACTAAATTCACTGAGTGTTTGCTAGTATAATGGCTTAGTTATAATGAGTTTGAGTGTGCAATGCAGGCAGACGTGCTGCAAATATCTGTGCACTACTGGGACTATACAGAAGTCCAATAGCCACGTTTAGGATGCCACTAAGTTCACTCAGTGTTTGCTAGTATAATGGCTTAGTAACAATGAGTTGGAGTGTGCAAAGGGCAGGAGGGTACAGTGGCAGGGTTGTGGGTCTCTGGGTAGAGGAAAGGAAGCCTGCCTTTCTATCCCTCCTAATGTGGAAATGCAGGGAGGAAATCCCTGACCTTGGCTACACAGACGCTGTCATCTTGTGTAGCTGTTAAACTCTGTTTTCAGGACCTCTCACCTATGGCTCTGACCCTGCCGGTATGAGCCCTTAAAAGGACTGATATAAAGTGCTATCCCTATTCTGTACAGCGCTGTGTATGGAGCGTATACAGCAGTATCGGCGATAGGAGCTGCGCCAGTGATGTCTGACATCAAGGACGCAGAAGAGATAATGGCGTCCGGACGGGCAGATACTCGTTTTTATAATGCAGGGACATGTGACATGGACATCCTATCACACATGCCGTTGCTTCTCTGGCTAAAAGTCCACTTAGCTGTGTGTGTCTGGGATTGGCTGACATGCTGGCCCTCCCCACTACACGCGCGCGCTTAGGGAAGGAAGACAAGGAAAAAAAAAAAAATGGCGATCGCCATTATCCAAACAGCAATGATCTGAATGCGCTGTTCCCGCACACTATACACTGAAATGTCATAATAGTGTGAGTCACAGAGTGACTTACACTATTACAGCGGAAAGCCAGCTAGGACTTAGCTGGGTTTTTTGCTGCTAGAACCGTTCTCGAACGTATCTAGAACTATCGAGCTTTTGCAAAAAAGTTCGAGTTCTAGTTCGATCTAGAACAGCCCCCAAAATCACTCGAGCCGCGAACTGGAGAACCACGAACCGCGCTCAACTCTAGTCATCATTCTTAGCAACACATTGTCCTGCGTCTCTCAAGACTTCCCTCTCGTCTGGTCTTCTGCTGCACATACCGAAACGGTGACCGTACAGGGAATCTGTTAACAGGTTTTTCTTCCCCATCTGAGAGCAGCATAATGTAGAGACAGAGACCCTGATTCCAGCAATGTGTCACTTACTGAGCTGTTTACTGCCTCCTCTGCTGCAGATCAAGCAGTTATACAGAGCTCATGAATATGCTGGACTACCAGCAGCACGCCAAATAGTCCTGTAATAAGCTACTGCTGAGTAAACAGTGATTTTATCAAAACTACACTACACAGCCCAGTAAGTGACACATCACTGGAATCAGGATCTCTGCCCCTACATTATGCTGCTCTAAGATTAGGTGGCAAAAACCTCGTGATAGATTCTCTTTAAGACAAACCGTGTCAATGTAATGCTCCTCACTAAAGAGTAACCACCATAAGTAAGCCCAAGGCTGTGCCCAAGAATAAATAATTGCCCATCACTGAGCTCACAGCACAAACAATGATGCCACACAGTCTCTCTTAGAGAATAATGTGGAGAGAATAATGTGGAGGCCGTATACTATAACATATTCCCACTACACTGTCCCCTCAAATGAAACCCCCAACTGTCCTCACCACTATGAATTACACCCTCCAGACCTTCCTCACTTATGAACTATGACCTCCACTGTCCCCACCTCTCCATGCAGCCCCCACTTCACTGCCTCCCTCATGCTGTCCCCGCTCTATAATGAGCCTTATACTTCACATTCTGTATACCGAGCCCTCCCAGGCTCCTAACTGAGCGCTCCCCATGCTGCCTCTTCTCCATACCAAGCCCCACCATGCTGCCCCTTCTCCAAATCGTGCCCTTCCCACGTTATTCCTTTTCAATAACATTCCCCCTCAGGCTAGCCCATGCCCATAGAGTCCCCCCATGTTACCCTATTCTCCATACCAGGCCTCCCATTCTCCATGCTGCAACCCCCATTCGCTATACCTATTACCACCCTCATTTTCCCTCCCCCCCCATTCTCCATAATGTGCACCCGTCATCGTGCTCCATCCCCCAGACTCCATCCATCCCCATCGTGCTCCATCCATCCCCTCCCCATCGTGCTCCATCCCCCATGCTCCATCCATCCCCTTCCCATCGTGCTTCATCCCCCATGCTTCATGCAGCCACCCCCCATCGTGCTCCATCCATCCCCTCCCCATCATGCTTCATCCCCCATGCTCCATCCATCCCCTCCCCATCATGCTCCATCCCCCATGCTCCATCCATCCCCTCCCCATCGTGCTCCACCCCCCCTGCTTCATCCATCCACCTCCCATTGTGCTCCATCCATCCCCTCCCCATCGTGCTCCATCCCCCATGCTCCATCCATCCCCTCCCCATCGTGCTCCACTCCCCATGCTTCATCCATCCGCCACCCATCATGCTCCATCCATCCCCTCCCCATCGTGCTCCATCCCCCATGCTCCATCCATCCCCTTCCCATCGTGCTCCACCCCCCATGCTTCATCCAGCTACCCCCCATCATGCTCCATCCATCCCTCCCCATCGTGCTCCATCCCCCATGCTTCATCCAGCCGCCCCCCATCGTGCTCCATCCATCCCCTCCCCATCGTGCTCCACCCCCCATGCTTCATCCAGCTGCCCCCCATCTTGCACCATCCATTCCCATCCATCCCCTCCCCATCGTGCTTCATCACACATGCTTCATGCAGCCGCCCCCCATCGTGCTCCATCCATCCCCTCCCCATCGTGCTCCATCCCCCATGCTCCATCCATCTCCTCCCCATCGTGCTCCACCCCCCATGCTTCATCCAGCCGCCCCCCATCATGCTCCATCCATCCCCTCCCCATCGCACTCCATCCCCCATGCTCCATCCATCTCCTCCCCATCGTGTTCCACCCCCCATGCTTCATCCAGCCGCCCCCCATCGTGCTCCATTCATCCCCTGCCCATCGTGCTCCATCCCACACCCCCCCTTCCCACCCCCTGTTGCTTGTTCGGCGCGGTCTTCGGCTGTAAAGCGCTTAGCTACTCCAGGCTGCATCTCGTGTTCTGGGCGGCGGTGGCGTGACCTTACATCATCCTCTGCGGCATCTCCCGTTTTTGGCGGCGGGAACTCCCATCCTCTGCGGCGACTCCATTACTTCCCGTCCTCCTCTGCGCGGCGCTGCCTCACGCTGCTGTGACCTCTGCACAGTGAGCGCATGGCAGCACGTCGGGGCGGGGAGCTGATTGCAGCTCCTCTGACCCCGGAAATGCCGGCATGTGCCGCTCACAGCTTCATTTATATTCACGTGTCTTATAGACGAGAATATAAATGACAGAGGCGCCCCCTCCCTCCTCCAAAAAGACGCCGGATTTTTAAAAAAAAATAAAACAAATTTTTTTTTTTTTTAGTTTTGATCTTGGCACCGCCCCCTGGAAGGCGCCGCCCCAGGCACGTGCCCTCCAGTGCCTAATGGTAAATACGGCCCTGCATAAGATAAAACGTCAAGACTGGGCCAATAAATATCTTTAGACTGATTTTTCAAAGGTTTAATAGACTGATGAAATGAGAGTGACTCTTGATGGGCCAGATGGATGGGCCAGAAGCTGGATCAGTAAAGAGCAGAGAGCTCCACTCTGACTCAGACGCCAGCAAGGTGGAGGTGGGGTACTGGTAGGGGCTGGTATGATCAAAGATGAACTTGTGGGACCTTTTTGGGTTGAGGATGGAGTGAAGCTCAACTCCCAGACCTACTGCCAGTTTCTGGAAGACAACTTCTTCAAGCAGTGGTACAGGAAGAAGTTGGTATCGTTCAAGAAAAACATGATTTTCATGTAGGACAATGCTCCATCACATGCATCCAACTACTCCCCAGGGTGGCTGGCCAGTAAAGGTATAGAAGATGAAAAAATAATGACATGGCCCCCTTGTTCACCTGATCTGAACCCCATAGAGAACCTGTGGTCCCTCATAAAATGTGAGATCTACAGAGAGGGAAAACAGTACACCTCTCAGAACAGTGCCTGGGAGGCTGTGGTGGCTGCTGCACGCAATATTGATCGTAAACAGGTCAAGTAACTAACAAACTATGGATGGTAGGCTGTTGACTGTCATCATAAAGAAAGGTGGCTATATTGGTCACTACGTTTTTGGGTTTAGTTTTGCATGACAGAAATGTTTATTTCTAAATTTTGTGCAGTTATATTGGTTTACCTGGTGAAAATAAACAAGTGAGATGGGAATATATTTTGTTTTTATTAAGTTGCCTAATAATTCTGTACAGTAATAGTTACCTGCTCAAACAGATATCCTCCTAACAAAGCCAAATCTAAAATAAATGTGGCGCCCTGGACTAGCCAGGTCGTCACAGGTAACACTCAAACACCCCCACCCCCATCAGACAGTAACATTAGCCAAACACAAAACCCTTATTGCCACCCTCCAGGGTCTGATGTCCCCACCAGGTGGGGCGGAGAGTTCACAGGCCTGGAGGCGGGAAAAGTGTCAGTTAGAAGTTGGAGTTTGTATACTGTCTTTATTTATAACAGGGAAAAGGGAAAGGGGAAACATAAAATGAGGTGTAGCAAGCATTGAAATTACTTATTTTACAATTTTTGGCATTTTTTAACAAACAATAGGCTTTAGATATAATTTGAAAGGCGACATTAACCCCTTAACGACCGCGGGCCGTAAAATTACGTCCTAAATGACATAATCTTACTGCCCGCGGTCCTCCGGCGGCAGCATGCCGCGATCGGCACACATCTCAGCTGATTTTCACAGCTGAGATGTGTGCCTGCTAGGCACGAGCAGAATCGTTATCTGCTCGTGCCGATTAACCCCTTATATGGCGCTGTCAATACATGACAGCGCCATTATAAGCGCGATCGCGGTAAAGTTTTTACTTACCGCCGAAACCGGAAGTCACGTGACGCGATCACGTGACTCCCGATAGTTGTCATGGTAGCACAGGGTCATGTGATGACTCCTGTACTACACCTGACTTAGTTTCACTTTCGCTGTGCCCGGGGCACAGCAAAAGAGAAAGAGAGCGTATCTGCTGTTTACAGCCTTGCAGCTGTGATCAGCAGATACTGCAGAGCGATCGGAATGCTGATCGCAATAGCCCCCTAGGGGGACTAGTAAAATAAAAAAAAAAAGTTAAAAAATAAGTTTTAAAAAATTAAAAAAAACCAAAAAAACCTAAAAGTTCAAATCACCCCCCATTCGCCCCATTGAAAATTAAAGGGTTAAAAAAATAAAAAATATACACACATTTGGTATCGCCGCGTTCAGAAACGCCCGATCTATCAAAATATAAAATCAATTAATCTGATCAGTAAACGGCGTAGCGGCAAAAAAATTCCAAACGCCAAAACGACGTTTTTTTGTCGCCACAACTTTTGCGCAAAATGCAATAAGAGGCGATCAAAACGTAGCATCTGCGCAAAAATGGTACCGTTAAAAACGTCATCTCGAGACGCAAAAAATAAGCCGTCATTGAGCCTAAGATCCCGAAAAATGAGAACGCTACGGGTCACGGAATATGGCGTAAAACGTGCGCCACTTTTTTCGGACAAACTTCCGATTTTTTTTTAACCCCTTATATAAAAGTAAACCTATACATGTTTGGTGTCTACGAACTCGCACTGACCTGAGGCATCACACCCACACATCAGTTTTACCATATAGTGAACACAGTGAATAAAATATCTCAAAAACCATAGTGCTATCGCACTTTTTTTGCAATTTTTCAGCATTTGGAATTTTTTTGCCATTTTCTAGTACACTATATGGGAAAACTGATGGTTTCATTTAAAAGTACAGCTCGTTCCACAAAAAATGAGCCCTCACATGACCATATTGACTGAAAAATAAAAAAGTTACGTCTCTCAGAAAAAGAATGGCGAAAAAAAAAAACGGAAAGCGAAAAATCGGCCGGTCGTGAAGGGGTTAAAAAAATAAATAAATAAATAAAAATATACAACTCCAGGATTCCTAGCTACTATTACTATGCAAAAGAAATATACTGCAAATATAAGGTAAATTTTGCAAACAGTAAGAAAATTCAAACAACTAATATATGTAGAAAAAAAACCCAAAACAAGAGAATAACATCAAAGATCGTATATCTTAAGGGTTGGGTTAAAGTTAAGAGACCACAGATACCACTTCTCAGCATATCTAGAAAAGTTACCTTCCTTCAGGGCTATGTTGTACTCATATATGTTGTGTAAGGAAACCCTATCTATAACTTCTTGTATTGAGGGGACATCTATTTCCTTCCATTTGGACGCTAGTAAAGATTTAATGACCAAAAGAATATGGCAAGTAATTTGTTTACACCTCTTTTTCAACTCCTCCAAACCAATAGATAGGAGAACTAGCTCAGAGGTCAAATGAATTCTAACTGAGGTCACCGTATATATAAGATGTTCTGTGTCTTTCCATAGGGTACTCAACAAAGGACAACTCCAAAAAATATGGAAAAAAGAGCCAGTACAGCCACAACCCCTCCAACAAAGACTTGAATTAGAGGATGAGATTCAATCTCTGAGGCGTATAATACCATCTACTAAGTAATTTATAGTGTGTTTCCTGCAAATTAGCACAAGCACAATTCGTATATGTGTGTTTCAAGGAAGTTTGCCATCGTTTAACCCCTTCAGCCCCCGGGCACTTTCCGTTTTTGCGTTTTTGTTTTTTGCTCCCCTTCTTCCGAGAGGCGTAACTTTTTTATTTTTCCATCAATCTTGCCATATGAGGGCTTGTTTTTTGCGGGACGAGTTGTACTTTTAAATGAAACCATAAGTTTTACCATATAGTGTACTGGAAAACGGCAAAAAAATTCCAAGTGCGGAAAAATTGGAAAAAAAGTGGGATTGTACAATAGTTTTTGGGATATTTTATTCACCGTGTTCACTATATGGTAAAACTGATGTGTGGGTATGATGCCTCAGGTCGGTGCGGGTTTATAGACACCAAACATGTATAGGTTTACTTGTATCTAAGGGGTTAAAAAAAATTCACAAGCTTGTCCGAAAAACGTGGCGCACGTTTTGCGCCATTTTCCAAAACCCGTAGCGTTCTCATTTTTCAGGATCTGAGGCTCAGTGATGGCTTATTTTTTGCGTCTTGACCTGACGTTCTTAACGGTACCATTTTTGCGCAGATGCTACGTTTTGATCGCCTGTTATTGCATTTTGCGCAAAATTTGCGGCGACCAAAAAACGTAATTTTGGCGTTTGGAATTTTTTTGCCGCTACGCCGTTTACTGATCAGATTCATTGATTTTATATTTTGATAGATCGGGCATTTCTGAACGCGGCGATACCAAATATGTGTGTATTTTTTATTTTTTTAACCCTTTAATTTTCAATGGGGTGAAAGGGGGGTGATTTGAACTTTTAGGTTTTTTTATTTTTTTTTAATTTTTTAAAACTTTTTTTTTTACTTTTTTTTTTTATTTTACTAGTCCCCCTAGGGGGCTATTGCGATCAGCAATCCGATCGCTTTGCACAATCTGCAGATCTCAGCTACAGAGCTGAGAACTGCAGATTTGCTGCTTCACTTTCAATGCCGGCTGTATTCCGGCATTGAGAGGAAGTGACTCATGTTAGCCACAGGCGTCATCACATGACCCTGTGCTACCATGGCAACCGCCGAAAGTCACGTGATCATGTCACGTGACTTCCGGCGGGGGCGGGGTAAGTCACTGTCATGGCGATTCCATCCGCGGCTAGCAGGCACACATATCAGCTGTTGATAACAGCTGATATGTGCGCGTCTCGCCGCCGCCCGCCGGCGGCAGGGGGCGGGGCTTACCGGGAAACGATCCATGACGTATCTAGTACGTCATGGGTCGTTAAGGGGTTAAGCGAGAATGAGCAATCCAGATCTCTTTTCTAAGATTTCATATACTGTAATTTAGTCAATTGGAGATCATCATTGAATATTCTGTAAATGTTGCTAGTTTTCCAGAAGATCTCATTAGTCGGATTGTGCAAAAGAACATTCAGTAATCGCGGAATCTTGAAGGCAGAAGTTGTTGTATCTGCCAAGAATTCACTTATCCTAACCCAATTAATCTTTTCTGTATCAGGCAGATGGTATACCTCAGCAAGAGCCTCAGATCCTAAAAGAGAATTATTTCTTAATAAATTACACATGTTTAAAATTCCCTTCTTTTTCCAACCATCTAGTTTAATACGTGGGACTAATAATTCTAATAAATCTAACGAGACCTCTCTAATCTCGCTGAGGGGTTCACCCTGGCGTAATAAAATATCTTGCAGTAATCTCCACGCTCTTATTTCTGCCTTGGTAGTCGGATTATCCACTAAACGTTTGTTTCTTTTTATTAAATATGACAAGATCACATCCCGTTTATGACGATTATGGCACAGGCCTTTCTCAATGTACATCCAACTATTGTTGAAATGATCCAGTAATGTGTTTTGGGCTTGCTTGACCAAATTCGTCAAATAATAGGCTTGGATATTAGGCAAGCCAACACCTCCATTTTTCTTATGCTTAAATAAGGTAAGTTTAGAGATTCTGGGAACCTTCCCCTGCCAAACAAAAGATGAGATCTGTGCTTGTATTTTAATCAATATTTGTTTAGGGATAGTCAAGGGCAGACAACGCATTATATACAAAATTTTTGGTAGAATAAGAGCTTTATAAGAGACTATTTTCCCTACCCAGGACGTTTCAGTGATTTTTAAGGTATTCAAAGTGGCTTGAATTGCATCTAAAGGTCCAGTCACACTAAGCAACTTACCAGCGATCCCAACAACGATAGGGATCGCTGGTAAGTTGCTAGGAGGTTGCTGGTGAGATGTCACACTGCGACGCTCCAGCGATCCCACCAGCAACCTGACCTGGCAGGGATCGCTGGAGCGTCGCTACACGAGTTGCTGGTGAGCTCACCAGCAACCAGTGACCAGCCCCCAGCGCCGCGTGGAAGATGCTGCGCTTGGTAACTAAGGTAAATATCGGGTAACCAACCCGATATTTACCTTGGTTACCAGTGCACGCAGCTACACGTGCAGGGAGCAGCGCACACTGAGCGCTGGCTCCCTGCTCTCCTAGTTACAGCACACATCGGGTTAATTACCCGGTGTGTGTGCAGCTAAATGTGCACAGAGCAGGGAGCAGCGCACAATGCTTAGCGCTGGCTCCCTGCTCTCCTAGCTACAGCACACATCGGGTTAATTAACCCGATGTGTCCTGCAGCTACATGTGCACAGAGCAGGAGCCGGCACTGACAGTGAGAGCGGCGGAGGCTGGTAACAAAGGTAAATATCGGGTAACCAAGGACAGGGCTTCTTGGTTACCCGATGTTTACATTGGTTACCAGCCTCCGCAGAAGCCGGCTCCTGCTGCCTGCACATTTAGTTGTTGCTGTCTCGCTGTCACACACAGCGATCTGTGCTGCACAGCAGGAGAGCAACAACTAAAAAATGGCCCAGGACATTCAGCAACAACCAGCGACCTCACAGCAGGGGCCAGGTTGTTGCTGGATGTCACACACAGCAACATCGCTAGCAACGTCACAAAAGTTGTTAGTTAGCAGCGATGTTGCTAGCGATGTTGCTTAGTGTGACAGGGCCTTTAGGCGCGCCTGACATTAACCGAAATTATTTTCTGTAAATTAGAAGGGATAATTATACCTAAATATAGAAGCTCATTGGACGACAAGTCGAACGTAAATTCTAACTGCAAAAAATGACGTAAATGTGGGTCTAAATTATACTGCAACATTTTAGATTTGGAATGATTAGATTGATAATAGGAAATATTAGAAAAATCTGTAATAATAGAACTAACATGCCGCAAAGACTCCAACGGATTGGTTAGCGTCAAAAGAATGTCATCCGCATATAATGAGATCTTGGATTGTCTTCTATTATAATGGATGCCCCTAATATTTTCATCTAATCTAATGGATTCAGCAAGCGGTTCTATCATAAGGGCAAAGAGTATAGGGGACAACGGACAGCCCTGTCTAGTACCATTAGAAATACGAAACTTATTTGAAAGGAAATGATTCACCAAAATCCATGCCGTGGGGGTAGAATATAATTTTAAAATTAAATTTAAAATTTTCCCATGAAAACCAAATTTGTCAAGAGTGGCGGACATGTAACCCCAATGAATGCGGTCAAAGGCCTTTTTGGCATCTAAGGAGAGCAAAATGGTGGGCAGTTTCTCTTTTTCTACATGGGACAAAAGATTAAGTAATCTTCTAGTAGCATCTGAAGCCTGTCGATGTTTAATAAATCCAACCTGATCCATATTAATTAAACTAGGCATAATTGGCAGCAATCGATTGACTATAAATTTAGAAATGATTTTGGTATCAGTATTAATAAGAGAAATGGGCCTATATTTAGAAATGTTTAAAGTATTGTCTGTGCTCTTTGGGAGCAAGATAATGTTGGCTTCCAGCATTTCATCCGGGATATTTGTTCCATTCAGAAGAGAATTTATGAGCTTGGTAATATAAGGGCATAGAGTTGTATCAAATGACTTGTAGTACTCATTATTAAACCCGTCAGGACCAGGTGATTTTTCTAACTTTAACTGTTTAATAACAGTCAATACCTCCTGTTCAGTGGCAGGCTGATTAATAATGTCCAAGTCTACCTTATCAATAACAGGAAGATGTAGTTTTTCTAAAAAGGTATTGATCAACTGTGAAGTAGGCTGAAATTGATTGGGGTTGTCTTTCAGATGATATAAATCTGAGTAGTAAAGGGTACTTTACACACTGCGACATCGCTAGCGATCTCGTTAGCGATGTGAAATTCTAGATCGCAAGTGCGATCTTTCGAGGTTGCACATAGGTCATTTTACGCTTGTGTGATCTCAAAAGATCGCACTTGCAATCTAGAATTTCACATCGCTAACGAGATCGCTAGCGATGTCGCAGTGTGTAAAGTACCCTTAAGCTGCAAAAGCCTCAGCAATGTCACCAGGATGTTTGCATAGTGAACCCGACTTGTTGTTAATCGCCAGAATTCTCGTTTTTTGTCTATCTTGTTTCACCCTCCGCAACATCAATTTACTTGGTTTATTAATAGAGTGATAAAAACGTGTCTTACTAGCTAGTTGCAACCGATTGAACTCTCCAGCCAAGCAAGATCTCAATTGTAGCCGCAGCTCCATTAGTTGTGAGTGAAGCCTTTGGGTTGGTCGTAGAATCTGGAGGCTCTCTACTTGTGCTATTTCCTTACTTACAGCTTTGATTTTTTCTGAATTTTTTTTACGATTCCTTTTGTTAAGTTCAATTAAAATCCCTCTGATAAATGCCTTATGCGCATTCCATAACAGGTTAGGTTGGATACCATCTTTGTCATTATTTTTGAACTGCAACAGAGCTGTCTCGATTTATTTCCTATATTTCTTATTTTGTAATAGATAGCTGTTACATCTCCAAATTCTCGGACAATTATTGGGGAAGACTTCATTAACTTCAAAAATTATTAGGTTCTCAAGCCTATTTGCATGGATGTAAATAAATTAATATGGGCAATAGGAGTAAGGACTAAATCAATTCTGGAAAAAGATTGGTGTGAATGAGAATAAAATGTGTACTCCCTAGATGTTGTATTCAGGCAGCGGAAAACATCCAATAACTCCTCCTTTGCCAGCCAAGAATCTAGAGTCTGGAATCTAAGGGGCACTTTGCACACTGCGACATCGCAGGTGCGATGTCGGTGGGGTCAAATTGAAAATGACGCACTTCCGGCATCGCATGCGACATCGCAGTGTGTAAAGGCTGGATGATACGATTAACGAGCGCAAAAGCGTCGTAATCGTATCATCGGTGCAGCGTCGGCGTAATCCATGATTACGCTGACGCGACGGTCCGATGTTGTTCCTCGCTCCTGCGGCTGCACACATCGCTGTGTGTGAAGTCGCAGGAGCGAGGAACGTCTCCTACCGGCCTCACTGCGGCTTCCGTAGGATATGCGGAAGGAAGGAGGTGGGCAGGATGTTGACATCCTGCTCATCTCCGCCCCTCCGCTCTGATTGGCCGCCTGCCGTGTGACGTCGCAGTGACGCCGCACGACCCGCCCCCTTAACAAGGAGGCGGGTCGCCGGCCACAGGGACGTCGCACGGCAGGTGAGTGTGTGTGTGAAGCTGGCGTAGCGATAACTTTCGCTACGCCAGCTATCACCACATATCGCTGCTGCGACGGGGGCGGGCACTATCGCACTCGGCATCGCAGCATCGGGCTGCGATGTCGTAGTGTGCAAAGCCCGCCTTAGTCTAGTAGTAGAAGTGGAGTCAACTAACTTATTTGGGATTAAATTAAAGTCTCTGAATAGAATTAAAACACCCTGTGTTTTTTCTTTTACAACTGGAATGAGTCTGTTTAGAAAAGGGATCTGGCCAGTATTAGGTGCATAAAGAGTAACAAGAGTGTAAAGAACGTTATTAATTTACATACCAGAATAATATATCGACCAGAACCATCCTCATGCTTATCTATAAGTTCAAAGGACACCGAGTCTCTAATCAATATCATAACTCCCGCCTTTTTCTTTTCGCCACATGACAAGAATTTATGGGGAAAATGTTTATTTTCAAATCTAGAGATAGCATCTCTTTTAAATTTGGTTTCCTGAACACCTATGACGTCCTATTTACTTTCAGTAAGATACTTCCAAAGCATGAATCGGCGCTGAGGAGAATTCAGACCCTTGACATTATATGATCCAATTTTGATTGTCATTAACGAAAAGGATAGGTCAGGTTAACAAAATTACTGAATGCAAACATATGAAACATAGCAAAGTCTCTGAAACAATCAGCATCCTGGAGAAAAAAGAAAACCTGCAAAGGAGGGAAATAAAATAAAAACAGCACACAGAAAAAAACAATATTAAAGTCACTATAAATGAAACAGTAAATATCACCATCTTCTTAGAGAAGTTGGAGTTTGAAGAGTGAGGATTAAACACTTGGGTGTCTGGGTTTGTGGCCCAGGCACTGACAGCAAGGTTTGCAGATGGTGGTGGCCGTCTGCAGGAGTGGTGAAGCAACGCGGAACCGTAGGACCGGGGTCGGGCGTTGGCCCACCGGTACCGACCGGGGAGCGAAGTGAAGCCAGCACACACAGGCAGGGCCATCGGACCCCGACCAGGCTTGCAGCCGCCGACAATAGTCAAATCCGAGTGTGACCGGAACCCCAGGGGTTTCCTAACAGCCAAAGACCCGATAGAAGGCAACCGCCCACACCGTGACGGTATACAGCTACCGCCTAAGGCTAGAGACCCAAGGGCCAGCGCCTGCGGGCAAACGGGTTCCTCCGGCATCCATACACCGGGGAGCGGACTACCGTTGAGGATCCATAGTAGTCAAACAAGTACATCAAGGTGCAGGGAAAGACAGCCACCATCACCTGTCCGGGGAGAGACACTGCAGCCGGCTGCGGAACCCGTCCATCCAGCCGTTTGGTTTACTGAGGACTTTGTGCATCTCTTACAGAGTGAGTACACCCGTGCCATCCGGCATCGCGCCGCGCTGTCACTGCAACCCTGCACCTCACCAACCCAGCCTCCCTGTCACATCACCGGGCCCCGGGACTACCGACCCCTACCCACGGAGGGGGAAAACAACATCCCAGCTGCTCCCTACCATCGCTTCCGGGATCCCCATCACCAGCAGCGGTGGTGCCCATCTTCACCACGACCCGTGGGTGGCGTCACGGACTAAATCCCCAAACAATCCAACCACCCCTTTCACTCACGGGCGAGGGGCGCCGCTCGAGTCCCCGGATCTGGCCCACCGCTCGAGCCACCGAGCAGCCGCAGCAGCGCCGGATCCGAGCGTTAGCGAGCGAGCGCAACGGCGGCGTCCTCCCCGCCCGCGACATAAACCCACTCCAACTTCCAAAAATGTTTTAAGCTTTGATATTTATGAGTCTTTTGGGTTGATTGAGAACATAGTTGTTGATCAATAATAAAAAAAATCCTCTAAAATATAACTTGCCTAATAATTCTGCACACGGTATAGGAAAGCATTTCTTTATATAATTAACATGTGTCTTTTTAAAGCTGTAGCAAAACAACTTCCAGGTTGGATGAACAGATTAGAGAATACTATTTTAGACCATTAAATCACCACTCTGATTTTTTTATTGCACTACTGGAGTAGTGCTTTTAATGTAAGTCTCCTGACCCCTGTCTTATACTCACCTTCCAGCGGCTTCATCTTCTATTGCGCCTCTGAGGTCGATCTCCTGTGATTTGTGACTTGCCGGAAGCTCTAGTGTTTCCTGGAGCACGTTGGAGATCACAAATCAATGGAACTCTATGAGAGCCTCATACTGGCTCTCATAGAGTTGTATTAAGAGCTTGTGATTTAACTCAATTGTGATTTAGCTTATGATTTAAATCAATGCAACTTTATGATAGCCTCATACTGGCTCTCATAGAATTGTATTAAGAGCTTGTGATTTCACTTCTTCAGTCCCAAGATGGTGTCGTGGGACCGGAGCAGCATCGCTAGACGGTGAAGCCAGCGGAAGGTGAGTATATGACAGGGGTTATTGGACATCGATTTAAACCACTACTCTAGCGCTGAAAAACTAATGCTGCAGTGGTGCTTTAAAAACTGTTTTGCTGGAAGGTAATATAAGCGGACTAAACTTCTTTATGTTACAAGTGCAGAAAATCAGTTTTATCTGGCATATACCATAGAAGGAAATCATTATAATTTTATCATACAGTTGTGAAATGTTTGTGTACAAATCACTTAAGATGAGGATTGTCACGCTGTCTGGAACATCTTCTTATCTCTCAAATGTATAGCATAGCTATAGCAGGTGCAACCAGAAAATAAAATACCTAAATATAGACCAAGCAGTGGCATGCATACCGGTGATTATATCTTGGTATCGTGAGAATAACATGAAAGATGCACAGCGAGATATCTTTATAACTTTCTCTAATAAAGCTTGTACAGGAAAGATAAGAAATTGCTGTCGTATTTTATGTACCTAATGCAGCGATTCTGTTATATGTGTAGTAAGCTTTTTCCTTACAGGTGTTTTAAGTCACTACTGTGCACTGATTGTATCAGGCTAACACTGGGTCAAAAAATGGCTTCATACACTTACAGTATAGTAGAAAAGTGCTTGATCAAAACACAATTTTACACACTGGCACCATAAAATGGACTCTAAAAATGTCATGTAATTAGCTATCTTATGTTTGCTGTTTCTTACAGAATAAAAACAGTCTTATTAGCAGCAATGAAAATGAACTACTCTTGCATTTCACACATCATGATTACCTGCTACTCACATGTCATTACAAAGAAGGATACATATTTTTCACATCTATCTAATTCTATTAGGTGATTTGGGACTTTGATATGAATTTATGCGAACATGCCCTAATTCTGTTAGGCTGCTTTCACACTTGCGTTGTTTTGCATCAGTTGCAATCTGTCGCCTTAAGGAAATTCGGTATCCTGCAAAATATTTTGCTGGATTTCGTTTTTTCCTCATAGACTTGTATGGACGACGGATTACAACTGATGGCCTTGCATCCGTCGACTGACCGGGCGGCAGGGACGCAGCATATAGCGTTTTTTTGAGTGACGGAATCCTTTTGTTTTCACTGCGCATGCTCAGCTCTTGTGTTTAATCATTGAAATCAATTTCTCTCTCTCGGCAGCCAAACGATCAGCTGATCAGCTGTCGGTGGATTTTGGGAACGATCAGCTGATCGCTCGGCGGCCGGCTACTGTGAACGATCAGCTGATCGCCCGGCAGCCGGCTACTGTGAACGATCAGCTGATCGCCCGGCAGCCGGTTACTGTGAACGATCAGCTGATCCCCCTGCGGCCGGCTGCCGGTAAAACAGTAAAAAAAACAAAAGAACGGATCGTTTTTTTTGCAGCATCAGTCACATCAGTTGTGCCACTATCTGCAACGCATCCGTTGTCTCAGTCACACAACAGATTGCAACTGATGCAAAACGATGCAAGTCTGAAAGCAGCCTTACTCGCCTCATCTGAATCCAGTCCTGAGTGCTCAGTCCTACCTCTGCAGTTTCCAATTCACTCTGCTCCTCTGCATGACAGGTCCTGATGCTTCTGCGATGTCATTCACCTGATCTGTCCTCTGCATGACAGGTTCTGACGCTCCTGTGATATCATTCACACTCTGCTCCTCTGTATGACAGGTCCTAATGCTCTCATTCGCTCGAAGGCACTGTTGTACTCACTATTACAAACATGCTGGAGTCTCTGGTAAACCAAACAAGATGGTGAACGGTGCCCGCAGCCGGCTGCAGTTTTCCCCTTATCAGGTTGGTGGTTTCTGCCTTTCTCCTGCACCTTACTTATGTAGAAAACGTCGACTCCTATGCCTGAGCAATGGTAGTCCGCTCCCTGGCTTGGTATGTGCCGGGAGAGCCCTCTTTGCCCGCAGACGCTGGCCCCTCGGGTCTCTATGTCTGGGCGGTGGCGTTACCCTAATGGTTGGGCTGTTGTCTTCATTCGGGTCTTAGGTGGGATATGTCCTAAAGTCCAGTCATCAATCAGTTGATTTGACTCAGCCCGGTTGTTTCTGGGCCTCGTACTGGGTCTGAGTACCCCTCCTGGTGCTCCGGTTTCCAATCGGTTCCCCGGTTCGGTACCGGCGGGCCACCATTCGTCCCCGGTCCCTACGGTTCCACCGGCTGTAATCCCAGCTCCTGCAGGCGCCCACCACCGTCTGTCTCCTTGCCAGAGGTGACTGGGCTCCAACCCAGACACTGGGTGTAGACTATGGCAGACCTAGGCACAGGTCTGCCCTTGAACTTCACTCCACTCCACTGTCAAGACTAGAATAGACTAGACTAGACTACTGTTTTTCCCGCCTCCGAGCCTGTGAACTCCTCGGTGGGTGGAGCCAACTGCCTGGCCCTGCCCCCCTGGTGTGAACATCAAACCCGGAGGGAGGTGACAAGGGTTTTTGTAGTTTGGCTGCTGTCACCTTATTAAGGGGGGGGGGGCGTGTGTGTGTATGGGACTACCTGTGACAACCTGGCTAGTCCAGGGCGTCACAAATGCTTCCTGAAAAAGTCAAATTTGCCACATTGGAAAGAGGGAATGAACCACCTTTTTGAAAAAAGTACACATATTTATTACTCTAAATAATGGGTATATAAAACACACCATCTTGGGCTGCAGATAAATACATTTAACTCTTATGAAATATAGTCACCATTAGTGATGAGTGAGCGTGCGCTCCAATGATCATTACTCAATCAAGCATCGGGGTTCTTGGTCACGAATCTAGTACCAAGTATAAAGCAAGTCGATGGGAAACTCATCATTTTAAACTCGGATGCTCAATCAAGTAATGACAGTGGCGAGCACACGCGCTCATTACTAGTAGCCATCTGACACCCAAAAATACTCACGGGGTACCTGAATTGACAACTGATCACAAATCACATTTACTAATTTACATATGGCATAGGTCATAGTAGTGTCATAATGTATGTAACATAATATTCGATATTGATCGATGAGGTATCTATTTAGGGAACTTCAGTCAAGAAGTATAAAGTCCACTATGAATGGTGCCCTGGCCGTTAGCGCTCATTTGCTGGGTAAAAAGAAATATCCCGCCTATGACCTCGGTGAAGAAGCATTGTGTGACGTCACGATATAACTACGAAGAGCATGATGGATCACTTTCCTACATGTTTTAGAAATTATGATTTTCTTCCTCGGGGATGGACCAGGTATGTGTATTAACTCTAATAGCCCAAACACTTAGCAGTACTGTAATCAATAGGAACATAATAGATCACTGAAGTGTTAACAGTTCAATCTCATTATTCAAACCCTTTGGGATAACGGTGTGAGGGTTATACGGGGTGTTTGAGCTGATTTATGACTGTGGGTAAAAGGGAATTATTTATTGTGGACTATAATTGTGCCTCTGTTACAGTTGGGCATACCCTTGCACTTCCCTTGGACAAAAAAAAACAAAAAAAAGTGAAATGGGACACTGTTATTCAAAACAAAAGTGGCTATATACTACATGACAGTACTGAGTCCTGGGGCTTAGAGGATCCACATCACCTGGAGTGTACGGAAGCGCTACTGGATACTTTTGTAGTGATAGATTTTGCCACACTTTTTGTATTGGTGCCAGCTACTAAACCCTGCACCATTACATAGGTGTGAACTGTCCTTTTTTCACACATTTTATGTTTGATACTACTGAATTACTTGAGCATTGTATGTCGATATTACTTGGGTTTTCTATATTGGTATTTTATGGTTGGTATTATTTTGCTGGTATTATTTAAGCACTGTATGCATTACCTATACAATGAATAAGGATTTGAAAATCCAAAATGCGTTTGTTTGTGGGTGAAGGATTTTCTTCCTATTATTGCATTTTCCTGTTTTTATGGAATGAAAGCCCTATTTTTTTAAATTTCTAAATAAAGACGGATTTTATGGAGACTCGTACAGGACCCTCCCTTGTTCTACTTGGGCACTGTAACTTGGTATTATTTGATGACCATATATTAGTATTATTTTGGCATTCTATGCTGGTATTTGTATTGTTGGTATTATATGTACACTGTGCATCAGTATTATTTGATTTGTTATATATGGGCACTATACATAGGTATTATTTGGTTTGCATTATATAGGCTCTGAATATTGGTATATTTTGGTATTATTTGGGCAAATACCATATATCAGTATGTGGTTTGAATTATATGGACACTGTTCAGTATGTCAGGTTAATTTTGTTAGAATGATACGTGTCACTCACAATATTGGTCATTATTGCTATTTTGGCAACAATCCTTTTGCAATGTATACACATTGCAAAAAGATGCTCATATGTATTTTATCTGAGTGTACAGTGTGTGTATATAATGCACAGTAAATCACAAAAGTGAGTAAGTACACTATTCTAGGCTATATTCTGGGCTATATTTTATGAAAAGGTGTGTATTAAAAAAGCAGCGGCGAAGCCGTGTGCAGGCTCCCCAGGACGACGGCCATTTTGCACTTGCAAGTGCTTCTGTAGCGCCCCATGGGGCAGGTGGACAACCTACTCATCACAAGGCAGTCGCGGGTCAGGTCAGGCGTTGTCACGGGTGGCCTTGCCCAGTTCCGTTGCCCCGAGGCGTACAGGAAAAGGGATGGGAAGTGGGGCGTTTGTGGAAAGTTAGTCGTGACGCCACCTGTGGTATGCGGCCAGGGCATAGCCGCCGCTGCAGAATTCCTCGCCGGGGCAGATGTTATGGCAGCTCTCCACAGGCGGAGCGGGCCCCGGGTGGATGAAGAGGGTTTTAATGGCCGTTGGCGCCTAAGCGCTAGGCGGTAGCGCCAGTAAGGATGAGTCAACACAGTCTCTGTGGGTTCAAGGTGTCGTTTACTCACAACTTCAGCTGCCAGCCCGGTCACACTGGTCACTGCCGTGATGGGCTCCGGTCAATCCCAGATCCGGTAAAGGGGTCACCACCGGTGTTTTGAAAGAGTAGAGACAGAGTCCTATTTCTAGGGTGTCTCCAATCCGCAGTTACAGTAGATACTCTCGCTGAGCTCCATTCCAAGCCCCAGGCCTAGTAAAGTCCAAGTTTTCCGGAGATGTCTTGTCAGAACTATGGTCCCGACGGATCTGTCTGCTGTCGTGATGGTCACCCCCCCGCCTACCCTGAGCCATCTCACCCTGTGTGAAGGCTCCTAAGCTGTATGTAGTGTGTAAATCTGGAACACTGGTGATTAACCCCCCCCCTTACCTGAGATAGATACCGCACCTTAATTGAGGTGCAGTACCCTGTGGCAACCAGAGCATCAGGGGCTCCACATTTCCCAATGGCAAATGGCAGCACTCCCGGGCTGCAACAAAACACAGTTAACACCACAATTTTGAAATATGCATGTAACAGGTTAACAAGAAAACATCTTTCCCTTTTTGGGAGGCAGCAATAATTTCAAAACATTTCAAACATGTTCAACAATACCAGTCACAGGTCATCAAAAGATTTGTAGCAATTTTCAGCAATGAGAAAACATTCTGTATATGGACAACAATAATTATTACTGCTTGGTTGCTGGTGTTTCCAGAGGGACGGTCCCGACCCCCTTGTTCTGTTGTTGTGTCTCTCAGTAATCACACTCAGTGGAGATCTTCAGGCTATTTATTAGGTGGTATTGTCAGCCATTGCATCTCTCCCTGCTGCCTGCACTCTGTCTGCAGTACCAGCGAGTTCCCCCTTGCTTGTGAACACATAAAAGAAGAGAGACCCCTAGAGGCCCCTAGGGGACATACAGCATATACATATTGCTACATCCTTTCTCTTTAAACAAGAAGAACAATCAAACTTAATAAACACAAGTTAATCTGACCAAGGAAAAGAGAATTACAATATATACAGTTAGATATAATCCTTGAGGTGCGCAGGCTTTCTGATCATTCTGCCCGCCCTAGTAACATAAGAAGAGTCAATGTCCACCTCTGGTAGTTGTTCTGATTCTGGTAATGTGCCTTCTGATATTGCCTGTCTCTGGTTAACAGTCTCACCCTGATGGCCAGCAGTCACTGTTGGTACTTGGCTTGGACTTGCTGCCTCGTTATCTTGGGTATCAGGATATTGTTCAAAAGGCCATGAATCATCTTGTTCTTGTGTTTTCCTCAAATATCTCCTATTTCTCCTTAGGCTTCTTCCGTCTTCTGTTACAATTTCGTAGGACCGAGGTCCTAGTTTCTGGACAACCTTTGCCTTTTGCCAGTGTTTGTCGTATTTGCTGCTTGGCTGCAGCCGTATGTTGTCATTCCTCTGGAGATCTGGCAGATACTTTGCAGATTTATTGTAATAGAAAGCTTGCCTATCTTGATTTTTCTTTAGTTGAGCTTTGATGTTTCCCACCAACTTTGGCTTTAACAGATGACTAGCGGTTGGTATGAGTGTCTTTGTACGTCTACTCATGAGCCTCTGTGCCAGACTGCTGTCTATGCCTTGGGTGGGTGTGTTTCTATGATCCAGTATAGACAGATATACATCAGTACCTGCCTGTTTTGCTTTTTTAAGGAGTCTTTTGGCCGTTTTTACTGCGGACTCTGCTTTGCCATTACTCTGTGGATATCTTGGAGAAGGCGTCTGGTGTTCAAATTCCCATCTCTTGCTGAAAGTTTTAAACTCTTCTGAAGTAAACTGAGTAGCATTGTCAGAGAACACGATATCTGGAATGCCATACCTGGCAAAATGGGCCTTGAGTTTTTTAATCACTGTTCTCGCTCTTGTGTCCTGTAAGAAATCAATCTCCCAAAAGTTAGATAAATAGTCCACTGTAATCAGGTATTCTTTGTCATTCCATGTGAACACATCTGTTCCAATTTTTGACCAAGGCCTCTGTGGAATTTCATGAGGTTGCAATGTCTCCTTCTGTTGCTTATCATTGCAGGATGCACATATTTCACATTGTGCTATATAGTTTTTAATGTGGTCATTCATTCCTAGCCAATAAATAGATTCTCTTGCTCGCCGTAGACATCCTTCCCTGCCTAAGTGCGAAGAGTGCAGTGTTTCCAGTATGTCTCTTATGAGTGCTTCTGGTATAACAGCTCTGTCTCCTTTAAAGATGATTCCTTGCTGCACTGACAGTTCATCTCTTATGTGGAAGAATGGAGAAACTTCCCTAGGCGCATGCTGCTTGTATTTTGGCCAGCCCTGCAAGATGACAGTCTTTAAGATCTGGAGTATTTTATCCTTCTCTGTACAAGTCTGTATTTGCTTAAACTTGTCTTTTGACACCGCCAGATAGTCACACATATTGATGGTTTCAATTTCATTCTCCTCATCATTTGTGACAGGTAGGTATGCTCTGCTTAGAGTATCTGCAATCAGTAAGTCTCTTCCTGGACAGTAACAGATGTCAAAATCATATTTCTGAAGTCGTAACAGCATGCGCTGTAGTCTCTTTGGGGCATTTAGTAGTGGTTTCTTTGTAATGCTCTCCAATGGCTTGTGATCAGATTGCACTGTTACTCGTCGACCATAGGTGTACTGGTGAAACCTCTCCATCCCAAATACCACAGCCAGTAACTCCTTCTCAATCTGAGCATATCCCTGCTCTGTTGTTGTTAGGGCTCTGCTTGCAAACGTGATTGGCTGTTTGTTCTGCATTAGTGTAGCTCCAAGGCCTTTTTCTGAAGCATCACATTGTACCACCACTTCTCGATCTGGGTCGAAATACTTCAGGGTTGCTGCATCTGCAATAGCCTTCTTTACTGACCGGAAAGCAGTTTCCTGGTTTTCTGTCCATTCCCAGCTGTCTCAGTGGCTCACACATATCTGACAGATGCTTGCAAAACGTGGAGAGATAATTTACCATGCCCAGAAATCGTTATACTCCACACACATCAGTTGGGGTTGGCAAATCTTGAATTGCTCTCACCTTTTCTGGATCCACTTTTACACCATTTGAGGTCAGAAGATGTCCAATATATGCAACTTCTGTCATTTTCAGTTTGAATTTGTCCATGTTCAGCTTTATTTGTTTTGCTCTACATCGGTCCAAAAATTGTATCATCTTCTGATCATGATCCTTGATTGCAGATTCCATATCTTTGCTTTCTCCCACTATAAGGATATCATCTGCTATTGTTTTTACTCCAGGAAGTCCTTCCAAAGCCTGCATCAATTTCTGCTGGAACATCTCCGGAGCAGGTTTTAGTCCCATGGGCAGTCTCAGCCATTTATAGCGTCCAAATGGTGAAGAAAATGTTGTCAATAAACTTGATTCTTCAGTCAGTTCCACATGCCAGAATCCATTTTTGACATCACATACAGAAAATATTTTAGCCTTTGATAGATCTGGGAGAACATCCTCCAATGTTGGCATCGGGTAATGATTTCTGTTCAGCGCCTTGTTGAGTGGCTTCGGATAAATGCATATTCTTAACTTGCCTGATGGTTTCTGCACTATGACCAAACTGCTGATTCAATCTGTACTCTTCTGGACTGGTTCTATCATGCCTCTTTTCTGTAAATCTTGTAGCTCTACTTTCAGTGGTTGCATTAAAGCTACAGGCACCCTTCTTGTAGGTAATCTGGTAGGCTGCACGGTTTTATCAATTTCTAGCCTGTATTTACCTTCAAAACACCCATCACCTTCAAATAAATCAGCATACTCCATTTTTATTTTTTGAAAGTCCAAATTGCGCTCTGCATTTAGTTTGGGATTTGGTATATCCTGAGAAACCTCAACAGACATAATGTTCTGCGACTGTACTTTTTTTAAGTCCATTGCCTGCACTGCTTTTACTCCCAGTATTGGTACATGGTTCCCACCATGCAGCACGGTAAATTCAGCTCTGTAACTTTTCCTGTTACATGGGTTCCGTATTTTGAGCTTACATGTCCCCATAGGTTTCAGAACACTTTTGTTGTACATCACCAGTACCTTGTCCGTTGGCTCAATGGAAACCTGCTTGTTCAGCAGAGCACTTGGAATTATATTACAGCTTGCTCCACAATCCAGCTGAAATCTAATGGGCTTCTCATCCAACAGGAAGGTTGCATAGAGCTGCTTGGCATCCTTGACTACTGGCTGCCTGATTATATTGACATTCTCTGTTGCAGGTTGCAGCTGTAGCCATGAATGTCCTCTGCACTGTCAGTGGCTGGTGTCACAGTGTGGACCTGTCTATGCTGTTTGCCTGTTCCCAGCCTGCCGACAGCTGAGAAATGATTCTTCTTGCCACATAACCTGCAGGTTTCGCCATATGCTGCACACTTGGTCTTGTCTCTCTCATGTCTCTTACCACAATATTTGCAGTGGATCATGCTTATAGGGGAGCTTGGTCTGGTCTTTACTTTCATAGATACTGCATGTACCTCATCATCATCATTATTATCACTGGTGCCTGCCATCATCTTCAGGCTGTGCTTTGTCAGCTCTGCAGCCCTGCAGATTTGCATGCATCTCTCTAAGGTCAGCTCTTCGTCTCTGAGTAACCTTTCTGTGAGGCGAGTGTCCATAATGCCACATACTATTCTGTCTTTTATGAGGCTATCCCTGATTTCCCCAAAGCCACATGTTGCAGCCAATGTCCTCAGTTCTGTCACATATCTATCTACATTTTCACCATCTGCCTGCTGTCTTGTGAAAAACTTGTATCTCTCCACAGTCTCATTTCTCTTGGGGTCACAGTGCTTATCAAATGCCTCCACAATCTCTGCTAGGACGAGGCGGTCTGTGTCTGGCAGTAAGGTCTGGGCTAGTTCTCTGCCTTTTTCCCCAATTAAGTAATAAAACAGCTTTACTTTACGTTTGTCATCACTGGGGGCCACTGTCAGATCCACATACAGAGTAAACTCCTCTTTCCAGTGTCTCCATGTCTGGGATAGATTACATGATGAGACATCCAGTTTCTGAGGGGGCTTCAGACCAGTCTCCATCTTGTATAATGACAGGAAATCTGTACTCACAGTTGCTATGATGTTCTGTACAGTCCCAGTCTCACACACAAGCTCTGAGGATTTGCAGGTGTGTCACATAAAGGTTCTGTGCCCAGCTGCCACCATGTTCTGTTGTTGTGTCTCTCAGTAATCACACTCAGTGGAGATCTTCAGGCTATTTATTAGGTGGTATTGTCAGCAATTGCATCTCTCCCTGCTGCCTGCACTCTGTCTGCAGTACCAGCGAGTTCCCCCTTGCTTGTGAACACATACAAGAAGAGAGACCCCTAGAGGCCCCTAGGGGACATACAGCATATACATATTGCTGCACCCCTGGTTTGGCACGATCACTAGACATCCTCGGTCAAAATGTTCAGCCGTTTTACAGCAACGACAAATAGGTATCAAGATATCCACAGTACCAGGGGTGGGCTTCCTCTCAGTGACTGTCCCAGGATAGTCCTCTGGGGTAGCCTTTTGCAACGGTTGGATTGCAACTACCTCAGGTTTCTTTCCACCACGTCGCTCTGGGTGATAAAACTGCCAAGACTGAATCCCTCCAGGACTCGGGTAGACTGAAGGTGTCATCTTTACTGCCGTAGCCAAGTGGGGTGTTGCGGACAGGTCGGAGGACCTGTCTGCACCTTCACCCTGCGGTTGCAGTGTTAGCAAATTCTGATCTTATTCCTTACTGAAGGAGTCCGGTATCACAGGTGTCCTGGTTGCAAGGGTTGGAACATCCTGGTCCCCTGCGTCCATTGCCAGATCTTTTTCCTCCATCAGGTCGCCCAAAGTTGTGGACCCCACCTCAAGCAGTGGTCCCCTGTTAGCGCAATTTTCGGGGTGCCGCACCCAATGGTACCTCTTCTTTTCTTTCCATGCAGAATGGTGACGGTCGATGGTTGTTGCCAGCAACGGGACTCTTTCTGGGCGTATCCTGCGCTTTCGCGCTCTTTTTACATGTTTTGGCCATGAAGCACACCCCTTCTTTTCCAGCGCAAAATAATAAACGGTGACTGTTGTTTTTCGGCAACACCAAATTAACCAGTTTAACACAGTTCTGTAGGCGCACAGTACCCTGTTTAATGGGCACAATCTCCTGTTCGTGACGCCAAATGTAGCGCCCCACAGGGCAGGTGGACAACCTACTCGTCGCCTGGCAGTCGCGGGTCGGGTCAGGCATTGTCACGGGTACAGGAAAAGGAATGGGAAGCGGGGTGTTTGTGGAAAGTTAACCGTGACGCCACCTGTGGTATGCGGCCAGGGAGTAGCCGCCGCTGCAGAATTCCTCACCGGGGCAGATGTTATGGCAGCTCTCCACAGGTGGAGCGGGCCCCGGGTGGATGAAGAGGGTTTTAATGGCTGTTGGCGCCTAAGCACTGGGTGGCGGCGCCAGTAAGGATGAGCCAACACAGTCTCTGCGGGTTCAAGGTGTCGTTTACTCACAACTTCAGCTGCCAGCCCGGTCACACTGGTCACTGCTGTGATGGGCTCCGGTCAATCCCAGATCCGGTAAAGGGGTCCACCGGTGTTTTGAAAGAGTAGAGAGAGAGAGTCCTATTTCTAGGGTGTCCCCCTCCGCAGTTAGGTACCCTGGCTGAGCTCCGCTCCAAGCCCCTGGCCTAGTAAAGTCCAAGTTTTCCGGAGATGTCTTCTCAGAACTATGGTCCCGACGGATCTGTTTGCTGTGAATGTGTTGCAACTATATCTACCCCATGTGGAACTGGCCCTCCCAGGTGGCTGGCTTCAGTGACTGGGGAAATCCCCTGTATCGTGATGCCCACCCCCCTGCCTACCCTGAGCCATCCCACCCTGTGTGAAGGCTCCTAAGCTGTATGTAGTGTTTGAATGTGGAACACTGGTGATTAACCCCCCCCCCTTACCTGCGATAGATACCGCACCTTAATTGAGGTGCAGTACCCTGTGACGACCAGAGCATCAGGGGCGCCACACTTCTACAGGTCACGGACCCGTAGACGCACTTGACAGTGCAAAACAGCCGTCATCCTGGGGAACCTGCACAAGGCTTCGACGCTGCTTTTTTAATACACACCTTTTCATACAATAAAGCCAAAGTTTTTTATGAACACTGGGGGAAAACCGCTCATTTTTCTCTTCTTCAAATGTGATTTTGCCTTGGATCTTGGATATGAGCTACCTTCAGAGCATTCACCTCATCAGACTCGGGACTATGAGACGGACTGGAGCCACCTTTCCACTGCCATCAGAATCGTAAAGGTAACCCTAAGCTGTGCGAGATCTACCTTTGCTATTTGGTTTGGTTATTTTTATGGGAAAACACAGAGGATATGAAACTTTGATACAATGTAAAGTAGTCAGTGTACAGCTTCTATAACAGTGTAAATTTGGTGCCCTCTAAATAACTCAACACACAGCCATTAATATCTAAACCACTGGCAACAAAAATGAGTACACCCCAAAGTGAAAATGGACAAAATGTGCCCAAAGTGTCAATATTTTCTCTGGCTACCATTATTTTCAAGCACAGCCTTAACTCTCTTGGGCATGGAGTTTACTAAAGCTTCACAAGTTGCCACTGGAATCTTCTTCCACTCCTCTTTGACGACATCATGGAGCTAGTGGATGTTAAAGACCTTGCACTCCTCCACCTGACATTTGAGGATGCTCCACAGGTGCTCAATAGAGTTTAGGTTTGTTGACATGCTTGGCCAGCACCTTTACTCTCAGTTTCTTTATCAATGCAGTGGTCATCTTGGAGGTGTGTTTGGGGTCGTTATCTTGTTGGAATACTGCCCTGCGGACCAGTTTCTGAAGGAAGGGAATCATGCTCTGCTTCAGTATGTCACAGTACATGCTGGCATTCATGGTTCTCTCAATTGACTGTAGCTCCCCACAGCCGGTAGCACTCATGCAGCTCCTAACCATGACACTCCCACCACCATGCTTGACTGTAGACAAGACACACTTGTGTTTGTATTCCTCACCTGGTTGATGCCACACACGCTTGACACCATCTGAACCAAATAAGTTTATCTTGGTCTCATCAGATTAAAGGACTTGGTTCCAGTAATCCATTTTCTTAGTCTGCTTGTCATCAGCAAACTGTTTGCAAGTTTCCTTGTGCACCATCTTTAGAAGAGGCTTCCCTCTAGGAGGACAGTCATTCAGACCAAATTGATGAAGTGTGCGGCGTATGGTCTGAGCACTGAGGCTGGCGGACCCCTCCACTCTTTTAACCTCTGCAGCAATTCTGGCAGCACTCATGCGTATATTTTCAAAACACAACGTGTGGATATGACGAAGAGCACGTGCACTCAACTTCCTTGATCGACCATGGCGAGGCCTGTTCTGATGGAACCTGTCTAAGTAAACCACAGTATAGTATTGGCCATTGCGCTGCAGTTCAGTTTCAGGGTGTTGGCAATCATTTTATAGGCCAGGCCATCTTATGTATATGTAGACCACCAATTCTTTTTTTTAGATCCTCAGAGAATTCTTTGCCATGAGGTGCCATGTAGAACTTCTAATGTCCAGTATGTGAGCGATAATACCATATTTAACCACCTGCTCCCCATTCACACCTGAGACCTTGTAACACTAATGAGTCACATGACACCGGGAAGGTAAAATGGCTAATTAAACACAATTTGGCCATTTTTACTTAGGGTTGTATTCCCTTTTATTGCCAGTGGCTTTTAAATTAATGGCTGTGTGTTGAGTTATTTAGCGTGACCTATGAAAACTCGTTCTATCAGTCAGTGTAGGTGTCATTAACAATCTATTTACAATTTGCCATTGGCAACTAAAGCCCTAAACTAAAGACTGATCTAATTAATTAATATATAACTTTTAATTCATTATTTTAAGATCATTAGGATAAAAAAGTTAAAAACGCAGAACACCGTGGTCTGTCTTCAACTGATATAGGTGATCATTCTATCATGAGAAATTTCCTATTCAGACTAACTAAATGTCTATGACTAGTAGAGATGAGCGAGCCTCTAGAGGCTCGAGTTTGGTTCGTCAAACGGACGCTGCGTTCGAGTTCGGTTCGGCGAGCCGTTCGACAAACCTCTCGAACCCCATTGAAAACAATGGGAGGCAATCACAAACACATAAAAACACATTATAAATGTACACATACAGTTAATAAACATTGCCATAACACTTACCGGTACCCGCGACGCGTCCTGCACTCTGTCTCCTGCCGCTATTCCTTCCGATGAACTCTTCGTCCTCCCGGTAACCAGCACTGGTGATAGGACCTATTGTGACGTCAAAATAGCATGTGACCAGTCACATGTCTGTTACAGTATCTCATTGGCTACAGACTGGTCACATGGATTTGAGGTCATGCTAGGACCTGTCAGTGCATCTCTCCAGTACGCGGTGATCGTTTGTGTATCTCCGTGTACCGGCGACATGCTCTGGCACACGGTCGGGTTCCCGGTCTGCTTCCCCGTTCCGTTATTCACCGGCTGCCACAGCCGGTCAATAATGGAGATCACCGTTGCTATAGCAACGCACCTGTCAGTGGTGATGTCACCGCTAACAACACGCAGCCTCTGATCACTCACGGAGTGAAAAGACTGCATGGGAACAGCAGCGTCTTCCCCCATGCAGCGCTGCTGATGTAGCAGACCTGCATGTGTTGAAGGAGAAAGAAGACAGAAGAGCAGGATCATGGAGGGATAAGAGGGAGTAATACACATGGAATCTCTAAGTGTGTCTGTGTATTTATTTCTATTAAAGTATTTTTTCTCTGTGTGGTGTCTTTTTTTAACCCTTTATTGGAGATTCTTAATGACCGGGTCAAACTTGCCTGACATTAAGAATCTCTGGCTTAATACTAGCTAGTAAAACAAAGCTAGTATTAACTCATGATTACCCAGCAAGCCACCCGGCTCCAGGGTTGTTGGAAGAGTTGGATACAGCGCCAGATGATGGCGCTTATATGAAAGCGCCATTTTCTGGGGCGGCTGCGGATTGCAATTCGCAGCAGAGGCGCCCAGAAACCTCGGGCTAACCTGTGCTGCGGATTCCAATCCCCAACTGCCTAGTTGTACCTGGCTGGACACAAAAATATGGCGAAGCCCACGTCATTTGTTTTTTAATTATTTCATGAAATAAGTGAAATAATTAAAAAAAAGGCTTCCCTATATTTTTAGTTCCCAACCGGGTACAAATAGGCAGCTGGGGGTTGGGGGCAGCCCGTAGCTGCCCGCTGTACCTGCCTAGCATACAAATACATGGCGAAGCCCACGTCATTTTTTTTGGTGGGCAAAAAACTCCTGCATACAGTCCTGGATGGAGAATGCTGAGCCTTGTAGTTTTGCAGCTGCTGTCTGCTCTCCTGCATACACTAGTGAATGGAGCATGCAGAGCCTTGTTGTTCTGCAGCTGCTGTCTGCTCTCCTCCATGTAGACAGACAGCAGCTGCAGAACTACAAGGCTCAGCATACTCCATTCAGGACTGTATGCAGGAGATTTTTGCCCCCCAAAAAAAGGATGTGGGCTTTGCCATATTTTTGTATGCTAGCCAGGTACAGCAGGCAGCTAAGGGCTGCCCCCAACCCCCAGCTGCCTATTTGTACCCGGCTGGGAACCAAAAATATAGGGAAGCCTTTTTTTTTATTAATTAATTCATGAATTTCATGAAATAATTCAAACAAATGATGTGGGCTTTGCCATATTTTTGTATGCTAGCCATGTACAGCAGGCACCTACGAGCTGCCCCCAACCCCCAGCGGCCTATTTGAACCCGGCTGGGAACCAAAAATATAGGGAAGCCCTTTTACTATTATTTCATGAATTTCATGAAATAATTAAAAAACAAATTGGACATTTTTGTGTCCAGCCAGGTACAACTAGGCAGCTGGGGATTGGAATCCACAGCACAGGTTGGCCTGAGCTTTCTGGGCCCCTCTGCTGCGAATTGCAGTCCGCAGCCGCCCCAGAAAATGGCGCTTTCATAGAAGCGCCATCTTCTAGCGCTGTATCCAACTCTTCCAGCTGCCCTGGTGGCTCACTGGGTAATAATGGGCTTAGGGCTAGCTGTATATTATCAACTTTAGAAAAAACAAAAAGCCAGCACTAAATGTGCACTTCAGCACTAAAAATTCCAAACTGTACCTATTATAAAAGTTTTGAGATTTTTGGCAAAAAATTGCAATTTTTTGAGCTACCCCGCCACGTCACGGCAAATCTCATTTGGGGCAGTCCTACACTAAAATATTTTTATAAAATGTGCCATACGGCCTCACATATGAATAGTAGAACTGCTCTTAGCAGCACTCACCTGGTCTATTTCAATTCCGTACCCATGACTGAGTCATGGCTGTGGGCGGGACAGGTCCAAGCAAATGCTGCGTGAAGTAAATAGCCTGTGGACAGGGCCTGATGACTGAATGTGAACAGTCACCAACCGCCAAAATCTAGACAGGTGGAATACATCCCAAATTGGGGTGCATAGCAAGGTGGGGGTCAGCCACCGACCAATTCAATGAAAAATCAAAAAGCCAGCACTAAATGTGCACTACAGCACTAAAAATTCCAAACTGTACCTATTATAAAAAATTTTAAATTTTAGAATAGATCTCTTGGCGCTGTATCCAACTCTTCCAGCTGCCCTGATGCCGGGTGGCTCACTGGGTAATAATGGGGTTAGGGCTAGCTGTATATTATCAGCTGGCCCTAAGCCCGAAATTCATGGTGTCACGCCAATATTAGACATGGCCACCATGAATTTCTAGTACCAATAAAAAGAACCACAACACACAGAAAATTATTTTTATTATAAATAAAACACAACACAATTAGTGACTCCATCTTTATTGAAATAAAGAACCCCCCTCCGCAGTAATCCTGGGTCAAGGGTCCCGCGCCGTCCAATCTGGATCCAATATCATCTAATCGGTTTGCTGGAAGGCAAAGCGATCAAATGATGTGTGAGGTTCAAGGGCCTGAATCACATGACACAGCAGCTGATTGTAAAAACGGCTTTTATACAATCAGCTGATGCATCAGTGCAAAAAAAACAAAACAAACTACACACTTCAGTGCAGACTCCTGTCCAACAGCATCAGCTGATAGTTTAGCTGGGCCGGGCGGTAAAAAGCCGGCCTCACCGCTCGACTTATAGTGTCAGCTGATCCCGTCAGGTGACCGCATCAGCTGATCATCGCCAGGTCTGAGAAAGAGAGAGAGAGAAAGAAGAAAGAGAGAGAGAGAGAAAGAGAGAAAGAAGAGAGAGAGAAAGAGAGAAATAAGAGAGAGAGAAAGAGAGAAAGAAGAGAGAGAAAGAAGAGAGAGAGAAAGAGAAAGAAGAGAGAGAAAGAAGAGAGAGAAAGAGAGAAAGAAGAGAGAAGAGAAAGAAGAGAAAGTAGAGAAAGAAGAGAAAGAAAGGAGAGAGAGAAAGGAGAGAAAGAAAGGAAAGAAAGAAAGGAGAGAGAGAAAAAAGAGAGAGAAAGGAGAGAGAGAGAAAGCGAGAGAGAGGGAAAGAAAGGAGAGAGAGAGAAGGAAAGGAGAGAGAGAGAAAGGAGAGAGAGAAAGAAAGGAGAGAGAGAAAGGAGAGAGAGAAAGAAGAGAGAGAGAGAGAAAGAAGAGAAAGAAGAGAAAGAAAGGAGAGAAAGGAGAGATAGAAAGGAGAGAGAGAAAGGAGAGAACGAAAGGAGAGAGAGAAAGAGAGAGAGCGAAAGGAGAGAGAGAAAGAGAGAGAGCGAAAGGAGAGAGAGAAAGGAGAGAGAGAGAAAGGAGAGAGAGAAAGGAGAGAGAAAAAGGAGAGAAAGAAAAGAGAGAAAGAAAAGAGAGAGAAAAGAGAGAGAGAAAAGAGAGGGATAAAAGAGAGGGATAAAAGAGAGAGAGAAAAGAGAGAGAGAAAGGAGAGAGAGAGAAAGAGAGAGAGAAAGGAGAGAGAGAGAAATGAGAGAGAGAAAGGAGAGAGAGAGAAAGGAGAGAGATATAGAGAGAGCTCACAGCTGATGTCCGACTCCTCCCTCAGTGCATAATTAAATTATAATTATAAATATAATATAAATATAATTTAAAATAAAAAAAATTCTTTACCGGGTCTAGAACTCGCGACCTTATGCTTCTTAGGTGAGCGCTCTATCCACTCAGCTATTGCCTCTAATGTGAAAGATAGGCAGATTTGGTAATCTTGAAGTCTGGATTGCTGAAGTCTCAGCTGACCACGTGATTCCCTTGATTGCTACGTGGAGCTCATACAGAGCACTCGTGTTCTGTAGCAGAGATGACAGTGTCATGTGGATTACGTCGGACCTGGAGGGGTATTGGGGGATTTTAATAAAATGGTGAAACTGTGTTTTTTTGTCTTTTATTCCAAATACAGGATTTTTCACGGTGTGTGTTTATTTACTTTCCCTTTATAAATAGATAATAATTATAATTTAAAATTAAAAAAAAAAAAAAAACAGTTAAATTCTTGTCCAGGACCAGAACTCCCAACATTATGCTTCTTAGGCAGACACTTTATACACTAGTCTAGTGCCTCTAATGATATAGATAAGCAGATTTGGTAATCTTGAAGTCTGCAGTGCTGCAGTGCTGACTGAAGTCTCTGCTAACCGCGTGAGTCACTTCATTGCTACGGTGTCACTACATCTTCAGGGAGCAGAGCTGACAGTGTCATGTGGATTACTTCGGACCTGGGAGGGTATTTTTGGGATTAATAAAGGGGTGAACCAGGGTCTTTTTTGTCTTTTATTCCAAATAAAGGATTTTTCGCTCTGTGTATTTTTTTACTTTCACTTTCAGGTTGATTATAGAAGGTGTCTCGGGGACGCCTGGCATGATTAACCCTGTTATTACCTCGATTGCCACCACACCAGGGCAATTCGGGATGAGCTGGGTAGAGTCCCCCGGGACTGTTGCACCTAATGGATGCGGCTATTCCGGGCGGCTGCTGGGTGGTATTGTGAGGGTAGTGGGCTCCTGATAATGTGGAGCTCTCCATCCTGACAATACCAGCCTCCAGCCGTGTGGCTTTATCCTGGCTGGTATCAAATATGGGGGAAACCGCATTTTTTTTAATTTTTTTTTATTTATTTATTTATTTTACTGCACGATATAGACCCACCCGCCAGCGGCTGTCACTCAGCTTTGGGACGTGTCTGACTGCAACTAATCATGGGCGCTGGTGGGCGGGGAAAGCACGGAATAACTAATTGACTAATGAAGCGGCAGCCATTTTCTAAAGAGGAAAAGATTTGTGACAGACGTGGAGTGAGGCGCCCGTGATCGGTGAGTAGGAAAGGGAGAGGGCTTTTGCTGGGGACGCAGAAAGCAACATGTGCACATAGCCTTACTGTGAAAAGCCACGTTTTTGGTGATCGAACCATTCTCGAATGTAACTCGAGCTGTCGAGCTTTTAGCAAAAAGCTCGAGTTCGATCTCGAGCACCCCCCAAAATCACTCGAACATGAAATTGGCGAACCTCGAACGTCGCTCATCTCTAATGAGTAGTATCTATATCATTTCTATCATGAATGACCACTGTTGTTCACTGGTTAAAATATAGCAGACAGTAGCCTCCCCAACATGTTTCACCACACTGGCGTCATCAGGGGGCTGAGGCTTATACTGACTTACTCTGTATCAAAGGACCTTTTATAGTCTTGACTATAGACTGATATCAATATTGGCCAATAGTAATCAGTGTTATTTGGTGTCATGAGGACAAAAAACCTATCATATTGAGAGGAGTGTACTTTCTTTTAAGATCATGCAAGCTGATTCATTCTTTGAACTATCTATCATATCACTGCACATGTATTGGGCACATTCACCACTCACATGTTTCCCGCTCATATGCCACAATCCAATCATAATATCCAAATCCCGTCCAATAAATGAGCTCCTACCACCGCGCTGGGAATTACATCTGGATTGGCGCTGCTGATATCATCGCGTTTACGTCGGGTTAATTTTACCGCACATGCGTCCCCACTTAGATTCAAAGGAGAATAATTTTACACAACGTGCATGCGTCCGCACTTAGGGGTACTTTGCACGTTGCGACATCGCTACTGTGATATCGTCGGGGTCAAATCGAAAGTGACGCACATCCGGCGCCGGTAACGACGTCGCAACTTGTAAAGCCTAGGAGAGAAGATGAACGTAAAACAGTAAAAAATCGCTGATCTGTGTCACGTCATTCATTTTCATAATGTCGGTGCGTCCGCAGGTACGATGTTGTTTTGTCGTTCCTGCAGCTCCACACATCGCTGTGTGTGAAGCCGCAGGACCGACAAACATCTCCTTATGTGCGCCCACCGTCCACCGGCAATGCGGAAGGGAGAAGGTGGGCAGGATGTTTACATCCCGCTCATCTCGGCCCCTCCGCTTCTATTGGCCGGCCGCTTAGTGACGTCGCGGTGACGCCGCACGAATCGCCCCCTTAGGAAGGAGGCGGGTCGCCGGCCAGAGCGACGTCGCTAGGCAGGTAAGTGCGTGTGAAGCTGCCGTAGCAATAATGTTCGCTACGGCAGCTATCACAAGATATCGCATGTGCGACGGGGGCGGGTACTATCGCGCTCTGCATCGATATCATCGGCTAGCGATGTCGCAGCGTGCAAAGTACTCCTTATACTCCGAAATAGAGTAATTTTACATATCGCGCGTGCGTCCGCACTTAGACTCAGGGAGTGTAATTTTATATACCTCGCATGCGTCGGGAAACAGAACTCTCTCAAGATAGTGCATTAGACAGAAAGAAACCTTTCTCCTTATTGTAGCAGCGAGTCATTAACCTATTTAACTGCATTGCAGGGCAATCATAACAGATAACAGCACATGCTCACGGATTTAGAAAAACAGAATCACTTATTTTATATATATTCACTATGTTGGACCTAAAAAGACTGATAATGAAGATTTTTCTATTCTATTTCTATATTTTTTTTGGCCTATTATAATAGTCATCAGTATTTATAGAGGAATGTATTCTGAACATATGAGTATACTAGAATCACTTATTTAAGACAAAAGAAAGCAATTCTATTTACATTTACTCTGAGTAGGCGGTATAATGATAATAAAAAAGAGGGGAGGACACATATAGAAAGCCATATTCAACATCTTTATTTATAATATCTCATCAGATTAACATTGAAATTTATAACAGCTTGGTAAGTGTTATTCCTGTTTGATATGGCAAGGCAAACTATATAATAACTCAGATGTGATATAAATATAGTACCCTAATAGGGCTCATAGCTAAGGCCATATTATTTCTCTGAGCCAGGAGATTCTAAAAGAAATGTCACAAAACAGAGTTATGTGGATATAAAATAAGTGATTCTGTTTTTCTAAATCCGTGAGCATGCGCTGTTATCTGTTATGATTGCCCTGCAATGCAGTTAAATAGGTTAATGACTCGCTGCTATTATAAGGAGAAAGGTTTCTTTCCGTCTAAGTCCGTGAGCATGCGCTATCTGGAGAGAGTTCTGTTTCCCGACACATGCGAGGTATGTAAAATTACACTCCCTGAGTCTAAGTGCGGACGCATGCGCGATACAGTATGCAAAATTACTCTATTTCGGAGTCTAAGTGCGGACGCATGCGTGATGTGTAAAATTATTCTCCTTGAATCTAAGTGCGGACGCATGTGCGGTAAAATTAACCCAACGTAGACGCGATTATATCAGCAGTGCCAATCCGGATGTAATTCCCAGCGCGGTGGTAGGAGCTCATTTATTGGACGGGATTTGGATATTATGATTCAATTGAGGCATATGAGCGGGAAACATGTGAGTGGTGAATGTGCCCAATACATGTGCAGTGATAAGATAGATAGTTCAAAGAACGAATCAGCTTGCATGATCTTAAAAGAAAGTACACTCCTCTCAATATGATAGGTTTTTTGTCCTCTTGACACCAAATAACGCTGATTACGTTTGGCCAATATTGATATCAGTCTATAGACAAGACTATAAAAGGTCCTTTGATACAGAGTAAGTCAGTATTAGCCTCAGCCCCCTGATGACGCCAGTGTGGTGAAACATGTTGGGAGGCTACTGTCTGCTATATTTTAACCAGCGAACACCAGTGGTCATTCATTATAGAAATTATATAGATACTACTCATAGACATTTAGTTAGTCTGAATAGGAAATTTCTCATGATAGAATGATCACCTATATCAGTTGAAGACAGACCACGGTGTTCTGCGTTTTTAACTATTTTGTCCTAATGATCTTAAAATAATGATTAAATGCTATATATTAATTAATTAGATCAGTCTTTAGTTTAGGGCTTTAATTGCCAATGGCAAATTGTAAATAGAGTTATTTAGATGACACCAAATTTACACTGATATACAAGCTGTACACTGACTGCTTTACATTGAATCAAAATGTCATATCTTCAGTGATAGAATAAAATATTTTCAAAAATTTGGGGGATGTAATCCCTTGTGTGATATAGTGAATATGTGTTTATATGAGATATAGATATATATATATATATATATATATATATATATATATATATATTGTGAGACTGTGACCGGGGTTATCTATGACGGCCGGTATGTCTCGCCCCGGTTGTGCTCACTCCATGATAGAAAGTAAATCCACTCTAGGGTTAATGCTGTTTCCCTACAGGCTGAAGGAAGGGTTAAATGGAAACAGGAACGAGGGGCAGGTGTGCCGGGTGTGAGGGAGTGATCACAACTCTTGTGTTCTCTGCTGGAGGGACATGTATATGGCTGTGGATTTTTGTTTGGACATTAAACACCGTGTGCTGTGAACCTTGATGCCTGGATCTCGTGTCTTCTGCTGCGCAGCCGACCGCGCTACCTCACATATGGTGGAGAATCGGCGGGCATGCCAGCCCGGTGAGGTGTAACTTCCTTTTCTGGTGGTCCGGTAGCACATGTCCTGGATTCAAGCAGCTATACTACGGCCCAAACCCAGCGACGCCATGGAGGACATACTAAGGCATTTGGCTCAGGCTAATGCACAACAACAAGAGGCTAATGCACAGCAACAACAGGTGAATACCCACCTGCTCCAGACGTTGGAGCAACAGCAGCAACAGCACCAGCAATCCTTGAAATTGCAGGAAAAAAGGCACCAAGAACAGATGGTTCTCCTGGCCAAGTCAATCCGTGCCGGACCGGCAGCAACAACCCCGGGACCGGGTGACGACAGCAGCGTCCGGAAAGCGGTGAGACAAGCGTTGCAAAAGATGACCCCGGGGGATGATGTGGAAGCGTTCCTGGCAGTGTTTGAGCGGGTGGCCGAGCGGGAAAAGCTGCCGACCCCCCAGTGGGCTGAGGTATTGTCGCCCTATCTGACAGGGGAACCCCAAAAAGCGTACCTGGACCTCGGTACCGAGGACGCCATTGACTATGTGACCCTGAAAGCCGAAATACTGGCTCGGTTGGGGGTGAATACCTATGTACGGGCTCAGCGGGTTAATCAGTGGTTCTATGAGGAAGCCAAACCCGTACGCTCCCAGGCCTATGACTTATTACATCTTGTAAAAAAGTGGTTGCAGCCTGACACTCTGAGCCCGGCGCAAATGGTGGAAAGGGTAGTAGTGGATCGTTTTGTGCGCACTTTACCCGTCACCGTTCAACGGTGGGTAGGACAGGGTGACCCGAGTACCCTGGACCAATTAGTGTCCCTGGTAGAGCGGCATGTGGCTACGCAGGACTTGATACGGGACACTGAGACTTTGCGTACCGCCCGTCGGTCCGGCCCCTCCAAGCCTAGGGCCAAGGACCCACCACCGACACCGGTACAGGAGTCTGCTACCATCCCGGCTGAGGCCGCGCCCGCCGTTCCTGAGGTCCGGAAGGCCATGTACCCTAAACGACAACTTGTCAAGGGGGTTTCCTTCCCTATTAGATGTTGGCGGTGCCAGCGGGTGGGACATATGGAAGCCCAGTGTCCCCTGACCACGGAGCCCATGGATTGTGGAGTTACCCGGCGGGGTTCAATGTATGCTCAGGTGGTGTGTACCGCTGACCTGGTTCCCCCAGAGACTGAGCCCCACTTGTGCCAAATACAGGTGAATGGATGTCCGGTTACAGGATTGTTGGATTCCGGAAGCTTAGTGACCCTTGTGCGATCCACCTTGAGGGCTAAAGTAAAGGCCACAGGACGTACCGTGGGGGTGGTTTGCATACATGGGGACCGCCGAGACTATCCCACGGGGATTGTCACCATCACAGCACCTTGCGGTCAGGTGCAACATGAGGTGGGACTGCTTAACACTCTTCCTTATGACGTGATCCTAGGACGGGATCTGCCCTATTTTTGGACTTTATGGAAGGGAACCCCTAGGTCCCCTCCGATATTGGTCAGTCCGGGGCCTGAGCCCTACAATCCTGAATCCGGGACACCTGCCGTAGGGGTCCCCATGATAGGGACAGAATGTGAACCCGATAGGTCTCCCCTAGAGGTATTGGCAGGAGAGGCTGAGACGGTCGAGCCCATCCCGGACTTGGAGGCATCCCCGGATGCGTTTGGGACAGCCCAACTCCAGGACCCTACGTTAATACATGCCCGGAATAGGGTGTTAGTAATTGACGGGGTGGCCCAGCTGCCCGGTGCCCAGGTAAGGTACCCCCATTTCGCTCTTAAACAGGATTTACTCTACCGGGTAGATGAAATACGGGGCGTGGGGGTGGAGCAGTTGGTGGTGCCCCAGCCGTATCGCCGGCGGGTCCTCGACTTGGCTCATAAACATCTGATGAGTGGCCACCTAGGGGTCAAGAAAACGCAGGAGCGAATATTGCAAAGGTTCTATTGGCCCGGGGTCTTTGGGGAGGTAAAACGGTTCTGCGAAACCTGCCCGGAGTGTCAGCTTACCGCACCACTGGCCCACTTTCGCAGTCCGTTGGTGCCGTTACCCATTATAGAAGTCCCTTTTGAACGGATAGGGATGGATCTGGTGGGGCCCCTCGTAAAGTCTGCTCGAGGGCACCAACACATCCTAGTGATCGTTGACTATGCCACCCGGTATCCAGAGGCGATACCTCTCAGGCATACTGCGGCGAAGCTTATAGCTCGGGAGTTGTTTTCTGTGTTCTGCCGGGTGGGGTTGCCCAAGGAGATCCTTACGGATCAGGGGACCCCATTCATGTCTAAAGTGACCAAAGAACTATGCCGGCTACTCCAGATCAAGCAATTGCGTACGTCTGTGTATCATCCTCAGACGGATGGGTTAGTAGAACGATTCAATAAAACCCTGAAAACCATGCTAAAAAGGGTGATCTCCAAAGACGGGAAAGACTGGGATATGATGCTTCCCTATTTGATGTTTGCCATCCGAGAGGTGCCACAGGCATCCACGGGGTTTTCGCCTTTTGAGTTGTTATACGGGCGACATCCCCGGGGATTGTTGGACCTGGCAAAGGAAACATGGGAGCAAGAGCCCACCCCCCATAAAAGTGTGATTGAACACATTTTAGGAATGCAGAACCGCATAAGCGCGGTCATGCCAATTGTGAAGGAGCATTTACAAGAGGCTCAGGCCGCGCAAAGCGGCCGCTACAATAGACAAGCCACCGTGCGGACCTTTAAACCCGGGGATCGGGTGTTGGTATTAATCCCCACGGCGGAGAGTAAATTCCTGGCTCAGTGGCAAGGCCCCTACGAGATAAAGGAAAAAGTCGGGGTGGTCAACTATAAAGTATTGCAGCCCGGTAGGCGGAAACCTGAACAAATATACCATGTCAACCTATTAAAACCGTGGCAGGAACGGGAAAGCCTGATGGTTGAGTTTCCCCCATCTCCCTCCTCTTCGGGTCGTCCACTCCCGGCTTCAGCGACCTCCGGAGAGGACGAACCGGAAGTAAGGATCGGAGAAGCCCTCACCAAGCAACAGAGGCGAGAGGCCAGACGGCTGGTTCAGCAGAACCCCGATGTCTTCTCCGAGTTGCCGGGTAGGACCAGTCTAATACGACATGACATTGTCACCGAGCCCCACCTGAAGGTACGCCTGAAGTCATACCGCGTGCCGGAGGCTCGAAGACAAGCCATATCAGAAGAAGTGAAGACAATGCTACGCCTGGGGGTCATCGAAAAATCCCGGAGTGAATGGGCTAGTCCGATTGTCCTAATACCAAAACCCGATGGCTCCTTAAGGTTCTGCAATGACTTCCGGAGATTGAACGAAATATCCAAGTTCGATCTCTACCCCATGCCCCGGGTGGATGAGCTGATTGATAGGCTGGGACAGGCGCGATATTTTACCACGCTCGACCTGACCAAGGGGTACTGGCAGGTGCCACTGACGGAGTCCGCCAAGGAGAAAACCGCTTTTGTTACGCCGGAGGGTCTCTTCCACTATGTTGTCTTGCCTTTTGGGTTACATGGCGCTCCGGCCACGTTCCAGAGGTTGATGGACTTGGTGCTGGAACCCCACCAGGCGTATGCATCAGCGTACCTTGATGACATCATTATTTACAGCTCCGATTGGCAGACCCACTTGGAACAGGTACAAGCGGTGGTGGACGCGCTTCGAACAGCCGGATTGACAGCCAATCCCAAGAAATGTGCGTTGGGACTCACGGAAGCCCGCTACTTGGGCTACGTGATAGGCCAAGGAGTGATTAAGCCCCAAATTAACAAGGTTGAGGCGATCCAGAAGTGGCCTAGACCCCTGACCACGAAGCAGGTTAGGGCCTTCCTGGGTATCGTGGGGTACTACAGGAGGTTTGTAAGGGATTTTGCGGGACTATCAGCCCCCTTGACGGACCTTCTCAAAGGCAAGAAGTCCGTCATGGTGCGCTGGACTCCGCAGGCCGAGGACTCCTTCCGGGCCCTGAAGGGGGTCTTGTGCGGACAGCCCGTTCTTGTACACCCTGATTTCCGGAAGGAGTTCATAGTACAGACTGACGCCTCTGAGGTCGGCCTGGGGGCAGTGTTGTCTCAGGTGGTTCAGGGGGAGGAACACCCCGTCACCTTCTTAAGTAGGAAGCTCACCCCTCCCGAGCGGAATTATAGCGTAGTGGAGAAGGAGTGCCTGGCGATCAAGTGGGCCTTGGAGTCCCTACGCTATTACCTGCTGGGACGGCAGTTTCGCTTGGTGACGGATCACTCTCCACTGGTCTGGATGAGGTCCGCCAAGGAACGGAATGCCCGGGTTACCCGGTGGTTCCTTTCTCTGCAGAACTTCCGGTTTACGGTTGAACACCGGGCCGGTAGGTTGCAGGGCAACGCCGATGCCTTGTCCCGCGGCCCGTGTTTGCTGGCAGGAGTTCAACCCCGCTCGCTTGAACTGAGGGGGGGGGTGTGTGAGACTGTGACCGGGGTTATCTATGACGGCCGGTATGTCTCGCCCCGGTTGTGCTCACTCCATGATAGAAAGTAAATCCACTCTAGGGTTAATGCTGTTTCCCTACAGGCTGAAGGAAGGGTTAAATGGAAACAGGAACGAGGGGCAGGTGTGCCGGGTGTGAGGGAGTGATCACAACTCTTGTGTTCTCTGCTGGAGGGACATGTATATGGCTGTGGATTTTTGTTTGGACATTAAACACCGTGTGCTGTGAACCTTGATGCCTGGATCTCGTGTCTTCTGCTGCGCAGCCGACCGCGCTACCTCACAATATATACAGTTAGGTCCAGAAATATTTGGACAGTGACACAATTTTCGCGAGTTGGGCTCTGCATGCCACCACATTGGATTTGAAATGAAACCTCTACAACAGAATTCAAGTGCAGATTGTAACGTTTAATTTGAAGGTTTGAACAAAAATATCTGATAGAAATTGTAAATAAAGAAAAGGGATTTACTTTTAACAACTTTTGGCTTCTGTGGGGTGGCGCGGTATATCAACCTGCTTTCTTACACTTTTTGAATTTTCTCATCACCGCGGGACCGCTGCCTCCTACACCATCACAACGTGATTTACATGCTTTGAAAGGGGTTGTGACTGGCACAACCGAACCAGGTGAGTTGACCTGCCAGTATTCACTTCCACGTGTATACCGGGTAAGACCCTATTTGCGCCTTATCTTTCCACAGTTATCTTATCTGATAGAAATTGTAGGAATTGTACACATTTCTTTACAAACACTCCACATTTTAGGAGGTCAAAAGTAATTGGACAAATAAACCAAACCCAAACAAAATATTTTTATTTTCAATATTTTGTTGCGAATCCTTTGGAGGCAATCACTGCCTTAAGTCTGGAACCCATGGACATCACCAAACGCTGGGTTTCCTCCTTCTTAATGCTTTGCCAGGCCTTTACAGCCGCAGCCTTCAGGTCTTGCTTGTTTGTGGGTCTCTCCGTCTTAAGTCTGGATTTGAGCAAGTGAAATGCATGCTCAATTGGGTTAAGATCTGGTGATTGACTTGGCCATTGCAGAATGTTCCACTTTTTTGCACTCATGAACTCCTGGGTAGCTTTGGCTGTATGCTTGGGGTAATTGTCCATCTGTACTATGAAGCGCCGTCCGATCAACTTTGCGGCATTTGGCTGAATCTGAGCTGAAAGTATATCCCGGTACACTTCAGAATTCATCCGGCTACTCTTGTCTGCTGTTATGTCATCAATAAACACAAGTGACCCAGTGCCATTGAAAGCCATGCATGCCCATGCCATCACGTTGCCTCCACCATGTTTTACAGAGGATGTGGTGTGCCTTGGATCATGTGCCGTTCCCGTTCTTCTCCAAACTTTTTTCTTCCCATCATTCTGGTACAGGTTGATCTTGGTCTCATCTGTCCATAGAATACTTTTCCAGAACTGAGCTGGCTTCATGAGGTGTTTTTCAGAAAATTTAACTCTGGCCTGTCTATTTTTGGAATTGATGAATGGTTTGCATCTAGATGTGAACCCTTTGTATTTACTTTCATGGAGTCTTCTCTTTACTGTTGACAGGGCTGTATTTTGCCTTCGTGCTGCCCTAGGCACTTTAAGTGGTCGCGCCCCTTAGTGACAACGTAACACTGAATTTTCGCACTCGACATCTGTTTAAGGCAGATCTACTCTGTAAAACACTTTAAAAAGTATCAATGAGAAACAAAGGGCACTAACCACCCCCCCCCAATGGGGATCACCACAGGCACATCAAAACATAGCATGAGTATAAAATATTCCCACCGTCCCCACTTATATACTGTGACTGTCACACTGCCCCTAATAAACTACACACTGCCCTCCCTTATAAATTATACCCACCACACCTTCCTCAATTATGAAATATGATCTGCACATTGACCTCACATCATGCTGCTCCCTCCTCAATGTCCCATGCATGCTGCTCCCTCCTCACAATGTCCCATGCATGCTGCTCCCTCCTCACAATGTCCCATGCATGCTACCCCCTCCTCACAGTGTCCCATGCATGCTGCCCCCTCCTCACAATGTCCCATGCATGCTGCCCCCTCCTCACAATGTCCCATGCATGCTGCCCCCTCCTCACAATGTCCCATGCATGTTGCCCCCTCCTCACAATGTCCCATGCATGCTGCCCCCTCCTCACAATGTCCCATGCATGCTGCCCCCTCCTCACAATGTCCCATGCATGCTGCCCCCTCCTCACAATGTCCCATGCATGCTGCCCCCTCCTCACAATGTCCCATGCATGCTGCCCCCTCCTCACAATGTCCCATGCATGCTGCCCCCTCCTCACAGTGTCCCATGCATGCTGCCCCCTCCTCACAGTGTCCCATGCATGCTGCCCCCTCCTCACAGTGTCCCATGCATGCTGCCCCCTCCTCACAGTGTCCCATGCATGCTGCTCCCTCCTCACAATGTCCCATGCATGCTGCTCCCTCCTCACAATGTCCCATGCATGCTGCCCCCTCCTCACAATGTCCCATGCATGCTGCCCCCTCCTCACAATGTCCCATGCATGCTGCCCCCTCCTCACAGTGTCCCATGCATGCTGCCCCCTCCTCACAATGTCCCATGCATGCTGATCCCTCCTCACAATGTCCCATGCATGCTGATCCCTCCTCACAGTGTCCCATGCATGCTGCCCCCTCCTCACAGGGTCCCATGCATGCTGCCCCCTCCTCACAGGGTCCCATGCATGCTGCCCCCTCCTCACAGTGTCCCATGCATGCTGCCCCCTCCTCACAATGTCCCATGCATGCTGATCCCTCCTCACAGTGTCCCATGCATGCTGATCCCTCCTCACAGTGTCCCATGCATGCTGCCCCCTCCTCACAGTGTCCCATGCATGCTGCCCCCTCCTCAGTGTCCCATGCATGCTGCCCCCTCCTCACAATTTCCCATGCATGCTGCTCCCTCCTCACAGGGTCCCATGCATGCTGCTCCATCCTCAGTGTCCCATGCATGCTGCCCCCTCCTCACAGTGTCCCATGCATGCTGCTCCATCCTCACAGTGTCCCATGCATGCTGCCCCCTCCTCACAGGGTCCCATGCATGCTGCCCCCTCCTCACAATGTCCCATGCATGCTGCTCCCTCCTCACAGGGTCCCATGCATGCTGCCCCCTCCTCACAGTGTCCCATGCATGCTGCCCCCTCCTCACAATGTCCCATGCATGCTGCCCCCTCCTCACAATGTCCCATGCATGCTGCCCCCTCCTCACAATGTCCCATGCATGCTGCCCCCTCCTCACAATGTCCCATGCATGCTGCTCCCTCCTCACAATGTCCCATGCATGCTGCCCCCTCCTCACAGTGTCCCATGCATGCTGCCCCCTCCTCACAGTGTCCCATGCATGCTGCCCCCTCCTCACAGTGTCCCATGCATGCTGCCCCCTCCTCACAGTGTCCCATGCATGCTGCCCCCTCCTCAGTGTCCCATGCATGCTGTCCCCTCCTCACAGTGTCCCATGCATGCTGTCCCCTCCTCACAGTGTCCCATGCATGCTGCCCCCTCCTCACAGTGTCCCATGCATGCTGCCCCCTCCTCACAGTGTCCCATGCATGCTGCCCCCTCCTCAGTGTCCCATGCATGCTGTCCCCTCCTCACAGTGTCCCATGCATGCTGCCCCCTCCTCACAGTGTCCCATGCATGCTGCTCCATCCTCACAGTGTCCCATGCATGCTGCCCCCTCCTCACAGTGTCCCATGCATGCTGCCCCCTCCTCACAGGGTCCCATGCATGCTGCCCCCTCCTCACAGGGTCCCATGCATGCTGCCCCCTCCTCACAGGGTCCCATGCATGCTGCCCCCTCCTCACAGGGTCCCATGCATGCTGCCCCCTCCTCACAGGGTCCCATGCATGCTGCCCCCTCCTCACAGGGTCCCATGCATGCTGCCCCCTCCTCACAGGGTCCCATGCATGCTGCCCCCTCCTCACAGGGTCCCATGCATGCTGCCCCCTCCTCACAGGGTCCCATGCATGCTGCTCCCTCCTCACAGGGTCCCATGCATGCTGCTCCATCCTCACAGGGTCCCATGCATGCTGCTCCATCCTCACAGTGTCCCATGCATGCTGCTCCATCCTCACAGTGTCCCATGCATGCTGCTCCATCCTCACAGTGTCCCATGCATGCTGCTCCATCCTCACAGTGTCCCATGCATGCTGCTCCCTCCTCACAATGTCCCATGCATGCTGCTCCCTCCTCACAGTGTCCCATGCATGCTGCTCCATCCTCACAGTGTCCCATGCATGCTGCCCCCTCCTCACAGTGTCCCATGCATGCTGCCCCCTCCTCACAGTGTCCCATGCATGCTGCCCCCTCCTCAGTGTCCCATGCATGCTGCTCCATCCTCTCAGTGTCCCATGCATGCTGCTCCATCCTCACAGTGTCCCATGCATGCTGCTCCCTCCTCACAGGGTCCCATGCATGCTGCTCCCTCCTCACAGGGTCCCATGCATGCTGCCCCCTCCTCACAGGGTCCCATGCATGCTGCCCCCTCCTCACAGGGTCCCATGCATGCTGCCCCCTCCTCACAGTGTGCCATGCATGCTGCCCCCTCCTCACAGTGTGCCATGCATGCTGCCCCCTCCTCACAATGTCCCATGCATGCTGCCCCTCTCCATGAGCTCCTAATGCTGCCTTACTCTTTTCCATAATGACACCTCCATGCTGCCCCACTCATCATACTAAGACCACCACACTAACGCTTATGCTGAGACCCCCCACACACACACACACACACACACACACACACTACCCCACTCTTGATATTGACTCCCCTACATTGCTCCACTCCATACTGAGCTCCCAATGCTGCCCCCCTCTCATTCTGAGTCCTTACACTCCCCCCATCGATTTTGTCATTGCACTATCCCTCAACCCTTGTCCTCTGTCTCTAGCATTAGCCCCTCCCCCCAGCCTCCCCCCCCCAGCCTCAGCCTCTCTCTCCCCCCAGCCTCCCCCCCAGCCTCAGCCTCTCTCTCCCCCCAGCCTCCCCCCTCAGCCTCTCTCTCCCCCCAGCCTCCCCCCCCAGCCTCAGCCTCTCTCTCCCCCCAGCCTCCCCCCCCAGCCTCAGCCTCTCTCTCCCCCCAGCCTCCCCCCCAGCCTCAGCCTCTCTCTCCCCCCAGCCTCCCCCCCCAGCCTCTCTCTCCCCCCAGCCTCCCCCCCAGCCTCAGCCTCTCTCTCCCCCCAGCCTCCCCCCCAGCCTCTCTCTCCCCCCAGCCTCCCCCCCAGCCTCAGCCTCTCTCTCCCCCCAGCCTCCCCCCCAGCCTCAGCCTCTCTCTCCCCCCAGCCTCCCCCCCCAGCCTCAGCCTCTCTCTCCCCCCAGCCTCCCCCCCAGCCTCAGCCTCTCTCTCCCCCCAGCCTCCCCCCCAGCCTCTCTCTCCCCCCAGCCTCCCCCCCAGCCTCAGCCTCTCTCTCCCCCCAGCCTCCCCCCCAGCCTCTCTCTCCCCCCAGCCTCCCCCCCAGCCTCAGCCTCTCTCTCCCCCCAGCCTCCCCCCCAGCCTCAGCCTCTCTCTCCCCCCAGCCTCCCCCCCAGCCTCTCTCTCCCCCCAGCCTCCCCCCCAGCCTCTCTCTCCCCCCAGCCTCCCCCCCAGCCTCTCTCTCCCCCCAGCCTCCCCCCAGCCTCAGCCTCTCTCTCCCCCCAGCCTCTCTCTCCCCCCAGCCTCTCTCTCCCCCCAGCCTCCCCCCCAGCCTCAGCCTCTCTCTCCCCCCAGCCTCCCCACCAGCCTCAGCCTCTCTCTCCCCCCAGCCTCCCCCCCAGCCTCTCTCTCCCCCCAGCCTCCCCCCCAGCCTCAGCCTCTCTCTCCCCCCAGCCTCCCCCCCAGCCTCCCCCCAGCCTCAGCCTCTCTCTCCCCCCAGCCTCCCCCCCAGCCTCTCTCTCCCCCAGCCTCCCCCCAGCCTCAGCCTCTCTCTCCCCCCAGCCTCCCCCCCAGCCTCTCTCTCCCCCCAGCCTCCCCCCCCAGCCTCAGCCTCTCTCTTCCCAGCCTCAGCCTCTCTCTTTTCCCAGCCTCTCCCCAGCTTCTTTTCCCAGCCTCCCCCAAACCTCTCTTTTCCCAGCCTCCCCCCCCAGCCTCTCTTTTCCCAGCCTCCCCCCCAGCCTCTCTTTTCCCAGCCTCCCCCCCCCAGCCTCTCTTTTCCCAGCCTCCCCCCCCAGCCTCTCTTTTCCCAGCCTCCCCCCCAGCCTCTCTTTTCCCAGCTTCCCCCCAGCCTCTCTTTTCCCAGCCTCCCCCCCAGCCTCTCTTTTCCTAGCCTCCCCCCCAGCCTCTCTTTTCCCAGCCTCCCCCCCAGCCTCTCTTTTCCCAGCCTCCCCCCAGCCTCTCTTTTCCTAGCCTCCCCCCCAGCCTCTCTTTTCCTAGCCTCCCCCCCCCAGCCTCTCTTTTCCTAGCCTCCCCCCCAGCCTCTCTTTTCCTAGCCTCCCCCCCCCCAGCCTCTCTTTTCCCAGCCTCCCCCCCCAGCCTCTCTTTTCCCAGCCTCCCCCCCAGCCTCTCTTTTCCCAGCCTCCCCCCCCAGCCTCTCTTTTCCCAGCCTCCCCCCCAGCCTCTCTCTTTTCCCAGCCTCTCTCTTTTCCCAGCCTCCCCCCCCCAGCCTCTCTCTTTTCCCAGCCTCCCCCCAGCCAAAAAGAGGCATCGCAACGATCATCAACTAACCTGTAAGGTGCCCATACATTCTAGGCTCTGCCTTACGCATACCTGCTCCGGTGCCTGCTGCCCTGCTCTGCTATTATCCTCTTCTCCTGGCTGGCTCCAGCTCCAGTCGCGTCCTCCTCCGCGGCGTGTGTTGTCTGCAGAATTGGACGCTGCAGCACGGGGCAGTGAGCTGATTGGCGCGCCCGCGCGCCTCTGACCCGGAAGTGTAGGTGCTGGAACTTCCGGGGTTAATCAGCTCACTATGCCTGGTGCCCTCCGTGTATTTAAAGAGACAGAAGTGCGCCTTTCCTCTCCCTCTCAACCCCCCCTCCCCCCCGAGAACACAGCGAAGTGCAACGGAGGGAGGGGCGGGGGGCGGGGATGTAAAAAAAAAAAAAAAAAAAAAATTTTACATATATATTTTTTTTTTTTTTTTTTGCTGCCAGAAAGTGCCGCCCCCCCTCAACGTGCCGCCCTAGGCACGGGACCACAGGTGCCTAGTGGCAAATACGGCCCTGACTGTTGACTTAGAGACAGATACACCTACTTCACTGAGAGTGTTCTGGACTTCAGTTGATGTTGTGAACGGGGTCTTCTTCACCAAAGAAAGTATGCAGCGATCATCCACCACTGTTGTCATCCGTGGACGCCCAGGCCTTTTTGAGTTCCCAAGCTCACCAGTCAATTCCTTTTTTCTCAGAATGTACCCGACTGTTAATTTTGCTACTCCAAGCATGTCTGCTATCTCTCTGATGGATTTTTTCTTTTTTTTTCAGCCTCAGGATGTTCTGCTTCACCTCAATTGAGAGTTCCTTAGACCGCATGTTGTCTGGTCACAGCAACAGCTTCCAAATGCAAAACCACACACCTGTAATCAACCCCAGACCTTTTAACTACTTCATTGATTACAGGTTAACGAGGGAGACGCCTTCAGAGTTAATTGCAGCCCTTAGAGTCCCTTGTCCAATTACTTTTGGTCCCTTGAAAAAGAGGAGGTTATGCATTACAGAGCTATGATTCCTAAACCCTTTCTCCGATTTGGATGTGAAAACTCTCATATTGCAGCTGGCAGTGTGCACTTTAAGCCCATATTATATATATAATTCTATTTCTGAACATGTTTTTGTAAACAGCTAAAATAACAAAACTTGTGTCACTGTCCAAATATTTCTGGACCTAACTGTATGTATATATATCTATATATATAATTGCCTTATTCTGTCTGTCTGTCTATCTGTCTGTCTGTCATGCTCCGAAATTGTGTCCTTACGGTGACACAAAGCTGATTGGCCGCTGGGCTCGCCATGGCCCCCGCCCCCCCCCACGGATTGGCCTCTCGCCCCGGCTCTCTGCAGGCCCCGCCCCCTCACGCAATGCACGCTCGCTCTGGCCCAACTGACACGGAGCCGCGACTCCCAGGTGAGTACACACACACACATCAGATCACACTCACTCTCACACTCACTCTCACACATCACATCCACACACTCACAACATCCTGGGATATCGCTTGCTTCTACACCGGCTCCGTCAGGATCCCAGCAGCGCCACACATAACCTTGCGATGCTGGCATCTTGACGGAGGCCGTGAAAGCTGGTAACCATTATACACATCGGGTAACTAAGGTCCCTTAGTTACCCGATGTGTATCATAGTTACCAGTGTACACCGGCTCACACTCACTCTCATACACACCTCACACACACATCACATCGCATCCACACATCAAGGTCCTGCAGCGGCGGAAAATACAGACACATAACAGCACACACACACACATACAAACACACACACATACACACACACAAATCAGATCACACTCACTCTCACACACACATCGCATCCACATACTCACAACATCCTGGGATATCGCTTGCTTCTCGGCGGCGATACTGTGCTGTTGTGAGCTTCCAGGACCTGCGGGAGGATCACATGGCCAGAAGCATGTGATATCCCCGGATGTTGTGAGTATAAGCGCGTATGTGCGATATCGTCAGTGTCTGTGTGTGTGAGTGTATGCGATCGGGTGTGTGTGAGTGGATGCGATCGGGTGTGTGTGAGTGGATGCGATCGGGTGTGTGTGAGTGGATGCGATCGGGTGTGTGTGAGTGGATGCGATCGGGTGTGTGTGAGTGGATGCGATCGGGTGTGTGAGTGTCGGCAGAGGAGCACGGCGTGCTGGAGGAGGCTGGGAGCAGAGAGGCTGATCATGGGGAAGGCTGGGAGGAGAGAGGCTGATGCTGGGGGAGGCTGGGAGGGGGAGGCTGGGACGAGGGAGGCTGATGCTGGTGGAGGCTGATGCTTGGGGAGGCTGATGCTGGGGGAGGCTGGAAGGAGAGAGGCTAATGCTGGTGGAGGCTGATGCTTGGGGAGGCTGATGCTGGGGGAGACTGGGAGGGGAAGGCTGATGCTGAGGGAGGCTGGGAGGAAGGAGGCTGGGAGGAGAGAGGCTGATCCTGGGGAAGGCTGGGAACGGGAGGCTGATGCTGAGGGAGGCTGGAAGGAGAGAGGCTGATGCTGGGGGAGGCTGGAAGGAGAGAGGCTGATGCTGGTGGAGGCTGATGCTTGGGGAGGCTGATGCTGGGGGAGACTGGGAGCGGAAGGCTGATGCTGAGGGAGGCTGGGAGGAAGGAGGCTGGGAGGAGAGAGGCTGATCCTGGGGAAGGCTGGGAAGGGGAGGCTGATGCTGGGGGAGGCTGGAAGGAGAGAGGCTGATGCTGGTGGAGGCTGATGCATGGGGAGGCTGATGCTGGGGGAGACTGGGAGCGGAAGGCTGATGCTGAGGGAGGCTGGGAGGGGGAGGCTGGGAGGAAGGAGGCTGGGAGGAGAGAGGCTGATCCTGGGGAAGGCTGGGAAGGGGAGGCTGATGCTGAGGGAAGCTGGAAGGAGAGAGGCTGATGCTGGGGGAGGCTGGAAGGAGAGAGGCTGAGGCTGGGAGGAGAGAGGCTGATGCTGGGGAAGGCTGATGCTGAGGGAGGCTGGGAGGGGAAAGCTGATGCTGGGGAAGGCTGGGAGGACGGAGGCTGGGAGGAGAGAGGCTGATCCTGGGGAAGGCTGGGAGAGGGAGGCTGATGCTGGCGGAGGCTGATGCTGGGGGAGGCTGGAAGGAGAGAGGCTGATGCTGGTGGAGGCTGATGCTTGGGGAGGCTGGGAGAGGGAGGCTGATGCTGAGGGAGGCTGGGAGGAGGGAGGCTGGGAGAGGTAGGCTGAGAGAAGAGAGGCTGATGCACACACACACACACACACACACACACACGCGCGCGCACTGCACAACACACCACACACACACACACTGGGAACCACAAACAACTGCCCTACACAGACACCCACACACACAGACAATGCTGCACACACACAACACCCAACACACAAACACCGCGGCACACACAAATATACGCACATACCGCACAACACACACATTGCACAAAACATACCTCCCCCCAAAACACACCACACACACACAAACCGCGCAACACACACACACAACGCTACAGACACACAGCGCTCCACAAACAACGCAACACACGCAACACACATACAACACCGCTCTCACCCCCCGTCACACCCAGACAACACCCAGAACATGTACAGCGCCTACACAAACACTTGGTAACTACACACAACAACATCTCTATATATATATATAACAAAAATCATACATGAACTACACAATACGTAAATTCTAGAATACCCGATGCGTAGAATCGGGCCACCTTCTAGTATATATATATATATATATATATATATATATATATATATATAGTGAGATGGCGAGGGGAGAAGTACTAGAGAACAGGTATGTTTCCCCTCGGTTCATTTCATATGCCTCCATGTATTGATTGTGGAGCGGTCGGCCCATGCAAATGGGCTGGGAAAAGTTGGGAACGTTATATCTGGCTCAGCAATAAGTTAGTCACTGAAGCCTGTTTATTTCAGTGTAATTTTGGGTTCGGTTTTTCCTGGAGCAATCAGTAGGAATGGCAGTGGGACTGGTTGCTCCCTTCTCCACATTCAATCCAGGGTTTTGATTCCTCACTGGATCAGTTGAAATAATCAGGAGGCATTCAGAACAGAGAGGCTGCTGAGGAGAGGTACAGGCTCATGGCTGCTGGGGCTGAGACTCCATACCTCCACTGGATGTGCTGAGGAACCCACACAGTAAGAGAATACTGTTTTGTTTGTTACATAGGTTTATTTTGTAGTTAGCATTCTGTTGTTAGTTAGTGGCCAGACAGCCTTAGACGTTTATTTTCCTGTTTTTGCATGTGTAACACTGAGGGATAAGTGTACACAATAAACACGGCAGTGGCCGTATCTGTTTGGAACCTGCCAGTCTGCCGCTGTCATCTGTGAATCCATAGCCACTCGCTTGGACCAAAGCAAAGATCCCAGCTAAGCTATATTCCCTGTCTCACAAATGGTGTCTCGAATGCGGGCATTAGTGGCTATTGGACTGTGACTGCAGATAAACCGTTTTATGGGCATTGTCTCTTGTTAATGTCCTGGCTGAAAGCTCCTGTGCTGCTGAAGAACCAAGAGACCAGCAATATGGAGGAGCTGCTGAAACAGTTGGTGCAGGCCAACATTAACCAACAACAGGCCAATGTCCAGCAATAACAGACCAATGCCCAGCTACAACAGACCAATGCCCAGCAACAACAGACCAATACTTACCTCCAGAAGGCGCTGGAGCAGCAGCATCAAATGCACCAAGAGCAGTTAAATGCAATAAAGGAGGCCTTGGTTCGGCAGCCGCGAGACGCGGAGGACCGTGCACAAAACCCTGCCAGTGCGCGGAAAGCTGTACAAAAGACTTTACTTAAAATGAGTGCTGATGATGATGTGGAAGCATATCTGGCAGTGTTTGAACGTATTGCAGAGCGCTTACCGGTGGACAAATGGGCTGAAGTGGTCGCTCCATTCCTGATCGGAGATCCGCAAAAGGCATATAATGATCTAAGTGGAGCTGATGCTATGGACTATAGTAAACTAAAAGGCGAAATCCTGGCAAGGCTGGGAGTAAACACTTATGTACGGGCACAGAGGGTACATCTATGGACTTTTGTGGCACATCAGCCAGCTCGTTCACAAATGCATGATCTCATCCATCTGGTAAAAAAATGGCTGCAACCAGAAACTTTGACGCCCGCACAGATGGTGGAACGTGTTGTCCTAGACAAGTACCTGCGATCCTTACCGGCTAAGATCCAGAGGTGGGTCGGACAGGGTGACCCAACTAGCGCTGACCAGTTGGTGAATATGGTCGAGCGTTACAGCGCTTCTGAAAGCCTACTCCAGGGGACGCTTTCACATTGCTGGGGTTCTAGGAAATCGCCTGAAAGTCCTGCTAAAACTACTCCTTTTCCAAATGAAGAGAATGTTGCAATTAGGGGTAGCAGGACCACAAAGGACTATGTTAGCGGTGTAATTTCTCAGCAACTCAACAGGCTCAGACTGAGGTCCCCAACTGGGAGGCAAGGGCCTATACAGTGTTGGCGATGTTGTGGGCTCGGCCACGTAGCTGCTAACTGCCCATTAACTACAGAGCCTATGGACTGTAACACTATAAGGCGTCTGTCATTATACGTACAGTCAGTCTGTGCTGCGGAGATCCTCACAGGAAATGAACAACATGTGTGTTGCATTGAGGTCAACGGCTATAGTGTGAATGCCATCTTAGACTCTGGCAGTCAAGTAACCTTGGTACATGCTAGCTTGGTGGACCCTGGAGTAATAACAGGTTCAACTGTGGGCATTAGTTGCATACATGGCGATACTAAAAACTACCCCACAGCCTGGGTAATTGTTGCCACGCCCTTGAGGGCCAAAAGACATCAGGCGGTGATTGTAAAGACTATGTTGCATAGTGTAATCCTGGGGAGAGACTTTCCCTTATTCTGGGACTTGTGGAACGTTAAAAATGGTGTGAACACCCCGGTTGAAGAAAAACTGGTGAACGATACCCTGGGGTTAGCCCCTGAGCCACTGGAGCAAGATGATGGGGGACCCACCACAGGGGTAGCGCCAGAATCTGTAGACTGTCCTCTGGCTGTGTTTGCAGGCGAGGCGGACACGCTAGAGGATGTTAGAGATGCTAGGTCTTGAGGTGGCCCGTGATAATTTCGGGACCGCTCAACACCAAGATCCTACTTTAACAAGGGCATGGGAAAATGTGAAGGTCTCTGAGGGAAACCCAGTGTACCCAGGGGCTCAAAATGAGTTTCCACATGTGGCAGTGCAACAGGGCATGCTATACCACATTGACAAGATGCGAGGAGTGGTGGTGGAACAGCTAGTGGTACCCAAATCCTTTCGTCAGGTGGTTTTAGACCTGGCACATAAACATCCCTTGGGGGGCCACCTGGCTGGAGAAAATACAAAAGACCGTATTCTGCAACGTTTCTTTTGGCCGGGTCTGGTGGGAGATGTAACTCGGTACTGTCAGTCCTGTCCTACATGCCAGTTGACTGCGCCTATGACACATTTTAGAAGCCCCCTGGTACCTTTGCCAATAATAGAGGTGCCCTTTGAGAGGATAGCAATGGATATAGTCAGTCCATTAGTTAATCTTACCAAGGGGTCAACCTCTGTCTCAATAAAGTGGAACGCAGAAGCAGAGGACGCCTTTCAATGGTTGAAAAAGGCTTTATGTGACCAACCAGTGTTGGTTACCCCAAACTTTACACGGGAGTTTATTGTTCAAACAGATGCCTCTGGTGTTGGCCTCGGCGCGGTGTTTTCACAAGAAGTGAACGGCAAGGAACACCCAGTGGGCTATCTAAGCAGAAAACTTACGGAGGCAGAACAAAAATACAGTGTGGTTCAGCGAGAAGCCTTAGCTGTGAAGTGGGCCATGGAAACTCTGCGCTATTATTTACTAGGACGCCGATTTAGGCTAGTGACGGACCATGCACCCCTGACATGGATGTCCCAGGCAAAAGAGGGTAATGCACGGGTGACACGCTGGTTCTTGGCGTTACAAAATTTTAAATTTTCAGTGGAGCACAGAGCAGGCACGGCGCATGGGAATGCAGACGCGTTGTCTAGAACGCACTGCTTGGTAAGTCATTGTGTCCGACCCCACGGGCTCGAACAGAGGGGGGGAGTATGTGAGATGCCGAGGGGAAAAGTACTAGAGAACAGGTATGTTTCCCCTCGGTTCATTTCATATGCCTCCATGTATTGATTGTGGAGCGGTCGGCCCATGCAAATGGGCTGGGAAAAGTTGGGAACGTTATATTTGGCTCAGCAATAAGTTAGTCACTGAAGCCTGTTTATTTCAGTGTAATTTTGGGTTCGGTTTTTCCTGGAGCAATCAGTAGGAATGGCAGTGGGACTGGTTGCTCCCTTCTCCACATTCAATCCAGGGTTTTGATTCCTCACTGGATCAGCTGAAAGTATATCCCGGTACACTTCAGAATTCATCCGGCTACTCTTGTCTGCTGTTATGTCATCAATAAACACAAGTGACCCAGTGCCATTGAAAGCCATGCATGCCCATGCCATCACGTTGCCTCCACCATGTTTTACAGAGGATGTGGTGTGCCTTGGATCATGTGCTGTTCCCTTTCTTCTCCAAACTTTTTTCTTCCCATCATTCTGGTACAGGTTGATCTTGGTCTCATCTGTCCATAGAATACTTTTCCAGAACTGAGCTGGCTTCATGAGGTGTTTTTCAGCAAATTTAACTCTGGCCTGTCTATTTTTGGAATTGATGAATGGTTTGCATCTAGATGTGAACCCTTTGTATTTACTTTCATGGAGTCTTCTCTTTACTGTTGACTTAGAGACAGATACACCTACTTCACTGAGAGTGTTCTGGACTTCAGTTGATGTTGTGAACGGGTTCTTCTTCACCAAAGAAAGTATGCAGCGATCATCCACCACTGTTGTCATCTGTGGACGCCCAGGCCTTTTTGAGTTCCCAAGCTCACCAGTCAATTCCTTTTTTCTCAGAATGCACCCGACTGTTAATTTTGCTACTCCAAGCATGTCTCCTATCTCTCTGATGGATTTTTTCTTTTTTTTCAGCCTCAGGATGTTCTGCTTCACCTCAATTGAGAGTTCCTTAGACCGCATGTTGTCTGGTCACAGCAACAGCTTCCAAATGCAAAACCACACACCTGTAATCAACCCCAGACCTTTTAACTACTTCATTGATTACAGGTTAACGAGGGAGACGCCTTCAGAGTTAATTGCAGCCCTTAGAGTCCCTTGTCCAATTACTTTTGGTCCCTTGAAAAAGAGGAGGTTATGCATTACAGAGCTATGATTCCTAAACCCTTTCTCCGATTTGGATGTGAAAACTCTCATATTGCAGCTGGCAGTGTGCACTTTCAGCCCATATTATATATATAATTCTATTTCTGAACATGTTTTTGTAAACAGCTAAAATAACAAAACTTGTGTCACTGTCCAAATATTTCTGGACCTAACTGTATATATATATATATATATATATATATATATATACCGTATATATATATATATATATATTGTGAGATGGCGAGGGGAGAAGTACTAGAGAACAGGTATGTTTCCCCTCGGTTCATTTCATATGCCTCCATGTATTGATTGTGGAGCGGTCGGCCCATGCAAATGGGCTGGGAAAAGTTGGGAACGTTATATCTGGCTCAGCAATAAGTTAGTCACTGAAGCCTGTTTATTTCAGTGTAATTTTGGGTTCGGTTTTTCCTGGAGCAATCAGTAGGAATGGCAGTGGGACTGGTTGCTCCCTTCTCCACATTCAATCCAGGGTTTTGATTCCTCACTGGATCAGCTGAAATAATCAGGAGTAGTGATGAGCGAGTACTAAAAAGCTCGGGTGCTCGAAGCTCGGGCCGAGCCTCCCAAGATACTCGTGTACTCGGCCCGAGCAACGAGCCCAATGTTATCCTATGGGAGACCCGAGTATTTTTGTGAAATGACCCCCCGGCAGCATGGAGAAACCCTAAAAATGTCACAAAAGTCTCAGAAGAGTGCTCAAATGACATGGCAACAGCATGGGGAAGACCCCTTGAAGCATTTAGCACTGAAAAGTCACAGCTGTGAACAATTTTGTCCGCGTTTTACGCCATTTTTACGGACTCACCAGAAAAGCTTCCAAAATGACCCCAAAATGATTTTTCATGGCGGAAATGTTAAGGGCACATACCCAATAGTGAGATAGAGCTGGTGTATGTTACTTTTTGAGATTAATACATGAAAGATTTTACGTGAAAACATTGTGTGGCACTCCGATGTCCCTGAGAAGAGACGTACATGAAGGCCTCTTGAATCTAATGTGCCCATTTTGAGGAAGTGAGTCTTTGTGGTATTTTCCTTTGCCAGGGCAGTCCAAAATTGTGAGGTTCACCAATGCCCCTGCATACAGACGTGCATGATGGCCTGTAAACCTGAAGTGCCCATTGTAAGGAAGTGGGTCTATTGTAGTATAGCCCTTAGGCAGGGCAGCCAAAAATTGGGAGGCTCCACGTTGTCCCTGGGTAGAGACGTGCATGAGGGCCTCAAAACATTAAGTGTCCATTGTCAGGAAGTGGGTGTATTATAGTATAGCCCTTAGGCAGGGCAGCCAAAAATTGGGAGGCTCCACATTGTCCCTGGATAGAGACGTGCATGAGGGCCTGTAAACCTGAAGTGCCCATTGGAAGGAAGTGGGTCTATTGTAGTATAGCCCTTAGGCAGGGCAGCCAAAAATTGGGAGGCTCCACGTTGTCCCTGGGTAGAGACGTGCATGAGGGCCTGTAAACCTGAAGTGCCCATTGGAAGGAAGTGGGTCTATTGTAGTATAGCCCTTAGGCAGGGCAGCCAAAAATTGGGAGGCTCCACGTTGTCCCTGGGTAGAGACGTGCATGAGGGCCTCAAAACATTAAGTGTCCATTGTCAGGAAGTGGGTGTATTATAGTATAGCCCTTAGGCAGGGCAGCCAAAAATTGGGAGGCTCCACATTGTCCCTGGATAGAGACGTGCATGAGGGCCTGTAAACCTGAAGTGCCCATTGGAAGGAAGTGGGTCTATTGTAGTATAGCCCTTAGGCAGGGCAGCCAAAAATTGGGAGGCTCCACGTTGTCCCTGGGTAGAGACGTGCATGAGGGCCTGTAAACCTGAAGTGCCCATTGGAAGGAAGTGGGTCTATTGTAGTATAGCCCTTAGGCAGGGCAGCCAAAAATTGGGAGGCTCCACGTTGTCCCTGGGTAGAGACGTGCATGAGGGCCTCAAAACATTAAGTGTCCATTGTCAGGAAGTGGGTGTATTATAGTATAGCCCTTAGGCAGGGCAGCCAAAAATTGGGAGGCTCCACGTTGTCCCTGGGTAGAGACGTGCATGAGGGCCTCAAAACATTAAGTGTCCATTGTCAGGAAGTGGGTGTATTATAGTATAGCCCTTAGGCAGGGCAGCCAAAAATTGGGAGGCTCCACGTTGTCCCTGGGTAGAGACGTGCATGAGGGCCTCAAAACATTAAGTGTCCATTGTCAGGAAGTGGGTGTATTATAGTATAGCCCTTAGGCAGGGCAGCCAAAAATTGGGAGGCTCCACATTGTCCCTGGATAGAGACGTGCATGAGGGCCTGTAAACCTGAAGTGCCCATTGGAAGGAAGTGGGTCTATTGTAGTATAGCCCTTAGGCAGGGCAGCCAAAAATTGGGAGGCTCCACGTTGTCCCTGGGTAGAGACGTGCATGAGGGCCTCAAAACATTAAGCGTCCATTGTCAGGAAGTGGGTGTATTATAGTATAGCCCTTAGGCAGGGCAGCCAAAAATTGGGAGGCTCCACGTTGTCCCTGGGTAGAGACGTGCATGAGGGCCTGTAAACCTGAAGTGCCCATTGGAAGGAAGTGGGTCTATTGTAGTATAGCCCTTAGGCAGGGCAGCCAAAAATTGGGAGGCTCCACGTTGTCCCTGGGTAGAGACGTGCATGAGGGCCTCAAAACATTAAGTGTCCATTGTCAGGAAGTGGGTGTATTATAGTATAGCCCTTAGGCAGGGCAGCCAAAAATTGGGAGGCTCCACGTTGTCCCTGGGTAGAGACGTGCATGAGGGCCTCAAAACATTGTTCCCATTGCAAAGGAGCGGGTCTCTTGTCGTTGTAATGTCCATTCTGCAAAGAATGGGCGAAAAAATTTACCACTGGGGGTATACCTGAAACAAAGGCCTAAGTATTGCAATTTGTAACGGTCATCATCATGGTGGCGCATGAGGAGAAGGAGGAGCAGTCCAGCGATTATCCAAAGTCCAGAAGTGTGTACCCATGGGTGAGTGGAGGTACATGGCAAACTTTAAATTCCGCTCTCATTTGCTGGTGGTGTGGTGAAGTCTGGCCCAATCCAACCCTTGTTCATCTTGATCAGAGTCAGCCTGTCAGCATTTTCAGTTGACAGGCGGGTGCGTTTATCTGTAATGATTCCACCTGCAGCACTAAAAACACACTCTGACAAAACGCTAGCAGCAGGGCAGGCCAGGACTTCCAAGGCGTAGAGAGCCAATTCATGCCACGTGTCCAGCTTGGATACCCAATAATTGTAAGGCACAGAGGAATGTCGGAGTACAGTTGTTCGATCTGCAAGGTACTCCTTCAGCATCTGGGCAAACTTAGGATTTCTTGTGGCACTACCCCGCACCTCAGGGGCTGTGGTACGTGAGGGGCTGAGAAAACTGTCCCACATCTTAAAGACTGTTCCCCTACCTCTGGCGGATTGGACTTGTGCCTCTCTCGGCTGTACGCCTCGGTTGTCCACTGATTCATGACCTATGCCGCTAGCGTTTTGTGAGGGGAATGCTTTGCCTACTTCCGTGACTATGGCCTTCCGGAACTGCTGCATTTTGGTTGACCTCTCCTCCACGGGAATAAGAGACAAAAAGTTCTCCTTGTAGCGTGGGTCTAACAGTGTTACCAACCAGTAATGATTGTCGGCCAAGATGTTCTTAACGCGAGGGTCACGAGACAGGCAGCTTACCATAAAGTCAGCCATGTGCGCCAGACTCTTAACAGCCAGGACTTCAGTAGCCTGACCAACAAGATGACTGAACATGCTGTCCTCCTCCTCCTCCTCCTCCTCATCTACCCTGTCCTCTGGCCAGCCACGCTGAACCGAGGATATGACTGGTGTGCATGTCATATCCTCAATTTGGCCGGAGAGTTGCTCCATGTCTTCATCCTCCTCCTCGTCATAGTCCTCCACTGCACGTTGTGATGAGACGAGGCTGGGCTGTGTGTTATCATCACCCACACCCACTACTGTTTCTTGCTGCAACTCATCGCGCTCCGCCTGCAATGCATCATGTTTGTTTTTCAGCAGAGACCGTTTTAGAAGGCAGAGTAGCGGTATGGTGACGCTAATAATGGCGTCATCACCACTCACCATCTTGGTGGAGTCCTCAAAGTTTTGGAGGATGGTACATAGGTCTGACATCCATCTCCACTCCTCAGGTGTTATGTGTGGAGTTTGACCCATTTCCCGACGGCTTAGGTGATGCAGGTACTCAACAACTGCCCTCTTCTGCTCACATATCCTGACCAACATGTGCAGAGTTGAATTCCAACGCGTGGGGACATCACACACCAGTCTGTGAGCCGGAAGATGCAAACTGCGCTGAAAGCCGGCAAGGCCGGCTGAAGCAGTAGGTGACTTTCGAAAATGTGCAGACAGGCGGCGAACTTTTACCAGCAGATCAGACAGCTCTGGGTATGACTTTAGAAACCGCTGAACCACGAGGTTGATCACATGGGCCACGCATGGAACATGTGTCAGCTGGCCTCGCCTCAAAGCCGCCACCAGGTTCCGGCCATTGTCACACACGACCTTTCCTGGCTTTAGGTTCAGAGGTGTGAGCCAGTGATCTGCCTGCTGTTTCAGAGCTGTCCACAGCTCTTCTGCATTGTGGGGTTTGTCACCTATGCAGATTAGCTTCAGCACAGCCTGTTGCCGCTTCGCCGAGGCAGTGCTGCAGTGCTTCCAGCTTGTGACTGGTGTGGAGGGTACAGTGGATGAGGATGCGCAGGAGGAGGAGGAGGCTGAAGAGCATGACATTCCGGAGCTGTAGAGTGTGGGTGAAACACTGACTGAGGTAGGGCCTGCAAACCTTGGTGTGGGAAGGACGTGTTCCGTCCCTCGCTCAGACTGGGTCCCAGCTTCCACAATATTAACCCAGTGTGCCGTCAACGAGATGTAGCGGCCTTGCCCACAAGCACTTGTCCACGTGTCTGTGGTTAGGTGGACCTTGGGTGAAACAGCGTTGTTCAGGGCACGTGTGATGTTTTGTGACACGTGGTTATGCAACGCGGGGACGGCACACCGGGAGAAATAGTGGCGGCTGGGGACCGAGTAACGTGGGACAGCTGCCGCCATCAGGTCACGGAATGCTTCTGTCTCCACCAGCCTAAAAGGCAACATTTCCAGCGCAAGCAGTCGCGAAATGTTAGCATTTAGAACTGTGGCATGTGGGCAGTGTATTTGCGCCTGCGTTCAAAGGTTTGCTGAATGGATAACTGAACGCTGCGCTGGGACAAGGACGTGCTTGATGATGGTGTTCTTTCTGCGTAGGCAACTGCAGGTGCAGGAGTGGAGGAGGCTTGTTCGCAGGCAGCATGGACAGGGGATTGGCTCGCATGCACAACCAGCGAAGACGTAGCAGTGACATCAGCAAGCACTGCTCCTCGACTCTGTTGTACTTCCCACAAAGTCGGGTGCTTGGCTGACATGTGCCTGATCATGCTGGTGGTGGTCAGGCTGCTAGTTTTGGTACCCCTGCTGATGCTGGCACGGCAGGTGTTGCAAATGGCCTTTTTTGAATCATCTGGATCCAACTTAAAAAACTGCCAGACTCGGGAAGACCTAACATTTGTACAGGCACCTTGTGTCGTCGTGTTGTTCCGGGGAACGGTTGCCTGACTTCTGCCTGGGGCCACCACCCTGCTTCTTACTGCCTGTTGTGATGCTACGCCTCCCTCCCCCTGTGCACTGCTGTCCTCGCTCTGCATATCCTCCTGCCAGGTTGGGTCAGTTACTGGATCATCCACCACGTCGTCTTCCTCTTCCGCACCCTGCTCCTCCTCCTGACTTCCTGACAATTGTGTCTCATCATCGTCCACCACTTGTTGAGACACGTTGCCAACTTCGTGAGAACGTGGCTGCTCAAATATTTGGCCATCTGTACAGACGATCTCCTCATGACCCACTTCAATATGAGCTGGCGAGAGGCCAGAATGTGTGAATGGAAACGTGAACAGCTCTTCCGAGTGTCCAAGTGTGGGATCATTAATGTCCGAGGAGGACGTGTACTCAGCCTGGTGGTAGGAAGGAGGATCAGGTTCAGAAATGTGCAGTGCAGTATCACGGCTACTGACACTTGACCGTGTGGAAGACAGAGTGTTTGTGGTGGTGCCAATCTGACTGGAAGCATTATCTGCTATCCAACTAACAACCTGTTGACACTGGTCTTGGTTCAAGAGCGGTGTACTGCTGCGGTCCCCAAGAATTTGGGACAGGACGTGCGAGCGACTAGATGTGGCCCTTTGTTGTGGCGAAATTAGAGCTTGCCCACGACCTCGGCCTCTGCCTGCACCACCATCACGTCCACTTCCTTGTTCCTTGCCAATGCCCTTGCGCATTTTGCAATGCTGTGCTGACGTGTATTCACTACTTGTGCGTTATATAATAGTTTGGTAAAAACGCACACAAGTGCACCTGTACGCTGCCACCGACAGGCACACACGTGCGGTTTTTAAATGCAAGCACGGACGCACTAAGAACCTAACACAGGTTTTAGGAGCAAAAATTAAGAACTCTGACACTATCAGCCACTGCTGACTGACGTGTATTATACACTACACTTGTGCGTTATATAATAGTTTGGTAAAAACGCACACAAGTGCACCTGTACGCTGCCACCGACAGGCACACACGTGCGGTTTTTAAATGCAAGCACGGACGCACTAAGAACCTAACACAGGTTTTAGGAGCAAAAATTAAGAACTCTGACACTATCAGCCACTGCTGACTGACGTGTATTATACACTACACTTGTGCGTTATATAATTATTTGGTAAAAACGCACACAAGTGCACCTGTACGCTGCCACCGACAGGCACACACGTGCGGTTTTTAAATGCAAGCACGGACGCACTAAGAACCTAACACAGGTTTTAGGAGCAAAAATTAAGAACTCTGACACTATCAGCCACTGCTGACTGACGTGTATTATACACTACACTTGTGCGTTATATAATAGTTTGGTAAAAACGCACACAAGTGCACCTGTACGCTGCCACCGACAGGCACACACGTGCGGTTTTTAAATGCAAGCACGGACGCACTAAGAACCTAACACAGGTTTTAGGAGCAAAAATTAAGAACTCTGACACTATCAGCCACTGCTGACTGACGTGTATTATACACTACACTTGTGCGTTATATAATAGTTTGGTAAAAACGCACACAAGTGCACCTGTACGCTGCCACCGACAGGCACACACGTGCGGTTTTTAAATGCAAGCACGGACGCACTAAGAACCTAACACAGGTTTTAGGAGCAAAAATTAAGAACTCTGACACTATCAGCCACTGCTGACTGACGTGTATTATACACTACACTTGTGCGTTATATAATAGTTTGGTAAAAACGCACACAAGTGCACCTGTACGCTGCCACCGACAGGCACACACGTGCGGTTTTTAAATGCAAGCACGGACGCACTAAGAACCTAACACAGGTTTTAGGAGCAAAAATTAAGAACTCTGACACTATCAGCCACTGCTGACTGACGTGTATTATACACTACACTTGTGCGTTATATAATAGTTTGGTAAAAACGCACACAAGTGCACCTGTACGCTGCCACCGACAGGCACACACGTGCGGTTTTTAAATGCAAGCACGGACGCACTAAGAACCTAACACAGGTTTTAGGAGCAAAAATTAAGAACTCTGACACTATCAGCCACTGCTGACTGACGTGTATTATACACTACACTTGTGCGTTATATAATAGTTTGGTAAAAACGCACACAAGTGCACCTGTACGCTGCCACCGACAGGCACACACGTGCGGTTTTTAAATGCAAGCACGGACGCACTAAGAACCTAACAGGTTTTAGGAGCGACAATTGCTGAGAAGTCTGACACTATCAGGACTGTTTTAGACTGTGTACACCAGCCCCAGATATGATGAAGGCTGGTATACGGTCACCACTAGGAATGGCTATATACCCTGCCTGCCTGCCTGCCTGCCTGTATACTGGTACAATAGTCCTGACAAGGACTCTTTTGGTCACTAGCCTGTATTCCAACCTGGCTATACCCTGCCTGTATACAGCAACAATAGTCCTGAGAAGGACTCTGCTACTGTACTCCGACCTGGCTATACCCTGCCTGCCTGTATACAACTAGAATAGTCCTGAGAAGGACTTTTGGTCACACTGTTTGCAGCCCTGCAACTGAAAAAGCTATAAAGGGCCGCAAAGCTTTCCCTGAATCAGCGACACTCTCCCTGCACTCACTGTCTGGATAGCTGTGAGCAGAGCACAGCGCGCCGGCCGGTATAAAGGCTCGGTCACGCTGTGCAGGCCGGCCAATCACTGCAATTCCACAACTAACAGGGCTGTGGCATTGCAGTGGTCTGCCAGCCAATCCCTGCATGAGGGCTGGCTCTCAAAAGAGCGCCAACATGCAGAAATGAAGACCACGAGTACAGCACGAGTATCGCGAGATTACTCGGTCCCCGCCGAGCAGCCCGAGTACAGCGATACTCGTGCGAGTACCGAGTAGTTACAAGCATGCTCGCTCATCACTAATCAGGAGGCATTCAGAACAGAGAGCCTGCTGAGGAAAGCAGTCCAGGCTCATGGCTGCTGGGGCTGAGACTCTATACCTCCACTGGATGTGCTGAGGAACCCACACAGTAAGAGAATACTGTTTTGTTTGTTACATAGGTTTATTTTGTAGTTAGCATTCTGTTGTTAGTTAGTGGCCAGACGGCCTTAGACGTTTATTTTCCTGTTTTTGCATGTGTAACACTGAGGGATAAGTGTACACAATAAACACGGCAGTGGCCGTATCTGTTTGGAACCTGCCAGTCTGCCGCTGTCATCTGTGAATCCATAGCCACTCGCTTGGACCAAAGCAAAGATCCCAGCTAAGCTATATTCCCTGTCTCACAAAATTATATATATATATATATATATATATATATATATATATATATATATATATATATATATATATAATCTACTGTATATCTGTTTACAGCCTTCAGCTCGATCTCAAGCTATGCTAACTTTATGGATGAACACTCTGTAAGAAGATCGATCTTGTGCTAGCCTAGATAAATCTGCCAGGGTATTCTGTGCTGTTACCTTGATAGGATCAAGACATCGGGTTGCTGGTCTTCCTCTTTGCCTTGTTCCTTCTATTTTTACGACCCTGATGTCCCTCTTTAGTGATTTATCTCTTTGTATGATTTGTCCAAATTAGGCAAATCATACCTTTTTGAGCCTTGCTTTGAATGACATGTCTGGTTTGATTTGTTCCAGAATTGATTTGTGTGTTCTTTTTGCCATCCATGGTGTTGATAACTACCTTCTCCAGCAGCACATTTCAAAGGCGTTGACTCTGTCTTGTTCTGTCTTCTTCTGTCTTGTTTCTTTATCGTCTAGGTTTCCATATGTTACTACAGAAAAGACCAGACTATGCACAAGCCGTGCCTACATCATCAGTGAAATGCTCTTCAATTTGACAACCTTGTCCAGTGACCTCATTGTTAATCTGCCCCTAGCTACTCTCCTATTGGTTCCTGGTGTCATTACTGAGTCTTGAGTGATCAATTATCTGAGTAGGCTGAAGTCCTTTAGAACTTTCTGTTCATTGCCATCCATCTCAAATGTGTTCTCATCATGCCTGGCAGTTTTCAAAATCTTTCTCTTTTTTGTATTCAGTAGGACTCCTGTGTTTGAGCTTTCCATCTTGATGCTCCGTGATAAGTCCTTCATTCGATCTATGCATCTTGCTATCAATGTTGTATTGTCTGTGTATTTAAGATTGTTGATGATTCATCCAGCAATTTTGTTTCTCTTTTCTCTTTCAGAAAGTCCAGCCTTCCTGAAAATAACTTCTGTGTATAAATTGATGTAGTGACAGGATGCAGCCTTGTCTGATGCCTCTCTCTACTTTGAACCATGCCATATCATCGGTTTCTGTTAGCAGTGTTGCTTCTTGGTCGATGTAAAGGTTCCTGACAATGCTGATCAGATGGTTTGGCCCACCCATATTGGAGTTGTTGTGGAATTCTCCCGTTGTCTTGTTTCCTCCCTGCTTTTATTTTCCTTCTAAGCTCTTATAGTCTTATACCTCTGTGTGTTTGTGCTAAGAAATGGAGTTTTGGTTTTCCCTGTTTGTCTATTTCTGTTGGCTTAATCACTCCTGCCCCGTCCTCCCCCGGTATTGGGGGAAGGGGTATAAGATCAGGGCTGGTGAGGAGCAGGGCCAGGAAGGCGGCTCAGACATCCTCACCTTCAGAGGTAAGGCACCTTTCACACGTCAGTGATTCTGGTACGTTTGTGCTTTTTTTAAAACGTACCAGAATCACTGACATACGCAGACCCATTATAATCAATGGGTCTGCTCACACATCAGTGATTTTTCACTGAACGTGTCTCCGTGCAGCGTGCACGTGTGGTCATGATTCTGCACGGCGACAAGTCATTTTTTTTCTGGCATTACTGATGACCCACGGACCACACTATGGTGTGATCCGTGTGTGATCAGTGAAACACGTACCAGAAAATCACGGACATATTAAATATTTTCAACTTACCTTGCCTGCGATTCGCTCTGGGGCCTCTGCTCTCGGCAGCTTCTGCCTGGCTTATGAATATTCATGAGAGCAGGAAAACCCGACCAGGAAGTAGGTGATGAGAGCGGTGGGCGGACGCTGGAGACCCGAGGAGATCAGCACCACGGGCAGCAGCAGTGAAGGCAGGTGAGTAATGTCCATATGCAATCACGGATCACGGATTGCACATGGAAAACCCACATGTGCCGTGAATCACGGAACACGGAGGGACATGTGCGTGTTTTACACGTCAGTGAAGAACGTCAGTGTTTTTCACTGATGTGTGAAACGGGCCTAAGTATATTCTATACAACAGTAATGCAGGCCAAATTTTATATATCTTAGCGCTTACAAAATGCTGCTGTATTTCTTTGTTTGTATATTTTGCTGTCATAGCAGCTTGTCCCTGTTTACATTCGCTTTATTCAGTTCGGAGGTGCTGGTCAGTTGTGTGAGGGTGAACTATTCTTAATTATGCTAGAAGTTCTTTTGTTCGGTAAATCAAGAGACATTAGCCATTGTATCATGATAGACTGTCTGGAGTCCCCTTTTGTCTGCTAATTTGTGGAATGCCTGCTGATTTTGATTTGCCTCAGTCCACTTAGACAGTCCACTTAGACTTAGGGGTACTTTGCACACTATGACATCGCAAGCCGATTGCTGCGATGCCGAGTGCGATAGTCCCCGCCCCGTTGCAGCAGTGATATCTTGTGATAGCTGCCGTTGCGAACATTATCGCTACGGCAGCTTCACATGGATGTACCTGCCCTGCGACATCGCTCTAGCCGGCAACCCGCCTCCTTCCTAAGGGGGCGGGTCGTGCGGCGTCATAGTGACGTCACACGGCAGGCGGTGCAATAGAAGCGGAGGGGCGGAGATGGGCGGGACATAAACATCCTGCCCACCTCCGTCTTTCTGCATAGCCAGCGTGAGCCGCAGTGACGCATGTAAGGCGATGTTCCTCGCTCCTGCGGCTTCTCACACAGAGATGTGTGCTGCCGCAGGAACGAGGAACAACATCGTACCTGTCGCTGCAGCGAAATTATGAAAATGTCGGACACTACACCGATGATACGATTACGATGCTTTTGCGCTCGTTAATCGTATCATAAAGGATTTACACACTACGATATCGACAACGAGGCCGGATGTGCGTCACTTTCGATTTGACCCCACCAACATCGCACCTGCGATGTCGTTGTGTGCAAAGTGCCCCTTAGACAGTATGCAGTCAGATTGAACTAGTGATCAATGAGGGAACAGCAATCTCCCACCAACCCTGTAAGACACAATGCCATTAAACTCAGGGATATAAAAAGGGCCGTGCTTCTGTCACCAGTGTAATTCTACAGGACTTCAGGCTTGAGTCCATGGATCCATCTGTACGATTACAGAACTGTTCCATTGCCCAACACTGAGCCCACAAATTAGTTTGGAGAACCCAGGTTGGGACAATCCGGTCACTTAACTACATACCTTGTTGTGCTTGGTCAGCTTCCTAGGCAGGCTGCTATTTCCTCTCAGTGGGTGCCCGCCAAAAGTAGGGTGCTGTTTGCTGGGATAGTTGGTCCTAGATGCCCTGAAGTCACAAAGATTCTAATCCTTGGCAGATCAGTGGAAGGGTGATACTCTGTACTTGTACCATCTTGTATTTTTGCTGGGAATGTACTTATATGCTGTTGTCTGTTGGTGACCCAATAAAGTCTTACCAGAGTGTGGTACCTTCATCCTGTGTTGTCTGTGTAGTGTTCCGCCCACGGTGAAGGAGTATGGTGTTCATTGGGCTGAGCCCTGGTCCATGTGGTCTCTCTAAAGACAGCCAGGCCAGCGGATAAGAGTACCCAGTGACACTTGTGTCTCCACAGTGACGGCCTCCATATTGGATGAGCACTCCTCCCATTAGCCTAGGGCTGTTAATAAATAGTGCTGGATCCTATTTGCCTTTAAAATTTGAAGGCTTTTTGGAGATTAATGTTTGATAAATATTAGCTTAAGGCTCCATCAACTAAATGTACGCCTTGTATCGGCTCTCATAAATTTGCAAATGTATACTAAGTACCATCATTTTTATAAATATATACTATATAGCAGTAGTGCTGTCCAAATTTCATATATTCAGTGTTTGCATTAATCTGCAAGTTTAATTATTAAAAGAAATGTGTCATGAAAAAAAAAATCTTTAACAATTAAAAATATTTAAATAATTTTTAGACGATAAAATATGAAAGAAATGACAAATAATTATTTGATATTTTCAACTTTTAAACACTAGGGGAAAGCAGCTGCTGACATTTTATTATGAAAACTAAATGTAATGCTAGCTTGCTTTGTGACTGCCGTAAAAGAAGGTGGGATCTGCTTGCATGTGTCTGACATCACTCTTGTCCTCCCCTTCTTGGTATTTTCAAAAAGATAGAGAAGAATAAAGTATAGGGTCACAGTGCAGAGCCATTTTGTTGGTGACTGTAATGTGATACTGACATGTGGATAGTATCGCTGGTGGTTGCTAGCAGTGCCAGTTCTGACTTTCCTACCAACTGAGGCGAAAACTGAAATGCCTCTTTACCATAATGTAATATAAACCTGCAGTGAATTAACTACATTCTTCCACTGTTTTTTTTGTGGGGGGATGGGAAGAGGAGGGGTTATTAAGGGAATGGGTGGATTGCAATACCAAGACAGGTTATTAAGCTTGGGGCTATTCATTATGGAAAAATGAAGGCTTAGATGCGATCTTATTACAATGTGCAAATGTATGAAGGGACAGTGCAGCAATCTTTTTACACCTGGGCCTGCAAAGCAGCATCTACTGTGACTAAGGCCCCCTTCACACGTCCATGAAAATCACACACGTTTTTCGCGGACGTGTCAAAGGTGCGTATTGCCCTTCATGTACCATGTTTATGGCACATGTGTGTTCTACGTGTGTTATCCGTGATAACACACGGAGACCGGGAACTTTCTGCTCACCTGTCCCTAGCGTTGCTGTCCATGGTGCTGATCTTCGGTCTCCGATCCTGCTGACTCCCCGCTGCTGCTGCTCCTGGCCTGCAGTGGAGTGAATATGCAATGAGCATAATGAGCAGGTGACAGAAGCAAGTGACAGCAGTGGGAGAGACAGCAGAGCTGGAGAAGGTGAGTATAGAAATTCTTTTTGTTTGACAGACACGTGTGTTTTCTTTTCACCGGTGTGTGTCACACGGATCACATCCGTTCGGTCAGTGTGCGGTCCGTGTGACACCCGTGATGCCAGAGAAAAACGGACATGTCTACGTATGGAGCACACGGGCACACGTATGGTCCAAGGCAAAACACGCACGTGTGTGCAGACCCATTAATTTTAATGGGTCTTTGTGTGCCCGTGTCTCCGGCATGTGAGGAAACGGAGAAAACATGTACCGGAGACACGGACGTGTTAAGGGGGGCCTAAAGGATAGGTTTAATAATAAATACAATCACAGAAGTAGATTCTTTACTGTAAGAGCAATGAGGCTATGGAACTCTCTGCCATCTCATGGTTTAATGCTTTATTCACTAAAAATGTTCAGAGGGCCTAAATTCCTTTCTTATAAAATATTACAAGTTATGGGCACTAAATTCTGTGATGGGGGTGTCCAGGGAAATAGGATTGCTGTATGTGAAGTCGGGAAAGAATTTTTCCCCTAATATAGGACAATTAACATTGGTCTTATGGAATTTTTCCTTCCCCTGGATCGACATGTTAGGTTATAGGTTGAACTTGACAGACTTATGTCTACCTTCAACCTTATAAACTATGAAACATAGCACAGTGGACAGTATCACACATGATAAGAATGAATACATGGCTCAATAGATTACAGTATATTACACATGATAAGATTAGAAACACGTGATAGGATTTGATACATGGCTCAGTGGACTGTATCAAACATGGATTGATTAGATACAGTTCAATGAACTGTATCACACATGATAGTGATAGATACACGTCTCTGCAGACTGTTTCTCATATGATAGGACATTACACAGCTCAATGGACAATTATTGTGATCTGAGCAGAGCAGTGATATCATTGCCGATGCATCGCTCAGATCACAGTAATTACCGGTGAGAAAAGGTCTGTATCAGCACTGTGGCAGTGATTTCATTCAATGACTTGTATTCACCACTGGATAAGGTCACCACTTCATCTCTGGTTAGCAGTGAGCACTCTCTCGATCTGAGTACCAAGGCTGACATCATGCAGCAGGGAGTATACGTCACTTGATGAATTCATCCCCGCAACGCTGCTGTCCAGATCTGGTGAACGCTCACTTGTATAGTGTGATATGCAGCTGCATTGATAGCTCTGCTTAGATAACAATAATTACAGGTGATAGAGGGAAATTGTAGCCAAAACACATAGCATTGGGCTACAATAAAATGGTGCTGGACTTCATCTACAGCTGTGAACAACCAGTTCACTACAAATGCAGCCAACAGCATAGGAGATAGGATCAGACCCAGATCGCAGTGTCCTTGTTCCATGTCTGCTGCATTTGCTGTTTGAAAGTGTTTACTCTAAGGGGCACTTTGCACACTACAACATCGCAAGCCGATTGTAGTGATGCCGAGCACGATAGTCCCCACCCCCGTCGCACATGCAATCTCTTGTGATAGCTGCCGAAGCGAACATTATCGCTGCGGCAGCTTCACGTGCACCTACCTGCCCTGTGACGTTGCTCTGGCCGGCGAACCGTCTCCTTCCTAAGGGGCCGGGTCGTGCGGCGTCACAGCGACGTCATACAGCAGGCAGCCAATAGAAGCAGAGGGGCGGAGATGAGTGTGACGTAAACATCCCGCCCACCTCCTTCCTTCCTCATTGCAGCCAGGACACAGGTAAGGAGATGTTCCTCGCTCCTGCGGCTTCATACACAGCGATGTGTGCTGCTGCAGGAACGAGGAACAACATCGTACCTGTCGCTGCAGTGACATTATGGAAATGCTTGACACTACACCGATCATACAATTTCAACACTTTTGCACTCATTAGTCGTATTAAAAACGATTCACATACTCCGATATCTACAACGACGCCGGATGTGCGTCACTTTCGATTTGACCCCACCGACATCGCAGCTGCGATGTCGTAGTGTGCAAAGTACCCCTAACACTCACACACCAGCAAATAAATGGAGTTAAAAAGTTTTTAAAAAAAGTTACACAATTTAATTATTTCCCAGAGGAACATTGCAGGTATTAGGCCATGTGCGCACGTTGCGTTTTTTCATGTGTTTCCTCAGCGTTTTGAGCTGCAGCATTTTAATGCAAAATTGCATGCGTTTTGAATTCCAGGCAAAGTCTATGGAAAATAGTGCTTTATTGTGCGCACGATGCTTTTAAAAACGCACCGTTTTTAGTGTAAAAAATTTGTCAAAATCTCTGTGTTTGAAGAAGCAGCATGTCAATTGTTTTTGCCATTTTGGCAGCGTTTTGCTAACATTGAAGTCAATGAAAATTATCAAAACGCATCCTAAAATAAATTTCTAGCGTTTTACATGCTTTTTGATGCTAAACGCATGCTTTTTTGTCAAAATCAAAGCATGCGTTTTTGGCATCATAGTGAGGTCAAGAGGTTTCCATTTGCCCTCACATCCATTCCGACTTTAAAAAATGAGTCAAACAATATTTTTGCTTTATTTTGAACATAATTATTAAATCACATTAATCATTTTTGGAAAATGATCATTATAGTGTTTGATTTATAGGTTTTTATTTTATTTTTTTTTGTCCATTTTTTCCTGCTGTTTGAATGTTCAAACTTTATTTAGTTCTTTATTTGTATTGAAAACGCATCTCAATTTAAGCACTAAAATGCATGTAAAACACGGTCAAAACGCGGAAAAAACGCTATAAAAACGCTTGCTTATTTCCAGCGTTTATGTGAATCAAAACCAAATTTGATAATGACAAATTTTGCCAGAAGATGTGTTCATTTCTGCAAGTTACTGAACGCAACGTTCGCACATGGCCTAAGACTCCTTACTGGCAGCCAGCCAGAATTGGTCTCCACAAGGAGAAAAGATTTCTGCTTAGACCCCACTATAGCCTCTTATACAGGCAGATCAGACCTCATACTTTGCACTGACGAGGGACAACCACCCCAAAACACCGTGTCTGCAAATTGAGGTTCTGATCTGCCATAAATCCTATGTCATATGAAAAGGCTCATTTGACTTTTAGGATTGCTACTTCCAATAGGTGGTACTAGAGTTCGTTTCCTTCCTCCCTGAAGAGACAATTTAAACAATTTAATTATATACTGTACACTTACAAATAAAACGCAATATCAAAATCCAAATACAGTATATTAAAAAAATTGTGACAGCCTTTCACCAAATTTTTCCTGCTGAACTGAACACAATATACAGTAATTGTGGCTGTAGAGTGGAATAAAACTTTGTTTTTTCTTTCAATTTCACCCATCTCCAAACCCTTGTAGCGGAGATATTATCATTCACATATTTTGCCCCTAATGACTTAACTTTAGTTGACTCCAAGTGGGTGTTATTCTAATGTTTTAATTGGAGGTGTGTACTTCTGCCTTCAAACCTGCTAAGAGTCATCAGCAATATAGAAGGGCAGAACGACCTATGATGATGTCATCAGAGTCCACAGTCCTGCCAGCCAGAATCTGCAGCCTAATAAGCAGAGAAGATATATTACACAGAACAGAAGTGTGACTATGTTAACGCCAGTTAATGTTTTTAAACTTCTGTGCTGTATAATATATATTCACTCTGGCTTGCAGGACTGTTGACTCTGGTCATGTGACTCTGATGACATTGTCATACTGTTCATTCTTCTGCTCTTCTATGTTGCTGCCTACTCATGATTGGTCAGCGTCATACAGGAGGCAGAAATACACTCCCCCAGTGACAACTATCTAATACACCCTCTTGTACTTAACTAAATTAACTTATTTAACTCATTAGGTGCCAAATATGTCATTGATTATATCTCTGCAAAAGAAAAGAGAAATAAATAAGAAAAAATGTTTTATTCTACTTTGCAGCCATTATTACATGTATCCAGTTTAACATGAAAAATTCGATGACAGATCCACTGTCCTTTGCATAGACAATTGTCTGAAGAAGGTTGTCAAACAGCTGTCCTTTGATCTCCTGTCTGGAGAAACTGGTTGTTTCTCCAAAGTCAGTATGCAGACATTTTTGCTATTTTATGCTTATAATGCTATTTTTTGCTTAGAAAACTAACACGCTTTCAAGCTTAAGATTAATGTACTATAGAAAAGTCTTATTTCGCTTTGTGGCTGAGTTATCTTCTTACTTTGGATTATTGCTTTTAAAGAAAATTTGTGTAAACTCATTATAAACTAGTGTATATATATATATATATATATATATATATATATATATATATATAAAAGTTTCCTTTACAATATATGGGAATAGACCATATACAATATTTTGGTCTCAAATTGGTATGTACTGTATCACGCGTCAGGCTTATTTATTAGGCTGTCTGACCACTACATGCTGGATCTTAGCTTCTAGTTGATGGGCAGTTTTTTTTAAACATTTGTAGTGAGTCTTTTTCTGACTGAGCACTCCGCCCTATAAACCAGGCTGTCTTCATAATCCTTGTACCAGGAGTCCTAGCTGCCCAGGCATGGAGGTTAGTCCAGATAGTGGCATTTCAAGTTAGATTTTTAGTCTAGCTGCCCAGACACGAATGTTTTTAACCTAGATAGTGGCATATTAGTTAGGTACCCAGAATATTGAGATTTACCTTGCCGTTGGTTTCCGGGCTTACATGCATTGGCCAATTCATAAACTAAAAATCTCATTTTTTCATATAGCATTAATGTAGTACCAGAGTTCCCTTATACATTGATGGCATTTTGTGTGCAAGCCCCCAGCATGACCCTGACTCCTGTCCAACCCCTGATCTTACCGCCCCCTCTCCCCAAACCCCAAAAAACGATAAGGACAAGGGAGAACGGAAACTCATACACATTGCACTCAAAATACACAGGAGAGACAATACGTGTACAAGGGAATAGAGAAAAAGGGAATGAAGTCACGCACAACAGGGGAACATTCACACCACTCAATATCACAACATAGATCACCATCAACAGGTTCATCATCAAGACTGGTATTGCTTGGAGCTAGTGCTAAAGCTGTAATCATCACTGAGTAGTGAGATCCAGGATCTTATATAAGAAATAGATGACTTTCATTGGCAATTGGCAACCTGAGCTCCTAGCAGAGTTTCCCAGGAATTAATTTCTGCAGGACTGAGGAACAGAGCACATTAAACAGCCCAGCTATAGCAGAACAACTTGGAGACATCAGGTTGCCTGTCAGCCTCTGCAGTGTGAACAGAGCCCGATGCCGCCATAACACCTACTCAGTCTGGACCTGAACACCGCATGACACTAGCAATGGATAGTTTGAAATCATTTGCCTTATTTATTGAGGCAGAAAAAGTAGAAATAATACAAAATATTCCACATAAACTATATAAACAGCATGGAACTCAACAAATGATGATAGTGTTGTCCTTTTCAAACACAATCTAGGTGAAATGGTGGAAGTGGTTGCGGAAAAGGGCAGTTTATTAAACGCTTTCTTCTCTACAATATTTACACAAGATGATTCCGTGACAGAAATATCATAAATTTTACTTTAAACCTTTCACAAAATCTACCGTATATGTACAACGTTGTGGGATTTGCCTTCCTGCAAACCACCGTACAAATAAGGCACCGCAAGTTCTGGTCACCGGCTCTGCATCGCACGGTGACCGAGTTAAGATGGCTGGTGTCTCTCATAGCAGACCATCCCTGCACGTTCCCCTGGGGGGGGCTGCACCGATCACTATGATTGGCTGGTGAATTCTAACTGGCCAATCACAGCGTTTTACAATAAAGTTGAGAAAAAAATATCAATGTGGTATGCAGTGATTGGTGCTGTCTGAGACCGCATCAGTCAAAGCAGTCAAAATGAATGGATGATTGCGATGTCCCCTGTTATGATTCAGTGACCAAGGAGGATCAGAAAAAAGGACAAAAACTGGGAAACCCAGAGTGTTACCAGAGTGGTTGGAATCTTAGCCGATTGCAAACCTCACACTAACACACAACTAGAAGTAGCCGTGGAACGTGCCTACGATGACCTAGTAGCCTCGACACAGCCGGAGAACTAATTATTCCTACAGAGACAAATACATGAAAAGCTAATCTGCCTCGGAGCAGTCCCCCAAAGATATAGATAGCCCCCCACATATAAAGATTACGGTGATGTAGGAAAACACAATACACAGGAAGAATACAGATTCAGCAAAGATGAGGCCCAAACTATCTATATAGGAAAGGATAGAAAAGAGCACTGTCTGCAGCTGTGCAAAACCCTAGAAACTACCAACACACCAGATATTTAAAAATACTGAGTCCACACGGACTCTGCCCCCACTATATCAGTACTCTGATGTTACTGGGATCCAAACAAAACACTAATATAGAGGAGGGACTGAAATCAGTACCAAGCATGACAAAACAAAGTATACTGCAGAAAATGAAACAAGGTACACAGACATTCCCAGCAGGGAATGATCCAACTCCACCCAGACTCCACACAAGCAAAATCAGAATATAAGCCTTAGTACCTAAACAGAAAACAGCAAGTAATTATAAGCAACCAGCAGGGTACAAAGACCCGACTTATTTGTAAGGGCACAAACACATCAGCGGTATTCTACCGCACTGCCAGATCCGGCATAAGGGCAGTACAGTACAATACAGTTCACAGACAGTGCGGCAAGCCCCGGTCACATGCTGTCACATGCACCGGTCACATGACCGCATGTGCCCGGAGCTTGCCAGTGAACTTTAATGTACTGTACTGTCCTTGTGCCGGATCTGTGAGTGCGGCAGGAAAACGCTGATGTGAAACCAGCGTAATGAGTCCAGGCAGAAACAATAGGTTAGGCTGGCTTCAAGATGTCCTAGAACACAGGAGGAAACATTGAGCACTGTCCAGGAACAAGAGAACACTACACAGTTATATAGGCCAGTCAGAACAAGCTGATTTCCAATCCTCATCAGCTTTCTGGCTTCTATTAAGCAAACCAACTCCATTACCAGCATTGGCCACAAGCGGGAGCCCAAAACTGGAACCCAGTCCAAATGTGTTCACAACAGTCCCCCCTGTTTATTAACTCTTTTGACGCTGATTGGCTGAACAATGGTTACTAATTATTCGACTTCAAAAGGGTTCATTTATAATGCTGATTGCCGCTGTGCACACCATCTTTACCTCAGAGCTGGTATGCAGAGCGGTTGTACGGTATACCCCCTGTGAGCAACTGAGTTAGAGAAATAATTGGTGGCCAGTGCGATCCTGCTGCATCTCCTGCGATCTGTGCTCCTCTCTTATGTGCTTTGCTGTCGGTGTGATCTATCTGTGATCACAGCATCAGCCACAATTCCTAAGTCCCTGTTCCAGATTCCTCAACCCCAAATCCCCCCACTCCCAATCCCCTCACTCAGAAATTGCATTTTTTTTGCGCCTTTTGTGTGTGTTTGCATCCTGCGTGCACACCTCAGTTTCATTTCGTGCTCAATTTTTGGCACCCACAGTTTTGTTTTTGCGACATTTATGTGTGCGGTTCCTGCAGTCGCAGTGCTCTGATCGGTATTGCTGCTGATCAGAGTCTGCACTAAGGGACTTTGTTTTTTTCTATAAGTAGAGTAGCAGACATCGCGTTAATAGGAATGTCCTATTTTTTTGCAGAAGAAATAAAGTAATAGTACTGAGTAGGTTTATATGCAGAGATGTAGCGCATTAGGGGGCGGACATTGCAGTGTTAGTGATGTCTATTTTTTCATGCAGAAAAATAATATCAGTTGGTGCCAAGAAGCCTCATAGGGGAGCAGACATTGTAGTGAGCACTGAGTAGCTTGATAGGTAGCTCCTTCAGCAATTGATCTCATATGGACTCCATTGAAAATATCAGCCTGTTATTCCAGATTTCTTGGGCAGCTCAGGAATCCAATTTGACTCTACAGAACTCACTGAACTTGTCTTTTTTCATATTCTTTGTTAGTGAAGATATAATAAATCTTATGGTGGCCAATACAAATTTCTATGCCCATCAATTTTTTGCCCAAAATCCCACGTCATCATAAGCCAGAAGGACCCCTCTAAATGCAGCAGAAATTATGACAATTTGGTTGACATTGTGCTGCATATGGGAATAGTGAAAAAAAACAGAGCTTCGGCAATACTGGAGTACTGATATGCCATAAAGCACAACAGTATTCCGTATGTCCATGACAAGGACACAATTTAAAGCAATCCACAAATAGTGATAATGCGCAGTGTCCTCCCCAAGATGATACCAATTTTGATTGTCTATATAAAATTAGCTGAGCCATACATCCCACAAAGGGACATCTGTATAGATGAATCGCTGGTTAATTTCGAAGGTATCCTAAAACTCCTGACAATACTTGCCAAGTAACAGTGCAAGGTACAAGCTAAGCGAGAGGGAACACTCACAGATTTATGGTTTATGAAGGGAGGAAAACCTGAATTGACCACCCTGTAGGCCCCCTGTCATTGGAGTGAGTGGGAACATTGTGTGGGCATTGGTGCACTTACTGTTGGTTAAGACTTATCACCTCCTACATAGATAATTTTGCACCAGCATCCCACTCTCCAAGTCCTTTACTGCCAAAGGTACAGTTGCAAGCAGCACCATAAGAAAAAATCAGAGAGGCCTCCCTAGGCTGCTAGTTGGGCAACTGCTGAGAAAGGGTGACTGCAGAGCACAAAGTAATGACAACATGCTGGTGGTAAAGATTAAGGACAAAAGGTATGTTCTTAGTAGAGATGAGCGTTCGGTCGTGGTTCAGCTCGAGTTCGGTTCGTCGAACGGAGGTCTCGTTCGAGTTCAGTTCGGCGAACGTTCGACGAACCGAACTCGAACCGCATAGGAAACAATGGCAGGCAATCACAAACACATAAAATCACCTAGAAAACACCCTCAAAGTTGTCCAAAAGGTGACAAACAACTCACAACACAACACAAACACATGGGAAAGTGACAAGGACATATACTCATGCGAAAACAAAAGAGCTGGACAAGGAAAAAGAGGAGGAGACACAGATATAGGCATGGCACGCCCTTCTAAAATCATGTAAAACACCGCAAGGTGACTCCAAGCGGAGCCTCCCTTTTTTCCAAAAATTGGGCCACACACACACCCACCCCTTCAGTTGCAGCAGTTGTGCCCCAGTTGTACACTTCACAGCTAGATTTGCATCAAGCACATTCAAAAATACGCCATAATTAACCGTCCCCAGGATGACACCGGGGTAGGTAGCTAAGTCTTTCCTGATCCCAGCTCTGTGCATCTTGGATCATTTTTAAAAACAATGTAAGCAAGGGTTACTCCAAGCGGAGTCTCCCTTTTTTCAAAAAATTGGGCCCCACACACACCCACCCCTTCAGTGGCAGCACTTGTGCCCCAGTTGTACACTTCACAGCTAGATTTGCATCAAGCACATTCAAAAATACGCCATAATTAACCGTCCCCAGGATGACACCGGGGTAGGTAGCTAAGTCTTTCCTGATCCCAGATCTGTGCATCTTGGATCATTTTTAAAAACAATGTAAGCAAGGATTACTCCAAGCGGAGTCTCCCTTTTGTCCAAAAATTGGGCCACACAGACACCCCATCAGTGGCAGCACTTGTGCCCCAGTTGTACACTTTACAGCTAGATTTGCATCAAGCACATTCAAAAATATGCCATACTTAACCGTCCCCAGCATGACACCGGGGTAGGTAGCAAAGTCTTTCCTGATCCCAGCTCTGTGCATCTTGGATCATTTTTAAAAACAATGTAAGCAAGGGTTACTCCAAGCGGAGTCTCCCTTTTTTCAAAAAATTGGGCCCCACACACACACCCACCCCTTCAGTGGCAGCACTTGTGCCCCAGTTGTACACTTTACAGCTAGATTTGCATCAAGCACATTCAAAAATATGCCATACTTAACTGTCCCCAGCATGACACCGGGGTAGGTAGCAAAGTCTTTCCTGATCCCAGCTCTGTGCATCTTGGATCATTTTTAAAAACAATGTAAGCAAGGGTTACTCCAAGCGGAGTCTCCCTTTTTTCAAAAAATTTAGCCACACAGACACCCCATCAGTGGCAGCACTTGTGCCCCAGTTGTACACTTTACAGCTAGATTTGCATCAAGCACATTCAAAAATATGCCATACTTAACCGTCCCCAGCATGACACCGGGGTAGGTAGCAAAGTCTTTCCTGATCCCAGCTCTGTGCATCTTGGATCATTTTTAAAAACAATGTAAGCAAGGGTTACTCTAAGCGGAGACTCCCTTTTTTCCAAAAATTGGGCCCCACACACACCCACCCCTCCAGTGGCAGCACTTGTGCCCCAGTTGTACACTTCACAGCTAGATTTGCATCAAGCACATTCAAAAATACGCCATAATTAACCGTCCCCAGCATGACACCGGGGTAGGTAGCAAAGTCTTTCCTGATCCCAGCTCTGTGCATCTTGGATCATTTTTAAAAACAATGTAAGCAAGGGTTACTCCAAGCGGAGTCTCCCTTTTTTCAAAAATTGGGCCACACAGACACCCCATCAGTGGCAGCACTTGTGCCCTAGTTGCAAACTGGATGTTTTGATTTGCATCAAGCACATTCCAAATCCACAAGCATTTACTCTCCCCAGGATGACACAGGGGTAGTAAATTCCTTGTGGATCCATGACTTGTTCATTTTGATGAACGTTAGTCTGTCCACATTGTCACTGGACAGACGCGTGCGCTTATCTGTCAGCACACACCCAGCAGCACTGAAGACACGTTTAGAGACAACGCTGGCAGCTGAACACGACAAAATCTCCAAGGCGTAAGTGGAGAGCTCTGGCCATTTTTCAAGATTTGAAGCCCAAAATGAGCAAGGCTCCATTTGCAAAGTCATGGCATCAATGTTCATTTGGAGATACTCCTCTCCAGCCGTTGACTATGTGTCAGACTTGTTGTCTCTGGTGGCCTTGCAAAGGACGGTCTAAAAAATTATGAAAACATTCCATAAAATTGCTGTTACCAGCACCAGATACGGTGCTACTGGTACGGGTAGACTGTTGAAGATGACGAGACCGTCCCATGTTTGTCAAGTTACAACTGGGAGATTCACTCTCTGCACCTGCACGGTTGTTTGGTGGAAAAGCCGAGCTAAGATCGAGTAACAGCTTCTGCTGATACTCCTGCATACGTGCGTCCCTTTCTATGGCTGGAATTATGTCACAAAATTTGGACTTGTACCGGGGATCTAATAGTGTGGCAAGCCAGTAGTCATCATCACTTCTAATTTTGACAATACGAGGGTCATGTTGGAGGTAGTGCAGCAAGAAGGCGCTCATGTGTCTTGCGCAGCCATGCGGACCAAGTCCACGCTGTGTTTGTGGCATAGAGGTGCTAACCATTCTTTCTTCCTCTGACATCTCCCCCCAACCTCTTTCAACTGAAATTTGACCAAGGTCTCCCTCATCCGCTGAGTCTTCCATGTCCATGGACAGTTCGTCCTCCATTTCTTCATGTTCTCCTGCACCTTCCTCAACATTTCACCTGCTACCATGCGCCCTTGTTGATCCCTGTCCCCCATGATCCCATGCCTACCGCGTTGGTGATGATGAACGTCTGGACCTTGGTGATGTTGTTGTGTCTTGCGCATATGAATCCTCCTGTAGTTCCTCCCCTTCCAGTTGTCCCACCCCCTGACTCCGAATAGTGTTTAGCGTGTGCTCCAGCATGTAAATGACTGGAATTGTCATGCTGATAATGGCATTGTCAGCGCTAAACATATTCGTCGCCATGTCGAAACTGTGCAGAAGGGTGCATAGGTCCTTGATCTGAGACCACTCCATCAGGGTGATCTGCCCCACCTCTGCATCTCGTTGGCCCAGGCTATACGTCATGACGTATTGCACCAGGGCTCGGCGGTGCTGCCACAGTCGCTGTAACATGTGGAGAGTCGAATTCCAGCGTGTCGCCACATCGCATTTCAGGCGATGAACCGGCAGGCCGAAAGACTTCTGGAGCGATGCAAGTCGCTCAGCTGCGGCGGTTGAACGGCGGAAGTGAGAAGACAGTTTTCATGCCCTGTTCAGAAGGCCATCTAGGCCGGGATAGTGTGTTAAAAATTGCTGGACAACAAGGTTCAACACGTGAGCCATACAAGGCACGTGTGTCACCTTGCCCAGGCGAAGGGCCGCACCCAGGTTTGCAGCATTGTCGTACACGGCCTTACCAGGCTGCAGGTTGAGTGGAGACAACCATTTATTAAACTCAGTCTCCAGAGCTGCCCACAACTCAGTCGCTGTGTGACTCCTATTTCCAAGACATGTCAAGCTAAAGACCGCCTGATACCGTTGCGCTCTGCTGCCAGCAAAGTAATGAGGGGTGCATGATTCCTTCTGCGCAGTGCGAACGCTGGTGGCCTGACCAGGCAGGCTTGGGGCGGAGGTGGAGGACCCAGATGAGGTGGAGGAGGCAGAAGCAGTGGCAGAACTTGGACAGACAGAGGATTGACACACAAGTCGGTGGGACGGCAAGACTTGTTCAGCAGACCCTTCACTATCTATCACCATAGTTACCCAGTGCCCAGTCAGCGACATGTAACGTCCCTGTCCATGCTTACTGGTCCAAGTATCGGTGGTGAAATGCACCCGTTGACACACAGAGTTTCTCAAGGAAGCGGTGATGTTGTGTGCGACATGCTGGTGTAGCGCAGGCACACCTTTCTTAGAGAAGTAGTGGCGACTGGGCATCTGATACTGGGGCACAGCGATAGACATAAGGTCTCTAAAATCCTGTGTGTCCACCAGGCGGAAAGGCAGCATTTTGGTAGCCAAGAGCTTACAGAGGGATAAAGTCAACCTCTTAGCTTTGTCATGGGTCGCAGGAAATGGCCTTTTTTTTGTCCACATCTGAGGGACAAAGATCTGGCTGCTGTGTGGAGACGGTGTTGCGTAGGGTGTCCCTGGAAAAATGCAGCTTTGTGAGGAAAGTGCAGGCGTAGACATGATGTCGCCTTCATCCAACGTTGGTGCTATCGATGTCTGAGAGAGCTGTACACACGTACTTGTTTCCCCTTCCAAACTAACTGACGACCTACCAAGCAAACTGCCTGTTGCGGTTACAGTGGTGGAAGTTGTGCGTGGAAAACCAGGTGTGACAGCTGTCCCCACAGTCCTAGAAGATGAAGAGCGTGCGGATGCACTGGAAGGGGCAAGCGGTGGATGGTTCGCTCCGCTAGGCTGCATTGCAGCACGGTGAGCTTCCCACTGGGACATATGATATTTATTCATGTGACGATTCCTGGAAGATGTTGTCAAACTGCTGAGCTTTTGCCCTCTACTAACAGAATCATGACAAATTTTACAGATCACATAATTTGGGCGATCTTTTGCTATGTCAAAAAAGGACCAGGCTAGGCAAGGCTTAGAGGGCATGCGACCTGCTGATCCACCCCGACTAGTGCTCAGAGGCATAGTGGTGGCTGAGGATGCAGTTGTAGACATGCTACCAGTACTCCGACTCTGTCCAGGAAGGCGCAAGGTAACTTCGTCGTCAGTTGCATCCTCCTCCACCGTCTCTGTTGACCTCCTCGAGGGCCTGACTGTGGGTTGACAGTACGTGGGATCTAGAACTTCCTCATCAATTGTTGTGTTTGCACTCCCCTCACCCTCAGACCGAGCCTCTTCTTGCCCTGACCGAATATTTAAGTTGTCATCCCAATCTGGTATCTGCATCTCATCGTCGTCAGTATGTTCCTCATTGTCTATTACCACAGGTGTTTCAGTTTGTGAACAAGGGTCAACATTATGCTCAGAAACTTGGTCATCACGGCCTGAATCTGAGTCACAAAGGTTCTGGGCATCACTGCAGACCATTTCCTGGTCTGTACTCACTGTAGCTTGGGAGTAGACCTCTGATTCTCAGGCTATATTGTGACTGTACAGCTCTGCAGACTCAGCCATCTCAGTTCCACCATACTGTGCAGGGCGGATGGAGACTTCAGAGCTATGAGAATGCAAGTGTGATTGGGCTGACAACTCAGAGGACTGGTGTTTTTTGGATGCGGTAGTTGAGGTGGCGGAGAGGGCACTTGTTGGACCACTTGAGATCCATTCAAGCATTTTCCTTTTTTGGCCATCATCTACCTTTGTTCCAGTTGTTCGTGCCCATAAAAAAGGGAGCACATCGGATTGTCCACGGTAAGTAGTAGACATCTTACTTTTGCTGGAAGATGGTCTATCTTCAGCAGATGTTAATGGAGCTTTGCCACCTTCCCCATGGACAAACCCTTTTTTTCCTTTTCCAACACGCCTCTTCCCCTTTCCACCAGCATCTGTCATTTTGCCACTCATTTTGATTGCGACAAGATTGTGCACTTAAAATGTGGTAGTAAAAATTGAGAGGTGGTGTAGATTTCAGCGGTGGTCTAGCTTTATTAACAGCAGAATAAACAACAATAATTATCCATGACAATGCAACTACGGTCCTTAAACTGGCAGCAGTGTTTGCTATTATAATAGCTTAGTAACAATGAGTTTGAGTGTGCAAGCAGGCAGACGTGCTGCAAATATCTTTGCACTAGTGGGACAATACAGAAGTCCAACAGCCACTTTTAGGATGCCACTAAGTTTACTCAGTGTTTGCTAGTATAATGGCTTAGTAACAATGAGTTTGAGTGTGCAATGCAGGCAGACGTGCTGCAAATATCTTTGCACTAGTGGGACAATACAGAAGTCCAACAGCCACGTTTAGGATGCCACTAAGTTTACTCAGTGTTTGCTAGTATAATGGCTTAGTAACAATGAGTTTGAGTGTACAATGCAGGCAGACGTGCTGCAAATATCTTTGCACTAGTGGGACAATACAGAAGACCAACAGCCACGTTTAGGATGCCACTAAGTTTACTCAGTGTTTGCTAGTATAATGGCTTAGTAACAATGAGTTTGAGTGTGCAATGCAGGCAGACGTGCTGCAAATATCTTTGCACTAGTGGGACAGTACAGAAGTCCAACAGCCACGTTTAGGATGCCACTAAGTTTACTCAGTGTTTGCTAGTATAATGGCTTAGTAACAATGAGTTTGAGTGTGCAATGCAGGCAGACGTGCTGCAAATATCTTTGCACTAGTGGGACAATACAGAAGTCCAACAGCCACGTTTAGGATGCCACTAAGTTTACTCAGTGTTTGCTAGTATAATGGCTTAGTAACAATGAGTTTGAGTGTACAATGCAGGCAGACGTGCTGCAAATATCTTTGCACTAGTGGGACAATACAGAAGACCAACAGCCACGTTTAGGATGCCACTAAGTTTACTCAGTGTTTGCTAGTATAATGGCTTAGTAACAATGAGTTTGAGTGTGCAATGCAGGCAGACGTGCTGCAAATATCTTTGCACTAGTGGGACAGTACAGAAGTCCAACAGCCACGTTTAGGATGCCACTAAGTTTACTCAGTGTTTGCTAGTATAATGGCTTAGTAACAATGAGTTTGAGTGTGCAATGCAGGCAGACGTGCTGCAAATATCTTTGCACTAGTGGGACAATACAGACGTCCAACAGCCACGTTTAGGATGCCACTACGTTTACTCAGTGTTTGCTAGTATAATGGCTTAGTAACAATGAGTTTGAGTGTGCAATGCAGGCAGACGTGCTGCAAATATCTTTGCACTAGTGGGACAGTACAGAAGTCCAACAGCCACGTTTAGGATGCCACTAAGTTTACTCAGTGTTTGCTAGTATAATGGCTTAGTAACAATGAGTTTGAGTGTGCAATGCAGGCAGACGTGCTGCAAATATCTTTGCACTAGTGGGACAATACAGAAGTCCAACAGCCCCGTTTAGGATGCCACTAAGTTTACTCAGTGTTTGCTAGTATAATGGCTTAGTAACAATGAGTTTGAGTGTGCAATGCAGGCAGACGTGCTGCAAATATTTTTGCACTAGTGGGACAATACAGAAGTCCAACAGCCACGTTTAGGATGCCACTAAGTTTACTCAGTGTTTGCTAGTATAATGGCTTAGTAACAATGAGTTTGAGTGTGCAATGCAGGCAGACGTGCTGCAAATATCTTTGCACTAGTGGGACAATACAGAAGTCCAACAGCCACGTTTAGGATGCCACTAAGTTTACTCAGTGTTTGCTAGTATAATGGCTTAGTAACAATGAGTTTGAGTGTGCAATGCAGGCAGACGTGCTGCAAATATCTTTGCACTAGTGGGACAATACAGAAGTCCAACAGCCACGTTTAGGATGCCACTAAGTTTACTCAGTGTTTGCTAGTATAATGGCTTAGTAACAATGAGTTTGAGTGTGCAATGCAGGCAGACGTGCTGCAAATATCTTTGCACTAGTGGGACAATACAGAAGTCCAACAGCCACGTTTAGGATGCCACTAAGTTTACTCAGTGTTTGCTAGTATAATGGCTTAGTAACAATGAGTTTGTGTGTGCAATGCAGGCAGACGTGCTGCAAATATCTTTGCACTAGTGGGACAATACAGAAGTCCAACAGCCACGTTTAGGATGCCACTAAGTTTACTCAGTGTTTGCTAGTATAATGGCTTAGTAACAATGAGTTTGAGTGTGCAATGCAGGCAGACGTGCTGCAAATATCTTTGCACTAGTGGGACAATACAGAAGTCCAACAGCCACGTTTAGGATGCCACTAAGTTCACTCAGTGTTTGCTAGTATAATGGCATAGTAACAATGAGTTTGAGTGTGCAAAGGGCAGGAGGGTATTCTGTATAGCGCTGTGTATAGAGCGTACACAGCAGTATCGGAGACAGGAGCTACGCCGGCGGTGACTGACACCCAGACGCAGAAGAGATAATGGCGTCCGGACGGGCAGATACTCGTTTTTATAATGCAGGGACATGTGACATGGACATCCTATCACACATGCCGTTGCTTCTCTGGCTAAAAGTCCACTTAGCTGTGTGTGTGTCTGGGATTGGCTGACATGCTGGCCCGCCCTACTACACGCGCGCGCTTAGAGAAGGAAGACAAGGAAAAAAAAAAAATGGCGATCGCCATTATACAAACAGCAGTGATCTGAATGCGCTGTTCCCGCACACTATACACTGAAATTTCATAATAGTGTGAGTCACAGAGTGACTTACACTATTACAGCGGAAAGCCAGCTAGTAATTAGCTTGTCTTTTTGCTACTAGAACCGTTCTCGAACGTATCTAGGACTATCGAGCTTTAGCAAAAAGCTCGAGTTCTAGTTCGATTTAGAACAGCCCCCAAAATCACTCGAGCCGCGAACTGGAGAACCTCGAACCGCGCTCAACTCTAGTCCTTAGCTTCACCAAAAATACACACAACAGCTCCCTTGTCACTGTCCGAGGTACCACTTCAGAAGTCCTGAAGCCAGATTGTATCATGGGTTATAATAAATTCATGGAGGGGGTAGATCTCTCGGATCAGGTCCTCAAACCATACAGTGACATGTGAAAAGCAAAAGTATGGTACAAAAAGTTGGCAGTGCACATAGTACAGATGTGCAGGCAATATGGGGCCCTTGCTTCAGTTTCTTCAGGTAGTTATTAAGGCCCAAATGTCAGGAAGGTAAGGGTCCCAGTACTTCTGAAACTGATGTTGCCTGTATTATACCAAGTCAACATTTTCCAGGTGAGGTTCCCCAAACTGCGAGGAAGGGAAGAACGCAGAAATGTTGCAGAGTATGGTACAAGAGGGTAATATGAAAGCACTAAATTTACCATTGTGAAACCTCTGCTCTGAGAAATCTGGCATTTGCATTAAGGATTGCTTCAAAGTGTACCACAGGTCCATGAATTCATAAAATTTGTTTTTACCTTATTGATACAACACACTTTAATAGTTTGATGTACTCCGCACAACTTACACATACCACCACATTATTAATTTGTGCAGCAGTAAAACCAAAGCATTATCATCATTACTATAACTATGCTTCTAGATCATTCATTGAGGGGCGTAGTTTCCATAATGGGGTCATTTTGGGGGTTTTCACTGTTTAGGCACATCAGGGGCTCTACAAACGCGACATGGCACCCACAGACCAATACATATAAGGTATCGACGTACTCAGGAAAAATTTTGAAGTACATTTTCTCTTGCTACTCTTGTGAAAATGAAATAATTTGAGGCCTAACCAATATTTTTGTGAGAAAAATTTTTTTTTTCAGTTTCATGGTCCAACGTTGTAAAATTCTGTGAAGTACCAGAGGGTTCAAGTTGCTAGATTTATTGTCTAGATAAATTCCTTGAGGGGTGTAGTTTCCAAAATGAACTGGGCTTTTCACTGTTTAAGCACCTCAAAAGCTATCCAAATGAGATATATCATCCACTAACGATTCCAGACAATTTTGTGTTGCAAATTCAATTGGCGCTCCTTCCCTTGTGAGCCCTGCCGTGAGTCCAAACAGTAGATTTACACCATATATGGGATATCAGCATACTCAAGAGAAATTGCACAACAAATTGTATGGTGCATTATCTCCTGTTATTCTTGTGAAAATAAAAAAGTGGGGCTAAAACAAAATTTTTCTGGGAAAAATTGCATTTTTTATTTTTACCTTCAACATTATAAACTTATGTGAAGCACCTTGGGGTTCAAGGTGCTCATCACACATCTAGATAAATTCCTTGAAGGGTCTAGTTTCAAAAATTGGGTCACTTGTGGGGGAGCTCCACTGCTTAGGCACATCAGGGACTCTCCAAACGTGACATGGTGTCTACTATTTATTCCAACTAATTTTGTGATCCAAAATTCAAATAACGCTCCTTCTGAGCTGTGTATATTATTATATGGGGCTGGGGGAGTTTGAACTGTGTATATTATTATATGAGGCTGGAGGAGACTGAGCTGTGTATATTATTATATGGGGCTGGGGGAGTCTGAGCTGTGTATATTATTATATGGGGCTGGGGGGCCTGAGCTGTGTATATTTTTTAAGGGGCTGGGGGAGTCTGAGTTGTGCATATTATATGGGGCTGGGGGAGTCTGAGCTGTGTATATTATTATATGGGGCTGGGGGGGTCTGAGCTGTGTATATTATTATATAGGGCTGGGGGTCCTGAGCTGTGTATATTATTATATGGCGCTGGAGAGTCTGAGCTGTGTATAATATTATATGGGGTTGGGGGAGTCTAAGCTGTATATAATATTTTATGGGGTTGGGGGAGTCTAAGCTGTGTATATTATTATAAGGGGCTGGGGGACTCTGAGCGGCGTATATTATATGCGGCTGGGAGAGTCTGAGCTGTGTATATTATTATATGGGGCTGGGGGAATCTGAGCTGTGTATATTATTATATTGGGCTGGGGGAGTCTGAGCTGTGTATATTATTATAAGGGGCTGGGGAGTCTGAGCTGTGTATATTATTATATGGTGCTGGGGAGTCTGAGCTGTGTATATTATTATATGGTGCTAGTAAATATGCCTGTTTGGCTGATATTAGGAATGACGGGCCAGGACTAGGATCACTACAGCAGGACATTGCTCCTAGCAACCAGGAAAAGGACTGCTATATATAAAGGAGGGAAATAGGAGTGCAGCAAAGCCCAGACAGACGTTGGTGGTAGGGGACTCTATAATTAGGCGGGCAGACAGGGTCATCTTTCGCCGATACCGTGAATGCCGAACAGGTGTTGTCTGCCGGGTGCTCGGGTTCGGCATATTGCGGATCGAATAGACAGATTGCGGGGTGGGGCTGGGGAAAACCAGCGGTTATGGTGCACATTGGTACTAATGACAAAGTTAGAGGCAGGTGGAAGGGCCTTAAAAATGATTACAGGGAACTAGGAGAGAAGCTGAAGTCCAGGACCTCCAAGGTGGTGTTTTCAGAAATACTACCGGTGCCACAAGCGTCACTAGAAAGACAGCGGGAGCTTAGGGAGATAAATACATGGCTTAGAAATTGGTGCAGGAAGGAAGGGTTCGGGTTCAAGGATACCTGGGCTGACTTCTCAGTCGGCTACTTGCTCTACAGTGGGGGTCGGGCTGCACTTCAATGGGGAGGGTGCAGCTGTGCTGTGGGAGAAAATGGTCAGACGGATGGAGGAGCTTTTAAACTAGGATCTGGGGGGTGGGAGGGTAGTGGAGCAAATAAGGGGATAGATAGAGCAGATAGAGACAGTGAGATGGTAGGGGTCAATGAAGGATTAGGGGGGGGATGGGACATGCAAGGAACGTAGGGAGGCTAGGAGTAATAAATGTGTTAGTAGTATTAAATGTCTACTGGCAAATGCAAGAAGTCTTGCAAACAAAATGAATGAATTGGATACTCTTATGTCAACCATGAATTATGATGTGGTGGGCATTACGGAAACCTGGCTGGATGAAAGCCATGACTGGGTGACACACATACAGGGTTATACTACATTCAGGAAGGACAGGAAAGACAAAAAGGGTGGTGGGGTGTGTATAGTTATCAAATCTAACCTAAAACCTGTGTTGAAGGTTGACATTGGGGGAACTGCAACAATGTAGAGTCAGTATGGGTAAATGTATATGGGGAGGGGAATAATGGAAAAATGCTAATTGGAGTTTGCTATAAGCCTCCTAACATACCTGAACAAATAGAGGGTGAAATGCTGGAACAAATTGAAAAGGCCGCTAATAATAATAATTGGGTTCTTATTATGTGGGATTTCAACTATCCAGGACATAGAATCTTCTGTTCGTGCTAAAAGCTGTAAATTCTTATCTACTATTCAAGACAATTTCCTCTCTCAGATGGTAGATGAACCGACCAGGGGAGATAATTTGCTAGATCTGGTCCTGTCAAATAGACCGGATACAATTTCAGATCTACAGGTCCGGGAGCACTGGGGCGCGATCATAATATGGTAAGCTTCAAAGTAATATTCAATAGAACATTTCAATGGGGAAATGCTAAACCTGTAAATTTAGGAAAGCTGATTTTAACAAATTAAGGGAAGAACTTAAATGTGTTGATTGGGACAATGTTATGGTAACTGGGGATACTGAACATAAATGGGGAAAGTTTAAGGATATACTACCAGAGTCCTGTAAAATACCTATACCCTCTGGTAATAAAATGTCCAGGAATAAAAAGAAACCACTATGGATAAATAAGACTGTACAAAGTATAATAAAACAAAAACAAAGGGCGTTTAAAATCTTAAAGGCTGAGAATACAGAAATAGCATTTCAGAAGTATAAAGATATCAATAGGAAAAATTAGCTACTGAGACAAAAATCGCCAATGACATTAAAATAAATCCCAAAATCTTTTATAAATACATTAATGCCAAAAGGAAAACAAAGGATAGTATTGGCCCCTTAAAATATAAAAACAAGTTAGTTATAGAGGACAAACAAAAGACTGAGATATTAAATAGGCATTTCTCATCTGTGTTCACCAAGGAACTGACTGTACCAAGGATCATTCAACAAGTGAAAAATCAAAGTTCACCACCCGATATAATTAATTTAACACAAGAAGAAGTACGCCTATGTCTGAGTAAATTAAACATTGACAAATCCCCAGGGCCAGATGGCATTCATCCGTGAATATTAAGGGAATTGAGCTCCGTAATCAACAGACTGCTGTATCTCATCTTTTTAGATTCACTTGTAACAGGGTTGGTGCCTCAGGATTGGAGGATTGCTAATGTGGTACCGATATTTAAAAAAAGTAAGAGGGTAGATCCAGGTAACTACCGTCCAGTAAGCCTGACATCAGTAGTATGCAAAGTTTTTGAGGGCATTTTAAGTGATGACATGCAAAAATACAGTATATAAAAAGAGGGGCAGGATATATACACTATAGTTCAAACGTTTGGAGTCACCCAATTTTGTCTTTTCCATGAAAAATCATACTTTTATTTATCAAATGAGTTGCATAATGAATAGAAAATATAGTCCAGACATTGACTAGGTTAGAAATAATGATTTTTACTTGAAATAATAATAATTTTCTCCTTCAAACTTTGTTTTCGTCAAAGAATGCTCCCTTTGCAGCAATTACAGCTTTGCAGACCTTTCGCATTCTAGCTGTTAATTTGATGAGGTAATCTGGAGATATTTCACCCCATGCTTCCAGAAGCCCCTCCCACAAGTTGGATTGGCTTGATGGGCACTTTTTGAGAACCATACGGTCAAGCTGCTCCCACAACAGCCTAATAGGTTTGAGATCTGGTGACTGGGCTGGCCACTCCATTACAGATAGAATACCAGCTGCCTGCTTCTTCCCTAAATTTGGTGGATTTCCTGATGAAGGAGAGGGGTTATCTTCGAAACGCATAGAATAAACCACCCTGCATTGCACTTATTTGGAATTAACTCATTATTGGCACAGCAGAGCGGACTTTTTCCACTTTTTATCCTTGTTTCTTTCTTCCCTAAATAGTTGATGCATAATTTGGAGGTGTGTTTTGGGTCATTGTCCTGTTGTAGGATGAAATTGGCTCCAATCAAGCGCTGTCCACAGGATATAGCATGGCGTTGCAAAATGGAGTGATAACCTTTCTTATTCAAATCTCCCATTTTACCAGCACCAATGCAAACCCAGACCATTACATTACCTCCACCATGCTTGACAGATCACGTCAGACACTCTTCCAGCATCTTTTCAGTTGTTCTGCATCTCACAAATATTCTTCTGTGTGATCAAAACACCTCAAACTTCGATTCATCTGTCCATAACACTTTTTTCCAATCTTCCTCTGTCCAATGTCTGTGTTCTTTTGCCCATATTAATCTTTTCCTTTTATTAGCCAGTCTCAGATATGGCTTTTTCTTTGCCACTCTGCTCTGAAGGCCAGCTTCCCGGAGTCGCCTCTTCATTGTAGACATTGACAATGGCGTTTTGCGGGTACTATTTAATAAAGCTGCCAGTTGAGGACCTGTGAGGCGTCGATTTCTCAAACTAGACACTCTAATGTACTTGTCTTGTTCCCAGTTGTGAATCGGGGCCTCCCACTTCTCTTTCTACTCTGGTTAGAGCCTGTTTGTGATCTCCTCAGAAGGGCGTAGTACACACCGTTGTAGGAAATCTTCAGTTTCTTGGCAATTTTTCGTATGGAATATTCCTCATTTCTAAGAATAAGAATAGACTGTTGAGTTTCACATGAAAGTTCTCTTTTTCTGGCCATTTTGAGAGTTTAATGTAACCAACAAATGTAATGCTCCAGAGTCTCCACTAGCTCAAAGGAAGGTCAGTTTTATAGCTTCTCTAAGCAGCAAAGCTGTTTTCAGCTGTGCTAATACACTTGCACAAGAGTTTTCAAGGGATTTCTAAACATCCATTAGCCTTCTAATACAGTTAGCAAACACAATGTACCATTGGAACACTGGAGTGGTGGCTGTTGGAAATGGGTCTCTATACACCTATGTAAATATTGCATTTAAAACCAGTTGTTTGAAGCTAGAATAGTCATTTACCACATTAATAATGTATAGAGTGTATTTCTGTTTAATTTAATGTTAGCTTCATTGAAAAAAAAAAAAAAAGTGCTTTCCTTTCAAAAATAACGAAATATCTAAGTGACCCTAAACTTTTAAACTGTAGTCTATATAAAAAGGGGCAGCTTGTGTGAGTGATAGTATATGTAGTGCCCCTGAACCCATCAGGGCACTACAAGGTACTGCATCCTGTCAAAGATGCAGGGCCTACCCCCAGGGACCTGGAAGACCAGTGCCGGTAACAGCAAAACACATTACAATCCCAGTTTTCCCCAATATACAGACTGGTAACAGACTAGAGTTGGACCCAATGGATGGCCACCCAGGGGTGGAGCGGATCCAGTCCACTAGACGACAACCAGGTGGGAGGGGACAGACAGTTAGACAGTAAGTGGAAGTAAGAGGAGACAGACGTAACCGCACTGACAGGAGAGTGTGACGGTGACCTGAGGGCCCAGGCGTATGGTTGCCGGTGGAGTACCATAGAGTACTCCCGGAACCATGGCACCGACGAGGTACAGAGCCCTAGGACAGGCAAATGCTCCAGGCAAACCTGATAAAATCTGCACAGTGATGGGACCATCCAGGACCTCACTGACCTTAGAAGCCCGGGGCACCAGCAGTAATGGGAGAACCAGGGAACGGGAGAGAACACCGACCCTACAGGGTTCACATTGCCCGCCGTTTGTACCAGAGACTGAGAGACTAAAAGGAGGGGACCCCAGACGCTCCAAGCCACTGAGACCTACCAACTTGAGAAAGGTGCAGGGGAAAGAAGACACCAGGTCACCAACCGGGCACTGGGACTAAGGGAACCAGAGGTGAACACCAGCCTTCCTCTGGGTGCCAGTTACCAACCGCTGTGAGTAAAGAGTACCAGTTATCGCTTGTGTGGCCTATATTCTTTCCACGCCTAACTCCATCACCTACTCCCTGGGGCCCCGGCCCTACTTGCGGAGCGTCCAACATCCAGGCTGCCGTCATCATCAGCCCCAATGGAGAGACTGTGCAGCGGCGATTCTATCTCCATAACTCGCAAGTGGCGTCATGGCATAAACTTTATTAAATATTCCCCTGTACATAACCCCTTTTAAAGCGACCCCCAGGGTCATGGAACCGGACAACAGCCGCCCAGTGACACATCCCAGTAGTACACCGCCCGGGACCGAGTACCCCATAGCCCTGGGGTGAGTCATATACAGAGGGGCACTGTGTGTGGGGGATATTATACAGTGGAGTAGTGTGTGTAAGAGATCTATTTTACAGAGGGGCAGTGTTTGTGGGGATATTATACACAGGGGCATTGTGTAGTGGTATATTATACAGAGGGGCAGTGTGTGTGGGGGAATATTATACATGGGGCAGTGTGGGAGAGATATTAAGGAAAGAGGCAGTGTAGAGGGTGTATTATGGAGAGGGGTGGTGTAGGGGTGTTTTATTAATTTTCTGAGAGCAATACTTCATTTTCTGGAACAAATTCAAGGGTGCTAATACTTTTGACTGTGTATGTGTTTGTGAGTAAGGCTGAGCACACAGGGCGAGTAAAACAAAGCAAGTGGAATGCAATAATAAAAATCGCATTCCGCTCGGACCAATATTACTCTATGGGGCTGCTCCCATGAGCTATTTTTTTCTGAGTCCTAATCAGACCGAGAAAACAATCACAGCATGCTGCGGGTGGAATCCGATTTGTTTTCAATCGCACCCATACAAGTCTATGGGTGTGAGAGAAACATCTCATTGTACTCGCATTACACCGGTGTTAAGCGAGTGCAGTGCGAGAATCGCATCAGCTGACAGTGGAGGAGATGGGGAGATTAGTTCTTCCCTCTTGTCTGCAGCGCCCGTACTGTCTTCCGCGGCTGTGCTGCGATTGCAGGATCACAGCACAGTGGTATGACACTCGCATAACACTCGGCTTACACTCCAGCAGAGCGGGAGCCGAGTGTTATGCAACTGACTTGCAATAAAGCCTGTGTGTCCCAAGCCTAAATGTATGTATATCTATCTACATATAAACACACATGTTTTTCCAAGAGTGGCGGTGAGGCTGTGGAAGGTTTGAGGGGTGGAGGCGGAGCTGGGATGGAGCATGGGTGGAGTCTCAAGGGGGCCCCAAAATTTTGACAGTATGGGGACCTGAAATTCCTAGTGCGGCCCTGTATAGGGAGTAGGCGAAGGGAAAAAAAGGGAACAGGGAGGTAAGGATATAAAAAAATAAAAAGTTTTATTGGGGATAAAGGGGGAGTGAGGAAGCAAGGAGGGGTATGGAAAGTTATCCCTTTTTTAAGAAAAGAGAGGAAATGAGAAATGTTAATATGTATACGTACCTATATGTGATTTATACTTTAATAGTTGGTGAATATAATATAGTAGCTGAAAAACAAAAAAGGTTAGTAATATACAATATACAGTAAACATTTATTGCTTGGGTCACACTTGTCATGATCGGGAAAAAACCCGACTATTTATGGTCTTCTGCCCTGATGACAAGTAGGTTCTTCCTGAAAACTGAGAGACTAATGAAGTATGTCCATAAGGACTACATTAAACCAAGAGTTGACATCTTCTTTTTGGATGTCATTTTCCATTATAGTCTATTCTTCTCCATGACTATAATTATTTGTGTTTTTTGGGAAGACCCACTGAAAGGATATCCTGGATTGCCGTGACTTTACACTTTGTCCAGTATTGCCTTACATGTGCTTTCCTATTTTAAACAAAGTGAGTATTTTTTATTTGAATGTTGGGTTGGAGAAGGATCCTGAAATGTTTGCGTCTCCATAGAATTTATTGAACAGATGAAAGGTTACATGCAACATTACTGACTGGCCATATAAGACTACTTTGGGTCAGCTTCTATTAATTTCAATAGGACCTGAAATGCAGTACTTTGGTATGGTCACTTAGTGTTCTAAGCTGTACTGTTCCAGCTTTGTCTATTGTCCTGTATGCTGAAGACACAGTGGAGAAAACACTCTACTTAATTGAACACCTTAGAAAAACATAGTGGCAACATTCCAGAGATGATATGAACACTGAGAGGGGGCGTTCAATTAGGTCCAAGGGCTTATGCCCACCAAAACAAGTCCTCGTTAAATGTCATATTGCGATACCTTTAGGCCATGTGCGCACGTTGCGTTTTCTTTTTGCGTTTTTGCAGCGTTTTGAGCTGCAGCGTCACATTGTCAAAATGCATGCGTTCTGGTTCCCCTGCAAAGTCTATGAGAATCATGCAAAATCTGTGTGCACGATGCTTTTCGAAACGCAGCATTTTGATTGTCAAAAATTTGACAAAATCTCTACATTTAGAAAAGCAGCATGTCAATTCTTTTGTCCGTTTTGGCAGCGTTCTACACCCCATGAAATCAATGAGTCGTAGAAAAACGCTGCCAAAATGTTAAGCAGTGCGTTTGCACTCCATTTTTGTTACGATACGCATGTTTTTTTGACATAACAAACGCAGGTCTTTCAGTCTCTCTCATTCTGTCGATTGGTCGGTCTCTCTCTCTTTCTATGTCTCTATCTCTCTCTCTGTCCATGTCAGTCTCTCCCTCCCACCCCCTCTCTCATACTCACCGATCCACGATCACCGGCGCTGCGCAGCACGATGTTCACACTGTGTCGGCTTCTCCTCTTTTGAAAATGCCGGCCGCTCATTAATCCATCTTGTATTCCCTGCTTCCCCCGCCCACCGGCACCTATGATTGGTTGCAGTCAGACACGCCCCCACGCTGAGTGACAGCTGTCTCACTGCAACTAATCACAGCCGCCGGTGGGCGTGTCTATATCGAGCAGTAAAAAAAATAAATAAATAACTTTAAAAAAAATGACGTGCGGTCCCCCCAATTTGGATACCAGCCAGGGTAAAGCCACACGGCTGAAGGCTGGTATTCTCAGGATGGGGAACTCCATGTTATGCGGAGCTCCCCAACATAACAATATTAGCCAGCAGCCACCCGGAATTGCTGCATCCATTAGATGCGACAGTCCCAGGACTCTACCCGGCTCATCCCGAATTGCTCTGGTGCGGTGGAAAATAGGGTAATAAGGAGTTAATGGCAGCAGCCCATAGCTAACACTAAGTCCTAGGTTAATCATGGCAGTCGTCTCCCCGAGATACCTTCCATGATTAACCTGTAAGTTAAAGATAATAAACACACACATCCAAAAAAATCATTTATTTGTAATGAAAGACAAAAAACACCCCTTTTCACCACTTTATTAACCCCTCAAAAAACACCTCAAGGTCCGACGTAATCCACGCGAAGTCCCATAACGCTTTCAGCTCTGCTACATCGGAAGCTAACAGGAGCGGCAGTAGAACACCACCGCTCCTGTGAGCTCCATGCAGCAACTGAAGTGAGTCATGCGATCAGCTGTGCTGTCACTGAGGTTACTTGCGGCCACCGCTCTCAGGTGGAGGACTGCAGCTGTGGCCGCGAGTAACCTGAGTGAAAGCACAGCTGATCGCGCGGCTCACTGCAGTTACTCAGGGGATTTGCGATCACAGGTGAGTCCTTCACATGTGACCGCAAATCAAGCCACGGCACACAGAGAGAGCCGCGCGATCACAATGAAGTCAGGGGAAGTTCATCCGAGTTCATTCTGATCGTGCGGCTCTGTCTCGCAGCCAGCCATGCTCTTTTTGACAGTGCAGTCCCACTCGGCTTTGCTGCAAGTCTATGGGGATGCTGCAGAGCCGAGTGGGACCTCACTGTCAAAAATGTGCGTTCTGGAAGCATCCAGAACGCATGAATTCAGTAAGAATTCTCCAGTAACAATGCGTCTTAGAACGCAGCTTTTCTGCTGCGTTCTGAGACGCACATGCAGTGTGGAATAGAACGCAACGTGCACACATAGCCTTAAGGTATTCTTTCATAAAACCAAAATACCTATTTCCTTGTGGAAAAAAAACAGTCTTTTGATTTCATATACTGACCACAATAGAGAGTGAATGTGCACACATGGCCAATCTTCAGCTGGAAACACAAGACTGCAGTCAAAATTCCCTAATCAGACATTTAGTGCACATTGAAGGATTACACCTGTACCAATATAATACATGGGAATCTTTTTTCAAGGGGGTTTCCCACCACATGAATTACATTAAAAGCATATATCAATGACCAGCATATATATTGTGCCTTAAAGGGTTTTTTCAATGTTTGCGGTTGGAAACCCCCTTTGGTTATGGATCAAAAAATCTTAATAATATTTGTGTACAGTATAGTTTCTAGTATTCTATTATTATGATTAATCATCAATATATATCTTCTACAAAAAAAAGTTTATTTTATGTTTTTTTTATTTTATTTAAAAAAATTTAAGATAAATAAAACATGATAAAATAAGAATATACTGTATGCCTCACCAATCACATACAGGTGACTGCAGATAGGAGATAATAGCCACATGGACAATAGTAATTACAGGCTGCTCATACAATGAGAAAGGACAAAGACACAATTGTGTCTATGCATGAGTATATGCAAGCCAGAGAGCTTAGGGTTAACACCAGTGTACAGCTGGAAACAAAGGACTGGCACTCTATTCTTGGGCATTGGTGGGGGTTATGGTGGTCAGATTCTTTGAATAGCCGCTTATGGCTTATGAATTTCTTAGCAATTAATGTTATTCTTGGGAGTCTCTCATTATAGAGGTTTTCCCATCACACACATTAATGGCATACGACCCCGTATGTTTAATGTGCCTGGATTCACACACAGCATTTTTCTGGGGATTTTTTGTGCCTTGTCCTCTGTGTACACTGTCCTAGCTGGCTTGGTGGGCTCCTATCCGTCATGGATGGCCATAAACAGCTTTTATTCTATTTGATATGGAATTGTATTTAGCAGATTGCACTAGTTCTGCGCCATTTTGTCCCCCTGCTGGGATGCCATTCTGCACTGTGTGACCCACACTCTAAACCTTCCTGATAAAGAACATAGCTTTATTTTTATATTTTATTCTATTTTCTTGTGGGTTTATGGCTGTTAGTTCTTTTTCCTTTAGTGTGATATGTGTCTGTCCAGCTTGCTTATAAATTTGTCCATGTTATTTGTCACTTCTTAACGTTATATTATTTGATTTATGGTATTTTGGGGTGTAATCTTCCATTTTGAATAATAACAAATGTATAGTTTAGTGGAGGAGGGCTAATGCGATGGGGGTGTTTTTCAGCAGTTGTCCTAGGAAACTTAGTTCCATTGAAGGGAACTCTTAAATTAACCTTTCGGAGAGTCGTTTTACCCAAATCACAGACAGAATTAATCAGATCCTGGCTATATAATTGCCACCAAGGATATTATTCTCTGAAACACTACAGTGTTTAAAGAGGTGATTCACTACTTATTTTTCCAAGCCATATTGATATAATGTTGACTAACAAGGCTTCTCTCAAATACCTTGTGTTGCCAATAGTGCCTGTGAGCGGCGCTATTGTGGTCACAGGAGTTTCACCGCTCATCACAGCCCAGCATCTCCCTGCTCGCTCCTTCACTGCAGAGCTCCGCAAGCAGGAGCGATGCTGGGCTGTGACGAGTGGTGAAACTCCACCCACAGCCCAGTCACTCAGGAAGACTGCGGCCGATCGCGGTGATTTGAGGTCAACTGGAAGTTGATGTGATATCACCGGACATCAGAGGTCCCAGAGCCCGGGGGTTATGAGAAGGGGATGAGCGGACCGCAATGACGCCACTCGCAAGCAGGCACTATTGGCAACACAAGGTATTTGAGAGAAACCTTGCTTCTCAATGTTATATCGATGTGGCTTGGAAAAATAAGTAGTGAACGACCCCTTTAAGAAAAAAAAATACTTTGGAAATCTGCCTCCGGCAGGCACTTTCCAGCACTGATCCAGATGATTGATAAGTCTCTCTTTATATACACATGAGGGAGAGATCTGTCAATTGCCTGCCGCGACGCTGGGAAGAGCCGGCCAGGGGAGGAGCTGGCTGGAGCGTTTCAGAGAATAATATGCCTGACTGCAATTATGCACCAGGATCTGATTCACACTTCTTGTAGTTTGGGCAGCATGAATATCCAGACAGATTCCTTTTAAAATGTATAGCTGGGACAATTGCTTTATAAAAAAATGTCCCTAAGCAGTAACAGGGAGGTAGTTTCTATCTACCTGCCAGTGGTGCTCGGCGCCGTTCTCTGCTGGCACAGAGCTGTCTCAGACCACTCCTACCAGCGATTCAGCTGCTCCCACGGATGTTGCGTCAACAGAGTGGCAGCTTCCGCTCTGCTCTGTAGACGGGGGGGAACAGCCGATGTCACACTGATTGATAGTTGACTCGCCCCGTTAGGTAGAGGGGAGCAGGCTGTCAACCACCATGACATTAGTTGTCCTTTCCGTCTACGAGAAGCCCCCACTCTCTTGATTAAGCCATTGTATCACCAGCAGGAGTGGTCTGTGAAGAACGGCGCCGGGCACAACAGGCAGTTAGCCAACTACCTGCCTGTTAGTGCTTAGGCACATTTTTTTTAACATCCCGGATATACCCTTTAATGATTCTGCATACAAGATATTTTGGATAATTCTACACGTCCAACTTTGTGGGAACAGTTTAGGGAGGTCCTTTTCTGTTCCGCCTGTGTCCCAGGGTACAAAACAAGGGCCATACGGCATATTTGGGTGAGTTTGGTGTGGAAGAACCTGACTGGTCCTCACAAAGCTGGGACCTCAATCCCATCCAACACCTTTGGAATAATCTAGAACAGAGATTGTGACCCTCTCGTACATCGAGGTCTGACCTAAGGATGAAAAGGCAAAAAGCCCCACAGGCGCGCGTCAAATCTGTAAAAATCCTTCCCAGAAGAGAGGAAGCTGTTATATCTGCAAGGTGGAGTGTTTTCAAACCCATATGAACCTCTATGGCTCTATAATGGGACGCCATTAAGTAACTCGCAGCTTGTGGGCCTAATGCAAAATCTCCAATTGGGCCCATAATGACACCGAACAAAAAAATAATGAAAAAAACATTAAAAATAGTATGTACTTGTAGTGTTTTCCTGCCAGCACTGCTTTTTTCATTCTGAAAAATGAACTCTGCTAAAAAGCGAGGTGTGAACAACAGCTGATCTTCTCATATTGGCCAAAGGGTCCTTTTGACTCCAGGGCCCGGCGCGTCCCTTGACCCCACAATTTCTACACCCCGGATGTCACCTGTCGGTGTATCGTGGCTGAGTCCCAATACCTCGGTCCATATAACAGAAGTCGTGCTATCCATCTTTCCCAGACTCCAGGGTGAAAGCAGGAATGGTGACCCATAACAGGACACCCAGCTTTGCCCTGCACTAAAATACACGTTCTGCAGCTAAAATCCACAGACACTTCTTTTCTGCCATTAATTTAGGGAATACTCTAGAATATGAGCTCAGGATCCTCCATCTTATCCCAGCCTTTCTGCCAGGACCTTTGTGTTGCACCTTTGCACAATAATCACCTCACACAAAGGTCACTGGTCATAAAGCAGATAAGCAGCGCTGACTCCACAATGGAGGGTTATTCTGGAGGCTCCAGCACCACACGAGTTAATGCCATTTCCACAGTATGAGGGGCCTCTCTCCCCCACTTCCCTTTGATGTGTCCCTCACGGGACAGGAATGTGCCCCCTCCCCCTATTTCCTGCTGCTCCCAGTAATGGGGTCTGTAAGCATCATATGGACACAGGAACAAAGGGCTTTTATTCTGCTCCCTCCGCACAAAGAGCCATTGTTCATTGTTTTCCTGCTGCTGCTCTGGGGCTTTTGTTAATTGTTATCTGGACACACACCCAGACAGTCAGTCACACATGTCATGTACGTGGAGTCGTGAATAAGGCGACATAGTGCACTGTGACACAGAAGAGACCACGTGATCCGCGCGACATAGTAAATAACACACGCGTGGGCTCGGCCCCTGTCAGGAGAAGAGAGCTGTGAGCGCGGACGGCTCCTCACACGCCCAGCAGGGGGCGGGCAGGAAGCGGCTATTGCATCCCAGGAGAGGCGCTCACACCCACGGGAGCACGGAGGAGGCAAAGCACGGGCGAAACAACACGGAGGAGGCAGAGCACGGGCGGCACAGCACTGAGGAGGCAGAGCACGGGCGGCACAGCACTGAGGAGGCAGAGCACGGGCGGCACAGCACTGAGGAGGCAGAGCACGGGCGGCACAGCACTGAGGAGGCACAGCACGGGCGGCACAGCACTGAGGAGGCACAGCACGGGCTATGAGGGCAGCGCTCATTCCGGGGACAGCAGCGGAGGAAGAAGCGGCGCAGAGAGCGGCTCCACGTCCAGGCAGTGAGTATGGGGCTGCGGTGTGGGCTCTGCTTCCCTCTGCTCCGTGTATTCTCCTTAGGACAGACATGTCAGGGATACAGACAGCAGGCTGTATATCCACAAGCAGTCAGGCAGGCTGTATATCACCGGGCACTCAGGCAGGCTGTATATCCACGGGCACTCAGGCAGGCTGTATATCCACGGGCACTCAGGCAGGCTGTATATCCACGGGCACTCAGGCAGGCTGTATATCCACGGGCACTCAGGCAGGCTGTATATCCACGGGCACTCAGGCAGGCTGTATATCCACGGGCACTCAGGCAGGCTGTATATCCACGGGCAGTCAGGCAGGCTGTATATCCACGGGCACTCAGGCAGGCTGTATATCACCGGGCACTCAGGCAGGCTGTATATCCACGGGCACTCAGGCAGGCTGTATATCCACGGGCACTCAGGCAGGCTGTATATCCACGGGCACTCGGGCAGGCTGAATATGGACAGGCGCTCGGGCAGGCTGTATATCCACGGGTACTCTGGCAGGCTGTATATCCACGGGCACTCGGGCAGGCTGAATATGGACAGGCGCTCGGGCAGGCTGAATATGGACAGGCGCTCGGGCAGGCTGAATATGGACAGGCGCTCGGGCAGGCTGAATATGGACAGGCGCTCGGGCAGGCTGAATATGGACAGGCGCTCGGGCAGGCTGAATATGGACAGGCGCTCGGGCAGGCTGAATATGGACAGGCGCTCGGGCAGGCTGAATATGGACAGGCGCTCGGGCAGGCTGAATATGGACAGGCGCTCGGGCAGGCTGAATATGGACAGGCGCTCGGGCAGGCTGAATATGGACAGGCGCTCGGGCAGGCTGGCTGATATCCACGGGCGCTCGGGCAGGCTGGCTGATATCCACGGGCGCTCGGGCAGGCTGGCTGATATCCACGGGCGCTCGGGCAGGCTGGCTGCGTGAGCTGTGCGTCCACGGGCGCTCACTGCGTATACGCTTGTGTGACTCCGTTGTTGCCTTCTCCTGTCTAAAACTGGGGAATTTGTTGTTGCCACTATTGTAGTGGTGAGGGCAGTAGTATTTGAGGCGAGTTTACACAATTTACCTCATATGTATGAATGGCGCCACCGAGGTGCAAATAATTGTGACTGAACAGGCTGCTGTTTCCAGCAGACTTTGTGCTGACACAATACACTCCTGTCTATGATTGTGGCCGCAGCCGACAATGTTGCAATTTCTAAGTAAATATTAGACTACAATGTATCATAGTCTATGCAGAGTGGTCTCCTAGAAACCGTGATGAACTTTAGTGTTCTTTATAAAGGGATTGTCCATCCTGGACAATTGGCTCGGCTATGGGAAGTTTTGGCACAGAGCCACTATTGCTTGGGGTGACAGTCCATCCATCATTATTATTAATATTGTGCTTTGCTTATATAGCGCCATCATATTGCACAGGTTAGCAGACATTATACTGCTCCATAAACGTAACAAACATTTTGATGCTCTACTGGCTCTTTACGTCTTTACAGAGTATAATGGAAGTCAGTGGGGATCTTGAGCATGTTTCCGAAAAATCTTCCGGTAAAATTCTTGAGTGCCCCGTTGACTTCCATTATACTCGGTAAACATGTACCGAGCACCCAAGCATCAAAATGCTCATTACGTTTACCGAGCAGTTCATCATCATCATCATCATCATCATCATCATCATCATCGCTGTCTCTATTGGGGCTCACAATCTAATCTGTGTGGGAGGAAACCGGTGGAAAGCTACACAAAACATGGAGGACCTACACTCTCCTTGCAGAGTCTGTGCCCTGGTCTTCTGGATTTGAACTCAGAACCCAGCGCTGCAAAGTAACAGTCCTGACCACTGAGCCACTTTGCTGCTCATTTCAGTCATTTGGTCACTTTATGTTCTTCACACCCGCTTCGTTATATTGACAGCAGTGCCGGATCCACCAAATGGACACTGACTAGGCCACTGGAACCCAATAACTATATTGGGGTCTGTAATAGAGGGTTGGAGACATATGTAGGCTCAGCCTGAGGCTAGAGTCACACTGGTGTATTACTTGCATGTGTGCAATATGAGAAAATTTTGCATTGCACTTTGCCCCATGTAAGACAATGCTGCAACTCACATCTGCGAGTTTTTCCTCAGCTCTAATCGGACTGAGGAAAAGATCGCAGCATGCTGGGATTGTCTGAGAGTCTCCTATCGTTCGCGCCTATACAAGTCTATGGGTGCGAGTGAAACATCGGACTGCACTCGGATGTCATCTGTGTAGTGTGCAATATATGCACAGGCTGACAAAGGATGAGATGGAGAGATCACGCTCTACCTCTCCTCCACAGCGGTGATCCAATGGCAAGATCGGATTACAGTTGCATGATGCTTGATAACACTCAGGAGCCGAGGGTCATTAGCATAGCTCATCCAATACTCTCACATCGGATGCCATATGCTAATGTGACTCAAGCCTATACTGATGATTGTTTGGGGTCCTCTCTGGCAAAGAGGGATGGGGTGGTCCTGAACAGTGCCCCCCTCTGTTATCGTGACATTAGATTTTTCAAGCGTCCATCTATAGTGGGGAACCAATGGCCCAGCTCCTCATGATGTGTCAGTAGATACACATCCAATCACTGTGAATAATGTTTACAGTATACTGACACATCGTGGCGGTGTTATGGTTAATAACACGTGACTGGTGTTTACTGTATATACGTGAGTGTAATAATTACACCTGTTCTCCATCTATATAAGAATGCCATATATGTTTGTGTTATCCCATGTATTGATTCTGTGCACGCGGCTCGTGCTGCAGTGGATATTCACATATCTGATGTGTCCTCATAGGTGACATCCTATATTTAGACTACTTCACGTGCCGGCTATTGTAATCCTGACCCACGTATATAAGCCGATATCCAGGAGGGTTCTAGATGTATTCACTTCTTGCGTTTCATATGGTGCAATGAGTGATGTAAAGTCCCAGTCGGAGTTAAAAATGAAGAGTTTCTCCCCCAAACATGTTAATGTGGACTGATCTGCTTTTGGGGTTCACGTCTAGTTAATGTTGGGGTTTTGCAGCAGTTTTCTGAAGTCATGTGGAAAAAAAACAGCAGCGTGGGAACTTTTTACTCACATTTTGGGTGCATATTACGAATGGAAATTCTGCATGAAAATGCTCCCATTCATTTCCCTTTCCGTTATATGCTCGCCACACATTTAAGGATCGCTTCACTGGGTAACATCACTTACTGATGCCGTTTCCACCCAGATTCTATCCAGAAACTGCAGATTAGCCCTATTGAATGGGGTCAGACCTCACGCGGACTCCCAGCTGCTAAACAGGCAAATCTATGGCAGAATTGTCTGCTCGTTAGCCTTGACATTCATGGACGGGAAGGGGGGGGAATACAGAGGTGACGTGAACCCGACCTAAGTGAATATGGTCGTCATCTGCACTAAAGCTGCCACGTGTAACCAGGGCTGTGGAGTCGGAGTCGGAGTCGGAGTCGGAGTCGGAGTCGGAGTCGGAGTCGGAGTCGGAGTCGGAGTCGGAGTCGGAGTCGGAGTCGGAGTCGGAGTCGGAGTCGGAGTCGGAGTCGGAGTCGGAGTCGGAGTCGGAGTCGGAGTCGGTGCAAGAGAATTTGAGGAGTCGGAGTCGGTGCAAGAGAATTTGAGGAGTCGGAGTCGGAGTCGAAGGTTTGGCTTACCGACTCCACAGCCCTGCGTGTAACCATTACTTTTAGTAAGATTTCTGGTACCATTAGATACTTTTCTATAGCTTAATGTTTTCTGACAAATAATGGTATCTTTTGGGTGCAGTCTGAGACCGAATTAAGTGGCCCTCAATGCTAAGAGGCAAACTGCTGATGTTCTGACACGCGCACTCCATATTAATCAATATACTGTCCTATGTTTTGCTGTAACGCATTGTTTCATACTTTATCGTTAGACTCAATGCTGTGACATCAAAGGGACGTGACTAAACAACTGCAATATGGCGATGTATGTTTCAGCTCATTATGGCAGTGATGTTCACATACAGCAGGATAGACTCGTTATACATGGTTCCCCTCAATAGGGAAAATGTGCAATATTCTGCACTTTTTGTAAAAGGGTTTCATGTCACAAACATTAATAAGCCAGATGTATATAAAAGAGTCTCTTGTCTATAGAAATCCTTGGTGAAACAGGCTTTCTTTATAAACGTTCCTTGTATCAGGATAATGAGTATGGACGTGCAAGATTCAGTTATTTCTGACGTGACAGATGTGGGAACCAGCTGCATCTATGGCCTTCTCTGTATATCGAGAGGTGAATGAACACTTCTATAGTCTCATAAGACCTTTCACCGCTGTTAGCAGCTGTCAGAGATGCTCGCTGACAAATTATGGGCTGTTTTTTTGTTTTTTTTTTGTTTGTTTTTTTATTTGTGTCCTGATAGCAGGATGAGTATTACTTCAGTTGGAATAATAAACTGTATATTGTTGTCATCTTTTCATATATATATCAGGGCAGGACCTATACTGAGAAGAATGTAGCTAATCCATCTAGAAATATTAGGGGTTAATCTACTACGGTAGCACTAGAGAGAAAAAATAAATCCTGTAAGGGATAAGTGTTGGATATGCACGTGTGTGTAATAATAATAACAGTAATAATAATAATAAAAAATATATACACACATCAACATACTCACAAAAAGTTAGAAATATTTGTCTTTCGGGTGAAATTTATGTATAACAGAAGTTCACGCTACAGTGATATAATATCATAGAAGTATGCAATGGTAATTTCCTTATCTCAAACAATTTTTTTAAATAAAAGCCAACAGTGGTGGGTATACACCCCCCCCCCCCCCCCAAAAAAAAGTCTCAATAATTTTGTCGCATCAATTACAGCTTGACAATAATGTCTCATGCTGTTTAGAAGTGGAGTTATTGTCTGCTGAGGCATGGCATCCCACTCTTCTTGACAGGTAATCCTCAGGTCATTGAGGTTCGGGTTACAGAGTTACGAGCCTCTACACAGGGAGTCAACTGATCCCATAGGTTTTCTGAGAGATTCAGGTCTGGCAAAAGTGCAGGCCACTCCATTTGATGTACTCCGGCCTTCAGGAGCCATTCCCTAATGATTGGACCTCGATGGGTTGAGCTTTGCCATCCATGAAGATGAAATTAAGCCTATGCTGTTCATGCAGAGGCACAATGACTGGATTAATGATGTTATTCAAGTATAAGGGGCTTGTTGCTATACTATTCACAAAGTGTACAGCCGTTCTGCATTGACTAGAGACACCTGCCCACATTGTAACACCACCACCAAAGGCTCTTTTGGTGACAACAGTGCCTGATGCATAGCGCTTTCCTTGACATCTCCAACATCATTGGCGGACATTATTGCTGCTCAGCATAAATTGACTTTCATTATTGAACAGCACAGAGGCCCACTGGTGTCTCATCCAGGAAGCCAATGATGCCTGGTGGTGTGGTCAGGTACCCCTGCAGGTGGTCTAGCATGCATTCCACGCTGATGTAAACTGTTTCGTATGGTCTGACATGACACTTTGGTTCATCTGCCTCTCCTTTAAATTTGCCTGGAGTTGTGTGGCATTCATCATCGTGTTCTCAAGGGCATTGTCCACAATGAAGCGGACCTCAGTGTGACATGTGGCCAAATGACGTCCCCTTCTATGCCTTTCTGTGATTCTTCCAGTCTTTCTGTATCTCTGTTGCAATGAGCTGATGACACTGGGACACTCTAAGCTTATTGGCCACTTTCGTCTGGGAGCATCCTGCTTGAAGCCTCGTAATAGTGAGGTACTGTTAATCAATTCTTAGGTGTCGTCTTTGTCTCATGATGTCAAAATGTGAACAGCATGATGAGGAGGATTGTGCAAATACCAATTCTAATTGAACTGACGTTTATTGGGCAATTCATGGATCAAACAACTGTTGTGACTTTTGCTATTAAGGTCCTTGACAGAGAACAGCAAGTTGTACAAAAAGTACAGAAAAACTGAACAGTTGGACATGTGCATTCAAAAGGTTACATTAAGGTCACCTGAAAAGGTTGGAGTGCATTTTAGAATCCTTATAAAATTTCACTCGAAAGCCAAATATCCCTAACTTTAATGTATGTGTTTCTATATATTATATATACAGTGGGGAAAATAAGTTTCATACACTGCCGATTTTTGCAAGTTATCCCACTATCGTAGGTACACTTCAACTGTGACAAAGAAAAAAAATCCAGAAAGTCACATTGTATGATTTTTAAATAATCAATTTGCAGTTGATTGCATGAAATACGTATTTGATACAATAGAAAAACAGAACTTAATATTTGGTACAGAAACCTTTCAGCTTCCTCCAAAGATTTTCTATTAGGTTGAGGTCTGGAGACTGGCTAGGCCATTCCAGGACTTTGAAATGTTTCTTATAGAGCCACTCCTTAGTTGTCATGACTGTGTGTTTTGGGTCATTGTCATGCTGGAAGACCCATCTTCAATGCATGTACTGAGGAAAGTAGGGTTGTCCAAAATCTGGTGATGCATGACCCCATCAATCCTCCCTTCAATACGGTACTGTCATCCTTTTTCCTTTTGTAGAAAGCACACACAAAGTTTGTTTACACCCCCATGCTTCACAATTGGGACAGTGTTCTTGAGGTTGGTCTCCTCTTTCTTCCTCCAAACACGGTGAGTGGAGTTTAAACCGAAACGTTCTGTTTTGATCTCATCTGACTACATGGCCTTCTCCCATGCTACCTCTGGATCATCCAGATGGTTTTTGGTGAACTTTAAACAGGCCTGGACATGTGCTGGCATGAACAGAGGGACCTTGCATGCCCTGCAGGATTTTAATCTATGACGGCGTAGTGTGTTACTAACTAACTGTAATCTTTGAAACTGTCGTCCCAGCTCTCTTCTGGTCATTGACCAGATCCTCCTGTGTAGTTCTGGGCTGATTCCTGACTTTTCTCAGAATCATCCTTACCCCACTAGGCAAGATCTTGCATGGAGCCAAAGACTGAGTAAGATCGACAGTCATCATGTGTTTCTTCCATTTTCTCATACTTGCGCCAACAGTTGTTGCCTTCTCACCAAGCTGCTTGCCTATTGTCCTGTAGCCTATCCCAGCCTTGTACAGGTCTACAATTTTGTCCCTGGTGTCCTTAGACAGCTCTTTGGTCCTGGCCATGGTGGAAAGGTTGGAGTGTGATTTGATATGATTGTGTGGGCAAGTGAATTTTATACAGGTAAGGAGTTCAAACAGGTGCAACTAATACAGGTAATGAGTGCAGAGTAGGAGGGTTTCTTAAGGAAAATAATAATTGGTCTGTGAGACCCAGAATTCTTGCTGGTTGATAGGTGATCAAATACTTATTTTATGCAATAAAATGCAAATTAGTTTATTTAAAAATACAATTTGAAGTTCTTGTTTTTTTTATTTTATTCTGACCGTACAGTTGAAGTGTACCTACAAAATAAATTACAGATCTGTCCATTATTTGTAGATGGGAAAACTTGCAAAATTGGCAGTGTATCAAATTCACTTACCATGTGTATGTGTATATGTGTGTATGTATATACAGTATATCTGTAAAAGAAGTCCTATTGTTTGTGATTGGTACCCAATGTTTGCGGTTATTTAAAGAAAACAATACCTCATTGTTTGTAGTAAAGCAATTCCCCATTGTTTGTGGTAGTGTAGACAACAATACAAATCCTATTGTGGTATCCACTGACCCTGTAAGATTATTTGTGGGAGAAGAGAGGTGGTAGACAGGATTAGGTTTAAAAGAGCACAGTTGTCCAAGTGGGAGGGAAGTGCTGTATAGTTCAGTACAGATTGATCTATTGGGAATAGAAGCCGTCCAGAGGTTTCCCCAGAGGCCTAACAAAGAGTGTCTTCGTCATCCATCCAAGCTATGTCAGTGTTCCCCCAACTCCAGTCCCCAAGAGCCACCAAAAGAGAATGTTTTCAGAATTTACTCAGTATTGCACAGTTGATACTTTAATCAATCACTTGTGCAACACTAACCAAACCTGAAAATATGGACTGTTTGTGGCTCCTGAGGACTGGAGTTGAGGAACACTGCATTACATAGAGCAATAGGGAGGAACAACCATGCCAGCCAATCAGACGGAGTATCCAAACCTCTTTCCTTTTCCTGCAATAATTCTCTATAGGTGTAGGGAAAGTTTAGACTGATGGGTAGGCATGGGTAGACACAGAAATAGCATAGAGGAACGTAACGCATTAACACATAGTTAAATAAAATAGAGTGATTGTCATTAGACGAGGGTGATGCCAATAATAAATATTGGATCTATATAATTTCCCCTCCATGCCTGCACCGAAGCTCCAAAGCTCTGTGCCCAATGTCCCTGGGCTCATCTCTTATGTTCTTTAGCTACCAAGTGCTTAAGGGGCTATTTTTAATATGGGCATGTGAATGATGCTTAGTTCCAGTGCTGGTGGTTTATTGGACCGAACCAGATGCTGGTTCCCTTTAAAAAGTTATTACTTGTTCTACGTGGAAATGTGCCCTCTATAGGGTAAAAACAGCTTTCAATTGGGGCTTTCCAAAACTCGTATTTATCCCAATGAAGAATGTCTGACCAGTACCATAATCTGCCAGTTCATTGCTAGGGGTCCTGCTGTTTATACCCTTTTGGAACCAATGAAATAACCTTTCTTCTCGCTAGTGATGAAGTAGCAGCCTAATGTGTGGTGAGTGTCCCCTCCATAAAGCACATTATTGTCTGGCTGCTTGCTCCCACCGATGGTGGCTAGGTTGGAAAATCTGCATGTATTTGAATGTGGTTTGTCATAGTGCGGTTCTGTCAGTAACAGTGACCTATGGAAAGTCTTTCAATTCTTTCCTTTAAGAAAACTGCAGCTGCTTCTTGTCAGCTGTCATCCCTGCCAAAGTCTTCACTGTGTATCATAGGAGCGGAATAATCTCGCTGAGCAGTGACTTCACAAGGGCTTTCAATCTGATGGTTTTTTGGACCATATTTTAATATATTCTGCTATTTGGCAACAGTTATTACAATGTCGCATTAACTGCGGATTAATTCCAACTGAGAAAATCATACGTTAGTTATATGAAACCAGTTTACAACACTTTTACTTTTCCTTACTATATATTTTTAAGAGTTACTGCAATCTGTATTCGGGGAGAGGATAGTCATATCGTCATCACTTTTACTTTTTTTTTTGTTTTGTTTTTTTAGATGTTGAATGCATGCACTTCATGTATAAAGTTTGTATTTTATTTTTGTGATGTCAAAAGTTCTTATAGCAAATATCTAGTCAGACCTGGCCTATTATTGCCGGAATTTGGTTACAATATTACATGGAATATATCTAGCAAAATCGTAATATAATCTAACTTTGTTGGTAAATTAGGTGTATTTTCCGTAAGGTTCATCTGAAGGACATGTTCACACATACCTGTAATGTGCTTGATAGTGTTGCGTGTTACGTCTGCCCTTTCTTGTAGTGCAACGTGCCTTGTACCTAAGTGATTGACTTTGGCAGGTGTGCTCTACTCTACTCACAAGCGGGCTGATTTCTAGAACACTTTTTACCTCCCAATACATTTTATTTTGGGATGAACTAGACCCTGAATGGAGTAAATTAGGAATGAATCTATAAACAGTGGATCAAAAATGTTTGCGAAAAGATATCTGGTTTGACAATCCCATTAAATTGCATTAAGGATGCGATGACAGAGGTCTGATTAGGGGCTCACACATCAGTGATTTTTCTCATCGTAAAACAATGGAAACGGTCTGAGACTCGTCACTGTTTTTGATCAGAATTCATCAGTTTGGTCAGCGCGTCGGTTTTTACCCTCAAGGCTTCAACTGTTTTTCTCAAATGGAAAAAAATAATGCTGAATGTTTCTCAAACTTTTATCAGTCTGTGGGGAAAAATGGACCGCACACGGATGGCATTTGAGTCCTGTCTGCTTTTTTTTTTTTTATGGACTTGCATTTGAGAATATCATTTGGCAGTCGGATCAATACCGGACAAGTCTCCTTGCTTTTTTGCCGACCACTTTGATCCTAGGAAAAGATCCAACATGTGAACTATACCATAGGTATGAGAGCTAGCTGTGAAAATACAGCACTCGTGTGAGACAATGGGCATATCAAGGCACACTAATTTTATATTAGTCTTTATTCACACGTTTGGATTTGATTAGTATTTTGCATGTGTTTGTATGCCAAAACTGGAACTAAGGAGAAAAACTACCATTGCAACATTGATACTTGTTCTGTGTTGTGGGGATGCTACTGGTTTAGGTATACTGATCAAAAATACTGACTAAACTCTTACTATAGCTGCGCTGTGGTTCTGACTTTGACATCTCATCCATATGCCGGGAAGAAAATCTGTAGTGTATTGACCCATCTGCACGATGTCAATTTATTAAGCATGATATTCACCTTACATTTACAGAAACATCCACACAATTTAGTGCATTTGCACTAAAAGTGCCCTTGGCTATTGGTCTACCTTTTATTGTCCGATTAGGTATCCCTTATTGTCTTCTCTTTTCTGGAAAATCGAATATTATTGGTTTCCTTGTTTAGAAGATAGTGGGATTTCTTGACCAATAATTTATTGGCAGAATCTCCGACAATTTGTGCCACATTATTATTTTTTTTTTTTTATGTACATTGTGGTTTAGACATTTTTGTAATAGGTCATAAATTAAGCTGAAATATATGGTATTTCTCTATTAACACAAAATGTGTATTCATATAGGAAAAGAACAATAAGGCCTTGTGATAGGCGGTCACTATACAAAAAAATCTAAATTGGACATTTAGCACATGGCCAATTAGAATAAAACCAGTAGTTACATGTTAATAATGATTCTGAATTAATTGAAACTAAAAGGAACAGAGACCAAAAACAAAAGACCGTTCCTTTCAGGGTAATAGACCCTAAATTAAGCATGTCGATCCTGTTTTTTGGAAAATAATGGGTCTGTGTCATATATATTGCTTCCTTTTATGTAATTGTGTAAGGGCCGGTTTACACTGTCCAACATGCAGCACGATAGGATCGCCGATCAATAAACTTACCGATTGGTGGTCCTTTGAATGCCTGTGTACACAAGAAGACCAAAGTAAGGGATACATTCTGATGTATTCTAGATTACCTAGCACACACAGGCTAGGTTCGCACACTGCGTCTTTTTGACGCTGCGTTTTTGTGCGTTTTTGGCCGCTAAAAACGCACCTGCGTCGAAAAACGCATCAAAAAACGCATGCGTTTTTGCCGCGATTTGGTGCATTTTTGGCTGCGTTTTGCTGCGTTTTTGATCTCTGCGTTTTGCTGCGTTTTTCCAATGTATTGCATGGGGGGAAAACGCAGAAAAACGCAGGAAAGAACTGACATGTCCATTTTTTTTTTTTTTTAACTCAAAAACGCAGGTAAAAAATACAGATGTGTGCGGACAGCAAAAATGAAAACTCATAGACTTTGCTGGGGAAGCAATGTCATGCAGTATTGAGGTAAAAAACGCACCCGAAAAACGCGCAAAAACGCCGCGAAAAATGCACTGTGCGCACATAGCCATAAGCTGCCTTGTTCTCAGCAGTGAGACAGGATGTTGCTGCGCCTCACAGGATGTTGCTGCGCCTCACAGGATGTTGCTGCGCCTCACAGGATGGTGCTGCGCCTCACAGGATAATGCTGTGCTGCATAAATGATTGTTTCACCCCATAAATGAGCCTTTTTGTATCAAAAGATAATAATGATGCAAGCATTTATGCCCTCACATTTACAATTATCTTGCCCTTTACAAGGTTGATTTATGTGTTATGGGATATTCCACTACAGCAGTTTATTAAGTTATCAAGTTTTCTGACAGATCCTGACATCCCTGGAATTGAGTATGGCAACATTTACATACTCATGGTAGTATAATATTGAATAATTACAGACAATATTTTAATGTTTATGCTCTACACATTCGGCTGTGATGACCTATGGTCTTTACATAAGCTAGTATTCCTTTAGGTCAGGACTGTCTTTCAGCCAATTTTATTCATCAAACCATTCATAATGAATGGGTATAAGCAGCAGGGAGACTGCATCATTGCTGCTCTTTCTTCCAGAGAACTTGACTGTCCATTGATTTTGCTATTAAAAATCAATGCTGTAGAGACGCCATCCTCCTCCTGAGTGCTCAGTGCCAACCTCCATGACATGACTGCTACATGCGTTCTACTTGTGGCACAGACTCTGAAGTCTAGCTATTGTCTGATCATCCGGATGACACATTGCTGTTCAGTTTTTAACAATACACCAGATTTTTCAAACTATAAAACATATTTGTGTTAAGAAATAAAAGCCTTAATAAAGACTGAAATTGTCATCTGTGTTGTATTTGGAGTGTTAATGGAGCCATATGTCACAGCTAACCAGCATGAATACACATAAGACAGTACAGGGTGGAACTGATGTGCACCTTCCCATTGTCCTTTTGTCACCTGCAGCTATAGGGTGTCACAAGAATCCTTAAAATGCAAAATAAAAAAAAATCCCTTTTGTGTGCCTGCTGCTTTTGTTGTTTTGCAGCAGCTATTGTAACACTAAACAATAGTTTAAGGTGAAGAAAGGGTCCTTTGAGCACTCCCTTCCTTTGTCACCTGCAGAAATTGAATGTCACAAGGACAATGAGATAATAGATGGTTCACCTTGCTTGTGTTTGTTCCTTTCTATCCTGGCACTGGGCGAAATAAGAGTAGGGCCCCAGATGGAACGTAGTGACGGCACCTCGCATTATTTGCACTGGATGTGGAGTTCCTTGGGTAATTTGCTCCTTTTTATCCGCAGTTGACATCAGCCTGAAGATCACCTTGACTTGCTTATCCATGCAACAGTCAATCAAAGATATGAGGTACCTCCTCATTGGATGCTATATTCTAACTGGTGTTGGGAGACAAGCCTCATTAGGGCTATGGCTAACAGTCCGGGCACATAGGTAGGGGCTGGATACTGCCGAGTGTATGAGTATAGCTGATGAAAAGATACGGCCCATGTGGGCACATCAACAACCTCAGAGTGCTGTAGTGCTGATCTCCAGCAAGCCTGAAAGTGTATTTTAATATTTAAGTGGGTGCTCCTTCGGTGATGGGAGACCCTTGCCAGTTACCCAGTATGCCTCTCCAACGCCAGCCTTAATTATTGAACTAAAAAGGATTGACTGCAGAATAAGATGGAGCGTAGGTTTCTGGAACTGTTTCAAATGTATACTAGTATGGCCTTGAATATGCCCAATCCTAAACTCGAACACCCACCCCACCAGCATCACCCACCGCCCCAGTAGGGATTTATCCCAAGAGTCGACTACTTCTCCAGCATCCATGGTTATCTTATCACTCAGATGTGCTGTTAGTAGGACAGGTATATGATGAAAACATTTTTCCACTAGATTTCTACTGGGTGAAGTCTGGTGCATCATCAGGTGTGTCCTAGTTTAAAAAAAAAGTTGTGCCGGCGAAAGTCAGGAAATAATTATTTTGATAGTCCTGTAAATGAGGACATGAAGGCCAACATTTTTCAGCTACCGCAATTGTACACATTTTCAGCCAATAATGTTTTGGCTCCTTTGTATCTACATAAAAGAATGTTTCCATGGTTACAGACTACAAATAAACTGTGTGTAGTCTGATCCATCAGGTAATTGGTGTATTTTTAGCTGACCCTTTTGTCTTGCTGACTTAGAGGACATTATAAAATGGGCAGTTGGAAGGGAGTAACAACATGGTGACAGTCTAATTTGTAGTCTGCAGTCCTGTAGAAACACAGGACTACATAGAGTAAAGTATAATCTATGCTCATGTAAAGCTACTGCTTATTTATTTTTTATTATTTCTAGGAGCAAGCAATGCTCTATAAATAGGATGTGTACTGCTGAGAACAGTGGCAGCCTATGGGCAGTGAACAATCCTTGTGTAAGCATGCTACTAAATGGCTGCCAACCAGCATACATGCCACCAGTCAGCTGGATGGAATAGTAGATGGAAGACCCGACTAATCAAGAACAGGGCCCCGGACGTAGCTTAACCAGGCCTTACTGATGGAAACAGAATTGTGAAGCAAATAGGCATATATGTTCATTAATTTACAAAAGATTTCTATTTAGTTATATTGATGAACACATACAAGCCTATATCATAATTTCCTTTTCTATTCAATTTCTCTTTGGGGTCATATGTACGTGATAATTTATTATAAAATTGAATTTGGCAAGCCGTTTTCTTTTCACGGTTACTGTTTTTTTTTGTTTTTGTTTTTTTTGTAGATGAGATTTCAGACCAAAATTACTCAGCCAAGTACCGTAAAACAAACGAGCAATAAACCACCAAAATGACCAGGGGAAAGGTTTCACAATTTATTCTGGTCTACGATCTTCTTTAGATCATTTCCACCTTAACACTTTGAACAAGGTTTGCATCACGTTTATGAACATAAAAACAGGATTTAGCAAAAAAACAATGGACATTTTTAACGTAAAAAAAAGTGGAATCCAAGCTAAATTTTGCCAAATGTATGCCAAATAAACACTAAGGGGGTGTTAGAGGGTACCTTTATGTGGTTTTAGAGAAACGTGTCCACCAATGCTGCAATCCCTGAGAGTTTCCGTGGTGAAACACACACAACCATTTTAAGGGCCGCTTTACACGCTACGACATAACTAAAGCTATTTCGTTGGGGTCACAGAATTTGTGACGCACATCCAGCCGCGTTAGCGATGTCGTTGCATGTGACGCCTATGAGCGATTTTTGAATTGTTGCAAAAACGTTCAAAATCGCTAATCGGGGTCCATTCCAAATTATCGTTGCAGCTGCAGGTACGATGTTGATCCTCGTTCCTGCGGCAGCACACATCGCTGTGTGTGACACTGCAGGAACGAGGAACCTCTCCTTACTTGCGTCCACCGGCAATGCGGACGGAAGGAGGTGAGCGGGAGGTTACATCCCACTCATCTCTGCCCCTCCGCTTCTATTGGCTGCCTGCCGTAATTGCAATAAGCAATTGCTAGCTATGTCGCAGCGTGTAAAGCGGCCCTAAGGCTGTGAGCACGTTGCATTCAGTAACTTGCAGAAATGAACGCATCCTCTGGCAGAATTTGTCATTGTCAAATTTGATTTTTACCACAAATGCAGGAAATATGCATGCGTTTTTGCCGCGTTTTGACCGCGTTTTACATGTATTTTTAGTGCTTAAAATGGGATGCGTTTTCAATACAAAGACACTACTAAATAAAGTTTGAACATTCAAATCATACAATATAATGATAATTTTCATAAATAGATTATTGATATAATATTTGTTAAAGAAATTTAACTTATTGTTTGACTCTTTGTTTTAAGTCGTGCTGGATGTGAGGGCAAAAGGAAACCTCTTGACCTCACTATGATGCCAAAAACGCATGCTTAAATTTTGACGAAAAAACATGCGTTTAGCATCAAAAAAGCATGTAAAACGCTAGGATTTTGATTTTGGATGCGTTTTCACAACTGTCATTGACTTCAATGTTACCAAAACGCTCAAAACAATTGACATGTTGCTTTTTCAAATGCAGAGATTTTGACAAATATTTGTCACAAAAAACGCTGCGTTTTTGGACACATAATATGCCGATTTCACATAGACTTTGCTTGGAAATCAAAACGCATGCATTTTTGCATTAAAACGCTGCAGCTCAAAATGCTGAAACGCATGAAAAAACACAACGTGCGCACATGGCCTATATATGTCAGATTGTGGGCAAATTAAAAATTTGCAGAATCAGAGCTACTTTCTATTACACTTGTGGATTTGCTGCATAGCGATGCATTGCTTGTGTCTTTTATCTTTTAAACACTGAAGATATAGGGTTTTTTTTTCTCTTCTCACCAAGACAAGATAAACAACCCAAGTGAAGTATCTGAATGGAGGCGTTCCATTGGCCATCCATCCACAATACAAACGCAGTGTTTGGCCAGCTGCTCAACGCCCGTTGGAAAGTCTTCATGTGATAAATCTCTTTACACACAGTGGGAGGTTGGAAAATAGGTGACCACCACATCCTCCATAGCCAGCTTTACCATTGATTGGGTCTGATACTTTTTTTTTATTTTTTTATTTTTATACAGATTTCTTTATTCTTAACTAGTAGTGTTTTGGTTTTGAAAAATACTTTCTAGAAAAAAAAAGTCAGATTGAGGATTTGTGAGACTTTCAATCTGTTGTACCCTGGTAGATTTTTATTTGCGGGCACAGACTGTGTTGGAACCATATCGAATTAGAAGCGGAGGTGCCGAGAGATGAAAGAAGTTTGGAACTTTGCAAATAGTTGGATTGAAACCAAAGCCTCACGCGTGGATGACCCTCAAAGGAGCAATCTCATCTGGTGTGTAGATACAAAGCGTCCTGTCTCTACAGGTCACAATGCGGGTAGAGCCTATGAAAAGTTATTATGGCGTTTTGCAGCTGCGTTACAAATGTGTTCTTCTGCTTGTTTTGCTCAGGCTAAACTTTAAAATAATCCTGCCTGGAATTTATTACTATTGTTGCATAACTTCAGAAAGTATACACGAGCTGCTTCAGGAGAACAAAGCAAAATAAATATCTGCACCAGCAGCAAACAGTTACAAATATGGCATTATTTGCTTTAGTGTTGCTATTGGCAGTAATACATGTGCTGAACTACGATTTATGTAGAGTCTGGCCTGGTACGTTTTCCAGTTTGGTTATTCCGATGTCATTATTTATTCTCTTTGGATTAAAGTTCACCTCTAGCTTTCTAAGGCTATGTTCACACGGTGCATTGTTTGCTTTTTTTTCTTCACAAAGTGATTAAAAAATGCATTGTGTGCAAATACCTTTTATAATACTTTCTTCTAAGGCCTCATTCACATGTAAGTATTTCATCAGTATTTGCCAAAACCATGAGTGTCTCTAAAACACAAAACAGGTCTCAATCTTTCAATTCTTATTTTCATCTGTGAGTTGCACTCCTGGCTCTGGCATAGAAACACTGATGCAGGAACACGGATGAAACAGTGATGCAGGAGCACTGATGCAGGAACACTGATGAAACACTGATGCAGGAACACTGATGTTGGGACACTGATGAAACAGTGATGCAGGAGCACTGATGCAGGAGCACTGATGAAACACTGATGAAACAGTGATGCAGGAGCACTGATGAAACACTGATGCAGGAGCACTGATGCAGGAGCACTGATGAAACACTGATGCAGAAACACTGATGAAACAGGGATGCAGGAGCACTGATGAAACATTGATGCAGGAACACTGATGAAACATTGATGCAGGAGCACTGATGAAACATTAATGAAGCACTGATACAAAAATACTGACTTGTGAATGAGGCCTTTATACAGTGTGACTTCCGTACTTTTATGGTATGCTCCTGCCAAGTAGTGTATGCAATATCCACCATTGTCATTGATTATTGAATATTTGTGGTCTGACAGCTGCTTAATGTGTATTGCCTCATGTACTATCATGTAAACCAGAAGATTGTTTACTATTAAAACCTGACAACACAATAATTGAATTCTCTTACTTTTATAAGGTTAATTGTCATTAATTCACAACTTATGTTTTTTTTAAATTTTGGAGCTACGAATGTAAACTTGTCATATACAGTCCTGTCCAGAACGTCCGTATTTTTAAGTATGATTATGCATTCATAGCATCTTTTGTAAATTCTCCCCATAATCTTTTCCAAAGCCTCCTTTCTATATTCCTTCACAAGCGGTCGTGTTTTAAAAGTTTAACAATATAATTATGATTGTTCTGTGCACAGGGAAGTGTGAATGGCCTCTCTAAACAGGCTATGATCGGCTTCTATATAGCTAATTGGTAGTCGTATAACCGCTGCGGGTGAGACAGTCTAAATACACCCTTAGTTTATGAGGTTTTAATGAATCTTCTCAATTCTAAAAAACTCAGATAACATCTCTGGTTGGACGAATATGCTTTAGAATAGGGGTAGAAAAGTGATAGAATCACTGCTGAGCCCACTTCCTGCCCCCACACAGGTGGGGCAGATAGATGGGTTCCGTGATAAGAAAACATATTTCTAATTTATGACGTGAGAGTCATGCAAACAACTAACGATGTGATAGGACGTACAGATCCGTGGAGAGAAGCATAGAAAGAACAATATTTGGATCAAACCGGGTATAATAAAGACAATAATTGAGGCACTGTAGGTAAGAAGCATTGTGCGGATACATAAGGAGAAATAATCAGATATAGGAATGATTCTTTATTCTTAAACTTTGGGACTAGAGAAAACAATATGTTCTACAAAAAACGTTTGTTACATATTTTATTTTCAATTTATTCCCATGATTGTTTTGTCATACAGTGGTTTAGATCGGATTGCTTAATTATATTTTTGCTCACTTGATGGGCAACATTTACTGGGTTCTTGTTCGTTGCTCTGCAAACTTATTTAATTGACAATTACTCACCAGCTTTCTGTCCTCTCGCATTTTGTATGGGTTATCAGTATTGATTTTATAAGTGTGTATATTTATTATTCTATAATTTGTCAAATGTTAGAACAGATATGTGCAGTTAGCGATGTAGGTTGGTCTTTGATCTTCTTATTTACACAACAGCATGTGTTATAACATTGGGAGATGTAGTACAATGTTGGCATTTAAATTATTGGCTCCTGTGTAGTCACTGCTATGTAGTATAATTTATTTCTGTATGCTAAAGGTTGCAAAATGTGTGAAAAATGCTTTAATGTAAAAATGGAATGGAAGTCTTAATAGTTTATTTTTAGCAATTAACATAATGCAAAATTAATGAATAAAAGAAAAATCTAAGTCAAGTTAATATCTGAAGTGACTGGCCTTTACCTTCAAAATGAGATCAAAGTATTAATTCTTGATAAATTGCACACCGCTTTCAGAAGAATTCTGCAGGGAGGTTGTTCCAAACATCTTGGAGAAATATCCACAGATCTTCTGTGCTTGAAGGCTTGTACAAATGCTTCTCTTTTTGTGTAATCCCTGACAGACGTGATGTTGAGATCAGATCTCTTCCAGGACTCTTCTTCTTCTTTACACTAAAGATAATTCTATATGATATTGTGTATATGTTTCTAGTCATTTTTCCAGTTCAAAATTAATTTTGACTCAAATCAGATGCCTCCTTGTTGGCTTTTTACCTGTATTTCTCAGCATTGAGGGCACCAATAATCTGGACCAAATCCCTTACTCACATTTGCTGAAAAGCAGCCCCAAACTTGCAGGGCCTCCACCACGCTTCACTGTTACCTGCAAATACTCGTTATTGTACCGCTCTCCAGCACATCACCCAAAAAGTGCCTTCTGTTACAGTCAGATATTTTACATTTTGATTCATCAATCCAAAGCACCTGTTGCTATTTTTTTCTCCACCCCATTCTTATATTTTTGTGCATAGCTAAGACGTTTGGCTTTGTTTCCATGTTGAATGTATGGCTCTTTGCCCGCAATTCTTCTATGAAGACCATTCCTGGCCAGACGTCTCCAAACAATAGATGGGTGTAGCTGGATCCCACTGGTTGCTGCCAGTTCTGAGCTGATGGCACTACTGGAAATTTTCCAATTTGAAATGGAAAAAAATATTATGCATCTTGTAGTAACTTTCCTTAGCCAACCGCTGTGTCTCTGGTCTTCAAGTTCGCCCATTACTTATTGCTTCTTCAAAAGAGCTTGAATCCCAAGGCTGCTTTGAAATATTTGCCTGTGAGTGATCTTACTAATCATTTGTCTTATTGCTGTGATCTGTCTTGCCATGGCGAATGACCTGTGACATGTATCAGTCTTCCATACATTCTCCTAAAAGAGTTTGTCTGGTCCTCACCCTGATTTAAGCCTCCTACACATCTGTTTCTCTTTGTGGCTTTGTTTCAACCTACATATGAAAATGATGATGATTTATCAATGATACCTGTTTAGTAGAACTGGTTAATCCTACATCTGACTATGATCCTACAAAATCCCTGACTTTGTGTAAGCGTACTTAAAAGAACTTATAACGTTTTGAAGGCAAACGGTGGACACACAAAATACAGATTTGCTTTAAATTTCCCTTTTTGCTTATTTACTTTTCATTTTGCTAATTGATAAAAAATAAACTAACACTTCTATTTTTAAAAAAACATTTGTTTCAGCTAGAACATTGACACAGTACGTATATATAGGATATGATATTAACTGCATATGGTCCGTTACCAAGTACGAATACTAGCTGATTTGTGATCCGTTACAAACCACTGATAATGGTGGATCTGTGGTCCATTACCTACCACTTAATACTAGTTGATCTGTGGTCCGTTGCCTACCACTTAATACTAGTTGATCTGTGGTCCGTTACCTACCACTTAATACTAGTTGATTTGTGGTTCTTTACCTACCACTTAATACTAGTTGATCTGTGGTCCATTACCTACCACTTAATACTAGTTGATCTGTGGTGTCTTACCTACTGCTAATACTAGTTGAAAATGTGTAAAGGTTGGTGAAGAAAAACCGCTTACTAAATGTGTGCTTGGCAGACCGCTTTTAGAGGCATGTGGTCAGATCTTCCTTCTATACTTTTTCTCCCCTCCTCGTCCTCGAGTACATTCAGGACATTAATTCTGTAATTCCAAGGCGTTTGGTAGTTTGCCTCTGTATTGTTTTGATGACCTTTGCCTTGTATTGATATCACTTGATAAAATGAATTTCTGGCAGTTTGGAAACTATTTTCCACATGTTGGTACAGTTTTTGCAGATTTGATGGATAGGTGTACTGCAAAACTTTTTTTTTTTTCTTTTTTTTGTTCTATAACTGTTTTACCTTTCCATTGTATATTGGAAAGTTATTCACTTTGTGCATACACATAAATCCTTTACTGTGTCTGTACTTGGTACTAAGTTCAGTAGTGTTTGTGCACCATAACTACAAAGTGGTTAAGCAGCAAACTAGCTTAGAAGTTATTAGAGATACTTGTTCGTATATAATCTTCTTAATTGCAATAAATAGAACAATAAAAAAAAATCATATTATTGCGCAGCATAGAATAGAATATGCTGCAGTTTGAAGTCTAAAGATTTCCAATTTGGTGCATTGCAATGTAGCCAGATTCTGTTCCCAAAAAAAACGCTATATCAGGTACGCTTCCTCTTGTGTTTGAGTCAAAAACATTTCCGGTCCAGTTATTTTTCCATATATTTAAATTTTTGGGTTTTTTTAAGCTTGTAAATAGAAGCAGTTTGTCAATTTTTGAGGCATTTCTGCCTAAAAAGTGAAAAAAAAATTCTAAATGTGACCACTGAATACGATAAACACAAAAAAAACCCATGCCATGCACATAAAAGTAGTTTGGTATGCGAGTACTTATCTGTGTTTCTGCCGGGAAAAATCCCTGTAAAATACACTCTGCAGAAACCTACCCTTTAGGGGATCGCTCACTCTTCTGGGAGTAATATTAATCTGTTCTAACCACAGATACTCAGGAGAAAGTTATTAAGCGAGAACCGACAATGCCACGATCAGTCAGTTTTGTAGCTCGTAGCTCGTTGGATGTACCATAGGAATAGGAAGATTCTGAGATGGAGAAGTCCGAAAGGAGCTATAAAATGACAACTTTTTATTTTAAAATACTTAAATGTTCAAAAAATCGTATGCAGTTCAAGATTTGATCACTGGTGAAAGATGGTGGTGTCCGTACTCCACAAAACAAGGCTCCCTGATGAATCCGGAAATAAGTAAACATGTCTGAGCCGTATATCTTAGAACAAGTTATATTGAATCATGCGTTATATATAGTTCCTGTTATTGAAATATCCAGAATGGGATATTAAATACACAAATGCTGATACAGTGGTGCATTACATACCATTCATTGATTATTCTACAAGTATAGAATTGCATTAGCATTGGATATATAAAGTATAACAACAATACCTCTAAAGACAGACTTCATAGATGACCATATAGTATATCTCTTTACTTATACTGTAGCAGTATTCTGTACTGAGTGTACTTATGTAGCATTCCAAGGGCTATAATAATTTCTAAATACATATGCAGTGTGCATGTATATGTGTGTGTGTGTGTGATATACACACACACACTATATGTAATATATATATTACATATAGTGTGTGTGTGTGTGTGTATATCACACACACACACACACACACACACACACACACACACACACACACACACACACACACTTACACTATAATATATATATATTATAATTTTAGTAGCTAAGACAAGCAAGTAAAACAGGGCTATTTCCCGTAAGCAGTTCCAGGAGCTTGCCACACCACCTCAACGCGCATTTTGCATCTTTCGCTTCCTCAGGGGTGTAGAAGCCTCTATATGCGAAACGGCCATCGTCTGACAAGACACACTCACTCCTTTTCTCCATGCCTGTATGTTTTAAAGGACTGTTATAAGGCAGTAATTTTATTTGGCAAATGCCGCTTTCTGCCACCGTGAATTTCACGTTTTACGTTTCTTGCTTTCTGTTTTGAAGTCTTTTAAGCTGAGCACCACCTTATTTTCTGTTTCTGTTTTTTTTTTTTTTTTGTTTTTTTACATCATGTGTATCACGCAGCATTAAGATCTTCACCCATGTTTAGTGAAGGTGCCAAGGTGATTCCCGATTTTTGTATAGAATGATGTGGTGTTTTCTGTATGTAATGTGTGTACATTTTTGTCTTTTAGTGCTTGCTTGAATGGATTCTTCTGCCGTGCAGGATGCGTTGAAGTGCTATTCTTTAAATCTACTACAACAAAGGTAAGGTTTTACGGTACAGTAGACCTGTGTGTAATGTGCTTGTTGAATTTTCATCTAATCGTACAAGCACTACTCAACAATGCCTGTCAAAAAGTGACTATTGTGAGCAGGGTCTCCTCACATCATGGGGTCACAACGCAGGGACCCCCCGTATTCAGTTGGAATTTAGGAGGAACACGACAGGAAATATTAATTTTTCCCCTGCAGTAGCTCTGCAAAAATAGAAATGAAGCATTAAACAGTTATTATTGTAACCACTGGGATTTCATGCCCTCCAGAGCAAATGGCTCAATTTTAGCTGCTCTCATGCCTGTCTCATTAATGAAGGTTCTATATTCCCTTCAATTAATCTGCTGTTTCGTCATCAATATTTTTGGGTTGTTGTCACTTGTTAATTTAATAAGAAAACTGTCCATAGCATAGAGTTTTTCCTACACCGTAATGGGACTGCTATGAATTTGCTATGGTTATATTAACTGCACTTACACCTTTTTGAGGGATTGTGTCAAGAGCATACCCCATTAGATTCCAAACTTTACTACCGTGCTTCAGCGACAATAAGCCATAGTTGCAGTTCAATAATGAAGTGTCCATGGAGCTAAAAAAGTTAAAGAACACTGCAGAACCCTTCATTAAAGAAAGCAGACACCCCCAAAAGAAAGACAGACCTCATAGTCGAACTCTCCAGACCCAAATGGGACACTGGAACGTGAGGACCTGCAATGGCATTGAGGACGTGTGGTGGAAAACACACACACTGCAAGTCCTCGATGCGTACCACTGCAGGTCCTTAATGCATTCGACAGCGTCCCTGGTCCTCCTGCCGGCCAAAGGCAGTATGGTGTGTGTGTGTGTGTGTGTGTGTGTGTGTTGGCAGCAGTGGAGGATCGCTGTGTAGCACACTTGGACCTGCTCAGAGCGCCCGCTGTGGATTGCAGGTGGACTTGTGAGCAACACAGATATCTGGAGTCTGGGAAGCATGAGTATTCTGGGGGTGTCTGCCTCTTTTAAGGTGTAAACTTACCTCCCACCCCGTGTTTCCACAAAAATAAGCCCTACCCCGTAAAATAAGCCCTAACACACTTTTCAGGGCAAAAAAATAATATAAGACAGTGTCTTATTTTGGGGAAGCACGGTGTTGGCTAGCAAAAGTAAGAATTGTTATGGTGAACTCAGCCTACCAATGCACATTCAGTTCGGCAGAGTGTGCAGGTGTTCTCAATAGGGAGAGTGCACCACCTTGTGGTGGTTTATTTATCATGAGAACAAAGGATCAGGCATGTTAAAATCCAGCATGCCTGTTCCTTCTTTTTTCCAATATCTGCTGTAGGGTGAAGTCCTGACATGTTATGTAATTATAGTTATTAAAACTTCACTTGCAAATGAACATTTATGAGACCTAAATATTATTATTATTATTATTATTATTATTATTATTAATTTTATTATTCGTATTTATTGCATTTAGCTCCAGGTTTCTGGGATTTGAACCAAATGTCATATCACGGTCTTGTATACCAACTATCAAACTGAAAATATCTCCCATATCTCCAATATGCAAAAAATTATGTTTGGCAATAGATTTATTCTTTTCTTTGTAGCTTTGTGCTGCCCTGTAAATGCTCTAACCAATGCGTAGATATTCACATGCAAAATATGTACAGCACTAATGATAAATGGTGAAGTCGGCGTTCGCACATACAAACATGGGTGCTCTGGAGTGTCCCTTGTGTTTTCCCTTCCCTGGTGTTCAGCGGCCGAGTGTGAGGAATGTGGGAGAGGCTCAGTACATGGAGTGAGGGTGGGGGAAGTCATTGTACTCTAACAATGCCATCCTCAGCTAAGGCAGAGTCCCCACAGCAACCTGCAGGGCAGGAACAGACCTGATTGCTAGGGGGAGGGAGTCAGAAATGGAGAGAATGAAGAAGGGTAAGAGAGGAATAAGCCGATGAAACGATCAGATAAGAGGTAATGTATGGACGGTTCTGTGTATTTCAGTGACTGCTTAAAAAGATGTATTATTGTAGCTGTCATCGCTGACATATAGGTGTGAGTCATGCATTGTAGGTACTGTACTGTGAGCGGTTCAATGGTACATGTCTATGTGTGAGCGTACAGGTTCCTGGCAGCGGAACATTATCACAATGCCCCATTGTGTTCTTGTCATACTTCCTTTGTTAGTTTGTCCGCTCATTGTTCAGCTTCCTCTGCCCCTTGCTGAGTGGCCTCTCCTTGCTTTGCCTCCACTGGGAAGCTTTGCACTCCCTCCAGTATTGTGCCAGCAAGGCTTCATGCGGAGGTGAGGGTGTTAAGGAGTAAAGGTTTGAGCACAGAGAACAATCACATCTCAATGTGATTCCAGGGAGGCACTAACTGACTATTTACTGTGCTTTTTGCTTTTTTCTTCACCTTTTCTACTGTACGTTCTTCTTTTGTTGTTTTAATACTAAGGGCTAGTAACAGAGGATATCTATTTCCAGTCTTTATATTTCCTCATCTGTGTTTAGAATTTCATGATATTTCTCATTCATTATGTTCTTGGCCTCTCTCTTTCTAGTGTATGTTGTGTCTTTGCTTTTCTTTCCATGTTTTCCTCCTTTACAGCTAGCTACGTGTTCCTCCATTTCATCAGTAGTTCCAGAAGCAGGACAATAAGCACAGCACACAATGTGCACAATGACAAACGACAATGACTCTGAACTTTGAGCTATGAATTTACTTCCTTTGATTGAACTTTCTCCCTTGGCACACTACACCGGTTCAGCTCTAGTTTGATTCATTGAGTTGAATTCAGTGTAATTTACCCAACTAAGTGTGAGAAACATGATATATTTTTTTTCTTAAAGCAAAGCTTTAGTTAGAAGCTTCATTTTATGTCAGATTTTGAGAAATTGCTTTACTTTAGAGCTCACTCAGTTTGAGAAAAGAGGAGTTTCCAAGAAGAAAGGGAATTGGTAAATCCCGAACACTATGGGTTTGACGTTAGAGCAATTCGTTTAAGAGTCTGTCAGTACAGAATGACTGTTCATGCCAAGTACAGGTGCTCAGTGCACCCTTGGTGTGGCCAAACATTCAAGTGGACTTTTTGCTACTGGTTTTTCATCTTTTTCTACCCTTTTCTGTCTCTATAAAAACCAGAGCTGTTAATCACAGAACATAAGAGGGTGGAGATAGCGGGAAAACAACTACGTAGGGAGGTGCACTTAAATGTTTGGCCACACTAAGGGTGTACTGAGCTCTGGTACTTGCTTTAAACAGTCATTTTGCGCTGACAGACTGCCTGTGTTTTTCCTAAAAATATATTTTACCTAGTCAAAAGAAAAGTGATAAATGTATGGTCGCTAGATGTCTGACCAATGGGACCCCTGATAGGACTGATCATGTCCTATGTGAAAATCTCGAAGCCGTGTGCACATGACCATTCACTGTAGGTCCAGTGGTCACACATGCTCATTGTCAATCCATTCACACAGGGAACTTTAGGACCACCAATCTCATGCTTATTGGGAATCCCAGGTGTTGGACCCTGGTGATCTTGTTGGAAAAGCCCCTTTAATATAAGTCAGGGGTGCTTCACTTTAGAAGACAGTACACCTTGAAGTTACAATTTACTATTGTAAAGGAGTTGATAACATTGTCACATTCTTGCCACTTTATATATCCTCTTTATTATCATCATGAATGACAAGTTTACATGAAGAGGGTGCGCAGCAGGTTTTCTGTTCAGAAATTTCAGCTTTCTTGAAAGTATTATAAATGATTCTTCTCCAGAAGGATGAAAACATTCTGTCTAGTGGGACCTGTAGGAAGCTTTGTTCTGCAGACTCCCTACTGGCTGGATCTCACTTTCATGAAGTAGCTTTCTGAAGATAATAAAACCGCTTTTCCCCAGCCTAAGCTGCTTGACAGCAGCGAGGGACATTTTATGGGCTGTGTAATGAATGAGACATTTCAAAATCTATATAAAAAAAGTTACTCCAGCTTAACTATACTTGTGAATTTTTCCTGGATGTCTACACTGTTTGTCTGAATTCAGACGTCCGTGTACAAACCACAGACCGGCCGCAAGTCTCCTGACCCGAACTTGACAGCCTCACAGTAATATCTGAGGCTGGGTAGCTCAGGTCACGAGACCCTCTGACAATCCGTGCATCTTGTCCTGGACAACGGACCATATTACATAGACGTCTGAATGAGACTTTAGGACTGGTGCCCCTCTGAAGTGAGCTCATTATTCGGATGAGTTCTACCCATAGAGAGAGATTTTGTATGTCATTCTAATTATTTGCGAAGTTGCAATTGGTCTCTAAATTTCTTTCTTTAGAGGTTATCCATTTTCGGGATCAGGTTGTGTTTGTGTGTTTGTGTGTTTGTGTGTGTGTTTGTGTGTTTGTGTGTTTGTGTGTGTGTGTGTGTGTGTGTGCGCATGTGTGTACTGTGCCTTGAAAAAGTATTCATACCACGTAGACTCTTCCACATTTTTTTTTTTTCACATTACACCCACAAACCTAAATGTATTTTATGTGATATACCAACACTAAGTTGCAAGTATTTGTGAAGTGTAAAGGAAATTCTACATGATTTTCTAATTATTTTACAAATATAAATCTGAAAATGATGACGTGCATTTATATTCCGCCTCATGAATCAATAAATTGTATGACCACCTTTCACTGCAATTATTGCTGTAAGTGTTTTGGGGTCTGTCTCTACCATTTTCCACATCTAGAGGCTGACATTTTTGCCCATCTTTCTTTTCAAAATAGCTGTTGCTCAGATTGGATTCTAGAGCGTCTGTGAACAGCAATTTTCTTGACTTGTCACAGATTTTCAATGGGATTTAGGTCTGGACTGTGAGTGGTTCATTTAAACACATGAATATTCTTAGATGTAAACCATTGTATTGTAGCTCTGGCAGCATGTTTAGGGTCATTGTCCTGCTGCAAGGTAAATCTGCTCACCAGTCTCGAGTATTTTGCTGCCGCCAACAGATTTTCCTCCAGGATTGCCCTCTATTTGTCTACATTCATTTTCCTATCAACTCTGACCATTTTCCCTGTCCCTGCTTACGAAAAGCATCCTTAAAGCATGATGCTGCCACCACCATATTTGATGGTGGGTTTGGTGTTTACAAGGTGATGTACAGTGTTGGTTTTCCACCACACACATAGCATTTTGCATTTACCCCAAAAGTTTTACTTTGGTTTCATCTTAGTCATCTTTTCTTTTGTTTTTTTTTATCATTATTGAGATTTGGTTTCGTAGAAAAAAATGTACACTTTTTGGCCCATTGTTTCTCTGCACATTTGCACATTGAACGTTGATACTGGCTATAATCCTAAATCAGCTGGGGAAAGCCTAAGGCCCAGTCACACACAACGACTTACCAGCGATCCTGACAACGATTTGTCTTGATAAGGATAGCTGGTAAGTCGCTGGTGAGATGTCACACAGTTAGGCCTTACCAACGACACCATAATGATACAGGTCACAGTAGTGACCTGTATATCGATCTCGGCGGTCATTGGGACCCTGTCACACAGTGTCAAACACAGCGATGTGTCCTGCCCAGCAGGATATCGCCTTTGAAGAAAATGGTCCAGACCATTCTGCAATGACTAGCGATCTCACAGCAGGGGCCTGATCGCTGGTAGGTGTCACACATAACGAGATCGCTAACGAGATCGTTGCTCCGTCACAGAAACTGTGACTCGGCAACGATCTCGTTAGCAATCTTGTTGTGTGTGACGGGGCCTTTAGAAGAAGACAGATACAGCGTTACACACTTGCTATCAGACGGCCAGAATGAGCTCACTCAGTTTCCCAGTTTATACATTCTGCAGCCAGCAATATAGAGTGCAACACTGAAGGCAAAGGTTACAAAATTTTTCATGAATTCTAATTTTAAAAAATATTCATTTTTACCCGCAAATACATGCATTTAAAGGGATTGTCTCTACTTGTTGAATATGTCAAGGGCAAAGTGGTTCTCCAGAGCAGAGACATTTTTCATTTTCTGGTGACTGCTCGCTGCCTAGATTACTTACCATCTCTCTGTCAGTGGTGGCCGGTCTCCTAATAGAGAAGACCTTTACAATCACTTTCCTGTACAGCTTACATGAGGATCACTATATCCAGCCAGGTTCATTGTCTTTGCACTCCTCTGTCTCAGAAGCAAAGCTGTCTGTCCCTATACAATGGGAGAGCATACAGTGGTGCGATTGTGCCGCTTGTCCGATTTTGTCCATTTACACCACCCCCAGGCAAGCAAGAAGCCAGGAGGCAGAGGAGTGTCGTGTTTTGCAAGAATGATTAGACAAATTTTTTTAAATAAAAAAAACACCTTTTTTATTTATTACACTTTTTTGTTTCTCCTATTCACATTATACTAAATGTTTTTCAACTCTATTTCAGTGTTGCTTTGAAGGTGTCCGTATCTCCAGCAGAATCCTTCCCTAAGATGGAGGAAGACTCCAAAGACGATATTTTACAGCATGTGAATAATTTAGCTACTTTACAACAGGATTCATCTCTTCAGGTGAGCCAGGTATTTTAGTTTGGATAACGTATCCATGTTCACACGTGACCAAATCGAAATATTGCAAGCCCAGGTGTATTTTGGTGCGAGACTCAAGTCAGAAATCGTGCTGATTTCGTCTGCAGATCCAGACAAAGCTTTTTTGGACGGAATCCAAAGAAGTAAGTAGTAGCATGCTAGCTGCGTGTTTTGTATTTTATTTTTTTTAAATTGAACTTCCTGTTGCATATTACTGGCATTATATAAACCCCATTCACATGCATCACATTTACATCCAAATTAAACTTTTATGGTGAATTCTTTTTTTTGCCAGATTTGTTAGACATTTCAGTGACTGTCCCATTTATCTGATTAGGGCGTTACAAAAAAAAAAAAAACCCCAGGAAACTTTCAGCAGAATCAACCCCAATCATATGTAAGATGCTGATTTTAAGTCACACGAGTTTCTGCAACATTTGCCATAAGTAAATTCTCCCCAAAAGTGAAACATATAGTAGTTTGCAGTACATACTACATAAAAATCTGCAGCTACAACACCTTACCTCGGACTAGAGCAGTGATCGTAACAGAGGCTGTATCATTTTTTTACTATCCTTTTCTAATTTTAAAACATATTCAGGCTACAGGCAATACTAATGACTTCCCATATAGTAAATATATATTAAATATCATTAACATACGATTATCATCATCTGTGGCTAAATGATAATGATAGATGTGAGCACAATAGTGGATTTCAACATTTACCCCTTTAAAGAGAACTTATCAGCATGATTTGTAATGTAAAGACATGGCTGTGATACTGATTCCATTGCCTTTGGTGAATAAATCCGCTTTCTAGTTCTTTATCAATCGCCATTTGAAGTTTTGTGCTAATTGGATTTCGGAGCACAGGGGCTGGACTGTACACTCAGTCTTCTCCCTTTCTTGATTTCCCCAGCCCCTCTGCCTGCCTCTGAGCTGGACTGTACTCTGGGTGTTCTCCTCCCTATCTGTGATTCCCCGACCCTTCATCTGCCTGTGAGCTGGACTGTACACTGGGTCTTCTCCTCCATATCTGTGATTCCCCAGCCCCTCTGCCTGCCTCTGGTCTGTGAATGATCTGCCTCCTCTGTGAATGAGGGGTCAATGCTGAGATTTTAAAATCGACTAGAGATGGGCAGAGGGGTTGGGGAATCACAGACAGGGAGGAGAAGACTACTACTGTACTGGCCATCCTTTGTGCTTCGATATCTAATTAACAGAAAACCGCAATTGGTGATTAAAGAACAACAATGATTTCATCACCAAAGGTATCAATGTAATCAGTATTACAGTGCTATTATAGCTACGTCTTGCCTTTACATTACAAAATCGTGCTGATGTTAACATTTTAAACAAAAAACAACAAAACAAAATGGTTAAAACGGATATTAGAATGAAGTGTACAGTTAAATATGGAAAATCTCTGCAACAATAGCCTACATTTTGTAGCTTTTTTTATTGTAGTTTGGGTTAGAGTTTAATAAGACTGTGCATTCTTTAAGTAAGTAAAAATTGCAATAAAATGCTTCAAGGTTCTTTTTTTTTTTTTTTTTCTTTTTTCAACACAATGAAAGGCAAGAGCTTGTGTAATGTGGCGTTTTATTTTGGAATTGCTGGAAACCTATTTGGATATAAATATTTATGTTTATTAGAGATGTGAACAGAAATTTCCGATCATAAAATTATATATATAATTTGTTTGTCTTGAGCATAGTACAAATTTTATAAACCTGTTGGTTTGTGTGTAGCGTATTATGCTATATTGTATGGTACTGTAGGTCTACTTAATGAAAACAGTTTCCCTTATACAATAGTGCCCCCTAGTGTGCTCCATGGAGTAAATTAGAAATTATTTTTTTTTTCTACAAGGCAATGCGAAGGACCTATTATCTTCACCGTTCGGAATTTTTGAAGATTAGCAGCTATTTATCAAATGCAAATACAACAACAAACTAGAATTTCAAAAATTTCAAAATTAATATTCATAAAGTGCCTGTAATTCTGTTAGCTCATTGCTGGTTTCTTTCTTTTTTTTTTTTCTTTTTTTTTTTTAACCAAGGATGCCTCGTATGTCTCTGATTCTCGGAATATTGCACCTGTATCCAATGGACGGCAAGAAAGTCCTGAAGTGTGCAAAACCATGAATGAGGGTAGGATTATTAACTCATGCTTTTTTTTTTTTTGTATTTTCCATCTTAATTACACATTAGAGTGTGTGTCTTAAGTATAGTACGCACACGCTTATTAGAGTGTTTTGGGTTAGAGAACTAGAACTTGTATTTCTGGGGGGGTTGGAGCTGTGTGAGGACTTGTTTTTTTTTAAGCTTTCAGGGAAAATTGTAATTTTCACTTGTACCATGTTGTTGGGGTATTTATTAATTTTTGATAATTTCGTTTTTATTGGACTATGCAATTATTTGCTTTGTAATACATTGCTTTATACTTGTATTGCATTATACAAAAGCTTAAGAGTATTAACATGGCAGATCGGAGACCTTCATTAAGCCCACAGCTCCTATGTCAACCCATCTGCAAACAATATAAGGGATTGTTCACACGGAGTTTCCACATCCTAAAATTCTTCATGAACGCCCCCTTATTTACCATGACACCTTCTGTGTATGGAGTGAACACAATTCCTTAGCTTGCTCCAAACGCTCCTTGGTGCCTTTTTGCCTTCAATACATAGTGGGTGGTGCCCAAGGGTTAAATTCACATGAAGTGAATATAATAATTGTTTATACTAACTGAACAGGTTATTTTTTCCTTCATATATTATTTTTTTTTTTTTTTTTATTACTGCTCTTAACACGGGTAGAAGTAAAATGAAGTTTGCATTTGAGTCATTGCAACCAGTTCCTCCTCCTTTTGTTATCTAGACTATTTATCAACTATTTAGACACAGGCCAGCTTTTTTTACAGGCATGGTATGGTAGCAATGGATCAATGAATTTCTTGAAAGCTCTGTAGGTTTACTCTGATAAGTATCAATCGTAGATTTGGATAACCCATTAAAGGGTCATTGCCGGTCCACTCACATTCTAATCAGAAGAGTGGGGACAGTGATGTCATGTCTTCTGTTACCTCCCGAAACGCGTGGATCAGCAGGTATTGTACACCTGTCCTATTTAATTGAATGGGACTGGTGACTGATCCCTGACGATCACACACATCTGGACAGGTATCATTAGATGCAAGGTCAATGCCCACTCTCTTTTCCTGATACAGAGGTGAGCGGTGCTTTTACAATGCTTCTTCAGGAAATCTATATACTGATTAAATGCCCCCACCCCCCCACTCCTAATGATAACGTTGATAAGGCATTCTATTGATCCTAATGTCCGGCTTAGAGCGAGCAACTTGGCTGTTATTTTAATTACAGGTGCCCTTAGTTTTTAGATGCCCTTAGATTTCTGAATCTATATTTACTGTGCATAGAATATTGTAACTAGTGATGGGCGAATAGTAACTGAGTATTCATGTTCGGATTATTCGTGACTAATCCCAAAGCACTATTCCAGTATTCATCACGACTAACGAACCTAATGCAAGTCAATGGGGAACCCGAGCATTTTTCTTGTCGTGATGAATACTGGAATAGTATTCGGTACTCGGTAATCATAAGTCGTACATGGATAGTTACTATTCACCCATCTCTAATTGTAACATGACCTGTCATTGCCACTGAAATATGTCTTTATTTACATATACCATTCTCCTTTCATCAATGTCAGCCCTAGAAAATCTGCTCAGTAGTGACTGGAGAGACAAACTATTGGGAAATACAACGATTGATAGTAAAGATGTGAAAGGTAAGTTCATTGATATATATAATGTGCTCCACCAACCTCAAATATCATGTGATTACTGTACAGTCCTCCTCCTTACCTCCAAACCAGTCCATGCTTTATTTCAAAACTTTAGTTTGTATGGCTCAATTTTTTTTAATTATTTTTTTCAGAATGCGGGCAATACAATGACACTCAATCCATCTATTGCACATTAGTTTATGGCCAGCATATCCCACAACTATCCTTTATTAGATGTTGGAGGAAAAAAAAATGAGTATTCTCATTTGTCATTCTACCTAAAGCCGGAAACACACTTCGGTTAAAAACACACACGTGTCGCGAGACACGTATTTAACCTGTGTGTCGCAAGTACGTGTCTCGGGTACGTGCGGTCCACGTGTGTTCTACGTGTGCTATCCGCGATAGCACATGTAGAACCGGTAATTTACATACTCACGTGGTCCGCGCTGCTGTCTGTGGTGCTGATCTTCGGTCTCCAGCCCTGCCATCTCCCCACTGCTGCTGCCGGCCGCAGTGAAGTGAATATTAAATGAACATAATGAGCGGCGGTCGGCAGCAAGTGGCAGCAGTGGCAGAGACAGGAGGGCTGGAGAAGGTGAGTAAATATTTAGGTTTTTTTTCACTGACACGTGTGTTTTCTCCAGCGCATGTCACACAGGACCGCATCCACACTACATCCGTGTGGTACAGGTGCGGGCCGTGTGACACCCGTGCTGCCGGAGAAAACGTGGACATGTCAGCGTGTAGAATAACGCACACACGTACAAACGCACACAGACACACGTTCCGTGTGGTTTTACGTGTGCGTGCCTGCTACAATAGGGTAGCATTGCTGAACGTGTCTCCGTGCCGGCGGTACGTGCAAAAAATGGCAAACACGTACCGGCGGCATGGATGTGTGTTGGAGGCCTAACATAGACTTTACTATCCGGGTTAATGCTCTTCTTGCTAGACAGTGGCACTTAGTTCTCCCTTTATGACGTCCAACACCCTAACAGAACACGTGAACAATGGGTATCTTCATGAGAACACTCTTAAAGGGAACAGGACGCTATGTTTATTGACTCTGACCACCAACATATTAATATGCTGTTAGGATTGTACATTCCAGACATCCACCCCACATCAAAACAGGCCATTTTAACATTAAGTAGTAAAAGATACATACATTTCCAAGATGACCGAGGGCACATTGTGCAGATGAGGGCAGGCACTGACCATTCTACAGTACATTCTACCAGTCTAGCGTATTTTGGGTTGGATAATCATATAAAAAAATCACATCCTCCTTTTAGGTAAATCCTCTGGTTTTGTAGGTACTCAGGAGAGCTTGGCAGAGAAAGAGCTGCAGTTGTTGCTGATGATCCGCCAGCTTGCAGGACTGCGGGACCAGTTGCTTAATGCACACTCTGAACATCGGAACATGGCAGCTATGTTGTTAGAGAAACAGCAGCAGCAAATGGAGCTTGCAAGACAACAACAGGAACAGGTAGAAATTAATGTGTACGGCACATGTAAGTGGTATCGGCATGTCTTTGTGGTGCTCATCATCTTTTCTTTTCCTGACGTCCTCTGCATAGATCGCTAAACAGCAGCAGCAGCTCATCCAGCAGCAGCACAAAATTAATATGTTACAGCAGCAGATCCAGGTAATGATCGCTTTTAGCCCAATACATATTTTTGCTCACAACTTACATTCTCTTTGAAAGTAGGGCACATCTTTAACTTTTCCATTTACTTTTTTGTTTGTTTTGTCTTTTTGATTTTTGCAGCAAGTAAACATGCCATATGTCATGATTCCAGCATTCCCTCCTGCTCAGACAGTTCCTACAGATCCCCAGATTTCACCTCTTTTACAACCAATTCCTTGTAAACCTGGTGAGTACATGATGACCTTTTTGAATGGAAGCAAACTAAATTTGGAATTTTTAATATAAAACATTTGTAGTGTCAGGCTTTCACCTGGCCCTCTGTTTTTTCTTAAGGTGGCCATATACATTAATATAACTCAAATCTAACCCATCAATGTTGGCAGGGCTAGCTGACTATATTTTATAAATGATGGTGTTCTGACTCCCCCTGCAGATATTGGGAAAGAAACCACTTATTTCCACATTCCCGATCCTTTAGATAAACCATAATGCATTATATATTCTGCCCCAAAAGAGCTAATCTTTCCCTCCTAACCCCAATTGTTGATTCACTTGACCAAACATTCAGATAACGACTTTACATAGTTGCATAGGCATTTGTTAGTTTCTTATAAAAGTATCCAATCTGCTGTAACAATGTTTTGTGGTATACTATTTCACAGATTTATCGTTCTTAGGCTATGTTCACACACTGCGTTTTTTACCTGCGTTTTGGGTCCGTTTTGGGTCCGTTTTTGCTGCAGAAATTTCTTGAGAAATTCTTGTAACCTTTCTGCAGACATTCCCCAGCAAAACCTATGGCAAAAAAAATTAGCTGTGCACACACTGCGTTTTTTTCTTAAGAAAATTCTTTCAGTAGATTTTCTTAAGAAAAAGAATGAGCATGTCACTTCTTTTCTGCAGCTAACTGCGTTTTTTGCCATAGATAATTGGCACAATAACGCAGGGAGCAACCACCGGTAAAAATGGACCTAAAACGGACCTAAAACGGACCTAAAACGGACCTAAAACGGACCTAAAACGCAGGTGCGTTTTTGGTGCGTTTTTTAACACAGGTGCACTCTTAAGAAATTTCTTAAGAAATTTCTTAAGAAAAATCATTTTTCTAGTGTGAACATAGCCTTATGGTAAAGAAGCCTTGTCTCTGGAGCTTGAACCTGTCTTTTTCCAGTTAAAAGATGAATCCTCTTGTCTTTTGAGGGGGTTTTAATAGAAACTGTTTTGATCATAATTTTTGAAAGGGCCATTTATGTATAAGTTGATGATGTTCCTTGCCCTTAAACGTCTCTTCTTAAGACTAAATAATGACATATATTATTTTTTCAGTTGAATATCCAATGCAGCTGATTCATAACCCTACACCACCAAGAGCCTCTACTACTGGAAAACAGGTAGACTATTGCAACGGAGCAACTTTAATTTGTAAAGAAAAATTGTGAGCCATAAAGTGAGGCTTTAATGTTCTTTTTCTTTTACTTAGGAACCATCTCAGCCTTTGAATCTGACAGCCAAACCCAAAGCTTCTGAGCAGTCTCCCTCGTCAAGTAACTCTCCAACTATGAAACTTTCACCAGCAGCAAGTAATGGTTATGGAGGTACTAGAGAGACTACATCCAGCCCTACAAGAGCCAGTCTACCGCTTGGTATGTGTGAAAAGTTCCTTTCCTTTTTCATATAAACTTGGTGACCATATGGTAGGGTTACTTATTTATAAATGAAAGAAGCAGATGATTTATTTTTCTTTAATCAGGATGAGAATTTTTCATAATCTCAAATGGCACAAATATGACGATTCTGGCAAACAAAGTTGTCTGACATTTTTTACATCAGTTAATCTTTTTCATGTTGGTTTTACACAATGTTGTCCTAGCCATTTCTTAATTGCCTCCTATACTTTACGGTCAAGATCTTATTTTTGATTCTCACAATTCTTTACATTTAGATATTTTTATAGCTAGTCAGTCTGCCAATTATTTTATTTTCATTCATCTTTTACGTAGAGATTAATTGATATTTGCCATTTCAGGTTTTCTGGGTGAGGGCGATGCCATTACTAAAGCAATACAAGAAGCACGGCAACTTCTTCATGGGCAGAACAAAACACCAGAGCAACGTGAAGGTCACAGTGCTAAGGTAGGTATAAATGAGTGGAAAATCTGAGACCAGCAGAGAGAACAAGTAGATCATGGTGGATACAGGACATATACCTTGTTTGATTTACGAGACATTAATGACAGTCTCTGAAAAACAATACTATCTTTTATGTACGGATCTAAACATTTTGGGTTTTCTTCATCGTTCCTTATGGGAGACCCAGACCATGGGTGTATAGCTTCTGCCTCCGGAGGACACACAAAGTACTACACTAAAAGGTGTAGCTCCTCCCTCCGACCATATACACCCCCTGGATGACCACATCTAGCCAGTTCAATGCTTTGTGTTCAGGAGGACACACACACATGCATTCTCATCTGATTTTTTATTTTTGATTTTTGATTTCAAAGAGTTGGAAGAAAAGCGGGTCCAAGCTGGACTCCCGGCATGTCCCTTCTCACCCCACTGTGTCGGCGGTGCTGTTAAGGTTGATTTTACAAGGCTGGAGCCTTACATGCCGCGCTCCTTCACCATCCCTCGGGCTCTGGCTTGAAGTGGGAGCAATCACGGTTCTCTCTGCTTTGCAGGAGACCGGTCTCCATCCGCAGCCCTTTCAGGACCCTGCCGGACGGAGCGCTCACCCCTCAGGGACCTGGCCCTGCGTCTCATAAGCTAAGTATTGAGACGTTATTGAAGGGTCCCTTGTGCATTTATTGTGGGGAGAGTGTGTTATTTCACTGTGCTGTGATTTCCGGCCGGTTCTCTGGTTTTCTCCTGAGAACCGCGCCGAGGGTGCCTGCTCGTCGGCCGCATGAGAAAATTTTAGGCCCCGGCTTCGGCTGCGGCCTAGTTTCGTTTTCACTGCCCCTGCATGTCAGTCATGCAGGGGGACAGTGCGGCGCCGCCCACCGGCCGTTCAGCAGAGGGGAGGACACTCCTCTCTGAGGAGATGTTTCCCTCCCCTGTATTTCTCCTTGGCCCTCCGGTTCCCACTCTTGGACTAAACCCCGCCCCCCCCTCCTCAGTCCGGCGCCATTTTATCAGCGTTTACACACTGATCGGCGCTGGCTGCTGCAGCCCTGCATCTGTCTGGGGGTCCAAGCTGTGGAATCCGGAGGGCACACAAAACGGTCTGGTAAGCCACAACCTCTGGTTGTGGACTTTCTTGTACACTCTCTGGGAGTCATTCTGAAGGAGTGTGTTCTTTACTGCAGAGCCCCCTCTCACTAGGAGCAAGGCTGCAAGGCTTTACTCTATATGCACTGCATGTAAGCTCATACTGCCTGAACCGAGCACATATCCACATTGTGATGCCTGCTCTAACATGGTGGTGCCTCAGCCTGGAGAGTCCCCATGGGTCCCTCCGGCTGCTCCAGCCCCGGTGGCTGAACCCCCGGCTTGGGTAGCATCGTTTTCTAAAGCTATCTCCCAGTCCTTTGCCGACTCCATGGGACAGCTGTCCCGGACTCTGCTGACCATGCATCAGCCCCCTTCTCAGGGAGCCTCTGCTGCTCCGACTCGCTCTGCAGAGCTCAGAGGATTTTTCATCTGTTCCCGGACCCCGTCCTCCTAAACGGAGACGCAGGGACTCTTCTCCTTCCTCGTCCCACGGCTCTGATTCACGAGCTGAATTGCAGGGCGAGGAGGATGCCTTTACTGTGGGCTCGGGCGCTACCTCTATGTACCCCATTGATCTATCTGAAGGTGATGCGGATGTTAGTGACTTGATTGCGTCCATTAATTTCGTACTGGACCTCAATCCACCAGTGTCAGAGGAACAAGCCTCTCTGGTAGAAAAACACCAGTTTACCTCACCTAAGAGAGCAAGGAGTATGTTTTTTTTTTTTAACCACTCCAGGTTTCAGGCCACTGTGACCAAGCCCAGGGCCTGTCCTGACAAACGCTTCCCAAAGCGTAGTTCTGATGACCGTTTTCCCTTTCCACCAGAGGTGGTCAAGGAGTGGGCTCATTCACCAAAGGTAGATCCTCCGGTGTCTAGAATCTCAGCCCGGACAGTTGTATCTGTGGCCGATGGCACCTCACTTAAGGATCCCACTGACCGCCAGGTTGACCTTCTGGCCAAATCTGTATATGAGGCGGCAGGGGCCTCGTTCTCCCCGTCTTTTGCAGCAGTGTGGGCTCTTAAGGCCGTCTCTGCTTCTCTGGCGGAGATACATTCCCTCACCAGGGACTCTAAGCCCGAAATGGTTGCCTTAACTTCCCAGGCTTCGGCTTTTTCATCCTATGCCATGTCTGCCATTCTGGAGGCTTCTCACCGCACGGCGGTGGCTTCCGCTAATTCCCTCGCGATCCGCAGGATCTTGTGGCTTCGAGAGTGGAAAGCAGACGCTTCTTCCAAGAAGTACCTTGCTGGGCTCCCCTTTGCTGGGTCCCGGCTGTTCGGTGAACAACTGGATGAAATTATTAAGGAAGCTACTGGCGGGAAGAGTACTTCCTTGCCACAAACTAAAACCAGGAAACCTGTCCAGGGCAGGAACCAGTCGAGGTTTCGTTCCTTTCGTTCCTCTAACTGGTCATCCTCTAAGCCCTCAGCCTCGTCCACTAACTCAGCCAAGGATCGAAAACCCAGCTGGCGCACGAAGCCGCGTCCTCAGAAGAGCGGAGGAGCCGCTGCCACTAAGGCAGCCTCCTCTTGACTATCTGGCTGCGCCAGCAACGTCCTTGGTCGGTGGCAGGCTCTCCCACTTTGGCGACGTGTGGTTCCAACACGTCTCCGATCAGTGGGTGCGGGATATCATCTCCCACGGCTACAGGATAGAATTTTCTTCCAGCCCGCCAAACAGATTTTTTTCTGTCCACTCCCCCCTGCTCCAAAGCCGCCGCCTTCTCTCAGGCCGTGGCATCCTTTCAGGCCAACGGAGTAATTGTACCGGTTCCTGCCCGGGAACGGTTCAGAGGTTTCTACTCAAACCTCTTCCTAGTCCCCAAGAAGGACGGTTCCTTCCGGCCCATCCTGGATCTCAAGCTTCTCAACAAGCATGTTCAGGTGCGGCACTTTCGCATGGAATCTCTGCGATCGGTCATTGCCTCAATGACCCAAGGAGATTTTCTAGCATCCATCGACATCAGAGATGCCTATCTGCATGTGCCAATTGCAGTTTCACACCAGCGTTGGCTACGTTTTGCAATCGGAGAGGAACATTTCCAATTCGTGGCTCTCCCCTTCGGGTTAGCCACGGCCCCTCGTGTATTCACCAAGGTCATGGCAGCAGTGGTTGCGGTTCTGCACCTCCAGGGGTTGGCAGTGATTCCTTACCTGGACGACCTTCTAGTCAAGGCTTCATCCAGTGCAGACTGTCAGCGGAGTGTCTCGCTCACTCTCGCCACGCTTGTTCAATTCGGGTGGCTTGTCAATCTGCCCAAGTCCACTCTGACCCCGACCCAGAAACTTACGTACCTAGGGATGCAATTCGAGACTCTGCCGGCACTTGTGAAGCTGCCCTTAGTCAAACAGCAGTCCCTTCATCTGGCGGTGCGCTCTCTGTTGAAGCCCCGCCGTCATTCCATCAGGCACCTCATGCAGGTGCTGGGTCAGATGGTGGCATCAATGGAAGCGGTTCCCTTTGCCCAGTTCCATCTGCGTCCTCTGCAGCTGGACATTCTCCGCTGTTGGGACAAGCGGACCTCTTCCTTGCACAGGCTAGTGGCTCTGTCGCCACAGACCAGGAGCTCTCTTCAGTGGTGGCTTCGGCCCCTCTCTCTGTCCCAGGGACGCTCCTTTCTGGCCCCGTCCTGGGTGATTCTCACCACGGATGCCAGTCTATCCGGCTGGGGAGCAGTGTTTCTCCACCACCGAGCACAGGGCACTTGGACTCCGTCCGAATCAGCCCTCTCGATCAATGTGTTGGAAATCAGAGCTGTGCTCCTAGCTCTCGTAGCCTTTCACCACCTGTTGGCGGGCAAGCACATTCGAGTCCAGTCAGACAACGCGACAGCAGTTGCCTACATCAATCACCAGGGCGGGACTCGCAGCCGCCTAGCAATGTTGGAAGTTCAACGTATCCTTCAGTGGACGGAGGACTCCAAGTCCACCATATCCGCAGTCCACATCCCAGGCGTAGAAAACTGGGAGGCAGATTATCTCAGCCGTCAAACCGTGGACAGTGGCGAGTGGGCCCTGCATCCGGCAGTGTTCCGGTCAATCTGCCGCAAGTGGGGCACTCCGGAAGTGGATCTAATGGCATCCCGGCACAACAACAAGGTCCCGGTTTACGTGGCTCGCTCCCACGATCCTCAGGCCTTGGCAGCGGACGCGCTGGTTCAGGATTGGTCCCAGTTCCGTCTGGCCTACGTGTTTCCCCCTCTAGCTCTCTTGCCCAGAGTCCTGCGCAAGATCAGAATGGAGGGCCGTCGGGTCATAATCATTGCTCCAGACTGGCCCAGGCGAGCTTGGTACCCAGACCTGCTCCGTCTGTTCGTAGAGGTGCCGTGGCATCTCCCGGACCGCCCAGACCTTCTCTCACAAGGTCCGTTTTTCCGCCAGAATTCTGCGGCTCTCAGATTGACGGCGTGGCTATTGAGTCTTGGATCCTGACGGCTTCAGGCATTCCTTCCGAGGTCATCTCCACTATGACTCAGGCTCGGAAGTCTTCCTCGGCCAGGATTTACCACAGGACTTGGAGAATTTTCCTGTCCTGGTGTCGCTCTTCCGGCCATGCTCCTTGGCCGTTTTCCTTGCCGACCATCCTGTCCTTTCTACAGTCCGGTCTGCAGCTAGGACTATCCCTCAATTCCCTCAAGGGACAGGTCTCGGCTCTGTCAGTGTTGTTCCAGCGGCGTATCGCCCGACTGGCCCAGGTGCGCACCTTCATGCAGGGCGCATCTCACATCATGCCGCCTTACCGGCGGCCTCTGGATCCCTGGGACCTTAATCTGGTCCTCACGGCCTTACAGAAACCCCCCTTTGAGCCTCTTAGGGAGGTTTCTTTGTTTCGACTTTCAGGTCTTTCTGGTGGCCATAACTTCTCTCAGGAGAGTCTCTGATTTGGCTGCGCTCTCTTCGGAGTCACCCTTTTTGGTTTTTCACCAAGACAAGGTGGTTCTCCGTCCGACTCCGGACTTTCTCCCTAAGGTGGTGTCTCTTTTCCACCTTAACCAGGACATTTCATTGCCTTCCCTTTGTCCGGCCCCTGTGCATCGCTTTGAGAAAGCGTTGCATACTTTAGATTTGGTGCGGGCGCTCCGGATCTATGTGTCACGCACCGCTGCTCTTAGGCGGTGCACCTCTCTTTTTGTGCTGACCACAGGTCAGCGCAAGGGTCTCTCGGCTTCTAAACCGACCCTAGCTCGTTGGATTAGGTCGGCCATATTCGATGCCTACCAATGTTCTCAGGTGCCTCCCCCGCCGGGGATTAAGGCGCACTCGACCAGAGCTGTTGGTGCCTCTTGGCCTTTCAGGCACCAGGCTTCGGCTCAGCAGGTCTGTCAGGCTGCCACTTGGTCTAGTCTGCACACCTTTTCGAAGCACTACCAAGTGCATGCTCATGCTTCGGCAGATGCGAGCTTGGGCAGACGCATCCTTCAGGCGGCTGTCGCCCATTTGTGAAGTTAGGTTTTGCCTACTTCTCAGTTTTCTGTTTATTTCCCACCCATGGACTGCTTTGAGACGTCCCATGGTCTGGGTCTCCCATAAGGAACGATGAAGAAAAAGAGAATTTTGTTTACTTACCGTAAATTCTTTTTCTTATAGTTCCGACATGGGAGACCCAGCACCCTCCCTGTTGCCTGTTGGCAGTTCTTGTTCCGTGTGTTTTCACCGGCTGTTGTTGTAGACAGAGGTTCCGGTTATTCCGGGTTTTACTCTATCTCTACTTGTGGGTGGATGTCCTCCTTCAGCTTTTGCACTAAACTGGCTAGATGTGGTCATCCAGGGGGTGTATATGCTCGGAGGGAGGAGCTACACTTTTAAGTGTAGTACTTTGTGTGTCCTCCGGAGGCAGAAGCTATACACCCATGGTCTGGGTCTCCCATGTCGGAACTATAAGAAAAAGAATTTACGGTAAGTAAACAAAATTCTCTTTTTTTTCCCTCCTGTTATTTCTTGGCAAAGCTAATTTGCAGTTTGTACACAAATTTACCATATGTATTTAGTGATACACTGTCACTGATATAAGGGTATGTGCCCACGATCAGGACTCAATGTCTTGGACGCAGTGGGTCCTGACCTGCGGGGCCACGAGTCTCCTCCGCAGGAGACCGCATCTGCTTGTACTCACAATCGGGGTTCAGTGCACTGCAGTTTTTTGCTTGTGCTCTCTCTATAGAGGACATATGCAAATCCGCAGCAAACAGTTGACATGCTGCGGCTTGGAAAGCCGCACCGCACTGTAGGTCAGTGTTTGCTTGTCTACTATGCTTGTACTATACAACGCAGCGTTTTGGATGCAGCGAAAATTCGTTACATCCAAAACCGTGCAAACACTGATCGTGGGCACGCACCCTAAATCTTCTTGTATGGCAGTCAAATTTGTGATCATAATTAAACATTAAAGTGAGATTCCATTTACAGTCAATCAGCAGGTTTTTGCTATGTAATCTGAAGACTGCATGCTGTAGGGCTTAAAACACAGATCTCAGCTATGTGTCTTATCAAGCTCTGTACCCCAGCCTCTGATAAGCAGCTCACTGTCTATAGATATTGTGCATAAAGAGCCGGCTGCTCTCAGATGTGGTAGCAAAAACCTGCTGGTAGATTCTAAGTGAGAAATCATATGGCATAGTCCTTTACATCCCCTGCTTTTATTACAGCAACTCTAATATTAAATAATGAACATTTTTTTCCAGAGTATACGTTCTGTAATATTCTTTAAAAGTAGAGGTTATGTTATAGCTAAAATGTAATTTTATGAACTCCCTTATTTGTATGTCTCAGGAATTGTATGATTCGGGGCCTCAAAGGGAATTTCAGGACGAGTCTTCTCTGCAAGAAAGTGAAGAATCTTTTCTGCGATGCAGCATGGATATTGATGGTTAGTTTCACTTTTGGTATTTGGTTATGTGCATATAGCACAGCCATCAAGTTTTTTTTCTCAGGTAAAGCCAGTGCATGAAAATGCTGGTTGTAGTTTCCGGCCGTTGTCACGCCATACTGTTAGGTATAGAGCGTCTGAGAAAAAGCCACGTGAAGAATGATCATGTTACATTTTTTTTTAACCATTTTAGTGTTTCATAACCCTGAATTCGTTAAAAGAAGTGACATAAGCCAAAACATGTGATGGTATGTCTTTTTAACAAGATGTCATGTGAACATTCACTTTTTTTCTTTTTAATACATAAAGAAGTAGAAGGGAAGACTGAAACTTTTTTTCTTTTGTACTCATTGCGTTTGGTGCAAAAAAACATAAATTTTGGTTCCATCCTTTATGTTGTAGTCATAATTCAATATCAAATGTTGAGTTATCACATGTTTTGGCTTAGAACACCTAGAGAATAATGGAAAAAATTTTATTTCTGTATTTTTTTTCTTGTATCTGCATCCACATCTTCTTTATTGAGGTTTCAAATTATCAGACTGTTTTATGACTGAATTATCATTTAAGCAATGTGTTTTGCGTGTGTAATTATATCCTTTATCCTTTTGTGTTCTAGGATCTCGACACTTCTCCGAGAGCCGTGGCAGCCATATTAAAAGGCCAATGAATGCTTTTATGGTATGGGCAAAGGATGAACGGAGAAAGATCCTGCAAGCCTTCCCAGATATGCACAATTCAAGCATCAGCAAAATTCTTGGTAGGTTTATTTTTATACTCTAATGTGTAGTAAAAAATAAATAAGTCCTCACATCTTTAGTATTCAGTTAATGTACAGGCGCACAAATGCGCTATGTGGTCAATCTACAAACATGTGTATACACTATGCATCACACTGAGATTCTCTAAATACTTTATAGTTAAAAATGAAAACCTTGTCTGTGAATGATGTGTAGATAATAATATTAATTCACTTATATAGTATCATTAATTCCACAGCGCTTTACATACATTATCTTCACAGTCCCCATTGGGGCTCACAATCTAAATTTTCTACCAGTATGTCTTTGGAGTGTGGGAGAAAGCCCACACAAACACGGGGAGAACCTACAAATTCCTTGCAGATGATGTCCTAGGTGGGATTTGAACCCAGGACCCCTGCACTGCAAAGCAACAGTGCTAACCACTGCATTTACATCAATATTGGAGTTCATGTAGAAAAAAAGAAAATCCAGATTCTCCAAATAAAATGCAAATTGGCACCTGTACATTCACTCATTGTATACTAAAGTTGTGCAAGCACTATACTTAGTTTGTTTTTGTTTTGTTTTTTTGTAGTTTAAATTGGGGATGTGGTCTCAGCAGCCTATCTACACATCCTTCCTAGACAAGGTTTTGAAGTGAATTGAATCTGTCAGCAGGTTTTTGCTAAGTAAGCTGAGGACCGTATACTGTAGGGGTTAAAAACAAAAATCAACTATGCCTTGCTTATCTGTGTGTGCAATTGTTTACTTAAACTAACTGCTTTATTACCCTGTGATTAAAATTACAGGACTAGAAACACATGCAAAGCAGTCGACACTCCACCTGCTGTGATTGACACCTTAAGGTGGCTTTACACACTGCAACATCGCAAACGACATCGCTGTAACGTCACCGGTTTTGTGACGTTATAGCGACCTCCCCAGCGACATTGCAGCTGAGCGGTCACTGAGGTTACTCGCGGCCACCGCTGCATTCACCGCTAGATCCAGGTAACCTCAGTGACAGCTCAGCCGATCACGCGGCTCTCTTCATTTGCTGCGTGGAGGTGACAGAAGCGGCTGTTTCTTCTGCTGCTCCGGTCACCTTCATGCAGCAGAGCTGGAAGCGACGCTGGACCATCCTGGATTCCGCCGGACATGGAGGGCTTTTTGGGGCTGATTAAAGTGGTGAACCAAGGAATGTGTTTGTGTTTTTTATTTCTAATAAAGGATTTTTCAGTTGTGTGTGTTTTATTTACTGTAATTTACAGATTAATCATGGAAGGTATCTCGGGGAGACTCCTGACATGATTAATCTAGGACTTATTGGCAGCTATGGGCTGCCAATAACTCCTTATTACCCCGATTTGCCAACGCACCAGGGCAAATCGGGAAGAGCCGGATACTGTCCCAGAACAGTCGCATCTAATGTATGCGGCCATTCTGGGCGGCTGCTGACTGATATTGTTAAGCTGGGGGGCTCCCCATAACGTGGAGCTCCCTATCCTGAGAATACCAGCCTTCAGCCGTATGGCTTTATCTGGCTGGTATTAAATTTGGGGGGAACCCGCACGCCGTTTTTTTAAATTATTTATTTATTTCTATACTCCGTAGTGACACGCCCACTGGCTGCTGTGATTGGGTGCAGTGAGACACTTGTCACTCAGCGATGGGGCGTGTCTCACTGCAACCAATCATAGGCGCCGGTGGGCAGGGAAAGCAGGGAATACAAGATTGTTTAATGAGCGGCCGGCTTTTTCAAATTAGAAAAAGCCGCCGGAGCAGTGTGAATGCCGTGCAGCGCCGGTGATCGGGGATCGGCGAGTATGAGAGAGGGGGGGACACTTCAGTCACTCGGGGGATTAGCGGTCACCGGTGAATCCTTCACAGGTGACCGCTAATCAGTACACGGCACACAGACAGAGCCGCAGCATGACAATGAAGTCGGCTGGAGTTCACCCGAGTTCATTCTCATTGCGCTACTCTGTCTGCTGTCTGCCGACAGTTTTCACGGTGGTTTTAACGGATGTGTGTTTTAGGCCTGACAACGTCCCCAATGACTAGCTAGGTCGTTCTGCAGGTCCAGATCGCTGTTGCGTCGTTGGCCAGGTCTGCCTGTTTGACAGCTCACCAGAGACTTTGTAGCGATCCCGGCCAGGTTGGGATCGCGGGTGGGATCGCTAGAAAGTCTGTGTGTAAAGGGGCCTTTAGTCATTGCACAATCTCTATTGCGAGCCTGGTGTGGGTGGGACAGCTCCCTGGGCTCAGCTATATTCTTAAACCTTAATTCCTTGATTATTTTAGAATGGCTGCACCCAGTAATCTATGTAATACACTGTTGGATTAAGAATCTCCTTGCCTACATGATGTTGCTGTCAGACTAGGTAGCAAAACCCTGCTGCCATATTCCTTTTAATTACGAGATGTATGCCTGGTTTTCTTTCACTTCCCCATTCAGATGAGGCCTGGCTTGGCACATGGAGATGTAGGAGATTAGAAGCGGCGATCATCCATATTTAGGCCCACCTTGACATGGTTGGATGGCTTTTGCGCTCTTTGATCAAAAAAGTGAAAATTAAGTAACTTACATTTTTAACATTAACAACAACAGTGGAGTTCATGTATTCAGTTATTGCTGTGTGCTATATATACAGCCCAGCTCCTTCATAGTCAGCAAAGCCTTTTTGGTTGTCCCGAATCTATCACCAAATTATAAGGTTACGTAAACTAGACAATAATTTAAAAATAAAACATCATAGCTTTCACAAAGTGTTTCCAAAAAATGAACAACCCCAGGGTGTCTTTTCAGAGGCTTTATTGGTACCTTCATAAAAAAATAAAAATTGTGCATTTCAGCACGGAGCCAATGCATTCATCAGGCTGGTTTAGTGCAAAAATGCGCAACCTTGTTTAATGAAGGTACCGAAAAATGCTTTGGAACAATACCCCTAATTCTTCCTTTTCTTCAGCATCACTTTGTTACTTCTGTTTTTGTTTTGTTTTTTTATTTTTATTATTGGTTTTAACATCTGCATTCTCCAGCTGACTGGTCATGTTGGAAAACCCAGACTACATACTACCTCTAATACCATGTTTAGCCACATGTTTTTAATGTGTTTTTAGTTACAGTTCTGTACTTTAGAACGTCCTGTGTTTTTCCTATTTCTTTTGTAGTATACTATACACTACAGAGAAAGCTGTCCATACACATTACATTATTTGCCATCTTTTGCCAGATAAGATGAAGTTTCAAAATACCAGAAATACAACATGGCAGTGTCAATAAATACTCCCAAAACCCCTTGCAAACTACCACAATATTATTTCTTTTTGGATAGTCAATAGTAGCCAAGTACAGCACTCTGCGGTAATCCCCAAAACCTTGAATAGAGTCGGGGAGGCGCATGTTCGACCTCCACTCTATACAAACTCTTCTCTGGAGAGCCACAATCTTGGTTGGTGGAAACCAGCAAGGTAATAATTTACTAGTTTGATACCAACTCTTAAGGTAGTTGAACAGGCATTAGGCATTAAGGTTTCTTTTGTGCTCTTCGTTAATACGGGAAAAGTGAAGCATTGAAAAAAGAAAAATTGGGCTTGAAAAAATTTAAAGCTCTACTTACTCAGGGGATCTAAGTTTTTAAAGTACCACTAAGGGTTTTTTTGTTTTTTTGTTTTTATTACACCACTGGAGTTCCTCGCCCCTTGTATTCTACTCATCTTCTAGCAGCTTCATCTTCTATCAGTGCCACTTCAGTCTATCTATGGCGATTTGTGACCTGCTGGCAGCTCCAGTGTTTGCTGGAGCGCATCAGAGGTCACAATTTTAATACATCTACATGGAAGCCTTGTTCTGGCTCTCATAGACTTGTTCTGAACCATTGTGATGTAACTTCTGACTTCCAGCCAGTCAGAATTTACGGGGACAGGATGGCGCTGCGGGATCGGAGCAGTGTCTATTAAAGGGTGAGGATGCTGGAAGGTGAATATAGGGAAGATGTTATTTTTGTGCTACATGTCCTGATGAAGGGAGCAGGGCTCCTGAAACGCGTAGACACAAGCTACAATAAAGGAACATTGAATATCTTCTTGTTCTGATGCCTGGTGAATAGCGCAGCTAAAACCCTTCTCCACTACTCTCTGTAATATAGGGAAGGGAGCGTAGATTTAAGTGCCACTCTAGTGCTGAATAAAAAAAAAAAATAAAAATATTGGAATGGTGCTTTAATGTAAATCCCACCATACACATTAGATGGCTGTCACTTAAATGAATAGTTCTGCTGGTTCTTCGTCCTTCAGCCATCTTGGCCAGCACAGCATATACATGAGCTCTTATTTGGCCAAGTTCCACTGTGTTCTTTTAGTTTTGTGCAAACGAAAGGATTGGCAATCTGAAATATGACATGTAGGATCCTTTTAGGGTGGGTGCACACGATCAAGACACACCGCGTCTAGGACGGACGCAGTGTGTCCTCTCCTGGAGGGCCGTAAATGCTCTCCACAGGAGACCGCAGTGGCACCTGCCCACGATCAGGGTTTGAGCCTCTGCGGACTTTCTATCTGCCCGTAGAGAACACGTGTCTCTGCAGCATTAATTGACATGCTGTGGCTCAAGAAGCCGCATCGGTTAGTTTACGCTGCGGAGAAAAGAAGCACAGTGTACATGGGATTTCTATAAATTCCATCCACTGGGCTTCTTCTACTGCACAATGTAGCATTGCGGATGCAGCTGAAAGACACTGCTTCCAAAACTCTGCTATTACTGATCGTGGGCACGTACTCTTACCCAATAATCAATTGTCCAGGAACCCCTGTTAGTGTCGATGTCAGAGGGTTTGGCTGATATTAGTCTGTTTTATGGGGGTGCTTAAGACATAGTATATTCCTGGCATACAATAATGAAACATGAAGAGGATGAAGATGGGGAAAAACATTTACAATGTTAAACAATTTAGTTAGGGAATGTTCACTGTATATTTTGCCTCAAATTCACAGACAAATTGTGTTATTTCGTGAATTCCATCTTTTGCACTGAGGGGCTGTACAAGTTCAACTAAAGCCTGGTCTCATTCAGGAACAAGCGGTAATTTGCAGAAAATTACGGAAGTGTCCTCAGACAGTTTGTCATTTATTTTAGTGAAGGTGCTGATCATGAAGACACGTGTAGATTGTCCCTATGGCTAAGCAAAGGAGACAAGACCTATATGGTGAATTTGCACAATGTGCCTTCAGTACAGTAATTGCTGTTTTTTTAATTCCAGGCTCCCGCTGGAAGTCTATGAGTAATTCAGAGAAGCAACCATACTATGAAGAACAGGCACGGCTGAGCCGACAACACTTGGAGAAGTATCCAGACTACAAATATAAACCACGACCCAAACGTACTTGTATTGTAGAGGGAAAGAGACTGAGAGTAGGAGAATACAAAGCTCTAATGAAGAACCGAAGACAAGACTCACGGCATGGATACGTTCTGCCGTAAGTACAATACCAGTAAGAGAATTTTTTAAATATTTTTTATTTTTTTTTTTGCTAATTGAAATAAAAATGAAGCTTAGAAATAAATAGTAAAAGTATAAACATATTAGTTATCTGGTCATATAATATTGATGATGTACTTCGGATAGGCCATTATTATCAGACTGTTGAGGGTCTGATACCCCCACTAATTAACTATACAGCATTGCACCTGCGTTGAATGTTTACATATAACAGCCGCTGAGCTAATAACAGCTGATCAGTGGTGTTGCCAGGTATTGGAACTCATTGATCTCATATCGGTAACCTATTCTAGGGACTGAAGAACCCCTTTAACATGTACAATGACTGCACAACCAGTGAATATTTCCTCTTAATTTTTGCCCAGAAATTGTTTGAGTGTTTTTATCTATTTCTATAAATTTGTCTGAAGGTGGGAAGAAAAGCGATCTAAAAAATTGAAATCACAAGAAAAATGCAATTTCAACTTAAAAAATTTCAACTCGCAAATGTTTGAGAGCGCTGAACAACAGCTTTTCTGCATAGAGCACTCCTGTTAAATAAAAGAGTGAACGATAAACTAAAAATTAAAACAAAAATACAATGGGAGGGTAAAATATAAAAACCTAAAGCTTGCTGTGACACTGGTATTTGCACCCTTTACATTAAATTACTATGAAACACATTTTGACTCGCCTGTGGTAAATCATAAATGAGAATTGCCTGTGATAACTTGTCGGTGCCCATGTGAAATTAATTAGCCAAAGAATGATGACTATAGTGTTTTAAAAAGTCACATGGTAGGCACTGTTGCTTTGTCACAATGGTGAAGACAAAGGAGCTGTCTGAGAATATCCTTAGCAAACACAATACTTCCAAAGGGTATAAGGCCATCTCCTTGGTATCCCAGTTCCAACAGTTGGCAATGTTATTAAGCAGTTTACTAAGCATGGAACCGTTAAGACCCTCCCTTGACTTGGCGGTGAGAGGAAAATTGACGAGATGTCTTTGAAGGGTGGTGAGAATGGTGGAAAAAACACCATGTCAAACAACCAAAGACCTGAAGGCCAACCTGAAAGTCTGGGATCATGGTTTCAACAAGTACCATATGCCGCACACTAAACCACGCAGTGCTTTATGCGAGAAGGCCTATGAAGAAACCATTGCTGAAGAAAAGACATAAAAAGGAAAGACTGATCTTGGCCAAAGAGTACCTTAACAAACCACAATCCTTCTGGAAAATGTTCTGTGGACAGATTAAACAAAAATAGACCTTTCTTTGTCGCTCCATTGGGAGACCCAGACAATTGGGTGTATAGCTTCTGCCTCCGGAGGTCACACAAAGTATTACACTTTAAAAAGTGTAACCCCTCCCCTCTGCTATACACCCTCCCGTGCATCACGGGCTCATCAGTTTTATGCTTTGTGTTGAAGGAGGCACACATGCACTCATGCTCCCATTTTAGTCAGCAGCAGCTGCTGATTTATCGGATGGAAGAAAAGAGGGCCCCTCACAGGGCCCCCGGCATGCTCCCTTCTCACCCCACTGAGTCGGCGGTGTTGTTAAGGTTGAGGTACCCATTGCGGGTACACAGGCAGGAGCCACATGCCGTTTTCCTTCCCCATCCCTTAGGGGCTCTGGGAGAAGTGGGATCCTATCCGGTCATCCAGGCACTGGGACCGGGCTCCCTCCGCAGCCCCTGAGGGAATCTGACGGACAGGAGACTGAGTATCATCAGGGACAGGGCCCTGCATCTACAGGTACTCTGTGTCCCCTTGGGGACGGTGCATAGAGCACCTGGACCTCAGACGCTGCAGCGACTGTAGTGATTGGTATGACGCCGGGACTACCGCGCCGACCGCGCCTGCTTGCCGGCCGCGGTTTTAACTTTAGTCCCCGGCTTTTGCGGCCTAGTGCCTTAAACTCCCGCCCCCGGCCCTGCCAGTCAGGGGGTAGGGCGGGAGGGTCGGTCGGACGCCGACAGTGAGGGCTGGAGCACACTTGGCTGTCCTCCGCCCCCCTCACTAATCACTCTATGGCACAGATCCCCGCACAGGTACTCAGTGTCCCCTTAGGGACGGTGCATGGAACACCTTGGTCTTGGCAGCGATTGCGGGGTTGAACAGGACTACCGCGCCGACCGTGCCTGCTGGCCGGCCGCGGTTTTCAACTTTAGCCCCCGGCTTTCTCACAGGGCCACTCGGTGATCACTTACCTAGACGATCTTCTAGTCAAAACACCTTCAGTTCGGGGCACTGCCTTCGGCATGGAAACAGCCCCACGGGTCTTCACCAAGGTCATGGCAGCAGTGGTGGCGGTCCTACAAGCCTTCCTAGTGGCAGTCACATCACTCAAAAGAGTGTCTGAGCTGGCAGCGCTGTCAGGCAAAGCCTCCTTCCTGGTGTCTCACCAGGATAAGGTGGTTCTTCGTCCGGTCCCGGACTTTCTCCCTAAGGTATCCCCGTTTCATCTCAATCAGGATATCTTCTTACTCTCTTTGGGTCCGCATCCAGTTCACCAATGTGAACAGGATTTGCATTTATTAGATCTGGTGAGAGCACTCCGGCTCTACATTTCTCGCACGGCGCCCCTGCGCCGGTCCGATGCGCTCTTGTCTTTATCGCGGGCCAGAGTAAGGGATTTCAGGTTTTCAAGTCAACCTTGGCTCGGTGGATCAAGGAACCGATTCTTGAAGCCTACCGTTCTTTTGGGGCTTCCGATTCCTGCAGGGCTGAAAGCCCATTCTACCAGAGCCGTCGGTGCTTCCTGGGCATTGCGACACCAGGCTACGGCTCAGCAGGTGTGTCAGGCGGCTACCTGGTCGAGTCTGCACACTTTCACGAAACACTATCAGGTGCATGCCGATGATTCGGCAGATGCCAGCCTAGGTAGGCGACTCCTTCAGGCGGCAGTTGCACACCTGTAAGAGGGGGCCGTTTTTCGGCTCTTTTTATCGAGGTATGCTTTTACCCACCCAGGGATTGCTTTTGGACATCCCAATTGTCTGGGTCTCCCAATGGAGCGACAAAGAAGAAGGGAATTTTGTTTACTTACCGTAAATTCCTTTTCTTCTAGCTCCTATTGGGAGACCCAGCACCCGCCCCTGTTCCCTTCGGGCTGTTGTTCTTTTGTGTACACATGTTGTTCATGTTGAATTGTTCTTTTGGGTCATGGTTTCAGTTCTCCGAACATCCTTCGGATTGAATTTACCTTAGACCAATTTATAAGTTTCCTCCTTCCTGCTTTGGCACCAAAACTGATGAGCCCGTGATGCACGGGAGGGTGTATAGCAGAGGGGAGGGGTTACACTTTTTAAAGTGTAATACTTTGTGTGGCCTCCGGAGGCAGAAGCTATACACCCAATTGTCTGGGTCTCCCAATAGGAGCTAGAAGAAAAGGAATTTACGGTAAGTAAACAAAATTCCCTTCTTTTGGCAATGCAAAGCAACAGTTTGTTCACAGACGGTGCAATGAAGCTTACAAGGAAAAGAAAACCTTACTAACAGTTAAGCATGGTGGAGAGTCCATAATGCTGTGGAGTTGCTGTGCTGCGTCTTGTACTGGAAGCCTTCACCGTATCACAGGAATCATGAAATCAGAGAATTATAAAGAGATTTTAGAGAAGGCATGTCCTGCCCAATATAAGAAAACTTGGTTTAAATTGAAGATCATGGGTTCTCCAGCAAGACAATGACCCAAAGCACACATCCAAAAGTACACTGAAATGGTTGAACATGAAAAAAGGAACTGTTTTAAAATAGCCAGCAAAGAGCCCTGTCCTAAATCCCATTGAAAATTTTTGGGATGAGCTGAAATCTGCCATTGGGAAAAGGAACCCTGTAAACATTTAAGAGCTTCAACAAGAATATTCTCTCACTTCTGACATGCTACATACACTGTTTCGAAGATTCACACATCTGCTTGAGAGTAACCATATGAGAGAAATGGACCAATTTATTTTTTTTAATTGTCATCCTAGTTGCTTCAATTTTTTTTTCATCCCTTTTTTTCATTGAAGCAGGTAGACTCATACTCATTGCCACGTGGCCGCTGTACATGGCAATAAAGCCAGCGAATCTACACATCTCGCCGTGTGTGCAATGTGAGGATTCACCAGTCTGCAGTCATATATACAGGTATATAGGGGGACTGCAGATTTTTGGATTGAGATCCGACAACCCCTTTGACGCTTGACAATGTATCCATAAAAATAACAGATGAAACTAGGAAGGAACTTTGAAGTACCAAGAATGTCTTCCTAGTTTCATTCATGTCTCACAGATTCCCATAGACGTTAATGGCCAAGTCTGATCTGCAAAACCGATGCATTTAGGACATCCTCTGAGTCTCGAACCGGAGACACGGACCCATTCTTAAAACTGATGTGTGAATGGCTCAATGACGCTCTATGGGTCTGAGAAATAAAAACAGCACTAGGACTTATCACACAGATGCGTGAAGGTGGCCTAACTAAATATTCACATGTTACATGTTGCTTTCAGGGCCATGTCCTATTTATCACAGCACATCTTGGTAATTAGGAGCTTAATTTTTGGAATAATGTGGAAGTTGTCATGTAAACTGTACTGTATAAAGGCTGCACCTGTGTGGGCACATTGCCCTATAAAATCTCTCATACAGGAGGAAGTCTTCTATAATTGAGACATTTAATTAAAATAAATACAAAAGGTTTTCCACATCTGTTGTACATGGTCTAATGCAGTCAGTGCCGCGCAGCGTATCTTTTGTGTCCTTTCTAATTAAATAACTGCAGAGTACAAAAGGGAGAGCCAAGTAGATGTTATTTCATTAAACAAGGCACAATAGGAGAACAGTTGCCTCTGAATTAGACTGTCACTTTGTTAATAGATTATCAGCCTATTTGTAGAGCTTGCAGTGCAGGTTTTATTATAGGGCTGCCCACTAGATAAGCACAAGTACCAGCATTTATTGATCATTCGAACAAAAGTTTGTCTTTTTAGAAATATGCTCATGGATTGGTAACACTTTCTTTTATTATTCCTCCTGCAGTTGGCAACTAACCTCCTGCTAATGTGTCTGTGCTGACATCTTGTTACATTTTCATGTGTCAGAACTGTTCACACAATAGTTTTTTTGTTTTTTTTAAACCTGCTGCATCGTTTTAATGGGGGTCTTGTGTGAATGGAGAGGTAATGCTCCTTCATGACCAAAACTCCATTCACGTCTATGGGACTGGCAGAGCAGATATTCAGATATATTCAGATATGGAAATGGAGAATAGTTGACATGCACTATAGATTTTGTCATGCATGGGACTTTGCAATATGCACCCAGAACCAGAAGCAGTTCTAGGTGTATATTGCCAATCCTTGCCTAACTGTCCCAGCCTATAGCAGCATAGATAGAGATCTTTAGAAAAAGTATTTCTAAACATATTTGATCTTATGCTAATGAGGCCAGCAACTAGTCGCAAGGGCATTACTTCCCCCGACTAGGCCGCCCTCTTAGCATGGTAACTCACCCACAGGGGCGTGCTAACATGCTACTCAATGCAGCATCACCAGCGGGGATGTGCGTACCTGTGTCCACTGTCTCTGCTGTTCAGAATTCCCTGGCACTTCTGGTCATGTGCACTAGACCTCGCTGAAGTCGGGACACGTACACCCGATTTCATACTGTGCATGACCTAAAGTGCGGTGGACTTCTGAACAGCGGATGCAGGTATGCACGTCACCGCTGGTGATGCTGATTGAGTAGAATGTTAGCAAGCCCCTGCGGGCATGCTACCATGCTAAGAGGGCGGACTAGTTAGGGGAAGTAACGCCCTTTCGACCAGTCTCTGGCCTCTTTATACTTTTTCTAAAGATCTCTTTATATATGCTACTATATACAGGGACGGTTAGGCAGGGATTAGAAATGTGCACCCAGAACTGCTCGAGGTTCTGGGTGCATATTGCACCTGACAGGTTCACTTTAAGGGGTGCCAGTGTGTTGTCATGGCAGCCATGGGGCTGCAATATTGGCTGTGGCTGATCTTCAGAGACTAATTTTACTATATATTGCAATTCAGTGCTATTGCAGTATATAGTATACGCCAGGGGTGTCAAACCCGTCTGGGTATATTGGTCACACATTGAAAAACGTAAATTTCACGGCTACATTCTTTGGAGGATGAGATGACTGCTCGTGACACCATTTTTTTTGTTCTATACACCTTTTGATGATTTTGTTTTCCATTTTCGCTGTTATTTGCTAAACTTTTTTAGATGGCATTAATCATATGGGTTATGGTACAGTTTTTTGGTTTTTTTTTATAGTTTGAGCCGTTACGGATACGGCAATAACAAACGTGTATTTTGTTTACTTTAGTTGTTGGTGGCAAAACATTTTTTTCATACTTTAGGTAGAATTTTTTTTCTTTACAATATTTTTTATAATTTTTTTTGTCCTTTTTTTGGGGTGTGGGGGGCCTGTAAAATAATTCTGTCTTACAATTAACATCATATAGTAATTCTGCCCAGCATGTTATAGTGATGTCCTCATCCTGGTTCCCATCCTGCAGTAATTTCCCCCATCCTGATCCAGATATTGTAGTAATATCCCCCATCCTTGTCCCCATATGGCAGTAATTTCCCCCATCCTGGTCCATATATTGTAATAATATCCCCCATCCTTGTCCCCATATGGCAGTAATTTCCCCCATCTTGGTCCACATCTTGTAGTAATGTCCCCCATCCTTGTCCCCATACTGCAGTAATGTCTCCCATCCTGGTCAGTAAAAAGAAAAAAAACTACCAAAATTGCGGTAATTTTGTCCCCACAATTTCATAAAAAATTTAATAAGACCCTATCAAAACATATCCACCCAAAATAGGAGATATAAAAATGTCCTCTCACCATACAAGACACACTGCTCCATCAATGTAAAAATGAAAACATTTAGAGTCTTGTAAAATTGCAACACAAGTAAAAAAAAAATTTTCAACATTTTAGTTTCTGATCTGTTAAATTGTTGTTTGCAGAAGTCTCAAAATTTACAATAATGAATTGCTTTGTTTTTCAGATCCCAAGGTTCCATGGCAAGTCCTCCATCGCCATCTGGTTTCCAATCCCAGTCTCTGCCAGGAATGTCTCACTTGCCCACTTCTGATATGTACCCAGCGCAGGAGAGCAACATGCCAGTAATCATCAACACCAGAAGTCTTCAAAGTACGGATCCAAGAGGGTCTGTGCCACGTATGCGTGAACTATGCAGTGATTCAGATGACTCGATCAAGAGTGAAGGAGAGCTTGTAGTTATAACAGATTAGCAACGGCCAATGACCATACCTTCTACTCTGGTGTTCTGTAAATAGAGACAAAGTCTCACACACCCCTTCCCACTTTTGCAGAGGGGACAATGGAGAGCACCTCCATACTTTCCAGCTCTGGTGTCGCTGTCTCTTGTTCTTGAATAGGTTATATTCCTATGGCTTGACATAAATATATTATCACATTGAGCTGGACTAAAATCATCTGGAATGCTTTAGCACTTTTAGGATATACGCTATTTGCAAAGCAACGCTGCGTATTTTCACAGTGGCGCTTTCTTAAAGTGAGGTGAAATTCTGTTGCTGTGCACTTCAAATATAAATGGGTTTCTGTATATTATCTGTGTTTTTTTTCTTATAATTTTTGACACTTGCATTACATGCAAATGAATTAAAAGACAAATTCAACAAGCAGTTTAGTATCAAAGTGATGGCTCACCCCCATTGTACTTTCTAGAGGAGAAATGACTGAGGGGATGGAGATATTCAACAAGGCCCTACAAATATTGCTTCCTATGAGAATACAGAAGTATACGCTAATGCTTCTACTGAAGGCTAAAATTCAGTCCATTGTTGTTTGCCATCTGCATATGATGGTGATAACTTCAACAGTGGCTGTTAATGGTCAAGGAACTAGTATCACGAGACTGGTACCACCTACTTAAGTGAACGGATCCCTGATTTATTGCTAAATTTCAGTTTGTAACCATAAATGTTCTCTTTTTGGTCCTGTTTGATAGGTGGTGTCACGGCAGCGGTGTGCAATCATTTTATTTACATCTCCATAGTGCCTTATTGAATGTACTGAAGGGATATAACCGAAGAACCCATAATTCTCATACCTCATAAGAGATACAATAGATATATATATATAAATGTATGTATATTTTTATACCTGTGTAAATATAGGTCATAGAGATAATGGATTTTTTTTTTATTTTGATAAAGAAACAGAAAATAACTTAAGTCTGAAATATTTCTCTAGTTCCTGGTTTACTGTACAGAATAAAAAAAGATAAATAAACAGTCTACATTTTGTGTGAAATCGGGCTTTGACTTAATTTATTTCTTGCAGTAGCATATCTTTTTCTTTTAAAATAAACTGGCATGGAGACGAGGGAAATTCTCCCCAGGCCTAACATTTTTACTATAATTTCTGCCAGAAATTGGCGTAAATTATAGTTCACAGCTGGAAAAGAATTTGCATTGTGCAGCTGTGCAGAGAGATTCTGAATTTATAGGATTTATAAATTAGGCCTTCCTCCCACTAAGTGAAATTGCCCTGATCTAAGGTTTACATACCCTTTAAAGGGAACCGGTCATCAGTTTTTCAGCCTCTAAGCTGCGGCCACCACCATTGGGCTCTTATATACAGCATTATAACAGGCCGCTGTGTAGAATGTAAAAAACACTTTATAATACTTATCTAACGGTCGCGGTGCAGTGGATTCTAGTCAGATTGGCGTCTCCGTTGTCTGGTGCCAGCACCTCCTCTTTCGGCAGTCTTTGTCGTCCTTGTTCTGTAGCCGAGGTGCATAACGCGTCCTACGTCATCCACGCTCGCTGGCAGTGAGGTCCTGCGCCGGACCAGCGAGTGTGTATGACGTAGCATGCGTCATGCACACATGCTTCAGAAGAAGGTAGAAGATGACCGAAAGAGGAGGCTCTCACACCAGAGAATGGAGACACCCATCTGACTAGAATCCACCGCAGCGCGACCGTTAGGTGAGTATTATAAAGTGGTTTTTACTTTCTACACAGCGGTCTCAGCTCTTATATACAGCATGTTAGAATGCTGTCTATAACAGCCCACTGGTGGTGGCCACAGCTTATAGGGCGAAAAACTGGTGACAGGTTCCCTTTATGTATTTGAGCTGGCACATATGGGTTAATGCTATAAAGGTATGTATCCACACGAGTGCTGGTTGACTGATTCTTCTCCGTGTCTGTTTATAAGGTAATTGGCCAGATTGTACTAACCCTGTTATAAATTTAGACAGTGCACACCTTGATGCATTTTCTGCAAGACTGTCTAATCCTAAGTTCACCATTTTCAGTGTTGAAGAGCATTTACAATAAGATATACAATATAATGTTATATTTGAGCTTACAATATCTGTATTGTCACACTTCTCTATTTGTGAGTAGCATTCCTGTTGTGGACTTCCAACTCGGTACATTTTTACAGATAGAAGGAAAACTGTACATCCACAAATCTAACAAAAATAAAATAAAAGGTCTTTATTGATTTTTTTTTCATGAAAAATTTGAAGAAAAAAAATGAAACTTAACATGGCATGGTCTGAAAGTTCACTGACTCCGTTTATAGTGCCTCGGCTCCCTTCTTCATAGTGTGAATCAAAAGTATAATAGGAAAATATTTAACTCCTTCACCCCCAGCTGATTTTCCGCCGTTTTCAGTCTTTTTTTTTTTTTGTTTTTTGTTTTTTTTTAAACATCTTTTTATTGAATTTTAACCGAATTTCTTTTACAATCTGCTCTTATACAAAGCGCATTCCATTAATGACATTATAATCAAAACAGTCCCGCCCACCCATCCCCCCGCTCTGCGTGCGACCAGAAGCAACTTAAAATGGTAACTTATGTAATTGGTATGTGTCCATTGAGCAGTTCAAGAAGGTACCAAGAGGTCTGTCCAAACTGAGATTTAAGTCTATCCTTAAGCACTGTAGCCAAGTTAGGTATAAATAAAGACCATGTTTCAAAGAAACGCTTAGTCAACTTCTCCTTATTCGACAGTGCATCCAGCCAGTCCATTTTGAATATGAACATTAGTTTTGTTTGGATAAACGCTAGAGAGGGTGCTTCAGGATTTACCCAGAGATGTAGGATACTTTTCCTAGTGGCCGAGGCCCAAATAGTAAACATTGCCCTGGTACCTCTCGGAAGACTTTGTTGAGCTTCCTCCAACATGTTAAAAATCGCCCACTGTGGTGTCAGAGCAAACTGAAAATTGTATGTATTTTGTAAGACTGAGTGAACGCTTCTCCATACTCCCTGTATCTGAACACAGTCCCATAAGTGGTGAAACATGTCAGTGTCTCTAATGCCACATTTAGAACAAGAGTATAAGGCATTTGTGTCCATTTTTGATTGAATTTTTGGAGTAATGTATGCTCTATGTAGAATTATCAAGGCCATATCTGTGTAGCTACTGGACGAAAGAAATTTACGTTGCAACAGCGTGGCTTGTAAAAAAATCCTTTACCTCGAACTCTGGCATGTCTACCTTCCATTTTGCTGGACCTGTTGTTTTCCCCTCCCATGTCCAAACTGTACGCAACATTGAATAAACCTGACTAGTCGAGGACGCCTGGCTTCTTGCCCTCCTAAGAAAGTTATCCACACTTCCTCCAAGATCTCCCTTTGGCTTGTCAACAAGATATTTTTGTGCCAAGCTACGCGCCTGAAGAAAAACAAAAGGCTGACCTACAAAAGCTGGAAATCGGTGTGCCGCCTTCTCGTAAGAAAGCAACGACCAATCAGGCTCCATTAGATCTGCAGTATAAGCACAACCCTGCATTGACAATGTTTCATAAATCCTCGGAGGGCGACCCTGGAGGAATCTCGGATTTCCAATAAAGGGTTGAAATGGGGAACTTGAAGTGTTAATTTTACCAAGTTTCCTCACCTTCCTCCACGTTTGTATAGTATGCCATAGTGTTGGATGATCCCTAACCTCACTCGGTATTTCCTCGTTCCCTAAATGCAGCAATGCTGTTAACGAAACTTGTGAACATAGCTGTTGTTCCAGTTGTACATTGGCAAAGTGAGATACTCCTCGCACCCAGTCCACCACATATCTCAAATTTTCTGCTAGATTATATCTGCCCAGATCTGGAAGATTTATGCCCCCTGCCCCTTTTGGTAATTGAAGCTTGAGTAAGCTGATCCTAGTACGCCCCTTGTGCCCCCAAATTAATTTTCCAAAGGATGAATTTAGTAGCTTAATATCTGATTTGCGTAGAAGCAACGGGAGAGTCTGAAATAAGAACATTATTTTGGGGAATGCTACCATTTTAATTAAGTGACATTGGCCCGAAAAGGATATTTTCAGATGTTTCCAAGATTGGAGTAGATGTATTAATGAATTTATAAGAGGCTTATAATTAATTTGATATAGTAACAAGGGGTTTGCTGGGAACTGAATCCCCAAATATTTAATGGACCTGGTACACCACTGGAAGGGAAATAAGTTGTTATCAATTTTACCCGATTTGTACATTGCCAATGCCTCAGTTTTTTTGTAATTTACCCTGAAGCCTGAGGCCTTTCCAAAATTATTCAATGTGTTCATTATCTCTGGAATCGCTTGAGAGGGATTGAATAAACAATAAAATATCATCTGCAAAAGCCAAAAGTTTAATTGTTGTCCCACCGACTCTCATGCCCTGAAATATTGCTAAATTATGTAGGGTCCTCAACATTGGGTCCAGAGCCAAATTAAACAATAAAGGTGACAAGGGACACTCCTGCCTCGTTCCCCTCTGTACCTCAAATGGCTCAGAGAATGTATTATTTATAGATAGTCTGGATTTGGGTTCTGTGTATATCATCTTGACTGCTTCGCAAAACCAGGATCCCACCTGGCGACATGCCAAAAGATTATGTAAATAGGCCCAAGAGACCCTGTCAAAGGCCTTGTCCGCATCAAGGCTAACTACTATATGTTTGGTACATCTATGCTTCTTGCTATAAGAGAGAGCCCCAATAGCCGTCCTGATGTTATAGGTGATGGATTTCCCGTGCACGAATCCCGTTTGGATGGACAGAATAAGATCTGGAATCACTTGTTGTAATCTACCAGCTAGTATTTTAGTAAAGATTTTAAAATCAGAGTTGAGTAATGAGATGGGTCTGTATCCCTCCACCTGTAGTGGGTCTTTTCCTGGCTTAGGTAATACTATGATGTTTGCCTCATTGAACCTGTCGGGAATTATTCTATCTGTGACTATCTTATTATACACTGCACATAGATGAGGACCGATAGAGGCTCCCAAGATCTTATAATATTTGTTACTAAATCCATCGGGCCCTGGGCTTTTGGCTAGTTTAAGAGTGCCAATAGTTTTTACTATTTCTGAAATATTTATAGAGGCGTTTAGTACTACTCTTTGTTCCTCTGTCAAGATGGGCGCTACGGTACCATGGATAAAATCAGCTTCCCCGTCAACCTCCCTCAGTTCCGCCTCATACAGCGAGCCAAAGAATGCCCTGAACTCCTCCACTATTTCCTCATCTTTTGTTATCATGGTACCATCTTTCTTTTTAATTTTGTGGATTCTAGTGGTGGTTCTAAAGGGTTTGGTTAAAGAAGCTAGTAATTTCCCAGGTTTGTTGCCCCATTTAAAGTATTTATGTTTCTGGTAGTCCAGGTTACTAAGTGCCATCTCATGGGCCAAGGTGTCCGCCGCCTCCTTGGCCTCCAAGAAATGTTGTTTTGTCGTATCCGTGTTGTTATTTTTAAAGTCTTTATATGCCTGCGTGAGAAGTTTTTGTGCTGATATAGTTTGTTCCAGAAGCTTTTTTCTCTTATGGCTGACATATGATATTATCTGACCTCTTACTACTGCCTTGGAGGCAGCCCAATACAAACCAGCGTCCCCACTATGCTCGTGATTATCACTCTCATAAAAGCTCCAGTAGTTCCGTAAAGAAGCTTTGAAATCCTCAGATTGATATAAATATGAAGGAAACCTCCACCTTTTTTCCCGTAGTATTGTGGTAGATAATAACAAATTAAAAGTAACCGGTGCATGATCCGAAATACAGATGTCTAGGATGTTGGAGGAAAGTAAATGTGGCATCAGTGCTGGGCTTAGTAGCCAATAGTCAATCCGTGTATGTAAGTCATGGACATGTGAATAAAATGTATAATCTTTATCTATTGGGTGCTGCATGCGCCATGTGTCTATTAGTCCCAATTGATTGAGATATTGCAAACCACTATGGAGAGCCAATAGAGGAGATGGCTGGGGACTTGACCTGTCTAAAATTCCATCATGAGCCTCATTGAAATCTCCGCCTACAATTAAATTAGTCATATCCCAACCTGTGATACTTTCGATCAATCTGGCTCTGAACTGTGGATCAGGAATATTTGGTGCATATATGTTTGCTAAGTTGTAGATAGTGCCCTCTATCTTCACTTTCACCAATAATAATCTCCCCATAGGGTCCTCTGAAACCTCCAGAACTTCATGACTAATATGCGTATTGATCAATATAGCTACCCCTCTTTGTTTTCTCGTAAATGACGCTTCTGCGCATACGGCATATTTTCTGCTGTGAAGAAATGGGTGATTGCCCTTCATCCAGTGTGTTTCCTGTAAGAAGACAATATGGCAATTTAAACGATGTAGATAATTTAAAACTTTTTTCCTCTTAATAGAAGAGTTTAACCCGTTAACATTCCAGGAGCACCAATACAGCGATTTAATCGTGGACACATTTGTGCTCTCTGTGTTAGTCATTTATCCTATTCCAGAAGGAGGAATTAATTGTAAAATTATAAACAACTTATTTGGGTTCCCACGTCCATACCAGCGAGTAAACGCGACAACCCATATGAGAGCTAAACTAAAGGTACGCACGCAGAGCCCCCTAACCCCTTCCCATCTAAACAAAAACCTTAATCTAATGACAATGTCACCTGCCTCTCTGACAGTCCTGACACTGAAAAAAAAAAAAAAAGGAAAAACAGAATGAACATTAGAACTGTAGCACAGTGACGTCTCCGATTTAAGTGTCTGTGTTGACTGCTGGCGAAGCTCCATTTTCCTGAAGGAGGTAATTTAAAGCCAACTTAGGATCTTCAAAAGTCCAATTCTTTCCCCCTGTAGTGAAGCGTAGAACAGCAGGATACAGTAGACTGAAGCGAATATTTTTTTCCGCCAATAGTTTGCATACTGTATTGAAGGCTCTGCGTCTTGTTGTCAAGGCTGCTGAGTAATCTTGGAACAAAAGCAGTTTAGAGTTATTGCAGGTAAATGTGCGATTTTTCTAAATGCTGTCAGCAATCTGATCTTGTCTTGGAAGTCCAGGACCTTAAAAATTACTTGTCTGGGTCTGACCTCTCCATCATTTCGAGGTGGGCCCACTCTGTGGGCCCTTTCAATAGCAATTGGCCCCGACTTTAGATCCAATTTCAAAGCTCCTGGTAGCCATTCTGAAGTGAGTTTCAGTAGATCAGCTTGCCGAACCGATTCAGGGACGCCCACCAACCTTAAATTATTGCGTCTGGACCTGTTCTCAAGATCATCTACCTTGTCCAGCAATACAGCAATGTCCTTATTCCTGCTCTCCAGCATCTCTGAAATTTCCTTTACAGAGTCCTTCATGTCAGAGACCCTCTGCTCCACATCTGTTAGCCTTGAACCCTGGGCATTAACTTGGGTGACTATAACGTCTAATGAAGAGTGGAAGGCTGCCAGCCGCCCATCAATCACCTTGTTTGGGGTTTTTTTCGTTTTTTTTCCACTCCCCTTCTTCCGAGAGACATAACTTTTTTTTATTTTTCAGTCAATCTTGCCATGTGAGGACTTGCTTTTTGCGGAACGAGTTTTACTTTTTAAATGAAACCGAGTTTTACCATATAGTGAACTGGAAAACCGCAAAAAAAATCCAAATGCCAAATAATTGCAAAAAAAAAGTGCGATTGCACGATTGTTTTGAGATATTTTATTCACTGTGTTCACTATATGGTAAAATTGATGTGTGGGTGTGATGCCTCAGGTCAGTATGAGTTTGTAGACACGAAACATGTATAGGTTTACTTTTATCTAAGAGGTTACAAAAAAAAAAAATCAGAAGTTTTCAAAAATAAAAAGTGGCACACGTTTCAACCTGTAGCGTTCTCATTTTTCGGGATCTATGGCTCAATGTCTGCTTATTTTTTTGCATCCCGAGCTGACTTTTTTAATGGTACCATTTTTTGCGCAGATGCTACGTTTTGATTGCCTGTTATTGCATTCTGCACAAAATTTGCAGCAACGAAAAACCTTAATTTTGGCGTTTGGAATTTTTTTGCTGCTACGCTTTTTACTGATCAAATTAAGTGACTTTATAGTTTGATAGATCGGGCATTTCTGAACGCGACGATACCAAATGTGTGAATATTTTATTTTTTTAACCCTTTAATTTTCAATGGGGTGAAAGGGGGATGATTTGAACTCTTAGGGTTTTGGGGTTTTTTTTTTCAATTTTTTTAAAACTTTTTTAATTTAGTTATATTTTTTTTTACTTGTCCCCCTAGGGGGCTGTAAGGATCAGCAATCTGATCACTCATTCTTTTCTCTCTATCAGTGCAGCACCGCTCAGATTGCGAGAAATGATCATCTCTTGTAACCTGCAGTACTCGGCTGCTTGTTACAGGACCTGAGTCATGTGAGATACAGGAGTCATCACATGACCCTGTGCTACCATGACAACCATCGGATCCACGTGATCACATCACGTGACTTCCGGTGGAGGCCAGTGAGTATGCGATTACACATTTTGACAGCGCCATTTAAGGAGGTTAACATGTACGGGTGGATAGCGAGGCACACATGTCAGCTGTACAAATCAGCTGACGTGTACAGATCCCCGCTGACAGCCCACAGCAGCCGGTGAGGATTAACACTATAACCACAGGGATGTAATACTGTCCGAGGTCATTAAGGGGTTAAATATCTGAAGTAACTAATCATGTGAAGATACAATTTTTTCTTGCTATAGTACCTTGATGAATGAACTATCTTCAGGAAGTTGGATCTTGTGCAAACCTAAATGGGTCTCAAAGGGTCTTCTCCACAGTTTTCTTGATTGTATCAAGCCATCTGGTTGCTGGCCTTCCTCTTTGCCTTGTTCCTTCTATTCTTCAAATTATGATGTACTCCAGTGATTGCTTTCTTTGTATGATGTGTCCAAAGTAGGCAAGTCATGGCTTGGTGTCCTTTTTCTTTTTTAGTGACCTGTCTGGCTTGCTTTGTTCCAAAATTGATTTGTTTGTTCTTGCCATCCATGGTACTGATCACATCCTTCTCTAGCAGCACATTTCGAAGGCCTTGATTCTTCTGTCTTGTTTGTCTTGTTTTTTTTTTTTTTTTTTTTTTTCTTATCAACCAGGTTTCACATCCATATGATACTACAGAATACAAAAGATGATCTAAAAGTCATGTCTTTATCACCTGTGAAATGTTCCTTGAATTGAAGACCTTGTCCAGTGACTTCAGTGTAGATTTGCAATAGCTATTCTCTTATTGACTTTTGGTGTCATTGCTGCATCTTGAGGGATGAATGATCTGAGTAGGTTGAAGTCCTTTACAATGTCCAGTTTTTCGCCGTCCACCTCAATTGTGTCCCAGTTATACCTTGCAATAATCAATATCTTTGTTGTTTTTGTATTGAGTAGGAGTCCCATGTTTGAGCTTTCCATCTTGACACTCTGTAATAAGTCCTTCATTCCATCTATGCATGTTGCTATCAATTTGCTATTAATGTTGTATCGTCTGTGTATTAAAGATTGCTGATGATTCATCCAGTAATTTTGATTAGTTCCTTTTCGGCAAGTCCAGCCTTCTTGATAAAAGCTTCTGCATATAAATTGAAGATAAATGGTGACAAGATGCAGCCTTGTTCTACTTTGAACCATGCCGTGTCATCATTTTCCGTTTGAACTGTTGCTTCTTGGCCGATGTAAAAGTTCCTAGTGAGGCTGATCAGAAGGTTTAACACACCCATATCCTTCATGGTATTCCAACGTTTCTGGTGATCAACACAGTCAAAGGCTTTGCTGTATTCGATGAAGAAAAAAAAAGAGCTCCTTATATAGAGCTCCTTATATTTGGCGTTTTCCATTACTTATTTAATGTCAGCAATTAAATATCATATTCCTCTACCTTTTCTCAATCCTGTTTGTTCCTCTAGCAGCTCATTGTCAAACTAAGACTGTAGGCGTCTTGGAAAGATCTTCAGTAGTATTTTTGTGGCATGAGGTATGAGCGCAATAGTCTGATAGTTTCCACAGTCTGTAGCATCTCCCTTCAGAATAGCAATAAACATCAATCTTGTCCAGTCTTTGTGCCATTTATCAGTTGTCCATATCTGTTGACACAGACGTGATGTCATCAACTGCTGCTTCCAAAGACTTTAGTTCTATTGGAATATTGTCACGTCCAGGCACTTTGGTTTTTTTGACAGAAGCTTTATCGCAGCAACGACTTAAGGCCTTGTCACACACAGAGATAAATCAGTGGCAGATCTGTGGTTGCAGTGAAATTGTGGACAATCCGTGCCAGGTTTGTGGCCGTGTACAAATGGAACATTATGTCCATGATTTCACTGCAACCACAGATCTCCCAAAGATTTATCTGTGTGTGTGACAGAGCCTTTAGTCTTTTCAGATGTTCAGTTCGTCATCATTTCCAGTTTTTGTTTCTTCCCGTATCACGGAGTTGTTCTTGTAGAGGTGCTCTGTGTATTCTTTCCATCTTTCCTTGATCTGTTCTGGCTATGTTAGCTTGTTCCCATTGGCGTCTTTCAACAGTCCCACTCTTCGTTGACACTTTTTTGTTTATCTGCTTCATCTTTTGGTATGCTTTCCTGGTCTTGTCCTTCAGATATTCATTTTCTATCTCTGTAGATATCTTTTGGCAATAAAGTTCTTTGTCTGCATCCTTCGTGTTACATTTTGTTGTTCATCTTTTTTCGCTGATCTTTATGGTCTCTTTTGTTAACCATGCCAGTGGGGGTCTCTTCTGCCTCTTGTTTATTGTCTTTCTAGCTTCTTCAGTAATATTCTTTTGTGTACATAATTTCCTCTGGTGTTTCTCAGTAACACATCACTATACAGTGCTGAAATAATTCCAAATAATGAGCCCAAATAATGCCAAAATAGTGTTTTTAAATCATGAAAAACAAATACCAATATACAGTGAAACAATTTCAAACAAATAGCGCCCAAATATGTACCAAAACAAAATCGCAACAATTAATACCAGTATACAATGCCAAAATACCAAAAAATCCCATCAACTAATACCGATATACAGTGTGCATGTATGTTTATGTATTTTTGTGTGTGTATGTGTGTGTGTATGTATGTGTGTATATATATATATATAATATAAAAAATTCCAGCCGCACACTGTGAAGTATATTTATAATATTATAATATTTATAATATATTTATACAAAATCCAGATACGCACCTGTTCACATTGTAAAGGTGCTGCCAGTGCGGTTTGAAGTCAGGTTAGTACCAGCATGGGAAACCAGCAAGGGAACCCCTGTTTCATTCTGTTTTTTGCTAATATATATATATAATATGTATGTATGTATGTATATATATGTATACATGTGTGTGTGTGTGTGTGTGTGTGTGTATATATATATATATATATATATATATATATATATATATATATATATATATATATATATATATAAAATATATATAACCAAAACCGAGTCCAATATATAGTGCGCAAATAATTCAGAACAAAATCAATATAGAAGTCTAAAAATTAAAATTCAGAATACAAGTAGTAGCAACATATAGTTCTCAAATGATATCAGCAAACAGTGAATAAAGAAAAAAGGTAAAAATATCCCAGCCAACTAATGCCACATACCGTGCCCAAATAATATGGGTATTTAGTGGATAAATGTTACAAGCCAAATTAAGACAAAAAATACCATGCCCTTACTAATCTAACACATTAAACATCTATCTAGCATCTATCTATACATGCTAAATGTGGCTGCCCTTGCATAAATACATATGCATATGAACGTACAGGCATCACTCAGGTAAAGAACACAAGGCTACATAATATTCAACCAAGTTATTTAAACAAAGACTATAAGGACACACTCCAGACAAACCCTTCTATAGGAGGGGTTTACCACTAGCTTTTATTGAACTTCTGTAAATTAATTGTTTGGTATCAGATTGGGTGTCTGCACAGCACAACAATGACTATTATCATGGACAGTCTACTGTGTGGTCCATTCCTGCAGTATTTAGTTTTTAAGGATATGTCCATACGCTGCGTTCTTGATTTGACAAAAAAATTGCACACTCTAGCAGACTTGACAACTGTAAACAATGCGTTTGACAGAAAAAAAAACACGGTGAAAATTAATGCGTTTTTTTTCAGTGCGTTTTTTAAAGGAGAAATAAGATAGGATAGGATAATTGATAGCTGGAATAGATGGAAGAAATAGAACATATCTATATATATAATTGCCTTATTCTGTCTGTCTATCTGTCTGTCTGTCTGTCTTGCTCCAAAATTATGTCCTTACGGTGACACAAAGCTGATTGGCCGCTGGGCTCGCCATGGCCCCGCCCCCCCGCACGGATTGGCCGCTCGCCCAGGCTGCGCCCCCACACGGATTGGCCGGCCGCTCGCCCAGGCTCCGCCCCCCCACAGATTGGCCTCTTGCCCCGGCACCCTGCAGGCATTGGCAACTCGGCCACGCCCCGCCCCCCTCACGCAATGCACGCTAGCTCTGGCCCCGCCCCCCCACGCATTCCCCGAACCGACACTGTCACGGAGCCACGACTCCCAGGTGAGTACTGTACCCCCGGGAGCCCACATCAGCGTACGCCGCCAAACCAGCCGACACATACCCTCGCATTGCTGGGGCTGGCCGGTGTATGCTGGTGTGGGCTCCCGTGCAAGCGGGGGACGAGATACGCTGGTAACCATGGTAGCATAGTTACCAGCGCATCAATGTCCTGCAGCGGCGGAACATACACACACGCACACACATAACAGCACACACACACATACACACACACACACATCAGATCACACTCACTCTCACACACACCTCACACACACATCACATCGCATCCACACACTCACAACATCCTGGGATATCGCTTGCTTCTCGGCGGCGATACTGTGCTGTGAGCTTCCAGGACCTGCCAGAGGATCACATGGCCAGAAGCATGTGGTATCTCCGGATGTTGTGAGTGTGAGCGCGTATGTGCAATATCGTCAATGTGTGTGTGCGTGAGTGTATGCGATCGGGTGTGTGTGAGTGTATGCGATCGGGTGTGTGTGTGTGTGTGTGAGTGTATGCGATCGGATCTGTGAGTGTCGGCAGAGGAGCACGGCGTGCTGGAGGAGGCTGGGAGGAGAGAGGCTGATCCTGGGGATGGCTGGGATGGGGAGGCTGAGAGAAGAGAGGCTGATGCTGGGGGAGGCTGAGGCTGGGGTAGGCTGGGAGGAGAGAGGCTGATGCTGGGGACCGAAAAGGCTGATGCTGGGAGGAGAGAGGCTGATGCTGGGAGGAGAGAGGCTGATGCTGGGGGAGGCTGAGGCTGGGGTAGGCTGGGAGGAGAGAGGCTGATGCTGGGAAGAGAGAGGCTGATGCTGGGAGGAGAGCGGCTGATGCTGGGGGAGGCTGATGCTGGGGGAGGCTGATGCTGGGGTAGGCTGGGAGGAGAGAGGCTGATGCTGGGGACAGAAAAGGCTGATGCTGGGAGGAGAGAGGCTGATGCTGGGAGGAGAGAGGCTGATGCTGGGGGAGGCTGAGGCTGGGGTAGGCTGGGAGGAGAGAGGCTGATGCTGGGAGGAGAGAGGCTGATGCTGGGAGGAGAGAGGCTGATGCTAGGGACAGAAAAGGCTGATGCTGGGAGGAGAGAGGCTGATGCTGGGGACAGAAAAGGCTGATGCTGGGAGGAGAGAGGCTGATGCTGGGATGAGAGAGGCTGATGCTGGGATGAGAGAGGCTGATGCTGGGGACAGAGAGGCTGATGCTGGGGACAGAGAGGCTGATGCTGGGAGGAGAGAGGCTGATGCTGCGGGTAGAGAGGCTGATGCTGCGGGTAGAGAGGCTGATGCTGGGAGGAGAGAGGCTGATGCTGCGGGCAGAGAGGCTGATGCTGCGGGTAGAGAGGCTGATGCTGGTGCAGCATGGGGGATGGAGCACGATGGGGGGTGCGCAGCATGGCGGATGGAGCACGTTTGGGAGTGCGCAGCATGGCGGATGGACCACGTTTGGGAGTGCGCAGCATGGCGGATGGACCACGTTTGGGAGTGCGCAGCATGGCGGATGGAGCACGTTTGGGAGTGCGCAGCATGGCGGATGGAGCACGTTTGGGAGTGCGGTGTATGGCGGATGGAGCACGTTTGGGAGTGCGCAGCATGGCGGATGGACCACGTTTGGGAGTGCGCAGCATGGCGGATGGACCACGTTTGGGAGTGCGCAGCATGGCGGATGGAGCACGTTTGGGAGTGCGCAGCATGGCGGATGGAGCACGTTTGGGAGTGCGCAGCATGGCGGATGGAGCACGATGGGGAGTGCGCTGCATGGGGGATGGAGCACGATGGGGAGTGCGGAGTATGGCGGATGGAGCACGTTTGGGAGTGCGCAGCATGGCGGATGGAGCACGTTTGGGAGTGCGCAGCATGGCGGATGGAGCACGTTTGGGAGTGCGCAGCATGGCGGATGGAGCACGTTTGGGAGTGCGCAGCATGGCGGATGGCGCACGTTTGGGAGTGCGCAGCATGGGAGATGGAGCACGATGGGGGGTGCGCAGCATAGGGGATGGAGCACGATGGGGAGTGCGCTGCATGGGGGATGGAGCACGATGGGAAGTGCACACCTCCCCCCAACACACACACACACACACACACACACGCGCGCGCGCACTGCACAACACACCACACACACAAACTGGGAACCACAAACAACTGCCCTACACAGACACCCACACACACATACAACGCTGCACACACACAACACCCAACACACAAACACCGCGGCACACACAAATATATGCACATACCGCACAACACACACATTGCACAAAACATAACTCCCCCAAAACACACCACACACACACAAACCGCGCAACACACACACACACAACGCTACAGACACACAGCGCTCCACAAACAACGCAACACACGCAACACACATACAACACCGCTCTCACCCCCCGTCACACCCAGACAACACCCAGAACATGTACAGCGCCCTACACAAACACTTGGTAACTACACACAACAACATCTATATATATATATATATATATATATATATATATATATATATATATATAGCAAAAATCATACATGAACTACACAATACGTAAATTCTAGAATACCCGATGCGTAGAATCGGGCCACCTTCTAGTAGAATAGATAATAAGAAAGAACATATGGAACAGGATAGAAAGAAATAATTTGATCAAGGGATAGCTAGCTTAGACAGCTGTTTGTTTTATTTTATTTTATTTTTGTAAAAAAAATGACGTGGAGTCCTCCCCATCTTTCATATCCAGCACAGGAACACCAGCAGCTGCAGGCTGCAACCCTCAGCTGTCTGCTGTACCTTGGCTGTTTATGAAAAATAGAGGGGATTCCACACTTATTTTTTTATTTATTTAAAAAAAAAATAAATAAATGTGGGGTCCCTCATTTTAATAAAACCAGCCACGGTGCAGCAGACAACTGGGGGCTAATATTATTAGGGTTGGAAGCCTTATCGTTATTTGGCCCTTTCCAACCTAACAATAGCACTCCACAGCCGCCCTAGAAGTGGCGCATCCGTAAGATGTGCCAATTGTGACGCTGGACCTGGCTCTTCCTGTTGCGGTGGCAATCAGGGTAATAAGGAGTTAATGGCAGCCACTAAGTCCGAGATTAGTGATGGCAGTGGTCTGAGACCCCGCCTCCATGACTAATCTGTAAGTGAAAATAAATAAACACATACACCCCCAAAATCCTTTATTTGGAATAAAATACAAAAACCACACTCTTTCACCACTTTATTAAACCCTAAACACCCATGCAGGTCTGAAGTAATCCACACAAAGTCCCATGGAGATTCAGCTCTGCTACATCCCTGTCCTGTCACAGCAGCACCGTAGAGCATGACTGCCCGCTGACAGCAGACAGACAGCTGCACAATGAGAATGAACTCAGGCAGTAGTGCGGGGTCCACAGTTGTGATGTCAGAGGTTCACCCTAGTTCATTCCCATCGCGCGGCTCTGTCTCTGTCGCTGCCTGATTTGTGGTCACAGGTGAAGGACTCCAGCTGTGATGGGAAATCACCTGAGTGACAGCACCGCTGTTCACGCTGCTCACTTCAGTCACTTGGGTGATTTGCTCTCACAGGTGGAGGACTGCAGCTGTGGCAGCGGCTAACCTGTGTGACGTCACCGCTGATAGCGAGACTCACGTCAGTTGCTGCGTGGAGCAGCGAGCAGTCTTGTTCTATGGTGCTCGCTGTGAGTGTCAGATGTAGCACTGCTGGAAGCGTTGTGGGACCTCGTGTGGATTACGTCAGACCTGGAGGGGTGTTTGGAAGGTTAACAAAGTGGTGAAAGAGAGTGACTTTTTTTGTCTTATTTCAAATAAAGGATTTTTCGGTGTTCACGTTTATTTACTTTCACTTACAAATTAGTGATGATGGGGTGTCTCATAGACGCCTGCCATCCCTAACCTAGGACTTAGTGGCTGCTGTGGGCTGCCATTAACTCCTTATTTCCCCGATTGCCACTGCACCAGGGCAATCGGGATGAGCCAGGTAAAGTCCCAGGACTGTCGCATCTAATGGATGCGATAATTCCAGGCGGCTACTGTCTGATATTTTTAGTCTGGGGGGGTTTCCATTAATATGGGTCTCCGCAGTCTGAGACTACCAGTCCCCAGCTGTGAGGATTTATCTTGCCTGAGTATCAAAATTAGGGGGGACCGTGCACCAGTTTTTTAATTATGTATTTATTGCACTGTACGATATAGACCTGCCCACCGGAGGCTGTGATTGGTTGCAGTCAGACATGCCCCCACGCTGAGTTAGAGCTTTCAAACTGCAACCAATCATAGGCGTCGGTGGGCGGGGGAAACAGTGAATATGAGATGAGCCTAATGAGTGGGTGAAAATGAGAAGAGAAAGGAAGCAGTCAACGGCACTCAACTCACAAATAATGCATAGCATATCTAATATATAAAGCTGAGTGTATGTCCGCTAAAAGAAACCGCACCGTCGCATTTACAATCACGAAATTTTGCACAGACACTCTATGTGACTCAGGGAACGTCATAGACTATGTTTGGGCAGGAAAATTTAACCCTGCGCTTTACATTTACTCTCCAAAAATCCTGCTTCCATTAAACTGAATAGAGGTGGGAGCTATAGGTTATTAACCGCAACTGTCAGTGGTTGCTATAGGAACAAAATAAACTGTTAGTATAAGAAGCTTATGTGTGAGGTAATAAGATGTCAGTGGGGAGACTGATAAAGAGAGACCAAAAAAGACAGACAAACGGACACAGACAGAGACAGACAAGGAAAGAGAGAGAGAGAGAGAGAGACAGACGTGGAAAGAGATCGACGGAGACAGACCGGGCAAAGAAAAAGGCGGGGAAAGAGACAGACTGGGAAAGCAACAGACCTAGAAAGAGATAGACGGGCAAAGAGACAGATGGGCAAAGAGACAGACGGGGAAATTGACAGCCCTGGAAAGAGACAACCCTGGAAAGAGACATCCGGGAAAAAAGACAGCCCTGGAAAGAGACAGACTGGGAAAGAGAGAGACAGACAGACAGACACACACAGAGATGGAGACAGACTGATACAAATACAGACAGAGAGATAGAAACAGACAGTAAAGGAAAGAGACAGACAGCGACACACATACAGAGACTGGGAGAGAGACAGAGAGACAGTTACTATCCCGGGCAACCCCTTAGTACTACAGCTAGTAATGTATAAAATACCAATATTTTATTGAAAAATCACTTATTAAAAGCACTTAAAAAGTATATCACAAGACACCAATGTAGTACCATTAGATATGAAAATAGCCCCAGCCTGAAAATCATCCAACAATGCCTGTGGCCAAGGAGGACATATTAGAGAATATCTATCAATTTCTAAACAATAAAAGGCTGGAAAGGGATGCTAAGGACAAGTCTACCATCAGACAATATCATTTACCATGGTATACACATAAACGGCAGGTGTCCGGTAACCCCCCACCCCCTAACCCGATGCGTGTCGTTCATCAAGTGAGCTTCATCAGGAAAAAACATTTTTTTTTTTCCTGATAAAGCTCTCTTGATGAGCGACACGCGTCGGGTTGGGGGGTTTACCAGACACTTGCCATTTATGTGTATACCATGGTACATGATATTGTCTGATGATAGGCTTGTCCTTATCATCCCTTTCCAGCCTTTTATTGTTTAGAAATTGACAGATATTCTCTAATATGTCCTCTTGGCCACAGGCATTGTTGGATGATTTTCAGGCTGGGGCTATTTTCATATCTAATGGTAATACATTGGTGTCTTGTGATATACTTTTTAAGTGGTTTTAATAAGTGTTTTTTTTATAATAAAATATTGGTATTTTATACATTATATGCTATGCATTATTTGTGAGTTAAGTGCCGTTGTCTGCTTCCTTTCTCTTCTCATTTCCACTTGCTTTTGCAGCAGACAGTGCACCCTCACGTTTTCATTATTATTATTTTTGTTTGGTTTGGTTGGCTGTGCATTTCCACTCCCCTTTTTCTCTTCTAATGAGCGAGTGAAGTGAATATGAGATGAGCCTAATGAGCGGCTGGCACTTTCAGAAGCAGGAGAGGGTGCGGGAGCAGTGTGACAGCCACGCCGGTGATCGGTGAGTATATAGTTAGTTACATAGGTTTGAAAAAAGTCCTAAGTCGCACGACATATTGAAACGTATAAAGCAGGCTAAGAAATTTGGGCAAAAACTCTGCTTTTCAAAGAAGCAACATGTCAATTGTTTTTGCCATTTGCATTTTGAGTTTTTGCCCAAATTTCTGCCACAAAAGGCAGCATTTTGAACAGCATAGTGCGCACAAGAAACCCAAATTCCCATAGACTATGCTTGAAAAGCAGAACACATCCATTTTGTTATTAAACGCTGCAGTTGAAAAAGCAGCAAAAAAGCAGGTAAAAAGCAACGTGGACACATAGCCTAAAAAGAATCCGTCCTAGCACAGATCCCTACAGCACCCCACTGCTGACTATAGCCCATTTAGAGAATGTACCATTTATAACCACTTTATTTCCTATCTTTTAGCCAATTCCTTACCCAGTTGCATATAGTTTCTCCTAGTCCTTGCTTCTGGAGCTTCAGTATATGGCTATTATGTGGTATAGTATCAAATGCCTTTGAAAAGTCCAAATAAATCACATCAGCTGCATTACCAATATCCAGATTTGCACATACCTCCTCATAGAGCCCCAACAGGTTGGTTAGACACGATTTATCTTTCATGAATCCATGCTGTCTGTCATTTATTATATTATTTTCTGCAATATATTTTTGCATTTCATCCCTTAAAATGCCCTCAAAAACTTTGCATACTACTGATGTCAGGCTTACTGGATGGTAGTTGCCTGGATCCACCCTCTTACCTTTCTTAAATATCGGTACCAAACCAGCAATCTTCCAATCCTGAGGCACCAACCCTATTACAAGCAAGTCTTAAAAGATGAGATACAGCGAGCTGTCGATTACGGAGCTCAATTCTCTCAATATTTGTGGATAAATGCCATCTGGCCCGGGGGATTTGTCAATGTTTAATTTACTCAGACGCAGGCGTATTTATTCTTGTGTTAAATTAATTATATCAGGTAGTGAACGTTGATTTTTCACTTGTGGAATGATCCCTGAAACAGTCTGTTCCATGGTGAACACTGATAAGTGCCTGTTTACTATCTCAGTCTTTTGTTTGTCCACTATAACTAACTTATTATATTTTAAGGGGCCAATACTATCCTTTGTTTTCCTTTTTGCATTATTGTTTTTATAAAAGGGATTTATTTTATGTCTTTGGCAATATTTGTTTCAGTAGAAAATTTTGCTTGCTTGATTTCTTTTTTGCATTTCCTATTGATATTTTTATACTTTTGAAATGCTATATCTGTATTCATAGCCTTTAAGATTTTAAACGCCCTTTGTTTTTGTTTTATTATACTTTGTACAGTCTTATTTATCCATAGTGGTTTCTCTTTATTCCTGGACATTTTATTACCAGAGGATATAAGTTTTTTACAGGACTCTAGTAGTATATCCTTAAGTACTCAGAACAAGAAAAGGAGAATGCTTTGTGCAGTGTGAATGCATCCTCCTTTTCATTTTGTAAATTGTGTGCTGACCCAACCTTTTACGCCATCCTCCACAATATAGATGTAGGCAGGGGTAGGATTCAAATTTTTTAAAACAGTTTCTGTTTGCCTGAGGGAAATCATGCCTATATATATGTGTATATATATATATATATATATATATATATATATATATATATATATATATATATATATATATCAGTGCCTACAAGTAGTATTCAACCCCCTGCAGATTTAGCAGGTTTACACATTCGGAATTAACTTGGAATTGTGACATTTAGACTGTAGATCAGCCTGGAAGTGTGAAATGCATTGCAGCAAAAAAGAATGTTATTTCTTTTTTAATTTTTTTTTTTAAATTGTGAAAAGTTTATTCAGAGGGTCATTTATTATTCAACCCCTCAAACCACAAGAATTCTGTTTGGTTCCCCTAAAGTATTAAGAAGTATTTCAGGCACAAAGAACAATGAGCTTCACATGTTTGGATTAATTATCTCTTTTTCCAGCCTTTTCTGACTAATTAAGACCCTCCCCAAACTTGTGAACAGAACTCATACTTGGTCAACATGGGAAAGACAAAGGAGCATTCCAAGGCCATCAGAGACAAAATTGTGGAGGGTCACAAGGCTGGCAAGCGGTACAAAACCCTTTCCAAGGAGTTGGACCTACCTGTCTCCACTGTTCGGAGCATCATCCGGAAGTGGAAGGCTTATGGAACTACTGTTAGCCTTCCACGGCCTGGACAGCCTTTGAAAGTTTCCACCCGTGCCGAGGCCAGGCTTGTCCGAAGAGTCAAGGCTAACCCAAGGACAACAAGGAAGGAGCTCCGGGAAGATCTCATGGCAGTGGGGACATTGGTTTCAGTCAATACCATACGTAACGTACTCCACCGCAATGGTCTCCGTTCCAGACGAGCCCGTAAGGTACCTTTACTTTCAAAGCGTCATGTCAAGGCTCGTCTACAGTTTGCTCATGATCACTTGGAGGACTCTGAGACAGACTGGTTCAAGGTTCTCTGGTCTGATGAGACCAAGATCGAGATCTTTGGTGCCAACCACACACGTGACGTTTGGAGACTGGATGGCACTGCATACGACCCCAAGAATACCATCCCTACAGTCAAGCATGGTGGTGGCAGCATCATGCTGTGGGGCTGTTTCTCAGCCAAGGGGCCTGGCCATCTGGTCCGCATCCATGGTAAGATGGATAGCACGGCCTACCTGGAGATTTTGGCCAAGAACCTACGCTCCTCCATCAAGGATCTTAAGATGGGTCGTCATTTCATCTTCCAACAAGACAACGACCCAAAGCACACAGCCAAGAAAACCAAGGCCTGGTTCAAGAGGGAAAAAATCAAGGTGTTGTAGTGGCCTAGTCAGTCTCCTGACCTTAACCCAATTGAAAACTTGTGGAAGGAGCTCAAGATTAAAGTCCACATGAGACACCCAAAGAACCTAGATAACTTGGAGAAGATCTGCATGGAGGAGTGGGCCAAGATAACTCCAGAGACCTGTGCCGGCCTGATCAGGTCTTATAAAAGACGATTATTAGCTGTAATTGCAAACAAGGGTTATTCCACAAAATATTAAACCTAGGGGTTGAATAATAATTGACCCACACTTTTATGTTGAAAATGTATTAAAATTTAACTGAGCAACATAACTTGTTGGTTTGTAAGATTTATGCATCTGTTAATAAATCCTGCTCTTGTTTGAAGTTTGCAGGCTCTAACTTATTTGCATCTTATCAAACCTGCTAAATCTGCAGGGGGTTGAATACTACTTGTAGGCACTGTATGAACCCTTCCTGAGCCTCTACTGGTATATAATTGTCTGCCGCAAAAAAAAACCAAACAAACCATTTTATTTACCCTCCCTGGCTTCGATGTCATGCAGCATCCCCTCGGAGCCACAATGCATTTCAACACCCTCTAACGCACAACCAACTGAAGTAAGGCAGGGGGCTGGGGTCAGCGGGTCCTCCACTCCAATACCCTGCAATCTTCAGCTCACGGAGCGCTTACCTTTCTCCGCCAGCTGCTGCGTCCTCGCCACCACCGGGTCTCTGTGTTGCCTGCTGCAGTGTGATGAGGTCGCAGAGAGATGCTGCTGTCATGCTGCTGCACACAGGGCCGCGGGATGACGCATCTGCGCCCTGCTCCACTGACCTTGCTTCCGCCACATGTCTAATTTGAATGTGATGCCCTAGAAGGGCTTTCATGCAAATTAGCCGTATGTAGTGCCCGAAGTGACACGATCATCCCCCTCTGCTGCGGCTGTGACTGAGGCCCAGTGAAAAGGGGGGCCCAGGGCTTAATAAAGCTAAGTAATTACCCTGTACCTGGCAGGGCCCACCTTTCCACCAGGCTCCATACAGAGATTATGGTTGTCATGCCTTGATGGTGACCCTGGATGTAGTAATCCTAATCTTTTCAAATGACACACTGATTTATTAATATAGCAATGTATCACCTCATGTGACATGCTATAGATTTCTACATCTCTACACAATCAGAACCAATAATAGTTTAAAACTATAGCCGCAGAACCATAATTTTAAAAATAGCTACAGCACCAGAACCATCATCACTACACAAATACATCACTAGAACCAATATCCGTTAATGAACTAAAACCACCCATCCACCATCATAATATGTGTTACGCTTACCGAAGAGCGGCGAACGTCCGGATGTGGACTCACTGAACCGTGCCCCGGACTCCCCTGAGAAGGTGACCAGCAGCGAACCCCTATACAGGGACTGTGCGGTGCCTCCCCAGAAGGCCTAGAGGCACGGCAGCCAGGAACCGGTGGTAGGAGTCTCTGTACGGCCAGGCGTAGCTCGGGTACGATATCTGCAGCAGGCAGAACTCGGGTGTGGCACCGGAGATGATCACAGCAGGTGGCACGGAGACGTTCACTGCGGGTAAGGCCGGTGACGTCCACTATGGGCATGACCGGTGACGTCCACTGCGGGTATGGCCTGTTACATCCACTGCGGGTATGACCGGTGACGTCCACTGCGGGTATGTCCGGTGATGTCCACTGCGGGTATGGCCAGTGACGTCCACAGCCGGAAGGTACAGATGGCGCTACGGTGAGATAGAGTATTAGTAACGGGCAGAAACACACGGATAACAGTAGTACAAAGGGGCCTGAACACTAGCAGGGCTCTAGTAGAAGCGTTGCCAGGGGAGGTGAACCTAAATAGTCTTTAGGTAACAGGTGGCCTCTGAGGTCACTTCCAGAAAATGAGGCACTGTTGCTTTAAGAAAGGGGGCGTGGCCTCGCGTGCAGCCTAGAGTTGCTCACTGCAGAATTGTGTGTGGATGGGAGACAGGAAGAGACTGCAGCAGCTCCAGGAAGAGGACGCCTAACCCGGGAGTGAGCATAGCCATGGGACAGGTAAGAGGAAGCACGTCGCTTCCGGGGGCTGGGACCGGGAGTGCACGTGGGGGCCATGCTGGGGCTGGGCAGATGTGAGGGAGAGCTCCCCCCCTGGGGTCTGGCGGGACCAGGCGCTACAATATGAATACAGGATCAGAGCCACTATCCGTATATAGATGCAGAACCACTACCAGCCCATGAATAGAGCACCAGAACCACCATAAGTACATGAAGGTATCACCAAGTATTCAATTGTGATGTCAGGTCAGCACTCGCTATATACAGTACAGACCAAAAGTTTGGACACACCTTCTCATTCCAAGAGTTTTCTTTATTTTCATGACTCTGAAAATTGTAGATTCACATTGAAGGCATCAAAACTATGAATTAACACATGTGAAATGAAATACTTAACAAAAAAGTGTGAAACAACTGAAAATATGTCTTATATTCTAGGCTCTTCAAAGTAGTCACCTTTTGCTTTGATTACTGCTTTGCACACTCTTAGCATTTTCTTGATAAGCTTCAAGAGGTAGTCACCGGAAATAGTCTTCCAACAGTGTTGAAGGAGTTCCCAGAGATGCTTAGCACTTGTTGGCCCTTTTGCCTTCACTCTGTGGTTCAGCTCACCCCAAACCATCTCGATTAGGTTCAAGTCTGGTGACTGTGGAGGCCAGGTCATCTGGCATAGCATCCATCACTCTCCTTCTTAGTCAAATAGCCCTTACACAGCCTGGAGGTGTGTATGGGGTCATTGTTCAGTTGAAAAATAAATGATGGTCCAACTAAACGCAAACCGGATGGAATAGCATGCCGCTGCAAGATGCTGTGGTAGCCATGCTGGTTCAGTATACCTTCAATTTTGAATAAATCTCCAACAGTGTCACGAGCAAAACACCCCCACACCATCACACCTCCTCCATGCTTCACGGTGGGAACCAGGCATGTAGAGTCCATCCATTTACCTTTTCTGCGTCGCACAAAGACACGGTGGTTGGAATCAAAGATCTCAAATTTGGACTCATCAGACCAAAGCACAGATTTCCACTGGCATAATGTCCATTCCTTGAGTTCTTTAGCACAAACAAGTCTCTTCTGCTTGTTGCCTGTCCTTAGCAGTGGTTTCCTAGCAGCTATTTTACCATGAAGGCCTGCTGCACAAAGTTTCCTCTTAACAGCTGTTAAATACCGATTCATAGAAAATTAGCCAGAGACAAATATCATAAAATAAACATCTCTTTATTAATGACAAATTTAAAACCAAGCATACAAATAAATGAACAAGGAAATGGTGACAAGAGAGAGCCTAAAAACACAGTGCTGATTTCCATAAATATCAAATTATGATTTAAATAGGAATTTAGTAAGGTGCAATTACACAATAAGGCCACCAGATGGCAGTATGGAATAAAAAAACAGATGGGTGCAAGCCAAAAAAACAAATCTCCATGAATATCTATATAATATTGCAGATATAAATATAAAGTGCATATAATAGACCAAGATTATATATATAATGCACAATCAGTGCTATAAGAGTGGTCAATAGTAAAGTGCACTAAGAGAAAAATAAAGAGTCATGGCGATAAGTATCAGCGAGTGCCCACCTGCAAAGACACCACAGCAGCCACTGGAGGTATTATCCATCAATAGTGCATGAGATAAAGAATATGATATTAATATAACAGTCAAAGATCAATTGCAGATGGATATACCTGATGCCATCAGGACCATGTGTAGGCAGCCTCCAACCCTACACGTGTTTCGGCGTACCTTCATCATGGGGAAAGTACGAAGGTACGCCGAAACACGTGCAGGGTTGGAGGCTGCCTACACATGGTCCTGATGGCATCAGGTATATCCATCTGCAATTGATCTTTGACTGTTATATTAATATCATGTTCTTTATCTCATGCACTATTGATGGATAATACCTCCAGTGGCTGCTGTGGTGTCTTTGCAGGTGGGCACTCGCTGATACTTATCGCCATGACTCTTTATTTTTCTCTTAGTGCACTTTACTATTGACCACTCTTATAGCACTGATTGTGCATTATATATATAATCTTAAGCCCGCTACACACGCTTCAATATATCTCACAATCCGTCGTTGGGGTCAAGTTGTAAGTGACGCACATCCGGCATCGTTTGTGAGGTATCTGCGTGTGACATCTACGTGCGATCAGGATTGAACGCAAAACCGTTGATCGCAAACACATCATATCTTTGTCTAGAATTGAGCGTTTTGTTGCACGAACCTAGTCAATTGTAACGTGTGACATCCCTCATACAATTTTGGTGTCTGATGCTATGTGCGCAGGTGTGCGCTCTGCACCGCAGCTTAAAAAAGGTCCGCTTCAGAGCGCAGCTGAAAAGCTGCGTTCTGAAGCGCCTCACAATGTCTGTCATTCACTAATCTCTGTCAGTCGGTCACTATCTCTGTCCCTCACTCTCTGTCCATGTCAGTCTATCCCCCTCTCTCATATACTCACCGATCCCCGATCCCCGGCGCTGCACGGCATTCACACTGCTCCGGCGGCTTTTACTATTTTGAAAAAGCCGGCCGCCCATTAAACAATCTCGTATTCCCTGCTTTCCCCGCCCACCGGTGCCTATGATTGGTTACAGTGAGACACGCCCCCATGCTGAGTGACAGGTGTCACACTGCACCCAATCACAGCAGCCGGTGGGCGTGTCTATACTGTGTAGTGAAATAAATAAATAATTAAAAAAAACGGCGTGCGGTCCCCCCCAATTTTAAAACCAGCCAGATAAAGCCATACGGCTGAAGGCTGGTATTCTCAGGATGGGGAGCTCCACGTTATGGGGAGCCCCCCAGCCTAACAATATCAGCCAACAGCCGCCCAGAATTGCCGCATACATTAGATGCGACAGTTCTGGGACTGTACCCGGCTCTTCCCGATTTGCCCTGGTGCATTGGCAAATCGGAGTAATAAGGAGTTATTGGCAGCCCATAGCTGCCAATAAGTCCTAGATTAAATATGTCAGGCGTCTATGAGACACCTTCCATGATTAATCTGTAAATTACAGTAAATAAACACACACACCCGAAAAAATCCTTTATTAGAAATAAAAAACACAAACATATACCCTGGTTAACCACTTTAATCAGCCCCAAAAAGCCCTCCTTGTCCGGCGGAATCCAGGATGCTCCAGCGTCGCTTCCAGCGCTGCTGCATGGAGGTGACCGGAGCTGCAGCAGACACAGCCGCTCCGGTCACCTCCACACAGCAACTGAAGACAGCCGCGCGATCAGCTGAGCTGTCACTGAGGTTACCCGCTGTCACTGGATGCAGCAGTGGATGCAGCGGTGGCCGCGGGTAACCTCAGTGACAGCTCAGCTGATCGCGCTACTCACCTCAGTTGCTGCGTGGAGGTGAGAGGAGCGGCGGTGAGTAGCACGATCAGCTGAGCTGTCACTGAGGTTACCCGCGGCAACCGCTGCATCCACCGCTGCATCCAGTGACAGCGGGTAATCTCAGTGACAGCTCAGCTGATCGCGCGGCTGTCTTCAGTTGCTGTGTGGAGGTGACCGGAGCGGCTGTGTCTGCTGCAGCTCTGGTCACCTCCATGCAGCAGCGCTGGAAGCGACGCTGGAGCATCCTGGATTCCGCCGGACAAGGAGGGCTTTTTGGGGCTGATTAAAGTGGTTAACCAGGGTATATGTTTGTGTTTTTTATTTCTAATACAGGATTTTTTCATGTGTGTGTGTGTTTATTTACTGTAATTTACAGATTAATCATGGAGGGTGTCTCATAGACGCCTGACATGATTAATCTAGGACTTATTGGCAGCTATGGGCTGCCATTAACTCCTTATTACCCCGATTTGCCAACACACCAGGGCAAATCGGGAAGAGCCGGGTACTGTCCCAGAACTGTCGCATCTAAAGTATGCGGCAATTCTGGGCGGCTGTTGGCTGATATTGTTAGGCTGGGGGGCTCCCCATAACGTGGAGCTCCCCATCCTGAGAATACCAGCCTTCAGTCGTATGGCTTTATCTGGCTGGTTTTAAAATTGGGGGGGACCGCATGCCGTTTTTTTAATTATTTAATTATTTATTTCACTACACAGTATAGACCCGCCCACCGGCTTCTGTGATTGGGTGCAGTGTGACACCTGTCACTCAGCGTGGGGGCGTGTCTCACTGTAACCAATCATAGGCGCCGGTGGGCGGGGAAAGCAGGGAATACGAGATTGTTTAATGGACGGCCGGCTTTTTCAAAATAGTAAAAGCCGCCGGAGCAGTGTGAACGCCGTGCAGCGCCGGGGATCGGGGATCGGTGAGTATATGAGAGAGGGCTGCTCAATTCAGTTACTCAGGAGATTAGCGGTCACCGGTGGGTCCTTCACAGGTGACCGCTAATCAGGACGCGACACAGACAGAGCCGCAGCATGACAATGAAGTCGGGTGAAGTTCACCCGAGTTCATTCTGACAGTGCGGCTCTGTCTGTGTCTGCTGTCATCTGCCATTCAGCTCTGCTACATGGCTGTCTGTGGCTGCTGTCAGCGGCCATGTAGCAGAGCTGAATGGCAGATAACATAGTAAAAACGCATCCCTACACATTACACACGCTTGGCAAGTCAATAGATAAAAAAAAAAAAAAAAGGTGCCCAATGCATACGTCACAGAACACATGATCTAAAGGATTGCACACAAAATTGATCAATTTAACATAGACTACTAACGCTCGTGTGACAGCAAATGAACGACCTACGTGCAATCTCATAAGATCCCGTATGCAACCTGGGCGTGTCGCATCGCAAATGCGATTGTACAACTAATTGCAACGTGTAAAGCAGGCTTTAGTCTATTATATGCACTTTATATTTATATCTGCAATATTATATAGATATTCATGGAGATTTGTTTTTTTGGCTTGCGCCCATCTCTTTTTTGATTCCATACTGCCATCTGGCGGCCTTATTGTGTAATTGCACCTTACTGAATTCCTATTTAAATCATAATTTGATATTTATGGAAATCAGCACTGTGTTTTTAGGCTCTCTCTTGTCACCATTTCCTTGCTCATTTATTTGTATGCTTGGTTTTAAATTTGTCATTAATAAAGAGATGTTTACTTTATGATATTTGTCTCTGGCTAATTTTCTATGAATCGGTATTTATATCTATTTAATAGCCTTTTTGATGGTTTGGGGAGTACTTATTTATTATTTGGTGATAGTTATTTTTAACACACCACATTATACTCTCCTTTGGCATTAATCGGTGTATCTTAACAGCTGTTCTAGAGTTGTGTCTGCTGCTAGAACTCTGTGTGGCATTGACCTGGTCTCTAATCTGAGCTGCTGTTAACCTGCGATTTCTGAGGCTGGTGACTCGGATAAACTTATCCTCCACAGCAGAGGTGACTCTTGGTCTTCCTTTCCTGGAGCGGTCCTGTTGTGAGCCAGTTTCTTTGTTGCGTTTGATGGTTTTTGCCACTGCACTTGGGGACACTTTCAAAGTTTTCCCAATTTTTCGGACTGACTGACCTTCTTTGCTTAAAGTAATGATGGCCATTTGTTTTACTTTACTTAGCTGCTTTTTTCTTGCCATAATACAAATTCTAACAGTCTATTCAGTAGGACTATCAGCTGTGTATCCATCAGACTTTTGCACAACACAATTGATGGTCCCATCCCCATTTATAAGGTAAGAAATCCCACTTATTAAACCTGACAGGGCACACCTGTGAAGTGAAAACCATTTCCGGTGACTGCCTCTTGAAGCTTATCAAGAGAATGCCAAGAGTATGCAAAGCAGTAATCAAAGCAAAAGGTAGCTACTTTGAAGAGCCTAGAATATAAGACATATTTTCAGTTATTTCACACCTTTTTGTTAAGTATTTCATTCCACATGTGTTAATTCATAGTTTTGATGCCTTCAATGTGAATCTACAATTTTCAGAGTCATGAAAATATAGAAAACTTTTTGAATGAGAAGGTGTGTCCAAACTTTTGGTCTGTACTGTACATTTGAAAAGCATGAACCTACAACTCCCAGTATATCCTTAAATACAGTAAGCACATTCTGGGAGTTGTTATTATTTATCATCATTTTATGGACCATAGAGGAACCACATTGTTGATTAGGCATAGTTAGCATAACAAGTAACTAGAGAAAACCTATAGTGGTGTCACACGGCGTTTTCTCTATACTCGCTGAGTGTCATGGCGGCAAGAGATGATGTTCCGACCACAAACTCTGACACTCTACACCAGGGGTGGGGAACCTCTGGCCCGCGGGCCATATGCGGCCCTCGATGACTTTTTATGCTGCCTCTGGGCACACTCCTAGGGACTGCAGTACTCGGGCGGCAGCTGCAGTCTAGTCGGCTGCTGGCCCTTTAAATCACCATATGTGATGCACATACCATTAGGTCCTCAGCCTGCTGGCCTGTGCCAGCCTGCTGAGGACGTACTTTGTGGTTGGGGTAAGTGTGAGATGCCCTGCGCTCCCTTCCCACAGAAGAAGAGGAAGCATCAGGTTTACCGGCCTCCCTTTTGTAGATGCATCCCACTGCTGTGAGCCTCCTGTCTCCCGCTGTGCTGTGAGCTTCCTGCCTCTGACGGTGCACCAAACCTCATGCCTCCTAGTCTGCAGTCTCCTGCCTCCCGCAGCAAAGTGAGCCTCCTACCTCCCATGGTTCTGTGAGCCTCCTGCCTCCCACGGTGCTGTATGACTCTTGCCTCCCACGGTGCTGTGAGCCTCCTGCCTCCCATGGTGCCATGAGATTCCTGCCTCTGCAGTGCCATGAGACTCCTGCCTCCCGCGGTGCTGTGAGACTCCTGCCTCCTATGGTGCTGTGTGACTCTTGCCTCCCGCGGTGCTATGAGCCTCCTGTGGTGATGTGAGCCTCCTGCATCTCACGGTAATGGGAACCTCCTGCTTCCCACAATGTGAGCCTCCTTCCTCCCGCAGTGCTGAGCCTCCTGCCTACAACGGTGCTGTGAGTCTCCTGCCTCCACTGCTGTGAGCCTTCTGCCTCCTGCTGCTGTGAGCCCTCCACCCAGTGCTGTGTACCCCCCCTAGTACTATGAACGCCCACCAGTGCTATGTGCTCCCCTCCCAGTGCTGTGTGCCACTCCCCTAGTGCTGTGTGCCACCCCCCAGTGCTATCTGTGCCCCCTTAGTGATGTCTGTGCCCCCTTAGTCCTGTCCGTGTCCCCCAGTCCTGTTCATGCCCCTCTAGTGCTATCCGTGATGCTGCCAGTGCTGTCCATGCCCAGCAGTACTGTCTATGCCCCCAGTGATTTCCGAGCTCCAACCCCTCTTGTGATGTGTATATGCCCCCAACCACTCCTGTGATGTGTATATGTCCCCAGCTCATCCTGTGATGTGTATATGTCCCCAGCTTCTCCTGTGATGTGTATATGTCCCCATCCCCTCCTGTGATGTGTATATGTCCCCAGTCCCTCTTGTGATGTATATATGTCTCAACCACTCCTGTGATGTATATATGCTCCCAACCCATCCTGTGAGTATATATATGCCCAGATCCCCTACTGTGATGTTAATATGCCCCCAGTCCCTCCTGTGATGTATATATACCCTCAGCCCCTCCTGTGATGTATATATGCCCCAACCCTTCCTGTGATGTATATATGCCCCAACCCTTCCTGTGATGTATATATGCCCCAACCTCTCCTGTGATGTATATATGCCCCAGCCCCTCCTGTGATGTATGTGCCTCCAGTGTCTCCTATGTGATGTATATGATTTACCAATCTGTTGACTGCTCTCCAGACCGAGACAAACCTGGAAAAGCAGTTGGGAGAAGTAACATGATCAATATCGCCAAACATCACAGCCACATCAAAGAGAAGCAGCTCCAGTCACTAAAAAAGTGGTGTAGAGGGAGTTAATTAATTATTTGACAAAATATATTAGGGTAATTTTCAAGTTGATAATTTGGTGCGGCCCCCGAAGGTTGGTAGAAATTTCCAAATGGCCCACAGCAGAAAAAAGGTTCCCCACCCCTGCTTTACACTATACTTTCTCTGGTGCTTCTGAGCTGCACCGACAGGGTCGGGCCTCAATAGTAATCAGTCTAGCAAGAGTTAATTTCTGCTAGTCTGCTGGTTACCTTTTTGATCACATTGTTGCAGGAGACCTATCACAGTTACTCCCCACCTTCTTAAGGTGGAGTATATTGTCTTCCTTTGCCGACTATAGCTTTGTGCCACACCAATCTAGTGTGCTGGTGTTTTCCAGTATGTTGATTTACTGCGGCGTGTTGTTTGTTGTGCGGTGGAATTCCTCCTGTCATCTGGTTATTTCTTTCCTGCTTTAGTTCACCTCCTTACCACTTGCATGATTACTCTATGTGAGCATACTGTGTGATAGAGTTTTGATTTCCCCTGTCTGTCTATCACTGTTGGAGTTTACATGATCCTATCCTGCCCCCCCCTTCCTAGCCTGAGGGTGAGTTTAGGAGCCCCGGTCCCCTGTTTTCCCCTGTCACCCCGTGACATTATAGTTGGCCCATACTTAAACTATGACATGGACCCAGTTGCTTCACTAGCTTGACAATTGTGGTCCTTGTCCCTCCAGATGGCGGAATGAAATGTGACTGTACAGCAACAAGCACAGTCCGCCACTCCGGTGCTATCCACATTGGATGTCAAACCTAAACTGCCCCTCCCGGAGAGATTTTCTGGGGAGCGCAGGCAGTTTGTTTACTTCAAAGAAGCATAAAAATGATATTTCCATCTTTGTCCCCACTCCTCTGGTAGTGAGACACAGTGGGTGGGAATTGTGGTCTTGCTTCTGAGTGGGAATCCACAAGCTTAGGTTTTAGCCTTGCTCCCCTGAGTCACTTGTGTTTGTGTCAGTGTTCGGATTTTTCTCTGCACTCTGTCTTATCTACAATGACCCAAATAAGGAATTTATGTGTAAATCTGTTCACTGCACCAGTGAACAAAAAACTGTTTTTTCAGGTTGTGTCCAAGAGAGTAAAGGAGGCATTGGTGATATATGAAACTCCATCTTCTCTTGAGTGTGCCATGCCTCTTGTAATCTGTATTGATCGCTGCTTCCGACAAAGGTTTCATAATATCAAGACTCTATAGGAGGGGGTTACTGTACCTACTTTACCTCCCAAGGCCTCATCTGAATCCATACAGCTTGGAGGGACATCCAAGGAGGGAAAAAATTCCTCTAGTCCTAAAATTTAAGGAGTCTGTCTTTATTGTGGTAAAAAGGGACACTTTATTAGCATCTGTCCCTCGGTTTCTAAGAAAAAACAGCAGTCATATACAGTTAGGTCCAGAAATATTTGGACAGTGACACAATTTTCGCGAGTTGGGCTCTGCATGCCACCACATTGGATTTGAAATGAAACCTCTACAACAGAATTCAAGTGCAGATTGTAACGTTTAATTTGAAGGTTTGAACAAAAATATCTGATAGAAATTGTAGGAATTGTACACATTTCTTTACAAACACTCCACATTTTAGGAGGTCAAAAGTAATTGGACAAATAAACCAAACCCAAACAAAATATTTTTATTTTCAATATTGTGTTGCGAATCCTTTGGAGGCAATCACTGCCTTAAGTCTGGAACCCATGGACATCACCAAACGCTGGGTTTCCTCCTTCTTAATGCTTTGCCAGGCCTTTACAGCCGCAGCCTTCAGGTCTTGCTTGTTTGTGTGTCTTTCCGTCTTAAGTCTGGATTTGAGCAAGTGAAATGCATGCTCAATTGGGTTCAGATCTGGTGATTGACTTGGCCATTGCAGAATGTTCCACTTTTTTGCACTCATGAACTCCTGGGTAGCTTTGGCTGTATGCTTGGGGTCATTGTCCATCTGTACTATGACGCACCGTCCGATCAACTTTGCGGCATTTGGCTGAATCTGGGCTGAAAGTATATCCCGGTACACTTCAGAATTCATCCGGCTACTCTTGTCTGCTGTTATGTCATCAATAAACACAAGTGACCCAGTGCCATTGAAAGCCATGCATGCCCATGCCATCACGTTGCCTCCACCATGTTTTACAGAGGATGTGGTGTGCCTTGGACCATGTGCCGTTCCCTTTCTTCTCCAAACTTTTTTCTTCCCATCATTCTGGTACAGGTTGATCTTTGTCTCATCTGTCCATAGAATACTTTTCCAGAACTGAGCTGGCTTCATGAGGTGTTTTTCAGCAAATTTAACTCTGGCCTGTCTATTTTTGGAATTGATGAATGGTTTGCATCCAGATGTGAACCCTTTGTATTTACTTTCATGGAGTCTTCTCTTTACTGTTGACTTAGAGACAGATACACCTACTTCACTGAGAGTGTTCTGGACTTCAGTTGATGTTGTGAACGGGTTCTTCTTCACCAAAGAAAGTATGCGGCGATCATCCACCACTGTTGTCATCCATGGACGCCCAGGCCTTTTTGAGTTCCCAAGCTCACCAGTCAATTCCTTTTTTCTCAGAATGTACCTGACTGTTGATTTTGCTACTCCAAGCATGTCTGCTATCTCTCTGATGGATTTTTTCTTTTTTTTCAGCCTCAGGATGTTCTGCTTCACCTCAATTGAGAGTTCCTTAGACCGCATGTTGTCTGGTCACAGCAACAGCTTCCAAATGCAAAACCACACACCTGTAATCAACCCCAGACCTTTTAACTACTTCATTGATTACAGGTTAACGAGGGAGACGCCTTCAGAGTTAATTGCAGCCCTTAGAGTCCCTTGTCCAATTACTTTTGGTCCCTTGAAAAAGAGGAGGCTATGCATTACAGAGCTATGATTCCTAAACCCTTTCTCCGATTTGGATGTGAAAACTCTCATATTGCAGCTGGGAGTGTGCACTTTCAGCCCATATTATATATATATATAATTGTATTTCTGAACATGTTTTTGTAAACAGCTAAAATAACAAAACTTGTGTCACTGTCCAAATATTTCTGGACCTAACGGTAAATGTTTAGATCCTGGTGAATTGGGGACTCCACTCTGTGTCTACATATTTCCGTCACCATGGTGTCTCAGTGTCTATACAGTACATGCCAGGATTAAAATAAGTCGACGTCCCTATTAAGGTATTTCTAGATAGCGGGCCCTGCTGCGAGGTCGCCGATAGTGACAAAACGATCAGGACCATTTTTTGCTCGTTGGTCTCCCGCTGTGCAGCACGCATCGGTGTGTTTGATGGCGGGAGACCAACGAGCGCTGGTTCTGAGTGTGCAGGGAGTCGTCGTTACACGGGTCACTGGTGGCTGGTCGCTGGTCACTGTGCAAATCTGCCTGATTGACAACTGAACAGCAACCATGTAGTGCCGTACCAGCGATCCCTGCCGGATCCCGACCAGGCTTGGAGTCGGATCGCTGGTGGGATCGCTGGTACGTCGCAATGTGTAACGGGATCCTTAGAATGATTGAGTTATCTAATCCAGTCTGGATTTTTGCCATTGACTTGTCACCTCGCTTCTAAGGGGTCCTTCTGGAGTGTGTACAGGGGTTGGAACTACACCTAGGGGGACTCCATTCAGAGTACATTTCATGCTATGTGCTCAAAGACCTCCCTGCACAAATTGTGTTAGGTTTCCCTTGGTTTACATTACATAACCCTGTTGTTGAAGACCCAGGACATAATTAAATGGAGCTCTTACTGTAACGAACACTGTCTAAGGACCTGTTTCTCAGCGACAACCACCAGTATTCCGGAGCATTTCTCAGTTCAGTGATGTATTTTCGGAGAAGGGTTGTCAGGAGATGCAACCACACAGACCTTATGACCACACCATAAGGTTGAAGCCAGTGGCCAAATTGCCCAAGTGCAGACAGTATAGTCTGTCCACTCCTGAGAGACAAGCTCTCAAGGAATACATAACGGAGAGTTTGGCTAAAGGTCACATTAAGTCATGTTCGTTCCCTGTGGCTGTGAGTTTCTTCTTCGTCAAAAAGAAGGTTGGTGGGCTGTATCCATGCCTGGATTTCTGTGTTCTTAATCAGATTACGGTTTGGGACCCATAACCTATCCCACTCACTCCAGACAGATTACTGGTGCCAAATGGTTCTCCAATCTCGATGTAAAGGGGGCCTATAATCTGATTCGGGTCCAACAGCGGTATAAGTGGAAGACATCATTCAACACGCCAGAAGGTTACTTAAAAAATCTGGAGGAATGTGGTGTCCTATGTGTCTGCATGTGCCACCTGTGCGTGCTCTCAGCCATCGCACTCTCAGCCATCAGGTTGTCTGCAGACATTGAGGGTCCCTAGAAAGCCTTGGACAGACATTTCCATGGACTTTATTACAGATCTTCCTATCTGCTGGGAATATGGTCATTTTTGTGATGGCGGGTAGGTTTTCCATTTTATTGCATTACCATCATTATCCAATGCTAAAACCTTAGCTCAGATATCTATACATGAAATCATAACACTCCATGGAGTACTGTCTGATATTGTTTCTGATAGAGGTACTCAATTAATTTCCAATTTTTGGAGGGCTTTCTGCTCTCACTTAGGGATTAAACTATCTCAATTGTTGGCGTTCCATCTGCAGTCTAATGAACATACCGAGAGCATGAATGAGAACTTGGAGCTTTATTTGCATTATTTTGCAGCGGCTAATCAGGAGGAATGGTCCTCGTTCCTTCCTCTTGCAGTGGCCTATTAATAATTGCCACCATGAGTCTTCTGGTATATGCCCTTTCTTTTGTGTCTATGGTTACCATGCCAAGTTCTGTTTCCTTAAGGGGCACTCAGTTGGGGTACTACATGGGAAAAGGTTTAGCAGCAATTGCTTAACATGGTCTCTAAATATAAGTAGATGTGTGCCTGGCCCGGATTGTGTATGGGTGATCATTTGTGGTTGTCCACTAAAAACAGCTTAACACGCAATCTCTTAAGTTAGGACCTCGGTTCATGGGTCTATTCAAAATTACTGCTTTCATCAATCCGTTGGCTTTCCATCTGGTCCTTAGCAGCCTCATTCAAGATCCATTACTTGTTCCACAAGTCTCTATTACAGAAATTTGTGGGTTCTGGAAGTCCGCTTCCTGCCCCTCCACCTCCTGTCTTAGTTGATGGATCGCTGGAGTTCCAGGTATCGGTAATTATAGGTTCATCATGCTTTACAGTACCTGTGATAAATTGAATAGTTTGCCTGGATGGGTACAAAAGGGAAGACAAGTGCAGCGCTGACCTAAGCTCAGTAAATGGTGAAAAGACTTGGATATAAATTAATTCAATGCTCACCTTTTTGAAGGTATAATTCACCTTGAAAGTAGCTGTATTAAGCCACGGCAACTGGCCCCTCTTGGCTTGCAGCAATCCCTGGACACTATGAGAGAATCCTCCCTTGGATTCCCATAGGCACCAAAAATCAAACCCATAAAAAATCCAGGCTGTGTGTGATTGCGCTTCCGTAGGAGGCCAGAGCGGGGTGATCCTTTTTAAAAATTATTTATTGATGTTCACATAATCCACATACAACGCGTTTCGGCTAGCAAGCCTTCTTCAGGTATAATATAAGCAATAACATAAAAACCATATAATGTCCCATTATATAGAAAAGGTTCTTTTTTGAACAAATTAGCTGAAGGGTGTGGTGAAAGACTAAGGCAGGCTTTGCACACTACGACATCGCAGGTGCGATATCGGTGGGGTCAAATTGAAAATGACGTACTTCCGGCATCGCATGCGACATCGTAGTGTGTAAAGGTTCGATGATACGATTAACGAGTGCAAAAGCGTCGTAATCGTATCATCGGTGCAACGTCGGCGTAATCCATAATTACGCTGACGCGACGGTCCGATGTTGTTCCTCGCTACTGCGGCAGCACACATCGCTGTGTGTGAAGTCGCAAGAGCGAGGAATATCTCCTACCGGCGTCACCGCGGCTTCTGTAGGATATGCGGAAGGAAGGAGGTGGGCGGGATGTTTACATCCCGCTCATCTCCGCCCCTCCACTCCTATTGGCCGCCTGCCGTGTGACATCGCAGGGCGGGTGAGTCCATGTGAAGCTGCCGTAGCGATAATGTTCGCTACGGCAGCTATCACAAAAATATCGCAGCTGCGACGGGGGCGGGAACTATCGCGCTCGGCATCGCAGCATCGGCTTGCGATGTCGCAGCGTGCAAAGTACCCCTAAGATAATTGAAAAGCACACCCTATATTTAGGCTGACAGAGAATGAGGAAGCAATAGCTTTAAAATTAAATTGTAGAAAATTATTTATTCCAATGTGATATAGAAATGTAGAAAAATGATATTAAATCAACCTATGAAAGTTTTTATGTTTTCCATGTGGAAAAAAAAATTAAATATAACATATAAATAAATTAAAAAAAAGTTTTTTATTATTATGTGTAGAATGGGTATTCTTGTTAAAAAATATATATTATGTATAAATATAAAGAGTTCTATGGATATTAAAAAATCTTTAAGGTTCTTTAAAAATTCTTTAAAAACATCCTACTTAGAGGATTTTATAAATAAAAAAAAAAATATTTATAAGATCCTCTAAGTAGGATGTTTTTAAAGAACCTTAAAGATTTTTTAATATCCATACAACTCTTTTTATAGATTTATACATTTTTTTTTTATCAAAAATACCCATTCAACACATAAAAAATATAATATATAAATGAATTAAAAAAATTATATTATTTTTTTCCCCACATGGAAAACATAAAAACTTTCATAGGTTGATTTAATATTATTTTTCCTACATTTATATATCACATTGGAATAAATAATTTTCTACAATTTAATTGCTATTGCTTCCTTATTCTCTGTTGTCAACCTAAATATAGGGTGTGTTTTTCAAATATCTTAGTCTTTCACCAAACCCTTCAGCTAATTTGTCAAAAAAAGAACCTTTTCTATATAAAGGGGACATTATATGGTTTTTATGTTATTGCTTATGTCGCGGGCGGAGGGGACGCACTCGCCACGCTCGGGTCCGGGGCTTCTGCTGCTGTGGCTCGGTGGCTCGAGCGGTGGACTGGACCCGTGGACTCGAGCAGCGCTCCTCACCCGTGAGTGAAAAGGGGGTGGTATGTTTAGGGAGATTGTTCGTGACGCCACCCACGGGACGTGGTGATGATGGCACCACCACTGCTGGTAACGGGGATCGCGGGAGAGATGGTAGGGTGCAGCTAGGATGTTGTCCCCTCCGTGAGTAGGGGGGTTGGTGATCCCGGGGTCCGGTGGTGTAACGGGGAGGCCGGATGGCTGGGGTGCAGGGACTGCGCAGTGCCACACGGCACTGGTGTACTCACTCAGACAATCACTGACAGAGTCGTTGGTAAACTTGGTTGTTAGGAAACCCCTGGGGTTCCTATCACATTCGGATTTGACTATTGACGGCGGCTCCAAGCCTGGTCGGGATCCGATGGCCCTGCCTGTGTGCTTAGCTTCACTCCGTTCCCCGGTCCGGTACCGGCGGGCCAACACCCGACCCCGGTCCTTATGGCTCTGCGGAGTTCCACCAACTCCTGCAGACGGCCACCACCGTCTGCCAACCTTGCTGTCAGTGCCTGGGCTCCAACCCAGACACTTGCAGTTCGTGTCCTCCTACTTTCACCTCCAAGACTAAACTGACACTTTTCCCGTCTCCAGGCCTGTGAACTCCTCGGTGGGTGGGGCCAACCGCCTGGCTCCGCCCCACCTGGTGTGGACATCAGACCCTGGAGGGAGGAAACAAGGGTTTTTGATTGACTGTTATTACTGTCTAGGGTGGGGGGTGTGTATGTTGTTATGTATGTGACTACCTGGCTAGTCCAGGGCGTCACACTTATCATATACCTGAAGAAGGCTTGCTAGCCGAAGCGCGTTGTATGGGGATTATGTGAACATCAATAACTAATTTTTAAAAAAGATCACCCCGCTCTGGCCTACTACAGAAGCGCAATCACACACAGCCTGGATTTTTTATGGGTTTGAATTTACAGTCCCTGTGTAACAATTATAATGGATTACTCAGGAATCTGTTTGCGTGGAGCAATGACACAACTGAACCCAGTTTATAGGTGATAAAGTTTATATTGTAACACACGTGAAAAACAAACAAATCCAAAAAACAAGTATCAGAGCAAATTGCAAGTGTCCAAAAAACAAGTAGCAGAACAAGCCGGCTTACGTGAAAGCAAGGCGGGTCAGGCAAGAACCGCAGCAGGGGCTAGGCATCAGAAGCAGGAATCAGCAGGAGGGCATACGTTGGCAAAACCTCTGATGAGCAGCAACAGGCGAGTCACACAGACTTTTCTGGGGTTGATGGAGAAACTTGAGACATCACTAGGAAACCAGGCAGAATACTCAAGCAGAGGACTGGAGGCTGGACTGGAATTATAAAGGCAAGAGGACACAGAACACATGGAGAAGAATGAAGCAGGGGATACCATCTTGGAAAAGGGCAAAAATCCCAAACAGGATAGACAGAAAAACCAGAGTCCTGACAACCTGGTTCACTGGCAGGGTTATGGTCCTGAGGAGAGGACTTGGGTGCCAGCCTCTGAAATCCATGTGGAGCGACTGGTTAGGGCAATTCATCGCCATTATCTGGAGAGACCTGGTCCTGAGGTTCCGGAGGCCCTTCATAAAGGGAGGGATACTGCCACACGGCGTTTTGCTCTAGGCTTACTGAGTGTCATGGCGGCATCAGACGCTAATCAGACCATAGATTCTGACACTATACTTTCTCTGGTTCTTCTGAGCTACATAGGCATGAAGTGGCCGCGGGTAAGACCGCGGCTGAGTTCCCATAATCTGCGCCAACAAAATCCCCACGCTCAGATTTTATGCAAGGGTACATTTCTTTACTGGTAAACATTTCAATAACACACGCAGCTGGCTTAGCAGCACACATAATCAGAGTTTGCTGTCCGGATCTTTAACTTCAGACAGACGGCACAGAACACAAAAAAACAGCAATGATAAACAAGAATTCTGTCCCTGACTTGCCCTATGGGTTATATTACCAGTCCAAAACACCAGGAGGGAGGGCTCCCACGTAGCAGGCCTGGACTCCGGGTAAACGACGGCGACTCCAAGGGAGAGAAGTGGAAGATCTTCAGCCCTCTCGCCAGAGGACTAGCATACAGTCTCTTGGAATAGAGGAAGGAGACGTTCCGGAGGTCCCTTGAGTCCAGGATCACCTCTGCAGCAGTTCTGGCAATCCCTCACACGTCAGCGATGAGGGCAGTCCGAGGCAGGTCTGTTCAGGTACAGCTCCAGTAGCTCAGTCTTTTTTCCCGCACTTTTTTCCTGTATATCCAGTCCCTGTGGGAGGGGGATCAGATTTTACAGCGTCCGCCCCTCGAGCAATTTCAGCACTTGTCCACAAGTTGGCAGCACCATCCTGTGTAATGTCAGTCTCCATGTCTTTTTCAGCAACAACACAGTGAGAGTTGTTCGCCTCGTTACATATCCCCCCACTGAAAGGTTGGCAGTCCCTGTCAACATTCACAGGTTCAGGGCAGCGAGGACTGAGGCTGTGGCAGGGGGAGGCTGAGAAGCGGGCCATACATACTGGTCCCTATAAGACTGCCCAGGAGGAACCCCGGCAGTGGTGTGGGTAGTACGCCGCAGAGGTTGATTTCCCTCCACTCTATCACCGGTTACACTCTCTACCTCCGTCAGTTCCCTAGAGGGAGGGCCAGTCTGCGCAGGCGGGTAACCAGTCCCGGAGTCAACAAGGTCACTATGCTGAGTAATGTCAATGTTGTCAATCATGTCAGCAGTGTCGTCCTCACCGGGTACTGTGGTCAGTGAGTCAGGCTGGGATCGGCAGGGGCGCAACATATTCCGGTGCAAGGTGCGAGAGTTGCCGCTATCTTCGCTCTGGACTCTGTACACATGACCATCAGGGTAGGGGAGCTCAACTACCCGATAGACTTCAGCTTCCCACTGAGCTTGGAGTTTTCCTTGAGGCTTCTTAATACGAACCAGGACTAGCTGTCCTACTTCTAAGGGTTCTTCCTGTACGGGGAGCGGGTCAGCATGTCTCTGGCCCCGGATTTGTTGGCCTACCAGTCGGTATACAGTTTCCATCTTCTGACGATGAGTGTGTAGCCAGGATGGATAGGTACCGCCGGTATTTTTTTCAGGACTGGTCAGATCCAGGGAGGAAAAGTACTTGGCTTTCTTCAGAGCCGCCAGGGATTCTTCGATCCTCGGCAAAGGGTATGAGTCCCGGGTGGTGCAAGCATTCAGGCGGCGGTAGTCCACACAGAACCTCAGGGATCCGTCTTTCTTTTTAACTATTACCACCAGTGCAGCCCAGGGGCTCTGGCTCTCTCGTACCACTCCGGCATGGAGCATGGAATTCAGGAGGCTTTTCACTTCTTGGTATTGCTGGGGTGGTATCTGCCGGTATCTCTCACGGATAGGAGAAGCGTTACCCGTAGGGATTTCATGTTGGATACTGGTGGTGCATCCAAAGTCGGTGTCATGCCGGGCAAAGGACGCCTGGTGTTCCTGTAGTAGTTTTTCCACCTATGACACTTCCTGTTTAGAGTATTGGGATGTATCCAGCTCACACTTCTCTAGCAGCTCCTTTCCAGCTTCAGTGTCATCGGTGGTGGTGCTAAGGGGTAGCGAGATAATTGTCTCCTTTTCAGCCGGTAAGGTTATCCTAGTGTGGCGAGGCACGATGATAGTGGCTATGGGCAGTTGTTCCTCTGCCATTTGCTTTAGGCTGCAGGCCCGAACCACTCTTCGGAATGCTCGGCGGGTGGCCCCATGTGTGGTAACTTCCTGCCAGTACTTGGGTCCCCGCTTGGTAAACAATACCAGGTCCAGGTCTTTCAGGATGTTCATCCCAATAATCATGGGCGTTTCCGAACCGAAGCCTTCTTTGACCACGATTATCCCCCTCTTCCCGAGGTCCTGTCCACACATTTCGGTGCTCATCCAAGCTACTCCCGTTACAGGAATGGGTAGATTATTGGCCGCTTTGATCTTGATGACGGTACTCGGGTCATAAGCAGCCCGTGGTTGTAGATATTTCTCGTAAAACTGTTCTGAGATGGTGGACACCTGGGATCCAGTATCCATTAGTCCTTGCACGGCAACCCCCTCTAGCATTACTTTCAGTGTAGGGCTGTTTGATGCAAGCTTGCTCCTTTGTTGGCTCCTTTTCTCCGTGGTCTTCCCGGTCGAGTGAGCCTCCTCAGCCGGGGTGTCTAGTTTAAAGGTGCCCGCTGTTGAGAGGCACGGCTTGGCGGTTCTAGTGAATAGGCCTGGGGTTCCATCCGCTGTTTCGAGTGAAACTCCGCTTGCTGGGGTGTTTGAGAGTCCATTCGATGGAACGGCTGCGGGTCGGGTTGGAAGGAGTTCTGGGGGCAACGGTTTGCTCTGTGACGGGGGTCACCACATGTCCAGCACTTTCCCATAGGCCGGCTAGGTTGCTGTCTCACTTGCCTATCCGCCTGTTGGTCTAATGTGAGCTGCAGCACCTGCTTCTGTAAATCCGCCACCATCTGCTTCAGTTCCTGTGTCGCTGTTCGGAGTATTTGTACTGTACATGGATCTGCAAGTAGCGGTATAAGTCTCTGTTCCTATAACAGGTCCCCTTGAACGTTCTATGGCTTCTTGTTTAACCTCAGCAAACGTAAGGGCTGGATTTATCCGGAGTAAGTCCTGCAATGAGCGGTTGAGATACGGATCTCTCAGTCCTAATACGAATTGGTCCCTCAGCAACAGGTCGCGGGAGGATGTACCAGCTAGATTTTCTCCATTTTTGCAGGCTTGTTCCAGCAGTACTTGGAGGGCGTTCGCATATCGGGGAATGTCCTCCCACTCGAGCTGTGTACGCTGGAACAACATGTAGCGCAGTGTTCCCAGGTATCTGGTCGGCCCATAGGTGTTCTCTAGCACCCGCACCAAGTCATCTAATGTACGCTGGCCCCTAACCGTCTCCAGTCTGACCGTCATCCATGCCTCCCCCTCCAGCGTCAGCATAGCCATTTCCGCTAAGGTCTTAGGATCAACATTATACGTTTCCCCCACTATCCTAAGTTGTTCCGCCCATTCAGGTACAGGGTAATTCCGTCCATTAAACTTTCTCACTTGATTTACAATAGACGCCGGAGGAGCTGTCTGACTATAAGCTACCACCGGAAGGGGATTTTGCTGGTCACAGATCCTGCCGACTACGCCAGATGAAGTGGCCGCGGGTAAGACCGCGGCTGAGTTCCCATAATCTGCGCAACAAAATCCCCACGCTCAGATTTTATGCAAGGGTACATTTCTTTACTGGTAAACATTTCAATAACACACGCAGCTGGCTTAGCAGCACACATAATCAGAGTTTGCTGTCCGGATCTTTAACTTCAGACAGACGGCACAGAACACAAAAAAACAGCAATGATAAACAAGAATTCTGTCCCTGACTTGCCCTATGGGTTATATTACCAGTCCAAAACACCAGGAGGGAGGGCTCCCACGTAGCAGGCCTGGACTCCGGGTAAACGACGGCGACTCCAAGGGAGAGAAGTAGAAGATCTTCAGCCCTCTCGCCAAAGGACTAGCATACAGTCTCTTGGAATGGAGGAAGGAGACGGTCCGGAGGTCCCTTGAGTCCAGGATCACCTCTGCAGCAGTTCTGGCAATCCCTCACACGTCAGCGATGAGGGCAGTCCGAGGCAGGTCTGTTCAGGTACAGCTCCAGTAGCTCAGTGTCTTTTTTCCCGCACTTTTTTCCTGTATATCCAGTCCCTGTGGGAGGGGGATCAGATTTTACAGCGTCCGCCCCTCGAGCAATTTCAGCACTTGTCCACAAGGTGGCAGCACCATCCTGTGTAATGTCAGTCTCCATGTCTTTTTCAGCCACAACACAGTGAGAGTTGTTCGCCTCGTTACATATCCCCCCACTGAAAGGTTGGCAGTCCCTGTCAACATTCACAGGTTCAGGGCAGCGAGGACTGAGGCTGTGGCAGGGGGAGGCTGAGAAGCGGGCCATACATACTGGTCCCTATAAGACTGCCCAGGAGGAACCCCGGCAGTGGTGCGGGTAGTACGCCGCATAGGTTGATTTCCCTCCACTCTATCACCGGTTACACTCTCTACCTCCGTCAGTTCCCTAGAGGGAGGGCCAGTCTGCGCAGGCGGGTAACCAGTCCCGGAGTCAACAAGGTCACTATGCTGAGTAATGTCAATGTTGTCAATCATGTCAGCAGTGTCGTCCTCACCGGGTACTGTGGTCAGTGAGTCAGGCTGGGATCGGCAGGGGCGCAACATATTCCGGTGCAAGGTGCGAGAGTTGCCGCTATCTTCGCTCTGGACTCTGTACACATGACCATCAGGGTAGGGGAGCTCAACTACCCGATAGACTTCAGCTTCCCACTGAGCTTGGAGTTTTCCTTGAGGCTTCTTAATACGAACCAGGACTAGCTGTCCTACTTCTAAGGGTTCTTCCTGTACGGGGAGCGGGTCAGCATGTCTCTGGCCCCGGATTTGTTGGCCTACCAGTCGGTATACAGTTTCCATCTTCTGACGATGAGTGTGTAGCTAGGATGGATAGGTACCGCCGGTATTTTTTTCAGGACTGGTCAGATCCAGGGAGGAAAAGTACTTGGCTTTCTTCAGAGCCGCCAGGGATTCTTCGATCCTCGGCAAAGGGTATGAGTCCCGGGTGGTGCAAGCATTCAGGCGGCGGTAGTCCACACAGAACCTCAGGGATCCGTCTTTCTTTTTAACTATTACCACCAGTGCAGCCCAGGGGCTCTGGCTCTCTCGTACCACTCCGGCATGGAGCATGGAATTCAGGAGGCTTTTCACTTCTTGGTATTGCTGGGGTGGTATCTGCCGGTATCTCTCACGGATAGGAGAAGCGTTACCCGTAGGGATTTCATGTTGGATACTGGTGGTGCATCCAAAGTCGGTGTCATGCCGGGCAAAGGACGCCTGGTGTTCCTGTAGTAGTTTTTCCACCTATGACACTTCCTGTTTAGAGTATTGGGATGTATCCAGCTCACACTTCTCTAGCAGCTCCTTTCCAGCTTCAGTGTCATCGGTGGTGGTGCTAAGGGGTAGCGAGATAATTGTCTCCTTTTCAGCCGGTAAGGTTATCCTAGTGTGGCGAGGCACGATGATAGTGGCTATGGGCAGTTGTTCCTCTGCCATTTGCTTTAGGCTGCAGGCCCGAACCACTCTTCGGAATGCTCGGCGGGTGGCCCCATGTGTGGTAACTTCCTGCCAGTACTTGGGTCCCCGCTTGGTAAACAATACCAGGTCCAGGTCTTTCAGGATGTTCATCCCAATAATCATGGGCGTTTCCGAACCGAAGCCTTCTTTGACCACGATTATCCCCCTCTTCCCGAGGTCCTGTCCACACATTTCGGTGCTCATCCAAGCTACTCCCGTTACAGGAATGGGTAGATTATTGGCCGCTTTGATCTTGATGACGGTACTCGGGTCATAAGCAGCCCGTGGTTGTAGATATTTCTCGTAAAACTGTTCTGAGATGGTGGACACCTGGGATCCAGTATCCATTAGTCCTTGCACGGCAACCCCCTCTAGCATTACTTTCAGTGTAGGGCTGTTTGATGCAAGCTTGCTCCTTTGTTGGCTCCTTTTCTCCGTGGTCTTCCCGGTCGAGTGAGCCTCCTCAGCCGGGGTGTCTAGTTTAAAGGTGCCCGCTGTTGAGAGGCACGGCTTGGCGGTTCTAGTGAATAGGCCTGGGGTTCCATCCGCTGTTTCGAGTGAAACTCCGCTTGCTGGGGTGTTTGAGAGTCCATTCGATGGAACGGCTGCGGGTCGGGTTGGAAGGAGTTCTGGGGGCAACGGTTTGCTCTGTGACGGGGGTCACCACATGTCCAGCACTTTCCCATAGGCCGGCTAGGTTGCTGTCTCACTTGCCTATCCGCCTGTTGGTCTAATGTGAGCTGCAGCACCTGCTTCTGTAAATCCGCCACCATCTGCTTCAGTTCCTGTGTCGCTGTTCGGAGTATTTGTACTGTACATGGATCTGCAAGTAGCGGTATAAGTCTCTGTTCCTATAACAGGTCCCCTTGAACGTTCTATGGCTTCTTGTTTAACCTCAGCAAACGTAAGGGCTGGATTTATCCGGAGTAAGTCCTGCAATGAGCGGTTGAGATACGGATCTCTCAGTCCTAATACGAATTGGTCCCTCAGCAACAGGTCGCGGGAGGATGTACCAGCTAGATTTTCTCCATTTTTGCAGGCTTGTTCCAGCAGTACTTGGAGGGCGTTCGCATATCGGGGAATGTCCTCCCACTCGAGCTGTGTACGCTGGAAGAACATGTAGCGCAGTGTTCCCAGGTATCTGGTCGGCCCATAGGTGTTCTCTAGCACCCGCACCAAGTCATCTAATGTACGCTGGCCCCTAACCGTCTCCAGTCTGACCGTCATCCATGCCTCCCCCTCCAGCGTCAGCATAGCCATTTCCGCTAAGGTCTTAGGATCAACATTATACGTTTCCCCCACTATCCTAAGTTGTTCCGCCCATTCAGGTACAGGGTAATTCCGTCCATTAAACTTTCTCACTTGATTTACAATAGACGCCGGAGGAGCTGTCTGACTATAAGCTACCACCGGAAGGGGATTTTGCTGGTCACAGATCCTGGCGACTACGCCAGATGAAGTGGCCGCGGGTAAGACCGCGGCTGAGTTCCCATAATCTGCGCAACAAAATCCCCACGCTCAGATTTTATGCAAGGGTACATTTCTTTACTGGTAAACATTTCAATAACACACGCAGCTGGCTTAGCAGCACACATAATCAGAGTTTGCTGTCCGGATCTTTAACTTCAGACAGACGGCACAGAACACAAAAAAACAGCAATGATAAACAAGAATTCTGTCCCTGACTTGCCCTATGGGTTATATTACCAGTCCAAAACACCAGGAGGGAGGGCTCCCACGTAGCAGGCCTGGACTCCGGGTAAACGACGGCGACTCCAAGGGAGAGAAGTAGAAGATCTTCAGCCCTCTCGCCAAAGGACTAGCATACAGTCTCTTGGAATGGAGGAAGGAGACGGTCCGGAGGTCCCTTGAGTCCAGGATCACCTCTGCAGCAGTTCTGGCAATCCCTCACACGTCAGCGATGAGGGCAGTCCGAGGCAGGTCTGTTCAGGTACAGCTCCAGTAGCTCAGTGTCTTTTTTCCCGCACTTTTTTCCTGTATATCCAGTCCCTGTGGGAGGGGGATCAGATTTTACAGCGTCCGCCCCTCGAGCAATTTCAGCACTTGTCCACAAGGTGGCAGCACCATCCTGTGTAATGTCAGTCTCCATGTCTTTTTCAGCCACAACACAGTGAGAGTTGTTCGCCTCGTTACATATCCCCCCACTGAAAGGTTGGCAGTCCCTGTCAACATTCACAGGTTCAGGGCAGCGAGGACTGAGGCTGTGGCAGGGGGAGGCTGAGAAGCGGGCCATACATACTGGTCCCTATAAGACTGCCCAGGAGGAACCCCGGCAGTGGTGCGGGTAGTACGCCGCATAGGTTGATTTCCCTCCACTCTATCACCGGTTACACTCTCTGCCTCCGTCAGTTCCCTAGAGGGAGGGCCAGTCTGCGCAGGCGGGTAACCAGTCCCGGAGTCAACAAGGTCACTATGCTGAGTAATGTCAATGGTGTCAATCATGTCAGCAGTGTCGTCCTCACCGGGTACTGTGGTCAGGGAGTCAGGCTGGGATCGGCAGGGGCGCAACATATTCCGGTGCAAGGTGCGAGAGTTGCCGCTATCTTCGCCCTGGACTCTGTACACATGACCATCAGGGTAGGGGCGCTCAACTACCCGATAGACTTCAGCTTCCCACTGAGCTTGGAGTTTTCCTTGAGGCTTCTTAATACGAACCAGGACTAGCTGTCCTACTTCTAAGGGTTCTTCCTGTACGGGGAGCGGGTCAGCATGTCTCTGGCCCCGGATTTGTTGGCCTACCAGTCGGTATACAGTTTCCATCTTCTGACGATGAGTGTGTAGCCAGGATGGATAGGTACCGCCGGTATTTTTTTCAGGACTGGTCAGATCCAGGGAGGAAAAGTACTTGGCTTTCTTCAGAGCCGCCAGGGATTCTTCGATCCTCGGCAAAGGGTATGAGTCCCGGGTGGTGCAAGCATTCAGGCGGCGGTAGTCCACACAGAACCTCAGGGATCCGTCTTTCTTTTTAACTATTACCACCAGTGCAGCCCAGGGGCTCTGGCTCTCTCGTACCACTCCGGCATGGAGCATGGAATTCAGGAGGCTTTTCACTTCTTGGTATTGCTGGGGTGGTATCTGCCGGTATCTCTCACGGATAGGAGAAGCGTTACCCGTAGAGATCTCATGTTGGATACTGGTGGTGCATCCAAAGTCGGTGTCATACCGGGCAAAGGACGCCTGGTGTTCCTGTAGTAGTTTTTCCACCTGTGACACTTCCTGTTTAGAGTATTGGGATGTATCCAGCTGACACTTCTCTAGCAGCTCCTTTTCAGCTTCAGTGTCATCGGTGGTGGTGCTAAGGGGTAGCGAGATAATTGTCTCCTTTTCAGCCGGTAAGGTGATCCTAGTGTGGCGAGGCACGGTGATAGTGGCTATGGGCCGTTGTTCCTCTGCCATTTGCTGTAGGCTGCAGGCCCGAACCACTCTTCGGAATGCTCGGCGGGTGGCCCCATGTGTGGTAACTTTCTGCCAGTACTTGGGTCCCCGCTTGGTAAACAATACCAGGTCCAGGTCTTTCAGGATGTTCATCCCAATAATCATGGGCGTTTCCGAACCGAAGCCTTCTTTGACCACGATTATCCCCCTCTTCCCGAGGTCCTGTCCACACATTTCGGTGCTCATCCAAGCTACTCCCGTTACTGGAATGGGTAGATTATTGGCCGCTTTGATCTTGATGACGGTACTCGGGTCATAAGCAGCCCGTGGTTGTAGATATTTCTCGTAAAACTGTTCTGAGATGGTGGACACCTGGGATCCAGTATCCATTAGTCCTTGCACGACAACCCCCTCTAGCATTACTTTCAGTGTAGGGCTGTTTGATGCAAGCTTGCTCCTTTGTTGGCTCCTTTTCTCCGTGGTCTTCCCGGTCGAGTGAACCTCCTCAGCCGGGGTGTCTAGTTTAAAGGTGCCCGCTGTTGAGAGGCACGGCTTGGCGGTTCTAGTGAATAGGCCTGGGGTTCCATCCGCTGTTTCGAGTGAAACTCCGCTTGCTGGGGTGTTTGAGAGTCCATTCGATGGAACGGCTGCGGGTCGGGTTGGAAGGAGTTCTGGGGGCAACGGTTTGCTCTGTGACGGGGGTCACCACATGTCCAGCACTTTCCCATAGGCCGGCTAGGTTGCTGTCTCACTTGCCTATCCACCTGTTGGTCTAATGTGAGCTGCAGCACCTGCTTCTGTAAATTCGCCACCATCTGCTTCAGTTCCTGTGTCACTGTTCGGAGTATTTGTACTGTACATGGATCTGCAAGTAGCGGTATAAGTCTCTGTTCCTATAACAGGTCCCCCAGAACGTTCTATGGCTTCTTGTTTAACCTCAGCAAATGTAAGGGCTGGATTTATCCGGAGTAAGTCCTGCAATGAGCGGTTGAGATACGGATCTCTCAGTCCTAATACGAATTGGTCCCTAAGCAACAGGTCGCGGGAGGATGTACCAGCTAGATTTTCTCCATTTTTGCAGGCTTGTTCCAGCAGTACTTGGAGGGCGTTCGCATATCGGGGAATGTCCTCCCACTCGAGCTGTGTACGCTGGAAGAACATGTAGCGCAGTGTTCCCAGGTATCTGGTCGGCCCATAGGTGTTCTCTAGCACCCGCACCAAGTCATCTAATGTACGCTGGCCCCTAACCCTCTCCAGTCTGACCGTCGTCCATGCCTCCCCCTCCAGCGTCAGCATAGCCATTTCCGCTAAGGTCTTAGGATCAACATTATACGTTTCCCCCACTATCCTAAGTTGTTCCGCCCATTCAGGTACAGGGTAATTCCGTCCATTAAACTTTCTCACTTGATTTACAATAGATGCCGGAGGAGCTGTCTGACTATAAGCTACCACCGGAAGGGGATTTTGCTGGTCACAGATCCTGCCGACTACGCCAGATGAAGTGGCCGCGGGTAAGACCGCGGCTGAGTTCCCATAATCTGCGCCAACAAAATCCCCACGCTCAGATTTTATGCAAGGGTACATTTCTTTACTGGTAAACATTTCAATAACACACGCAGCTGGCTTAGCAGCACACATAATCAGAGTTTGCTGTCCGGATCTTTAACTTCAGACAGACGGCACAGAACACAAAAAAACAGCAATGATAAACAAGAATTCTGTCCCTGACTTGCCCTATGGGTTATATTACCAGTCCAAAACACCAGGAGGGAGGGCTCCCACGTAGCAGGCCTGGACTCCGGGTAAACGACGGCGACTCCAAGGGAGAGAAGTGGAAGATCTTCAGCCCTCTCGCCAGAGGACTAGCATACAGTCTCTTGGAATGGAGGAAGGAGACGGTCCGGAGGTCCCTTGAGTCCAGGATCACCTCTGCAGCAGTTCTGGCAATCCCTCACACGTCAGCGATGAGGGCAGTCCGAGGCAGGTCTGTTCAGGTACAGCTCCAGTAGCTCAGTGTCTTTTTTCCCGCACTTTTTTCCTGTATATCCAGTCCCTGTGGGAGGGGGATCAGATTTTACAGCGTCCGCCCCTCGAGCAATTTCAGCACTTGTCCACAAGGTGGCAGCACCATCCTGTGTAATGTCAGTCTCCATGTCTTTTTCAGCCACAACACAGTGAGAGTTGTTCGCCTCGTTACAGGCAGGCTCAGGTGTCAACCAGCTGTGTGCTCATTAGTGATTGGTCTAGCATGAGTTAATTTCTGCTAGTCACCTTTGTAATCACATGTTGTAGGAGGCCTATCATAGGTACTCCCAGTCTTTTTTAGCTGGATCAATTTGTCTTTCTTTGCTGAGTATAGATTTCTGCTACACCAGTCTGTGTGCTGTTGTTTTCCAGTCTGGTGATTTACTGCGTGTTGCTTGGTATGCAGTGGAAGTCCTCCTGTCATCTGGTTATTTCCTCCCTGCTTTAGTTTTCTTCCCTATCACTTGTTACTAAAGATGAGTGAGCCTTTAGAGGCTCGAGTTCGGTTCGTCGAACGGAGGCCGGCGCAACGAACGGCTCGACGAACCTCTAGAACCCCATTGAAAACAATGGGAGGCAAACACAAAAACATAAAAACACATTATAAATGTACACATACAGTTAATAAACATTGCCATAACACTTACAGGTACCCGCGACGCGTCCTGCACTCTGTCTCCCGCCGCTTTTCCTTCCGATAATCGCTGCGTCCTCCCGGTAACCAGCACTGATGATAGGACCTATCGTGATGTCAAAATAGCCATGTGACCAGTCCCGTGTCTATTATCTCATTGACTACAGACTGGTCACATGGCTAGATGTCATTGCTAGGTCCTGTCATTGCATCTCTCCGGTACGCGGTGCTCGTTTGTGCATCCCCGTGTACCGGCGAGATGCTCTGGCATATGGTCGGCTCCCTGTTCTGCTTCCCCGTTCCGTTATTCACCAGCTGCCACAGCCGGTCAATAACGGAGATCACCGTTGCTATAGCAACGCGCCTGTCAGCGGTGACGTCACCGCTTACAGCCTGCTGCCTCTGCTACTCACTGAGTGATATAGACTGCACGGGAAGCAGGAGCATCTTCCTCCCATGCAGTGCTGGCTGATGTGGAAGAGCTGCATGGATTGAAGGAGAAAGAAGACAGACTAGCAGGATCATGGAGGGATAGAGGGATTAATAAACATGGAGTCTCTAATGTGTCTGTGTATTTATTTCTATTAAAGTATTTTTTCTCTGTGTGGTGTCTTTTTTTTTTTAATCCTTTTTTGGAGATTCTTAATGGCCGGGTCAAACTTGCCTGACATTAAGAATCTCTAACTTAATACTAGCTAGTAAAACAAAGCTAGTATTAACTCATTATTACCCAGCGAGCCACCCGGCTTCAGGGCAGCTGGAAGAGTTGGATACAGTGTCAGAAGATGGCGCTTCTATGAAAGTGCCATTTTCTGGGGTGGCTGCGGACTGCAATTCGCAGCAGAGGGGCCCAGAAATCTCTGGCTAACCTGTGCTGCGGATTCCAATCCCCAGCTGCCTAGTTGTACCTGGCTGGACACAAAAATGGAACGAAGCTCATGTCGATTGTTTTTTTAATTATTTCATGAAATTCATGAAATAATTAAAAAAAAGGGCTTCCGTATTTTTTTTTAGTTCCCAGCCGGGTACAAATAGGCAGCTGGGGGTTGGCGCAGTCGTACCTGCCTGCTGTACCTGGCTAGCATACAAAAATATGGCGAAGCCCACGTAATTTCTTTGGTGGGCAAAAAACTCCTGCATACAGTCCTGGATGGAGTATGCTTAGCCTTGTAGTTCTGCAGCTGCTGTCTGTCTGTATGGAGGAGAGCAGACAGCAGCTGCAGAACGACAAGGCTCAGCATGCTCCATTCACTAGTGTATGCAGGAGAGCAGACAGCAGCTGCAGAACTACAATGTTCACACACAGTTTTTTCTAGCAGATTATTTTTGGCTGTAAAATCCACATACAAAAAACTGTTTTAAAAGATTATTGGCACTGTTTTTGGTGTGTTTTAGGCCCCCTTCACACGCACGTGTCTCCGGTACGTGTTAGGTCCGTTACTGCACGTACCGGGCACACGTAGACCCTTTAAAATCAATGGGTCTGCGCACACGTGCGTGTTTTGCCATGGAACGTGTGTACGTGTGGAGCATACGCGTGTCTGTGTGTTCCACACGTAGACATGTCCACGTTTTCTCCGGCATCACGGGTGTCACACGGCCCGCATACGTACAACACGATTGTAGTGTGGATGCGGTCCCGTGTGACACGCGCCAGAGAAAACTCACGTGTCCGAGAAAAAAATAACAAACCTTTACTCACCTTCTCCTGCCCTGCTGTCTCTGCCGCTGCTTTTACTTGCTGCCGACCGCCGCTCATTGCATATGCACTTCACTGCGGCTGGAAGCAGCAGCAGCGGGGAGTCGGCAGGACCGGAGACCGAAGATCAGCACCAGGACAGCGACGCCAGGGACAGGTGAGTTGAAAGTTCTCGTTCTCCATGTGTTATCACAGATAACACACGGAGAACACACGTAATGCCATAAACACGGCTATCGGAGGGGAAAACGCATCTTTGACACATCCGTGAAACACATGCGTGATTTTCACGGACGTGTGAAGGGGGCCTTAGAGTGCGGCGCACTTTTTTTCTGAATCAATTTATTTAGCAGTTAAATTTGAATTTTATTTCAATTGACGTGTATTTGAAGAAGAATTTGCACCAAAATGTTCATTAATTAAATGCCAATTTAACCTGTAGCCGTAAAGGTGGATTTATATAGATAATTTGTATTTTTGTTTGTTTTTTGGGTGGGGAGGAGGGGCTATAGTAGATTAAAAAACATTAAGGGGTGTAAAGGAAACAGGGAAACACATAACATCTCCCTTTTGGATCACTTTCGTGTTTGGCTAAAATATATTAAAAAGTGCATCAAAAAGGAGCATGTCTGATTCCAGTCTTGCTTTTTAATTGTACTGCTTGTGATTGTGAATGAAAGCACAAGAACATAACGAATATGTAATCATCTTTAATGAAAATAATTGTAAGTAACATGAAAATAATTTATTAATGTATTTATTAAGATTTTATCCTCACCACAAAGCAGATGTTAGATTTAGGCTGCATTAACACTACCATGTACCTCTTTTTTAGCTGGGGTTTTAATCGCAGACAGCACACTGACTTGAACCGATCCATACACACATGCGTTTTAAAAAAGGATCTATGACCCAGAGCATGTCCTATTCTTATCCATTTTGTAGATAAAACTCAGCCATTAAAGTTGAAGGGGATCTGTATAAAACGGATGAAACACAGAAGACAAACTTTGTACTTCACAGTTCCATCCGAGTTTCATTGGTTTTTCACTGATACATTGTTGAGAGTCAATGGATACAAAAGTTCACCGTCCACCTCCTTCAGTTTTTAAAATAGGATTTAACTACATTGACTCCTGAAAAAAGCGGCCTGCTTCTCTTGAATAATAACACTTTAGGGATCTTTCAGGCATCAGCTTTTCGAGTACAAGTTCTATCCATATTTTTCACAAGTAAAACTCGTACCCATTATAGTATTTTGTTCAGATGTCTGTGTATTTTCGTGGACCGCACCAAATTACGGAGACATATTAGATTTTGATCTGAGTCAATAATTCAAGTCCATGGATCAGTGAAAAAAAAAAATTATACAGTAATCTGATGCCATCCGTGTACTGTCAGTTTCTCATTGACTGATATGAGAAGGATGAAAAATCTTTTTTTTATGCCCAGAAAAACTGATGAAAGTCTGACTAAACTGTGGAAAAACAGACTCCCTGACGTCTGAATGAGGCCTTATATAGATGTGTGACTGCAGCCTAAGTCTATATTTTTGTCACAGTTGAATTACAATATACAGTGGACAATGATATTCACAGCTTTTGCAAAATTACCTGTCATACAAAAGAGCCTCAAGTTAAGCTGGTTTCACACTTCTATGTATCATGGTACGAGTATGGACAATGGTGCCTGGATTAGCAGTGGTTCTCCTGGCCCAAACTCAACAGCCTCACATTTGAGGCTTTCCAGTAAGGGTTAAGACTAGAGATGAGTGGACCTGTTGAAGTTCGCTTCTAAAGGTTCAGCCGGGCTTTAGATACAGTTCGGTTCTGGACCTGGACTTGACCTGAACTTCAGTGGAAGTCAGTAATTTGGGCCAAGCGCACCTGAACACAGTGATGCCTGATTGAGTGGTTAGCATACGTACAGAACCCGAACGCCGAACTCAAACACTGATTTTTTTTTTGTGTGTGTGTAAAATCCATGTTTGGTACAAACACCAAGCTTTGCTATTCGGATTCGCTCATCTTTAGTTAGAAGAACTGTGGGCGGTCCATACATTATGGTCCAAACTTGGACATGGAAATACAAATGTGCGAAACCAGCCTAAGGCACAGACTGCATCCAGCAAGTCTTCTATAATACTATGTACATACCCATTTTTCTTCTTTTAACACAGTTTAACAGAAAAGGTGTTTTGAAACATTTTGCATATTTTTATATTCCACATAATCTGTACATATTTAGCAAACATTTCCCACAGTTGTCCACTACATGTATTAAAACTTGTAAGTGCAGAATTATTATTGTTGTAGTACACAACAACCCATTCTTTAATTTTCCACTAACAATGTAAGGCCACTTTTACAATGCAGGATTTTCGGCAGTATTTTGTATCAGTAGTTATAATTCAAAACTAGGAACATAACATACGCCAAGGAGAAGTAGAAAGGATTTGCCACCTCTTCTGAATTTCTCAATTCTGGCATACAAATACTAACTGGAAAACTGCCATGGAAAAGTGGCATTAGGGTGGGTTCACACAGTTTTTGTCAAAATTAGTTGTTGTTATTTTTTTACTTCATCCTGTAGCAAATAAACGCTATGGCCAGGAGAAAAAAATGAAATGTATGACAAACAGTGGGGGAGATTTTCTAAACTAAATTAACGGAGTTCTAGCAAAAAATTAACTAAAGACGATCTTAATACCTAACACTAGATTTATTATCTGTTTTAGCATATTCTGCTTAGCTTGAGAAAAGGACACGGCTTGTTAGGAAAGGGATGTGATTTCATGAGAAACAGGTACAAGATGCGACATTGTGCACCAAAAATGTGCCAAAAGTTTCGAGCAAATTTCTAGCACAAAGTAAACTAACTATTGATTTTAGTAAATCTTCAGATGGTCTGTCTAGGTTTACAACATCATTGTGATTACTTTGGTTCAGTTTAAGGCTATATTCAGTGGCTCTATCTGGGCTTATGTTTAAAATCCAGGAAAACAGGTATGCCCCGATGGGGCCATTGACGCTAATGATGCAGGCAGAGTCACTTTGTGCTCTATCAGACATCATTTTCAGCACCTTCTGCCTATTGAGGTGGGCAACATGTTGCAGTTGACCACATATTGGTGCCCACCTCAGATAGGTAGATACTGCCTAAAATGATGTCCGACAGATCACAACATGATTCCGTCTGCATTATTAATGTCAATGGCTCATCAGCACAAACGTCCGAATTCCGTTTTATAGACGCAAGTCCTGACAGAGCCATGGACAACAGACTCAGATAAAATGTGAACATAGTTTCCACAGTCTAAGACTGAGTTTACACTGTCTACAAATTAGACAGTATTCATAAATCTGTCTTAATGGGGTTTTTTTTGTGTCAGAGGTTTTTTTTTTACCCTTTTTTTGCAATTTTTAGATCCCTGGCATTTTTTTAAAATTTATCATGCTCTAAATGTACTGATTTTATGATGTAAAATGCATGTGTATAACAGAAAAATGATAAAAATGCATGAAAATCTTTAACTGTTAAAAGTGGATTGCAGTTTTCTACTGCCCTACTGTAAGTAGATAGATATTGGAAAAACTGAGTATGACAGCTTATTGTGCTCGTGAGTGTTCCACGATACAACCTTAAATCAATTTAAGAATTTTAGGCTTGGGTGCTTTTTGAAATTACTTTTTTAAGCTTGTAAAAAAACATTATGAATGTCAGTGTTTTTAATTGTGATTTTACAAGCATTTTTAGTGTCATTAGCAGGATTTTTAATTCATTACATTTGTATCATGAAGTTTTCTGGCATTTTTTCAAGTCTTTTAATGAAGCCTATGACCTTAAAAGTCAGAAAAATGTCACACATACAACATGTTTAATAAAAAAAATGCACAAAAAGGCGCCAAAGTGTCAAAACGCATTGTAGTGCTCTCCATGCAGTCTTGTATATAACATCAGGCTGCCAAGTTTTGGGGTAAGAAAAGTGTTTAAAAAACAGCAAAAAAAAAAGCTGTGAAAAACTGCATGAAACCACCCTAAATCTGCAACAGGTTTTATATTTTTATACAACCCAGATACTAATACAATGTAGAGTTATCCCAAGATCAAGGATAGAAGAAATTGAAGCTGATTAATACTGAAAAGCACAGATAACTACAAAGTTTAAAGTCCATTTCCAGGTTATAGATATACAATAACCATCAGTTGCTGGGGACGGGAAATATGTTACTGCTCAGCAGTCAATACATATTCTAGGTAGATAATCTTAAATATGTAAAAAGGCACTTTAATTGGATGAGCAGAAACCATGTTGGTAAATCTTGCACCGGCGTTGTCATCATGCACTGCAGGCTACCTCTACAGGTAAACTGCGACTGTCTGGCACCATCTATATTGTTATGGGCTATTGTCTTAAGGCTACTTTACACACTGCGATATCGGTCCCGATATCGCTAGTGTGAGTACCCGCCCCCATCTGTTGCGCGACACGGGCAAATCGCTGCCCGTGTCGCACAACAGCCGTCACACATACTTACCTGTCCGGCGACGTCGCTGTGACGGGCGAACCGCCTCCTTTCTAAGGGGGCGGTCCGTGCGGCGTCACAGCGACGTCACTGAAGCGTCACTGAACCGCCGCCCAATAGCAGCGGAGGGGCGGAGATGAGCGGGACGTAACATCCCGCCCACCTCCTTCCTTCCGCATAGCGGCCGGGAGGCAGGTAAGGGGAGCTTCCTCGTTCCTGCGGCGTCACACGGAGCGATGTGTGCTGCCGCAGGAACGAGGAACAACTTCGTTACTGCTGCAGTAACGATTTTTGAGAATGGACCCCCGTGTTGCCGATTAGCGATTTTGCACGTTTTTGCAACGATGCAAAATCGCTTATCGGTGTCACATGCAACGGCATCGCTAATGCGGCCGGATGTGCGTCACAAATTCCGTGACCCCAACGACTCCGCATTAGCGATGTCGCAGCGTGTAAAGCCGCTTTAGTATTATACAAGAAATCCATAAAAATGAATGTTCACATATGAACAATTTAATTAAATTGCAATGCCGGCCTGGATTTGTAGCAAGACAACATTTCTTTGTCTATTTATCATGGATAAATATACTGTAGTTTTTACACTAAAAGAGAAACTGTTCTAGTTGGTAGGGTAGGCAATTAGTCGGGGGGGTTACTATTACAAACACTGGTGGTCTACAATAGAGACTTCTGTCTCAGTGATGTAGAGTAGTAGAAGAAATAATAATAATAATAATAATAATAATATTTTATTGCCTAGTGGTCAGAGATAAAAGTGGGCACAGCCAGTTAAATGGAATCTGTCACCAGGTTTGTGATATGTAAGCTGAAGTCAGCATGCTGCAAGGGTTATACAGAAAGTACATGCATGCATGTCTTGTTAGGTTAGTTTCACACTTGCGTTGTATTCCTTCAGTTGAAGTCCGCCGTTTTGGAAAACAGCGGAATCCGTTAACGGATTCCGCTGCTTCCCATAGACTTGTATGGACAACGGATTGCGATTGATGGACCTGCATTGCTTCCACTGCAGCATGTAACTTTTTTGAGCAGCAGAATCCTTAGGATTTCGCTGCGCATGCTCTCTCTGGCTCCCTGCACACGTAACCAGGGTCCACATCGGGTTACTAAGCAAAGCGCTTTGCCTAATTACCCGATATTTACCCTGGCTACGTGTGCAAGGAGCCAGCGCTAAGCGGTGTACGCTGGTAACCAAAGTAAATATCGGGTAACCAAGCAAAGTGCTTTGCTTAGTTACCCGATATTTACCCTGGCTACGTGTGCAGGGAGCCCGACACTTCCCCTCCCGCACTCCGCCTGTACACACGCGGGCGCACACACACACACACTCACCTGTCCCCAGCGATGCAGTCCCCGCGGCACTGACGTCCTTAGCGCCATGGCCCCGCTCGGCTCCACCTACTTCGCACTCCACCCCCCGCACACATTCTCGGCGGCCGAACGATCAGCTGATCACCTGGCGACTGGCTGCTGTGAGCGATCAGCTGATCTCCCGGCGACCGGCTGCTGTGAGCGATCAGCTGATCACACAGTGACCGGCTGCTGTGAGCGATCAGTTGATCACCCGGCAGCCGGGTGATCAGCTGATCGTTCACAATAGTCTGCCGCCGGTACAACTGTAAAGAGAAAAAAAAAAAAAAAGCAGATTCCGCTGTTTTGTACGATCCGTTGCATCCGTTGTGCCACTATATGCAACACATCCGTTGCATCCGTCACACAACGCAATGCAACGGATGCCGTTCAACGCAAGTGTGAAACTAGCCTTACAGTCCAATCTTTTGCTTATTTGCCATGTTTGTTTAATTAGCAGGACCCTTTTCATTACAGGACTAGAAACTCACAAGCAGGCCAGTACAACACTTCCCTGCTGTGACTGACACCTTAGGGGTACTTTGCACATTGCGACATCACTACTGCGATCTCGTCGGGGTCAAATCGAAAGTGACGCACATCCGGCGCCGGTAACGACGTCGCAACGTGCAAAGCCTAGAAGCACCGATAAACGATCGCAAAAGCATCGAAAATCGGTGATCTGTGTAGTGTCGGTTATTTCCATAATTTCGCTGCAGCGACAGGTACGATGTTGTTCCTCATTCCTGCGGCAGCACACATCACTGTGTATGAAGCCGCAGGAGTGAGGAACATCTCCTTACCTGCCTCCACCAGCTATGCGGAAGGAAGGAGGTGGGAGGGATGTTTACATCCCGCTCATCTCCACCCCTCTGCTTCTATTGGCCGCCTGCCGTGTGACGTCGCTGTGACGCCGCACAATCCGCCCCCTTAGGAAGGAGGCGGGTCGCCGGCCAGAGCGACGTCGCAGGACAGGTAAGTGCGTGTGAAGCTGCCGTAGCGATAATGTTTGCTACGGCAGCTATCACAAGATATCGCATCTGCGACGGGGGCGGGGACTATCGCGCTCGGCATCGCTACAATCAGCTAGCGATGTCACAGCGTGCAAAGTACTCCTTACAGTCTATGTACAATCTGTATAGAGAGCTTGGTGTGGGTGGGGACAACTCTCTTGACTCTGCTACATGACAAAAGCTAAAAATTCAGATTGCGTGAGAACGGTTGCAGCCAGTACTATAGATGATACATCGTTGGATTCAGAGTCTCTTTGGCTACATAATGCTGCTCTCAGATGAGATAGCAAAAGTCTGCTGACAGATTCCAATTAACAATTTGCTGCTGGGGTGTCAACAGTCAAAGCGCACTGGTTGCAGCCCATGTACAAATTAGTAAAAATTAGGTACATTTTTACAATTTAATCTCAAACCCAGCAGAACTGTTAAGCAAACACAAAAAGTTTTTAACCAGACACTAAAGCAACCAAAGGGTTTTAGTACAAAATGATCACTTTGGTCATAACTGCGTCACCAACAACTGTGAGAGGGGCTAGAAGCACCTCAAATTTGAAAAGCACTGGTCTGGGGTATGTTAGAGGGATTAAAAGATCCATTTCTTGTGGTTTGATGTACAGATGGTAGTTTATATCAGGTGGTTTAGGCTTTGGTTTAGGCTTTAAGGGCTATGGTGTGGTCTGCTTGAAATAGAGAGATTGCGCCCAGTAATCTAGAGTATTTTAGGGAAGGAGGGGGGGGGTCATATCTTATTCCATAGAGGTCTAATGGAAGAAAAACAGTTATACCTGGTGGTGGTTTGGTGATTTACAAACCTGATCAGGCTCCAGTGATTTGACCTGTTTATCTTGTTAGGAAGCTAACCAGTGCAAGAAGGAAAAGAGAGAGAACTGTGGTTGGCGTGGACAGTGTAGCTGTGAGAGGGAACTGTGCAGCTTAGTCTGCCAACGAAAAGATGCATTTTTGCTTTACCAAGATATGAGTCTTGTGGTACAAAAAAAAAATAACAGTAATTGAGAATGGATACTATGTAAAGGCATTGCTTGTATTTGCTGTTAAGGATATCATGCATGAACAATAATAGCTACTCAGTTTTCAGAAAATTGAATTAATATTTATCATTATATGTAAACTTTAAAGAGACTTAGTCACTATATTTTTTTAGACCTATTTAAGCATAGGACAGGTATGGGGACAGATCCATTCTCACAACATCCAAAACAGCACAAAACAATACTGAATTTTCTGTGGTAACAGAAGTTGGAACCGGAAGAGGCGTGGGTAGCACCTCCCTCCTGAATACGGTAGTGGTCTCATAATCATGAGTCTACTCAGTATTCCTTAACAACTTCTCTTAGCCTAACAGCACAATATTTATTTTTTTTTAGTGCCAAAACGGCAAACAGAAGAGCCCTTTAACAGAACAGCATAATATAGTGAATGATCTGTTTTAAAGTATTAAGATACAATATGTTACAATCCTGTGAATAATTTTCCATGGATAAATTTGGGAAAAAATTAAGGGAAATGTACTTGTCTATATAGCCATTTAAAACTTAATGTGAGAAAAGCAAAAATCGATTGGATCAGGTCAGATATTCTTCTGGGTGTTGCCAGCTTTACTATCAGTGAACACTGCTGCCTAAAAGAGGTCATTGTCCTAGAAATTGCATAAAGTTTGAGCAACTGAGCTGCAATTCTAATAGGAGACCCTCGGCTTATTAGACAATGTGTCATTGATCCCATGTAGGTACAAGGGGAGCGTGCTGCAGACTTTCCAGGTTATCCAGGTTTTGCTTTAGTTTCCAGTGATAATTCGTCACTTCACATCCCATGGTGCAGTCACTTGTGGCTTCACATGAAAATATTGTTGGAATCTTAACATAGCATACCTGACAAAAAAAAAGAAAAGAAAGTACGATATGACTGAAATACCACAATAACAGGTAAAAGAAAGAAAATGGAACAAAATATCAGACACCAATGTTTCACCAGTGGTCATGAACTGAAAAATGCTGCCGACAAGCCACACCAGGTATAAAGCATACAATGAAGAAATATTCGGTAATTCTAAGGGCTAGTGGAGACGACCGTATTATCGGTCCGAGTGCTATCCGTCAAAAAATCAGATAGGACTTCAACCGTTGTCCTTCAATGAGGCAGTGCGGGTGAACAATTTTTTTCACACTATGGTTCGATTTGTGAAAAAAATTGCAGCATTCACGATTTGCATCCTAGAATAAGATGACACTCAGCCAGTCTATAGATCCATGAAAAAAATAAAAAATCAGACCGCACTTGGGTGACATAGATTTTCACGGACTAACATTTGGAGAAGGTGGAGAAACTTTTTTTTCTTCATTCTCCAACTCAGTGAAAAACATGTACAACTCTGTTCAAACTCTGAATAGTCTGATCAGAGTATTACAGTCTGATTAGCATAAATCGGACTGTTTTTCTTGGATGGAAAAAATACGGTCGTGTGAACCTACCTTTTGAGACTGAAAAACCTATAACATTGCCTTCCAAAATGTGATCACGGAGCATCACTTGTTTTCTGAGATTTGATAAGCTGTATTTCTCAATGGCTTTTGAGGTATAATTTAATGATTAGCTTTTATTAGCATTTTTTAAGAGGTCTTGAAAAGGTGCAAAATAACAGCAATTCTACCATTTTTTTGAGTTTTTTTGCCTCTTGACTGAGCAGTAATAACAAACAGGTTGAGGCAGGTGCCAATTGCATCCCTGTAGGTCACTGTACTACCATAGAAAAGCATTGCATGGAACAGCGTGCAATGGGCTAACAAAGGGAGTCCTACAATCTGTTAACCTCAGGAGACCTACTTTTGAATGTTTTTTTTAACTCTGTATCAAGATTTTATAGCATACAGTACTGTGATCTTTTTCTTGAGCGCTGAATCATAAAAAGTCCTTTCAATTGTTGCCATAAAAATACTATCAGCTACATATCAGGGAGTTTACCATGTTGTGGAGTCTAAAGCTGGGTTCACACATAGCGACAGCGACAACGACGTCGCTGTTACGTCACCATTTTCTGTGACGCAACAGCGACCTTGTAAGTCGCTGTTATGATCGCTGCTTAGCTGTCAACACAGCAGACGCAACAGCGATCATAACGACACGCGTCGCTGTGCTACATGTGCAGAGAGCAGGGAGCCGCGCACACTGCTTAGCGCTGGCTCCCTGCACTCCTAGCTACAGTACACATCGGGTTAATTACCCGATGTGTACTGCAGCTACATGTGCACAGAGCAGGAGCCGGCACTGGCAGCGAGAGCGGAGGACACTGGTAACAAAGGTAAATATCGGGTAACCAGGGAAAGGTCTTCCCTTGGTTACCCGATGTTTACCCTGGTTACAGCTTACCGCAGCTGCCAGATGCCGCCTCCTGTTCCCTGCTCACTTCATTTCGTCGCTCTCTCGCTGTCACACACAGCGATGTGTGCGTCACAGCGGGAGAGCGACGACCAAAAAATGAAGCTGGACATTCAGCAACAAGCGGTGACCTCACAGCAGGGGCCAGGTCGTTGCTGGATGTCACACACAGCGACAGCGACGGGACGTCGCTGCTACGTCACAGAAAATGGTGACGTAGCAGCGACGTCGTTGTCGTCGTCGCTATGTGTGACACCACCTTAAGGAGGAATGTTTTCCCTTGTGGAGACTACCAGGTCAGTGTAATGCAATGCTCCTCTGGGACTGGAAATATGGAAGTAGCCTCTTCAGAGAGAAAGAGGACTGGTGCCACCTATTGGATGTAGAAAACCTAAAAGTCAATATCAATTATTTAATGAGCCTTGCCACATGCCTTACGACAAGAAGCCAAATCAAAAACTTCAAATATGTGTTTCGACGTTTTTCATCAGTGCAAAGCAGGAAATCTGATTTGGCTCTCTCGCCCAGGCAAATCAGGCCTCCTATTTTCCACTGATGAGGGTCAGACACAGCAAAGTTTCTAATTTTGCTTCCTATCCTAAGTCATGTGTCACGGCTCGTTAAACGGTTGATATTGAGTTTTAACAGTTAGATCCGATAAGTGTCACTAAAGGTCCAGACCTGTTTTTCTTCAAAGAGCCTATTTACAATGTTATGTCAGACTTCTAGCCTAAGATAATAAATAAATTCACTGCACTCATAGATTGTGATGCAAAAAGTTTTCCAAATTTATTGAGGCGACTGTGAAGTCATTCCGACGTTTCGATCCCGCCTGGGTCTTAGTCAAGATTCGCTTCAAGATGGGTGCCTGGGATATGGAAATTTGAGTGGGTTAATAGCGTTTGGTAGAGAATACCTTGAGGATAAAGGTCCTGGGTTTAGTCAGCGCAGCAGCGCTGTGGCTGGTGATATGGTGTATCTATATCCATACACCATATCACCAGCCACAGCGCTGCTGCGCTGGCTAAACCCAGGACCTTTATCCTCAAGGTATTCTCTACCAAACGCTATTAACCCACTCAAATTTTCATATCCCAGGTACCCATCTTGAAGCGACTCTTGACTAAGACCCAGGCGGGGTCGAAACGTCGGAATGACTTCACAGTCGCCTCAATAAATTTGGAAAACTTTTTGCATCCCAATCTATGAGGCAGTGAATTTATTTATTATCTTGGATTGGACCCATTTTTCACTTGCACCACCAGCCACTTATCAGAGTGCAGACCAATTTTTTTGATCTAGACTTTTAGCCTACACCAAGAACTCAATTTTTGTGACATTAAACAAGTAACTTACTAACATTTTGTTCATGTGGCCCTCCAAGATACAAATTGCCTAAATGATACACAGTATCATGCTAATGTATAATGCATTTTGGATAGATACCTGCAAATTCTGAAGTGCCTCACTCACTTTAGCAAAGTCAATCGGGTTTACGCAAACGTAGTGGTATTTTTGAGGACAAGTATAATGCTGCACATAGTGCTAATCTAGCTTTCAAAAATATCAGGAACCATAAAAGAAAACAACAATGCAAATATGGATAGAGTCAACTTGTGTAGACAGGAATTTGCTGCCAACATCATGATGTTGTTTACATGGACATCAGTTTTCGTAGGCCAGTGTAATCAAGGAAATAAACGAGGGCCGATCAACTTGAATATAGTTGATTGGTGCTCGTTAAGAACTAGCCAAAGCTGACTCATCCGAATGGGCCTTCAGTTTGCACCTACTAAGCATATGGTGTAAATTTCAAGAAGCATACAATTATTCAGGATGTCCTCTTTTAGGTTTCATGCATTAAAATCATTTAAAGGTAATGGTCAAATTGCATTGTTTAAATAGGAGTATAAAGAAAACCCTGAATATTTTGGTACTGCTTGTTCATTGGCAATCATTTTATTGCCCTTATTCACATAATACTAAATTTGGACACCTGTGATCATGCAAATTCTATTTAGAGACAGTACTTTCCAAGCTTTTTCTAACTGCAATGAAACACTTACTGTGCAAAGTTAAAATCAATGTCAGAAAATCTGTGCTGAATGAGAGCCCATAGACCCCAGAAGAAGTGTGCTGCCTGGAAAATAAAGGAAAAAGGTAGTGGTTACAAATCTGACTGAAGCCTTTAAGGGATTGGTAGATCCGCTGGTTCGGTTAGAGATATTTTATAACAGAAACTTACTAATGCAACAGCTATCCACAGTTGCCATATATGTGTCTGTTCTGAATCATGACTTGGTACAATCTAGATAACCAAACTGAGTACACTAATTGTATATATAATTTAAGTATATAACCTATGGATGAAATTGAAATTCGGTTGTAATCATGATTTTAGGAATAACAAATGTTTAAAGAGAACTTGTCACTATGAGTCACTCGTAAAATCATGTTACCCGAACTTCAGTAATTTTTTTCACTGAAATGCTGTTGCAATGTTTCAGAGAGAACATGATTTGAAAAGTCGATCGGGAACTATACGGAGAGATCTGATTAGTTTAATTACGTCCAAGGTTGGCCTCTCCCCGCCCCACTCTAGGTGAGTGACAGATCACTCACTACATACACACATGGGAGAGACCTGTCAATTTCCTGGAGCACTTTGGGAAGAAGTTGTCTAGGGGTAGCGCCAAACTAGTCACAAGTCACCCTATAGTACCCTGTCTTCAAACTGTTTTTGTCAAAAGCCCGTTGAGTTTTAGAGTACAACATACATGCATGTAAACACACAGCCAGGCTGCCTGTGTTTCTGGCAGCATGACACTAGTAAAAGATTCCTTTTTATAAATCTATGAAGAATTTGAGGGATAAATAATTTAAAATGCATGCATGTATGTATATTCTTCATGTCAATCTAATTACCGTATATAGCCAACTTTGTGTTTAAAAAGTCATATGGTGCTCCTTCCCTTCCAAGCCCTGCCGTGCACCCAAACAGTGGTTTTCCATCACATATGGGGTATCACCGTACTCAGGGGAAAGTGTAAAACAAATTTTGGGGTCCATTTTCTTCTGTTATTTTGGTGAAAATGAAAAAATTGGGTTTAAGGCTACATTTTTGTGGATAAAATTTATTTTTTAATTTTCACAGCTGAACATCATAATATTCTGTGAAGCACCTCGGGGATTCAAGGTGCTCACCACACATCTCGATAAATTCTTTAGGGAGTCTATTTTGCAGAATAGGGTTCACTTGAGGAGGGTTACCACTGTTTAGGCACATCAAGGACTTTCCAAAAGTGACATGGCGCCCTCAGACCATTCCATCAAAATCTGCACTTCAAATCTCCTTCCTTTCAGAACTGTCCAACCAGTAGTTTCCCACCACATATGGGGTATCAGTGTACTGAGGAGAAATTGCACAACTAATTTTGGGGTCCATTTTCTCCTGCTATTCTTCTGAAAATGAAAAAAATTGGGGCTAAAACATTTTTGTGGGAAATATATTTTTTCATTTTAATGATTCTGCGTTGTAAAATTCTGTGAAACACCTGAGGGTTTGTTACTCACCACATATCTAGATAAATTCCTTGGGGGGTTCTAGTTTCCAAAATGGGGTCACTTGTGGGGGTTTCCGCTGTTTAGCCACATTGGGGCCTCTCCAAATGCGACGTGGAGTCTACTAGCAATTCCAGCCAATTTAGTGTTAAAAAAGTGAAATGGCGCTCCTTCCCTTCAGAGTCCTGTCATGCACCCAAACAGTGGTTTTATACTATATATGGGGCACCAGCATAGTCAGGAGAAATTGCACAAGAAACTGTATGGTTCATATTTTCCTGCTACCATTATAAAAATTCAAAATTGGAGGCTACAGCAGTATTTTTGTGAGGAAAAGAAAAATGATAATTTAAATTTAGCTATAAATGCTGTGAAGTACCTAAAGGGTTAATGAACTTTTTGAATGTAGTTTTGAGCACTTTGAGGGTGAAGTTTTTAAAATGGTGTTACTTTTGGGTATTTTCTGTCATATAGGCCCCTCAGAGTTACTTCAAATGTGAATTTTGTGGTAGAAAAATGATAAATTTTTGATAAACGTTTAACCTTCCTAACTTGGAAATCATATGATTGCTGCACACTGTAATGCAATACTTTTGTATTGCTGTATATGGTGAAATAGTGATCTCCTATGAAGCCCAGACTGTGGCAATGACATGGGCCTTCAGCAGGCTCTCACCTGCCATCATAACCCATGGCACCAATGGGTGAACTACCTTAATGACATTGACAGTGGCAAGTAAGCGGTGAAATAGCAGCTATCGATATGCGTTCACTTATGTTAGAAGTAGGTGACAGCAATATAACACAGCCAACATCTGCTTTCTATGGAGTGGGCTCAGCTTCTGGGTTTGCTACAAATATACGCAAAGCATAAGACAACTGAAGTCTTACTATACTATTTATTTTTTTTTTTAAATAAGTTTACGTAATACCGGCGACTTTGCAGTGTGCCACTTCCTTCACCTGGCAGGGACACCAACATATTCACCATCACAGCCACCCTGCTCGTTCCCATCCTCCTTCACTGGTCTCCACACTAACGTGTAGGTCTCTTGGCAATGTCCTTAGGGCTCTTAAAAAGGCAGCGTGTGCTAACTGAAAGTGTTCCCCAGTCTATGCCTGGGAAGCAGTGGGTATTTAAGGCACCTTTCCCAATAGGGAGGTACATAAGCAATTAGGTTCCTGGTTAGTCTGAGCCTGTCAGTACGCCAGTCTGCTTCCTGCCTGAATCCCTTGCCTGAACCTGCTTGTTGATAACCTGTACCTGAACCTGTCCATTCTGTCTCCTGTGCCAGGCCATCCTGCCAGCTACCTGTACCTGAACTCGTTTTGCCTTCATCCAGTATATGCATCCGTCCTGCCTGTCTCCAGCTCCTGAACCCTTCCTGCCTGGCCGTGTACCTGAATCTGAGCTGCTTGTCTCCAGTACTGCCCGTCCAGCCTGTTTCCTGAACATACTTTGTCCTGTCAGCCTTCACTACCCATTCCGTCCTGCCTGACCTTTGTACCTGCATCCCTGACATTTGGGCCTGCTGCTCTAGTACTGAGGACAGGCCTGGACTGGTACTGGTGCCTACCAGCAGTCCAGTCCATCCTCACCACCAGAGGCTCTCATGAAAACCCAATATTTATTTATTATTACAGATTATTTTATTACATTAAAAAGGTAAGCCCAGTCCACGGCGCAGTGGGTCCACACCCGCTAGCATAACAGCATAAGTATTTGTTATTATTACAGATTTTTATTATTACATAATTTTTTTTTTTTTTTATATAGAGTGTTTGGATATTTATAATACAACATTGTATTAGAAGCACAGCATGTTATTTCTACTTTGTTACTCAAGATAGGTAATATCTCCATAATGGTCACACACCACATAGAATTATATAGAATGTTGTGCCCAGGAACTTATCACCTTTAATCTAGTATTTTTGACCAGCTTTTCTGATATTATTTAGTATATATTGTACTAATGTACTACTAGATTCTGTCATGGACAATGCAACAGAAACCCAGCAGACCTCATGGGGTCTACAGGGTGGCGGTTGAATTCATTATGTGACGAATCAGTTTCTTGCACGTGTTCTGTCTTTCTGCTCCTATTATGGCACAGAAGAAAGGGACTCAGAACACAGGTATGAATCTTGCACCTTAGTAGTTTTCTAGCTCTACTATACAATTTGCATCTATTTTTTACTCTAACTGGGCATGACTTGTCATCAAGCATAAATACTGCGCTCTATTGCGACTCAAGATTAGAAAATTTCTCTGAAAAACTCACCAGTACAAACTGATTAACTTGGATATAAAGATCGTCCACCTCTTTGTCCTGCGGCTCTTCCTTTTCTCCTTTCAGCCTTTTGCAGGCAACCAAGTAATGTCGTAACCAGTCCAATTGAGTCTCTCTGTCAGGAAACAATCGATAATCTGGCTCATTCACTCCTAGAAATGCAGGCAGAAGTGTAAACTATTATGTCTTTCTCATCTATTGATACAAATTCCTTGTACATTGCATAGTTAGTACGTCTCAGTTCGGGTCACAGTGTATGGATTAAACTCAGGAGCTGAGCCTGCACTATATCAGGGAGATGCTTGCAGTTTTACACAGCCAACATCTTTCTATAACAGCAGCGCCTGGAGCAAGGTCCGATCGCTCCTGTTTAACTGTCACTGTCAATCTATGACAGCGGCATTTAAATAGCGCAATCTATATAGTGCCCAGGTGCACTGGCTCCCATCAGCTACCATCATGACCCGATCGTTTGTGGTCTGCTGAAGGCCCCCATTGCTGCCATCTATGACCTCATATGAAGCACAGATTGGGGTTGAGCTTCCTAGAACATTATTGTATTTATATACTTCAGTATTTTTTTTTTTTGCAGTACAGACTATAGTATAAGCTATTGCTAGTTCAAGTGCCTTTGGAAAACTAAAATATAAAGTAAAAAATAAATAAATAAAATATATGAAAAAAATAAAATAAGTTCAAATCACTGATCCCTTTTTTCCCATTAAAAATAAAGGAATAAAAATAATTTAAAAAAGGTAAACAAATGTGATATTGCTGGGTCCGAAACTCTAATCAACCAAAATATAAAATTAATTAGTTAAGTTATGGCTCTTGGAAAAAGTGGAGAATAAAACAAAGGCGCAAAAATTAAAAACTGCTTATTAGCAAAGTGGTAACTAAACTTTATTTTTTATTTGCATTATTGTGTCAAGTAAGGAAAGTTATGAAAGTTTGTTATTGACTTCAAGAGAAACTTGTCTCCTGTGTGCGCTCGGCTGCTGAGCTCACTGATATCATAAAAAAGAATGAGAGAATCCGCCACAGCTGCAATAAAGGAGCGCTGGAGAAACAGAAGATGTGCTCCTCTCCTGCTGTGATGGCCACCCTAAGGCTCCTTTCACATTGCGTTTTACCTTCCGCTCACAGGTCCCGTCGGAGCATCCGTCCGAACCGCCCCTCCCCCACTCTGAAAAGCGTGTTCCGGACGCATGCGCCCGACAGGGCAATTCACTGCTATGGAGCGCACTGCATTAGCGTGTGCACTGTTTTGTGCCATTTTTTGCACATATATGTTTCTGCAGACGGACACCCGAATGTAGGTGGACTACGTTCGGGTGTCTGTCTGCAGAAACGTATATGTGCAAAAAATGGCACAAAACAGAGCACACGCTAATGCAGTGCGCTCCATAGCAGTGAATGGCCCTGTCGGGCGCATGAGTCCGGAACACGCTTTGCAGAGTGGGGGAGGGGCGGTTCGGACGGCTGCTCCGACGGGACCTGTGAGCGGAAGGTAAAACGCAATGTGATAGGGGCCTAATTCATAGTGCGGTCAGAATGCAGGACACTACAGTGCCTCCCCTGAGGTGCCTCTCCCTCTGCAGACACAATCCGTCCCTCAATTACATACACTTGGAGTATAGATACTGCACAACAATAAGAAAACCCTGAAGAAAATTAAGAGTCTGGAGGTCATTATAATCACATTTTTGAAAACGAAAAACGCCAAATCGCCTACTGCAGTCAATTGCAAAGTTTTACAACTTTCCATGCTGAAACAATAGTAATAACCAAAAAAAAGCTTAGTTACTCTTTAATAGTTTCCTAACATCAGCTGTATATATGATGGATGTCGAGTGTGCATGTATGGAGCAGATACCTGATTCACTGCAGTAGTATAACCCCTTAGATGGCATGGTCAATAGAAATAAAACAAAAAAAACCCCACAGTGAACCTATTTACAGAATTGGTGAACATTTGATGATGCAATATTTGTGCACCTAATACTCATTGTGGGTATGTGGCCTTAAAACTATTTTATGTCTCACCCAAGTTGCACTATAAGGTCATACCAATCCCAGGTAGACCAATTGTCTCAGGTAATGAAAACCAATGGCAACAGATACATAAGATCATTGTCGCTTATCTAATATTTTAGGAAATATCAATGATTAACACTAGAGATGAACGAACCTGAGGCTCCGTGTTCATACCGCGACTTTACAAAAAAATAGAGTTTGGGTTCGGAATTTGGATGCTTTACGTATGAACACCACTTGCGAGAGCATCGCTGTGCTCAGGTATGCTCAGTGCTCAGCCCAGTGCGAGACGCTTGCATTGTTTAATTAGCTCACACTGCCCAAAAAAAAATAAATAAATGTAAAAACACTCACACACCCTCCCCCGGAAGTGATCTGTTTATGGCTAGCTGTATGTAGGCAGAGACCAGAACTGTCCAATTAGTGACTTCCATTGGGGTTCAGGTCAAGTCCAGTTCCCAATCTGAACTTTATCTAAAGACCAACTAAGCCCACCAAACCGAACTTCCACAGGTCCACTCATCTCTAGTGAACACCATACATTTGAGATCTCACCTGCAGTGTATAGAAGTGACTAGTAATCTAATAATAAGTGCAACAACAAATCATAAATAGTAAAAATATAAATCAATTACCTGCAAATTCATTAAAATGATTAGCAATGTCGTAGGCCTGGTAATTGTATCCAGCATATTCATAATCAATAAATCGGACAAGTCCTGTCAGGAACAAAAAAGAATGTTAGCAAATATTGATACAATCATTTTATAACAACACATATCCTTCAGTGTTCTTACCTTCGCCTTCATTGTAGATTACATTCTTACATAGTAAGTCATTATGGCAAAAAACAATAGGTGATTCAAGGGAGGGCAGGTACTTCTGCAGCCAGAAAAGTTCCTCTTCCATCACCTTCAAGCTGGGAATCCCTGCTAGTAATCTACAAATAAGTACAGGAATTATAGACATCCAGATACCCCCCTGAATAAAAAAGTCACAAGAGGGGTGTACAGATCAATGCCAGTCTCGTGAACAACAGCTGAGAACAATTTTGGCTTCCTGACTGGTTTTAAGTGTATTTCTCTATACAGACATAAAATTTATAACAGAAAAGAAAATAATTAGCCCCTGCATAATAATAAGTAATAATGGCGGGCTAGAGCACCGGCCTCTGTATTATAGAGCGAGCAGTGCTTCACCGGGGAAGCCATGATTTCCTGCCATGTGCTCTACTGCCATCAGCAATACCCGAGTTTTACTGATCAGCTCATTCTTATGGACACATATTTGGTATGTGTGCCTTCTGTCTGAAAATCCGATAGCACATGGACCAATGCGGAAGTTCAATTTGGTAGTTCACGTGAACGTTCTTACATGGATCAATGGTGTGTGTGTAAAAAGTGGCGGCATGCATTACTCTGATCCATATTCTGGATCACACTCATCCATTACAAACCAATGGATGCGTGAAAAAAAAAAACGGATTATATAAGGGTGTCATACATTTTTTACTGATCCAGCTCTTAAGGGGGCTTTACAAGGTAGCAATATAGCTAGCAATTTGTAGCGATAGCGAGCGTGTAAGTACCCGCCCCCATCGCGCATGCGATTGTTTGTGATCGCTGCCGTAGCGAACATTATCGCTACGGCAGCGTCACACATACTTACCTGGTCGGCGTTGTCGCTGTGACTGCCGAACAATCCCTCCTTCAAGGGGGAGGGACGTTCGGCGTCACAGCGACGTCACCGCAACGTCACTAAGCGGCCGGCCAATGAAAGCGGACGGGCGGAGATGAGCAGGACGTAACATCCCGCCCACCTTCTTCCTTCCGCATTGGGGCCGAGGGCAGGAAAGAAGACGTTCCTCGCTCCTGCGGTGTCACACATAGCGATGTGTGCTGCCGCATGAGCGATGAACCACCTGGATAAACAACCCTTACCGATTTTTGAGTTTGGGACGACCTCTCCATGGTGAATGATTTTCACCATTTTTGAGGTCGCTTAAGGTTGCTAGTCAGTGTCACACGCTGCGATATCGTTAATGACGCCGGATGTGCGTCACTAACAACTTGACCCCGACGACCAAACATTAACGATATCGTAGCGTGTAAAGCCCCCTTTAGATTTTAATAGGCGGCTATGGGCAGTTGCTACACGGTTTCCCTTTACTAACTTTTAAGAAATCATAATAATAAATGGGAAAAATAACATAAATCAGGAAAATGGAAGAATATGGAAAGAGCAAGTAAATTGCAAAGTAGCTTATTTTTGCCCAATCTACACTTTGCGGTAGAGTTTTCAAAATTGCAGCAGTATGTAGGTATAACACAAATTGATATGATTTTCAATATGGTATTGTGTCATTTTGCAGGTAAATCTGAATTGGGGTAGGGTCCCATAGTTGTAAGGTGCAGGCATGACGCCAACAATGTTAGTGTAGTTTACTCACAAAACCATGCATTGAGGTAGGGTCACAGAGTCACAAAGTGAGGGCATGATGCCAACAATGTTAATGTGAAGTTTTGTGGATAAAACTGTATTATGGTAGGGTCAGGTAGTTGCAAGGTGTGGGCATGATGCCAATATTATTAATGTGTGTACTTTTGTGTAAAACGGCATTGTTTATAGATAGTTTTGTGCGTCCCACAGCATTGGGGTAAAGTCAAATAGTTGCTTGGTGAGTGCATAAGGTCAACGATGCTAATGCGTGGTTTTGGGGATAAAACTGCATTGGAGTAGGGTCACAGTCGCAAGGTGCAGGCTTGACACACACAATGCTAATGCATGGTTTTGGGGGGAAAATTGCAATGGGGTAGGTTCACATAGTCACAAGATTTGGACATGATGCCGTGCCCTGACAGTCACAGCAGTTGAAAAATGGATTATAGGGAAATTGGTGAAAATTGATTTTTTTATTGTCATTGACCACACAGTCGTAAGGAAATAGGAGAGCTAACAGGTCTCTATAAAAGGGATATGCCCATTTTATAATGTTATAATATATAGCTAAGATATTGTCATCTGTATTATAATCACATTATGGGAGACTGTAACAAGGTGGCCAGGATGCCTGTATCTAGCAGCAGTACTGTTTTTCACAGCTTTTCCCTCCGTACATCTGTGCACTTGTTGTGCGGGGAAGCAGCCGCAGTGTTTAAACAACACCTGACAGGTCCCCCTTGCCCTCCAGACCACCAGCATCTGTATATTCCTTTATAAATACCTGGCCTAACAAGCCCTTTATACTGGATGATACATTAACAGGTGTAAAAAAAATATTTTTAAAGTCCATTTGAAATATGCAGATAACTTTTTGGCTAGAAGACAGGGTGTCTGTTTCTGCAGAGTAGTTGTTCCATCAAGCATGTTATTACCCCTGTGGGAGTGATAACATGATTAGCAAGAGTCGGTGTCATCTCTGGCTCTCTGCAAAATCCGCGCAACTTTCTTTCATGCTTGTCATTGTACCTCTAAAGCCGGGTGTAATCCTTATGGCTTCAGGGTCATACTGCGCATGTCTAAAAGCCAAGAGGAAACCTGACGTCCACGGAGGAGCCAAAGATCCACTAATGCTGGGTAGCTTGAAGGGCATGGAGGACCTGTCTGGTTCCCTTTAACCTGACTTTAATCTCTTTGTTGTGAAGATCAATGGTGGTCCCAACAGAGTGCTACAGATCAGGAACAGCTGACATGTCCTTTGACATGCCATCACTTCTCATACTTCTAAAGGCCCCGTTACACGCAACGACGGATCTAATGATATATCGCTGGGGTCACGGATTCCGTGACGCACATCCGGCATCGTCAGCGACGTCATTGCGTGTGACAGCAAGGAACGACCGTTAACGATGGAAAATACTCACCTTATCGTCCATCGTTGACACGTCGTTCCTTTTTAAATAATCATTGATTGTTGAGCACGCAGGTTGTTCGATGTTCCCGAGGCTGCACACATCGCTACGTGTGACACCTCGGGAACAACGAACTGCAGCTTACCTGGGGCCGCTGGAATGCGGAAGGAAGTGGGCGGGATGTTACGTCCCGCTCATTCTCGCCCCTCCGCTTCTATTGGGCGGCCGCTTAGTGTCGCCGCTGTGACGCCGCACGAACCACCCCCTTAGAAAGGAGGCGGTTCGCCGGCAACAGCGACGTCGCTAGGCAGGTAAGTCCGTGGTTTTTTTTTTGTGCTCCACAGGCAGCGATTTGCCCATGACGCACAAACGACGGGGGTGGGTACTTTCACCAGCGATATCGCTGCATGTAACACCCCCTTTAAGACCCTTTTGAAAGCAGAATGACTAATGGCTCATACCACTTAGTGCTGTTGTATCGTTTTATGATGTTTTTTTGAACGTCATTCTCTGAAAACATCACTTTGTGAGCAAAATACAGAATATCAGTAGTTTTAGGTCTTTAACGTAAAGATGCATCTCAATAATATGTTGTGGGCTCTACTTAATGCAGATGGCGCCCACCTCCGCTCTATTCAGGACTAAACACTGGAACATCACTGTAACAGGACAGAATACTCTATATTCATGCAGGGATCATATGCTAGAAACTCAGCTCTTTTCCCTTGTCTTGTAGCAGCCATACCTGTCCTGAGGACCTTCTTCAGTACGCAGGATTGATAGATACTTGTTCAGTTTCTGCCACAGAGATGCCTTTGGAAGGCAGCCATTCTGGGCTGGGATACAGTGATATTTCGCCATTTCAAGTGCAATTAAGCTGTAAAAAAAAACAGGAAAATCCTATGTTAGATTACAGATAATGATGTAGAACGGATTAAGAATTGAAATGGACTCCAGTAATAGTGCTATATATAATAACTATACATTAAATATAGGGGTAAGATCACCTAATTATAAGGTGAGTGCATGATGCCACCGTGTCCATTCGCTGCAGCTGTCAAATGGATTATGTGTAAATGACATAAATACATATACAGTACAACAGAGCCAAGTGCAGGGAGGCTTTACAAAGGAACACAAAGTCAATGGAGTTAATAATGTGTATGGGGGCCTACAAACTCTACCCTAATAGCTGATGTTGGAGGGTGGTATAGGTTTAACAGATTGAATTTTAAAATTTCTCACGAAAAATGTAATACAAGGAGAGCTCAAAATGTTACCTGTTCGGTAATATCCACGCTAATATTTTGTGGAACTCTGTCTTACCTGGCAATTCTTGGAGACTAAAGATACGACAGCACCAGAGGAGACTATAATAGTCATTTGTACAATCTGAAGATCATTCGTTTGATGTACTCTGTTTGGGGAGATTACAAAAACTATGTCTGTATTCACTGTATGATTGGAGGATAATGTATAAATTAATTGTATTTCTCTATACTACTTTTTGATGACCCCTGAAGAACCTTCTATTTGAAGGGGAAACGCGTCGGGTCGATTAGGGGTAGAAGGTTGACAGCCTCCTCACTAATATAGGAAGTGGCAGTATATACAGAATTATATCTCAGTGCAGAACCGACTAATTTAGGGTAAAAAAAGTGCTGCTTTTAGGGATCTTGACTGTAGGACCCTTGACTATTGGACTGTTTAGGGATATACTTGTATACTGCGCCGTACTGACATTTGTTCTTGCTCCTTAATTGGGGTAATACATAGGACTAGAATAATAAGGGGGATATATGTTGGAATCTTTGTATGGCACCAATTAATATTTTCTATATAATGTGGAAGTGTTTTTAAATGCTTTTGTTAATAAAATTGATATTTTTTATATTAAGGAGTTTTTAGTCTGTGAACCAGATTGAATTTTAGCACCCAATTCATTTTTCTCACACAGATAAGCTACCACCAGAAGATGGCTGGCTGAGCCTTTCTCTCAGCCGGCAGCTGACCAGAGTAAAGCAGTCGAGATCCATTGACTAAAAAACTAAACTGCCCAGAGGCAGCCATGGAGAACCAGCTTTCAAATCGTTGCACTTCAACAGGTCAAGGACCTAAGGATTAACAAAACTACAGATAAATATGATAAATGTACAATTACTCATAAAGTGAAAGCCAATGACAGATAAAACGTTACAAGTCAATTATAGCATATTTCTAAATAGAGACGTGATAAAATCTTTACAGCTTTATATGATATGCTATAAATTTTTAGGGCTGCTGCCCACATCCACTCATGTAGCACATCATCTCGTGGACACGGTCATCTGTTTATGGCTTCTTATGGAGACGGAACTGGAGGAGGGAAGACAAGAGAACACCAGCACAAACACTAAACTCAGGGTTTATAATATATAACAGTTTCATAATTTTGTACATATTTTCAATCATATTGATTTTGGTTCTCCTACCCTTCTCTTCCCACCCCATCTTACCTCCCCTGTGTCTCTATTACCCCCAATAAATTGCTATCTTTCTCTAATCCTTTCCTTGTCCCCCAATCTTCCTCACTCCACCCCCCCACACACACAATTTGTTAATTGATATAGGTACTTCTAATGCTTTGTTATTATTATCATTATATACACAAAATCAACAAGCTTTTGTTACAACTTGTTCATATTCAGAGACCAATAAAACGTTTGAAACACATATACCTTGTGAACTTTCCACATTTTTTCATGTTACACTCACAAACCTAAATTTATTTTATCGGGCTTTTATGTGATATACCAACACTTCATAGCAAGTATTTGTGAAGTGTAAAGGAAATGGTACATGGTTTTCTAGATATTTTAAAAGTATACTGCTGAAACCAGAAGTTTACATATATTATCTAAAAAGACACATCTGCATGTCTTTCCTGTTTTAGGTCAATTAGGAACCAAAATTATTTATATTTGCCAAATGCCAGAATAATGAAAGAGAGAGAATTTGGCAAATATAATTTTGGTTCCTAATTGATCTAAAACAGAAAAGGTTTATTCTGATTTCATGTCAGATAGTGAGGAAAACATGCATATGTGTCTTTTTAGATAGGTTATGTAACCTTCTGGTTTCAACTGTAAATTTGAAAATTGTGGTGTGCATTTGTATTCCATTTTAAGTAGTCTGATACCCCTAAATAAAATCCTGAGTCACCAATTGTCTCCAGTAATCACCTAATTAATAAATTGAGCCCAAGGTCTGAAAAACTCAAAGAGCATTGTTCAATCCATCATTCATAAATGAAAGGAGTACGGCACAACTGCCAACTTACCAAGACATGGCCGTCCACCTAAACTAAGATACCAAGCAATGAAAGCACTAATTAGAGAAGAAGCCAAGAGGCCCATTGTCACTTTAGAGGAGCTGCAGAGATCCACAGCTCAGGTGGGAGAATCTGTCCACAGGAGAACTATTTAGTTGTATACTCCACAAATCTGGCCTTTATGGAAGACTGACAAGAAGAAAGCTATTATTCGAAAGCAAGTCATAAATTCTTTTTGTTGTTTGCAAAAAGCCATGTAGGGGACATAGAATGTGGAAGAAGGTTCTCTGCTCAGATAAAACCAAAGAACAACTTTTTGGGTTAAATACAAAATGCTATGTGTGGCGGAAAACTAAACACCCAGAAAACACCATCCCCACCATCAAACATGGTAGAAGGATTATATTGTAGAGATGCTTTTCTTTATCAGGGACAGGGAAGCTGGTAAAAGTTGATGGGAAGATCAATGGAGCTAAACACAGGAAAATCCTACAGGAAACCCTGTTAAAGGCTGCAAAAGGCTTGAGACTGGGTTAGGCTATGTTCACACAGGGCATCTTTTGCTCCGTTTTTTGGTGCATTTTTGAGGTCACAAAGATGATCCAAAATGCATGCATTTCCTTCTTCCAGCAAGGTCTATGACATTTTGATTTTGTGGTCCACACTGGGCATCTTTTGTTGACTGCATCTTGGCTTCTTTTTTGAAGATGCAGCATGCCAATTAATTCTGCATTTTTCCAGCGTTTTTGAGCCCTTCAAGTCAATAGATTTGACTTAAAAACGTATTGGGCAAAACACAGTGCGTTTTTGTTGCGTTTTTGCCGCGGTGTGTATTTGATGCATTTTTGATGCACTCAAGGTGCACTGACAAAAAGATGCCACATGTGAACATAGCCTTAGGGTATAGGTTCACATTCCAGGAGGACAATGACGCGACAGCTGTGTGCACATGATGAGTTGTTATTCCTGCATATTTTCGCTGCATTGGAAATGCAGCAACTTAACAGTTCCAACAAGGTGGAATGAATACATAGAATATACAGTCATATGTAAAAGTTTGGGCACCCCTATTAATGTTAACCTTTCCTCACAGTGGAAACTGACAGTTTAAATCTCTGAGACAACTTTTTGTATCCTTCCCCTGAACAACTATGTTGAATAAGCTTTGTTTTCAGATCATTTGAGAGTTGTTTTGAGGAGCCCATGATGCCACTCTTCATAGGAGATTCAAATAGGAGAACAACTTGCAAGTGGCCACCTTAAATACCTTTTCTCATGATTGGATACACCTGCCTATGAAGTTCAAAGCTCAATGAGGTTACAAAACCAATTTAGTGCTTTAAGTAAGTCAGTAAAAAGTAGTTAGGAGTGTTCAAATCAAGAAATTGATAAGGGTGCCCATACTTTTGCATCGGTCAAGTTTTGTTTAAATGCGGATTGCACATTTTCCGTTACTACAATAAACGCCATTTCAATCCAGAAATATTACTCAGTCCATCAGTTATTAGATATATGAAACTGAAATAGCTGTTGCAAAAACCCAAATTGTTATAAAGAAAAAAGGTTAACATTAACAGGGGTGCCCAAACTTTTTCATATGACTGTATCTCCTACACCCTGTGCTTTATTGTTTCAAATCTGCCACATGTCAATTTATCTTGCAAGTAACACTCAGTTTTATCTGCAGATTTTCCCAATAAACTTGAATAAACAAATGCATGTGTCTTTAGTGCATTTCCTCTGCGGAAACATACCAAAAACATGTGTGATCAGCACAATTGTATCAATAACATTTTGTCAAACCCAAATACCGAGAAAAATCAAAAACAAAGCAGCTTTACTCTAAACATGTCACACCAACAAGAGACAATAACTGCAGAGCCAAAAAGTGATAAATTTGGAAGTAAAAAAAACACAAAAAAATGCAACATCAAAAACTTACCACTCACCGTAAGCCTAAAATAGCCTAAACATACTGCCATACTTGCTACAATGGAATTGTTTATATTAAAGCATATTCATGTGTGTGAATGGCCCAGTCACAGTCCAGACCTAATTCCCATTGAGAATCTGTCACAATAATTGAATATTGCTGTTCACAGACATTTCCATCCAATCTCACTGAGCTAGAGCTATTGTGCAAAGAACAATTGGCAAAAATGTCAGCCTCTAGACGTGCGAGTAGAGACAGACCCCAAAAGACTTAGGCGGGCTTTGCACACTACGACATCGCACGTGCGATGTCGGTGGGGTCAAATTGAAAGTGACGCACATCCGGCGTCGCAGGCGATATCGCAAAAGCGTCGTAATCGTATCATCGGTGTAGCGTCGGCGAATTCCATAATTACGCTGACGCGACAGTCTGATGTTGTTCCTCGCTCCTCCGGCAGCACACATCGCTGTGTGTGAAGTCGCAGGAGCGAGGAACACCTCCTACCTGCGTCACCGCGGCTCCCGTCGGATATGCGGAAGGAAGAAGGTGGGCGGGATGTTTACATTCCGCTCATCTCCACCCCTCCGCTCCTATTGGCCGCCTGCCGTGTGACGTCGCAGTGACGCCGCACGACCCGCCCCCTTAATAAGGAGGCGGGTTGCCTGCCAGAGCGACGTCGCAGGTCAGGTGAGTGCATGTGAAGCTGCCATAGCGATAATGTTCGCTACGGCAGCTATCACAATGATATCGCAGCTGCAACGGGGGCGGGGACTATCGTGCTCGGCATCGCAGCATCGGCTTGCGATGTCGCAGCATGCAAGGTCCCCCTTAGGCTGCTTTCACACTACGTTTATTTAGCATGCGTCATGAACGGTTTTTTGCTGCAAAAGCGGATCCTGTTTTTGCAGAGCAAAACGCATGCATACGCATGTGTTATTTTGCAGGATCCTGTCACTTTAAGTTTATGGGCAGGCATTGGAGTCATGTGATCGGGAGTGAGGGGAACTGAACGTGAAAGACTGGGAGCCGACATCTGACAGCTGTGGAGGCTCGTAACCAAGGTAAACATCGGGTAACTTGCTTGGATACCCAATATTTACATTGCTTACGAGCGTCTGCAGCTGCTAGGAGCCGGCTCCCTGCACACGTAACCAAGGTAAACATCGGGTAACTTGCTTGGATACCCGATATTTACATTGGTTATGAGCGTCTGCAGCTGCTAGGAGCAGGGCTGCCTGCTCCCTGCACACGTAACCAAGATAAACATCGGGTAACTAAGCCCGTGGTTACCCGATATTTACCTTCGTTACGAGCGTCCTCCGCTCTCAGGCGGGGGAGAGAGGAGAGAGAGGGAGGGGGAGTGAGGGAGGGGGAGAGAGGGACTGATCACGCGAGACTGGTTTCTGGGCATGCTCAGTAGAGCAAGCAGGATCCTGTCTATCAGCATGCCAGCGTTCACATGCGTTTGCGTGCAGTATAGTCAGGATCCAGCAATTTGCAGTATTTGGACGCAGCTCAAAAACGCTACAAGTAGCGTTTTTGAAAAAAGTTAAAAAACTGGATCCTTACTATAACGCACGCAAAGGCAGGTGAACGCATGTTGACGCGAGTCCATTGCAAATGCATTGAAATGAAAACGCATTTGCACTGGATCCGTTTTTGCGTTAAAAAAAAAACGTTCATGACGCATGTTAAAAAAAAACCGTAGTGTGAAAGCAGCCTCATCCTGTCTCCTTAATGAGCAGGTGGCTGCACAGGGCAGGTCCCCATGACAACCCACGGGGAGGGGGGCCTGAATGAGTGAGTTCAGTGCAGAGCAGACAGAAGTTTTAGACAGAACGACAGAGGCTGTGAGAGAGTGCAGACCTCCACAGAGCAGCTCTTGCTGAGCAGATGCCACGAGACCAGGGCTGATAACATCTAGAGGAAGGGAATGGAGCTGAGGACTGGGGACCTTGGAGAACGTTGTACCTGGTGGCGGTTAAGGTGTACGCTACCGGGCAAGAGAGAGACAGAACGGCGGCGAGCCCCCAAGATGCTCCATGCCACAGGGACAGCACTAAACGCACCGAAAGAGAGGGACCCCCAGATTACTCCACCGGACCCTTCCTCCTACCTGTCCGGGACCAACCAGAGTCTATAGGCAGCGAGGATCAGCACCCGGGTGCGATGTGGAACAGACTGTAAATAAAGAGAAACTGGAACCCACACTCCGTGACTGGTGTGAGTAATGCTACCGCCCCGTGCCCCAGGTGTCCATGAGGACTGTTGCCCTGGGCCTCATTAACCTCACGGGGCTCCACTGCTCCACCCGTGGGGAGCGATTCCATTCAGCTGCCTGTAACACCTGCCCCGGAGACAGACTGCGCAGTGGCGGCTAAACATCTGGCCGCATATCACGGGTGGCGCTGCTAGCACCCCATCCCCGTCCCATACCGCTTCCTGGGGAAGAGCTGCGGCAGAGGAGGCCGAGACCTCAGTGGCCACTGCGACGATGGCAAGCTCCCCAGGAACCCCATTACCCTCCTTCCATCCCCTTGTCACACTGGACTGACTGTCGGACTTTCCTTTTATTGAAACCCGCCGGGGTCACGGAAGCCGGGTCGGGGCACTCACAGCCTGACCCCGAATACCACCGGCCCAGTGACCGTGCCATCCCTGCAGGCCCCGGCGTGGGCGTTTCAATTTGGCGCTGCGAGTGTTTCAAATGCACATCACAATTTTCAGATTTATATTTTTAAAATATTTATAATAATAATTATTATTATAATATTTATTCATTTATATAGTGCCATTAATTCCGCAGCGCTTTACATACATTGTCAACACTGTCGCCATTGGGGCTCACAATCTAAATTCCTTATCTTCTTTGGAGTGTGGGAGGAAATCAGAGAACCTGGAGGAAACCCCCGCAAAAACGGGGAGAACATACAAACTCCTTGCAGATGCTGTCCTTGGTGGGATTTGAATCAAGAACCCCAGAGCTGCAAGACTGCAGTGCTAACTAGTGAGCCACCGTGCCACTCAGAAAACCATGTATCATTTAATTTGCGCTTCACAAATACTTGCCACATAGTGTTGGTGTTTTACATACAGTATATCACAAACGTGAGTACAGTTCTCACATTTTTGTAAATTTTTTATTATATGTTTTCATGGGATAACACTGAGGATATGACACTTTGATACAATGTAAAGTAGTCAGTGTACAGCTTGAACAACAGTGTAAATTTGGTGTGTCCTCTAAATAACCGAACACACAGCCATTAATGTCTACACTGCTGAGTACATCACTAAGTGAAAATGGACAAATTGTGCCCAATTAGCCATTTTCCCTCACGGTGTCATGTGACTCAGTGTTACAAAGTCTCAGGTGTGAGTGTGGTGCAGGTGTGTTGAATTTGGTGTTATCACTCACACACTCTCTCATACTGGTCACTGGAAGTTCAACATGTCACCTCATGGCAAAGAATTCTCTGAGGATCTGAAAAAAAGAATTGTTGCTCTACATAAAGATGGCCTACACTATAGAAGATTGCGAACAGTCTGAAACTGAACTGCAGCACAGTGACCAAGACCATACAGTGGTTTAACAAGATAGATTCCACTCAGAACAGGCTTTGTCATGGTCAAGCAAAAAAGTTGAGTGCATTCGCTTAGCATCATATCCAAAGGATGCCTCTACAAAATAGACCTATGAGTACTGCTAGCATTGCTGCACAGGTAACAGGGGTGGGGGATCAGCCTATCAGTGCTCAGACCATACGCTGCACAATACATTAAATAGGTCTACATGGCTGTCATCCCAGAAGGAAGCTTTTCTAAAGATGATGCAGAGGAAAGCCCACAAACAGTTTCTGAAGACAAGTAGACTAAGGACATGGATTACTGGACTCATGTCCTGTGGTCTGATGAGACCAAGAAAAAACTTATTTGGTTCAGATGGTGTCAACCAGGTGAGGAGTGCAAAGACATATGTGTTTTGCCTAAAGTCAAGCATGCTGGTAAGAGTGTCACGATTTGGGGCTGCATGAGTGCTGCCATCTGTGGGAAGATACAGATCTTTGAAGGAACCATGAATGCCAATATGTACTATGACATACTGAAGCAGTGCATGATCCCCTTCGTTCGGAAACTGGGTCGCAAGGCAGTATTCCAACATGATAACAACCCCAAACACAGTTCCAAGACAACCACTGCATTGCTAAAGAAACAAAGGATAAAAGGTGATGGACAATCAGGTCTCCAGACCTAAACCCTATTGAGCATCTGTGGAAGAGGATTCCAGTGGCTCCTGTGAAGCTCTAGTGAACTCCATGCCCAAAAGAGTTAAGGAAGTGCTTGAATATAATGGTGGTCAAGCAAAACACCGACACTTTGAGCACAATTTGGTCATTTTTCACTTAGGAGTGTACTCACTTTTGTTGCCAGCGATTTTGAAATTAATGGTTGTGTATTGAGTTATTTGGAGGGCACACCAAATTTACACTGTTATGCAAGCTGTACACTGACTAATTTACATTGTATGAAAGTGTCATATCTGCAGTGTTGTCCCATCAAAAGATATAATAAAATATTTACAAAAATGTGGAGGGTGTACTAACTTTTGTGATCTACTGTTTGTGTGTGTGTATATATATGTGTGTGTATGTATGTATGTATGTATGTATGTATGTATGTATGTATGTATGTATGTATATGTCATGTATAAGGTGTAATATTATGTTTTATATTACACCCTATACATGAAACACACATCTGTCTATCCATATGTAACATCCTATTCATAATGTAGGGATGTGAAGACTTCCCAAAATATTTGTAAGCAAGTTGGCATTCATGTGCCAACTAGATGTGCTTGGCTACTCTCAATGGAAGCGCATTAAGACAAGGCATACATTTAGTCAACAGAAGACTGCAATTATGCAAATCATGTTTTATGTTCTACACAGCGGCCTGAGCTCTTATATACAGCATGTTAGAATGCTGTATATAAGAGCCCGGTGGTGGTGGCTGCAGCTTATAGGCCCATAAACTGGTGACAGGTTCCCTTTAAAAAAATAAATATTTATATACTGTATATCTATATATTTAGACAAATATTTTGTGTGTATGTATTTGTGTGATATATTGGTGTCATTTATATGTTTGTCAAGTTGTAAAATTACATTGATGTGCCAAACCCAAAAGGTGTGTAATATATATACGCTCTTTAGGATTTCACTCTGCTCTCCAGATTGAGAGGTCGTTACATCATCGCTCACATACGATTTCAGATTTGTAATCATGTGCCGGCTGATGTCTCCTCCTGTGAAAGCGTATATTACACACCTAGTTTAGGATTCAGCATGTCAGTGTTAACTTTATTAAGTAAAAACACAAGGGACACCCATCAGTCTGGTTTAGCAGAGAAGGGAGAAGAGCCAGGGACCGGCCTCTGGAGAAAGCATTCTTGGTTGCATTGTCCCAGGCTGGATATTATATTTATGTTTTCTCTGAAACACGAGAGCGTCAGAGTAAAATATACATGGCTGCAATAATGGAGCCAATATCTGATTCCTGCTGCCCGGGGGGTCATACAGGAGGAATCAGCTGACAGATTCCTCATCTTGTTGCAAAACAATATTGGAAGCCTTATATGTTACATGGCGTTAAGGGGGCTTTACACGCAACGACATCGCTAACGATATGTCGTTGGGGTCACAGAATTCGTGACGCACATCCGGCCTCGTTAGCGACGTCGTTGCTTGTGAAACGCACGAACGACCGCTAACGATCAAAATTACTCACCTAATCGTTGATCGTTGACACGTCGTTCTAATCCCAAATATCTTGCTGTTGCAGGACGCAGGTTGTTCGTCGTTCCTGCGGCAGCACACATCGCTACGAGTGACACCCCAAGAACGAGGAATAAAACCGTACCTGCGTCCTCTGACAACGAGGTTTGCGTCACTTTCTTTCGGCTGCTCTCCGCCCCTCCGCTTCTATTGGACGGCTGCCGTGTGACGTCGCTGTGACGCTGCACGAACCACCCCCTTAGAAAGTAGGTGGTTCGCCGGCCACAGCGACATCACTAGGCAGGTAAGTATGTGTGACGGGTCCTAGCGATGTTGTGCGCCACGGGCAGCGATTAGCCCATGACGCACAACCGACGGGGGCGGGTGCTTTCACCAGCGACATCGCTAGCGATGTCGCTGTGTGTAAAGTGGCCTATAGTGTTGTCTGCACATCACTGTAATGGTTCAATGTGGAAATAAAAGTCACACTATCAATTTAATGCTACGATAGCAGCTGAGGTGTATTGTGATGTTCTGCAGCAGTTGATGTATAGTATGAAGTTTTGCAGCAGCTGAGGTGTATGCTATGAGGCTTTCCTAGGATTGCTAACCATCCTGAAATTTCTGGACAGTCCATGAAAATAAGGTACTTTTTTGCGTGTGTGCTATGTGTATTCACATACAATAGTGTTCAAAAGTGTTGTCGCCTTTGAAATTGTTCCAGAAAATGAAGTATTTCTCCAAGAAAATTATTTCAATTACACGTTTTGCTATACCTGTTTATTTCCTGCATGTGTATTGGAACAACAAGATAAAACATTGAAAAAAAAAGCAAATTGGACTCAATTTCACGCAAACCCCCCAAAATGAACCAGACAAAATTGTTGGCACCTCAACCTAATATACATAAATAACTACAATCAATCGCTTCCTATAACCATCAACAAGCTTCTTGCGCCTCTCAACTACAATTTTGTACCACTCTTCTCTTGCAAACTGCTTCAGGTCTCTCATATGTGAAGGTGACTTCTCCCAAAAGCAATTTTAAGATCTCTCCACAGGTCTCAAAGGGATTTAGATCTGGACTCATTGCTGCCACTTTAGAACTCTCCAGCACTTTGTTTCCATCCATTCCTCCTGGGAGCTTCTTAAAGTATGGTTGGGGTCCTTGTCCTGCTGGAAGACCCATGGCCTAGGACGCACACTCATCTTTCTGATATTGGGCACTACATTACGACCCAAATTCCTTTGGTAATCTTCAGATTTCATGATGCTTTGCACATAGTCAAGGCACCCAGTGCCAGAGGCTGTAAAACAACCTCAAAACATCTTTGAGTCTCCATCATATTTGACTATAGGTACTGTGTTCTTTTCTTTGTAGGCTTCATAACATTTTCGGTAAACAGTAGAATGATGTGCCTTACCAACAAGCTCTATCTTGGTCTCACCTGTCCTCAAGATATTTTCCCAGAATGATTTTGGCTTTCTGATGTACATTTTGGCAAACTGCAGTTTAGCTTTTTTATGTCTCTGTGTCAGTAGTGGAGTCTTTCTGTTCTCCATGCTTAGTGTGGCATACACAGACACAGAATACAAAGACTGAGTCAACTTCTTTGCTTTTTATCTGGTTTCAGGTGTGATTTTCATATTGCCCACAACTGTTACTTTCCACAGCTGAGTTGGAATGAGCATCACATGCTTGAAACAAAGTTGTGTACACATAATTTTGGAAAGGTGGCAAAAATTTTGTCCAGCCCATTTTGGGGGATTAGTGTTAAATTATATCCAATTTGCCTTTTTTCAAATGTGTTGTTCCAACATAAACAAACGAAATAAACATAAACATATAACAAATCATGTGTAATTGCAATAATTTTCTGAGAGAACTACTATTGTGTGTGGCACATACAGTGTTTCTGTCACATACGGTCTGTATGTAGCATCCACATTTATAACTCCTGGCAGCACAGATGAGTGCTAAGACTAAACATGTAGGCAATTGCCCAAACAAACAAGCTGAATGCTGCTCATTCATTGGGTGATTGGACTCTTTAAGCCAGAACAAATATCAATGTTTTCAGGAGCACATTGCTGGGTGTAAACGGCAGTTGGGCTGCTGATACTGATACTATATGGGGACATATTGATTTCCCCATGTGATCGGTTTGTGTCTATTATTTTTTGTAAGTCTGCGTAAAGAAGCCAGGACACAAGCGCTGAACCACTTGTATATTGTTGATCAAGGTCGTTTAATGACCTTAACTTAGCCCATGTAAATGCAACCTAAATGTTTGTGTATGATGGTGCAATATGCTAGCATTTGGGGCGCCACTGTAAATTTCTGTCCGGGGCCCCACTATATCTACACCAGCCCTGACCACACACAATCACCCAAAATTATTTGTGAAAACATCCCAGCAGCAATCCTATTACAGACATGTAAAATATACTTTGCAGACTTACTACTATAGCTAGTCACTACTAAAAGCTAAATGTTACCGTAATATATGAGGCTGGCGCACATGCTCTGGTCCCAGTGCCAAGCCACGCATGAACTCATAGCAGAGTCCATTTTGAAAAGTACAATACAGCTCTGGGGCACAGCCATGAGATTGCAGCAACCGGAAACTTGTCACCTCATCTTCACGATCCACAAACAGCTCGGTCCTTTTGCCATAGATTCGCACAAGGACTGCATCCTTCATACATGGGTCTACATAGCAGGCAAGGAGTTTGTTCGTGATTCCATCGGTGAACAACTGTGGATATAGAAAAAACATTTTTTGTGATTGATACAAATGATGATTCGGTCTATAAATATTAAAATACATTCTGAATAAATTAGTCTTATGTTCTAAATCATTTTTTGCGTCTTTATCATTTGCCATGTGGAAAAGATTCTTCTGTTGCTAGTTGGAAACCATCATTATGGAGCCTGCTGCTGATGGAGCTTTTACTGTTGTGTGGGCGCCAGCGAATCCACCTGACCATCCAATGCATATGATGTGTACTCATGTTAATCTCACTATTACCCTGTTTTTCCAACAATAAGCCCTCCCTAAAAAATAAGCCCTAGCAGGAATTTTCAACATTTTTGGCTTAAGGCTTAAATATAAGTCCTACCCCGAAAATAAGCTCTAGTCGCGGTTCAATAATGAAGTGTCCTTGCAGCTAAAAAAGTTAACGAATACTGCAGGACACTTCATTATAGACAGTGGACTGTTACACCTCATGGCTCCCCTGTTGCAAGGAATGATGTGGTCTCCCATTCCTTGCCTGCCACAAGCCTTCCTGCTCAGCAGCACCAAAGGTCTAGGAGACTACGTGGCTCCCCTGTTGCAAGGAATGATGTGGTCTCCCATTCCTTGCCTGCCACGAGCCCTCCTGCTCAGCAGCACCGAAGGTCCAGGAGACTACACAACGTGCAGAGGATAGCTACTCAGGGAAGCAGCAAGAATCTCGTTATCCCTGCATCTTGTGAAGCCACAGATCCCGCCTCTATGTCTCAGAGGCAGGAGAATGAGCATGTGCACCATGTGGCAGGTTTTGATTCGCCCACTGACATCACGCGGCTTGATGACGAGGCTGGTGATTTGGTGAACCCTGATTGGCCGGGCTGGGACGTCGTGGATCCCGATTGGGTCAAATCTGTCGTCTCCACCTCGCGCCCGCCTTTGGGTGGAGCTGCGCCTCCTTAAAAGCCCCGCTTGCCAATATGGCAGCGCGCGACCGTCCTCTTTTGTTGGATGACTGGCAGCGTGCTGCTACACCGTTGTATAGGCATTATTGTCTTCTTGTGGACTTTGCCCTTGCTGCTCCGGCAGCGACTTGTTTTGCAGGTCGTGTCCCTGCCTTCGGTGAGCTCCTCGGGACCTCCTCGGACTCACCTTGTTATTGAAGCACACGTGCGCGGGCACCGCTGTGCTACCCTCGTGCCACGTTTCCGTGACTTCCGTTTGGGCACACGTGCGTGGGCGCCACTGTGCTTCTTCGTGCAACAAGTGCACCGAGCTGTAAGCCCCGTCCCATACAACCCTCATGGGTTAGGGCGAGCCGGTGTACGCAGATCATCTGTTACGTAACAGACGATCGTCAGCAACAACCCGCTCACTCTCTAACGACCATAGCAGCGGTCCCCTACAACGCACAGTGGACCTTGACCGGCGGAAGCTGCCTCTTCACCATCTTGGCACGCTTCCCCGGGTCCCCCTCGTAACAGTGGACACTCCCAAAAGAAAAAAAGACAGAAGAGAGAAGACCCGGCAATTACATTCACCAGACACCGAATGGGAGCACCTGCAGTGGAATGCATCAATGACCTGCGGTGGAATGCACATCCACACATATCAGTTCGCACACCCACACACATCAGATCACACACCCACACACACATCTGATCATGCACACAATCAGATCGCACACCCACACACATCAGATCGAACACACAAACATCAGATCGCACACACATCAGATCACACACACAATCACACATCAGAAAGCACACACAGAGTGCAGCAGGCGATACCAATTTCTTCTGGCCAGCAGAGAATCTTGGAAAGCAGTGTGGTGGAAAGCATAGAGGACCTGCGATGGAATGCATTGATGCGTACCACCGCCGAGTCCGCCATGCATTCCACCGCAGGTCCTCAAGGTTCACTGCACTGCATCCGATCTTTCCCTGCTGTCCGGAAGCAAGCCGTAATGCCGGATGTAGTTAGTGTGTGTGTGTGTGTGTGTGTGTGTGATCTGATGTGTGATAGTGTGTATAATCTGATTAGTGTGTGTATTAATATGAGTTTGTGTGTGTGCGCGATCTGATGTATGTGAGTGTGTCAGTCAAACGCAAGGGAGCACCGCGTGGAGTATACCTGCTGGGAGCACCGAAAGTCGCAGGAGAACCTGGGAGCTACGGAGATGTCCGGGTCTGGTAAGTATGAGTCTCCTGGGAAGGGGGGAGGGGGGGGGGGGGAGTCTGCTTTTTCTTTTGGGGAGGGGAGGGTGAAACTTATCCCAAACATGTTCCCCAAGAATAAGACCTACCATTGCGGGGCAAAAAAAGTATGACAGTGTCTTACTTTTGGAAAAACACAGTAGTATAGTAAGACTGATTTGGAAGTTAAGACCCATTATTAATAGGGTATGAATAAATTACTCAGACAATTATCTAGGGGTATATTTACACTGCTTTAGAGCTTATATTGTGCACTTTTTGTAATTTTTTTAATGCTTGGAAAAAGCAAATTTCAATTCTTGTGCCAAATTTCATATAAAAATGATTGAGCTGCAAAAACAAAAACATGTTTCATTATTATTTTTTTTTTTTTGGTTACACATTTCTTTCTGTCTATTTTTCAGCCTGAAAAATCCATGTCCAAAATCTCTATGTGAACATAGTCTACAGCTGACATTGCACATAGGAGAAAAGATGCCTAATGTTGCCCATTTTGGACCATTGTTGTAACCAATAGGTTAGATTATAACTAATTTTGGTCATTATTGGGTTACTACTGTCTGTTCATTGGTTCCCAACGAGAGTGTTTGTGTTGGGGGTAGCTGATGCCTTGCGATATCACATGCATGCCATAAAATGGTCTGTCCCCAGGTATACCATGAGCGCCCCCATAACCAAATGGTTTGTATGGAAGTATAAAATTGGCAGGCAATTATCCTCTAAAATAATATCTAAGAATGCTAATCTAATCAATGATTTAAAGATGTAAAAAAAAAGAATCATTTTTTAAATAACACTGTTCAACAGACAAATTGGTTTAGAGATAAAAATACCATCCCTCAGCTTCACTCACCTTGTACCAACAATAGATATTTTATTACTTGATACAGTGCCTTGCAAAAGTATTCGACCCCTTTAATTTTTCAACCTTTTCCCACATTTCAGGCTTCAAACATAAAGATAAAAAAATTAAATTAATGGTGAAGACTCAACAACAAGTGGGACACAAATTGTGAAGGTGAATGATATTTATTGCTTATTTTAATTTTTTTTAAAAAAATAAAAAACTGAAAATTGGGGCGTGCAATATTATTCAGCCCCTTTACTTTCAGTGCAGCAAACTCACTCCAGAAGTTCATTGAGGATCTTTGAATGATCCAATGTTGTCCTAAATGACTGATGATGATAAATATAAGCCTCCTGTGTGTAATCAAGTCTCCGTATAAATGCACCTGCTCTGTGATAGTCTCAGTGTTCTGTTTAACCCCTTCAGCCCCCGGGCACTTTCCGTTTTTGCGTTTTTGTTTTTTGCTCCTTTTCTTCCAAGAGCCGTAACTTTTTTATTATTCCGTCAATCTTGCCATATGAGGGCTTGTTTTTTGCGGGACGAGTTGTACTTTTAAATGAAATCATAAGTTTTAACATATAGTGTACTGGAAAACGGCAAAAAAATTCCAAGTGCGGAAAAATTGCAAAAAAAGTGGGATCGTACAATAGTTTTTGGGATATTTTATTCACGGTGTTCACTATATGGTAAAACTGATGTGTGGGTATGATGCCTCAGGTCGGTGCGAGTTTGTAGACACCAAACATGTATAGGTTTACTTGTATCTAAGGGGTTAAAAAAAATTCACAAGTTTGTCCAATAAAAGTGGCGCACGTTTTGCGTCATTTTCCGAAACACGTAGAGTTCTTATTTTTTGGGATCTATGGCTCAGTGATGGCTTATTTTTTGCGTCTCGAGCTGACGTTTATAATGGTACCATTTTTGCGCAGATGCTACGTTTTGATCGCCTGTTATTGCATTTTGCGCAAAACTTGCGGCGACCAAAAAACGTAATTTTGGCGTTTGGAATTTTTTTGCCACTACGCCGTTTACCAATCAGAATAATTGATTTTATATTTTGATAGATCGGGCATTTCTGAACGCGGCGATACCAAATATGTGTATATTTATTTATTTTTTAACCCTTTAATTTTCAATGGGGGGAAAAGGGGGTGATTTGAACTTTTAGGTTTTTTGTTTTTTTTTTATTTTTTAAAACTTTTTTTTTTACTTTTTTTTTTTATTTTACTAGTCCCCCTACGGGGCTATAGCAATCAGCAATCCGATCGCTGATCGCTATCTGCTGATCACAGCAATACCGCTGTAATCAGCAGATTCACTCACTTTGGTTTTCCCTCTGCTCTCGGCCGAGGGAAAATGAAAGTGAAAGATCATAGCAGCAGGCGTCATCACATGACCCTGTGCTACGATGGCAACCACCGATAGTCACGTGATAACACACGTGACTTCCGGTGGGGGCGGCGGTAAGTAACAAACATGGCCGCGCGCATTTAAATCTTGCTGCCAGACTTTGGCAGCAAGATTTAAGGGGTTAATGGCCGCGGGTGGAAGCGATTCCACCCGCGGCTAGCAGGCACACATGTCAGCTGTTGAAAACAGCTGATATGTGTGCCGATCCACGCTGCCTGCCCGCGGCAGGGGGCGGGGCTTAACGGGACACGATCCTGGACGGATAGATCCGTCCAAGGTCGTGAAGGGGTTAAAGCGCAGATAGCATCATGAAGACCAAGGAACGCAACAGGCAGGTCCTTGATACTGTTGTGGAGAAGTTTAAAGCCGGATTTGGTTGAAAAAACATTTCCAAAACTTTAAAAATCCCAAGAAGCACTGTGCAAGCAATCATAATGAAATGGAAGGAGTATCATACCACTGCAAATCTACCAAGACCCGGCCGTCCTTAAAAATTTCATGCCAAACAAGGAGAAGACTGATCAGAGATGCAGCCAAGAGGCCCATGATCAGTCTGGATGAACTGCAGAGATCTACAGCTGAGGCGGGAGAGTCCATAGGACAACAATCAGTCATACACTGCACAAATATGGCCTTTATGGAAGAGTGTCAAGAAGAAAGCCATTTCTCAAAGATATCCATAAAAAGTGTCGTTTAAAGTTTGCTACAAGCCACCTGGGAGACACACCAAACATGTGGAAGAAAGTGCTCTGGTCAGATGAAACCAAAATTGAACTATTTGGGCACAATGCCAAATGATATTTTGGCGTAAAAGCAACACAGCTCATCACAATGAACACACCATCCCCACTGTCAAACATGGTTGTGGCAGCATCATGGTTTGGGCCTTATTCTCTTCAGCAGGGAGAGGGAAAATGGGTAAAATTGATGGGAAGATGGATGGAGCCAAATAAAGGACTATTCTTGAAGAAAACCTGTTGGGGTCTGCAAAAGACCTGAGACTGGGACGGAGATTTGTCTTTCAACAAGACAATGATCCCAAACATAAAGCAAAATCTACCATGGAATGGTTCACAAAAAAATGTATCCAGGTGTTAGAATGGCCAAGTCAAAGTCCAGACCTAGAATGGCCAAGTCAAAGTCCAGACCTGAATCCAATCGAGAATCTGTGGAAAGAGCTGAAAACTGCTGTTCACAAATGCACTCCATCCAACCTCACTCAGCTAGAGGTGTTTGGAAAGGAAGAATGGGCAAGAATTTCAGTCTCTCGATGTGCAAAACTGATAGACACATACTCCAAGAGACTTGCAGCTGTAATCGCAGCAAAAGGTGGCACTACAAAGTATTAACTTAAAGGGGCTGAATAATATTGCACGCCCCACTTTTCACTTATTTATTTTTTACAAAAATTTAAAATAAGCAAGAAATATTGTTCACCTTCACAATTGTGTCCCATTTTGTTGATACATCACCATTAATTTACATTTTTTTATCTTTATTTTTGAAGCCTGAAATGTGGGAAAAGGTTGAAAAATTCAAGGGGGCCAAATACTTTCGCAAGGCACTGTATGTCTATTTACAATTTTTAAATGTTGTTTTGTTATACATTATTAAAGCTAATACATTTTATATAATTATTTTCTGACCATTATTTGGCAATTTGTTGCTACCTATTTGTGTAACCATTTTATTATTATAATTTTATATACTTACTGCCGTGTCCTTTTCTGTGGCTCCCAGGCAGATTCCCGGGGGCGGCAGTGCTTGATCCGCCACCGCGGTCTTGTGGGCCGCCGGCCCTTTAAATCTCCACATGCGCTGCTTGTGCGTACCAATGAAATTCTCCCGTTGGCCAGTGCCAGCCAGCTCAGGACTTACTTTGTGGGCGGGTTTAGCGCTCTGCGCTTCCGTCCCACAGGCCACAGCAGCTTCACAGCTTCTAGCGGTGTGTGCCTGCTCTCTGGAGCTGCGCTTTTGGTGCCTGCTCTCCGGTGCTGTGAGTCAGGCGCTGCTGTGTCCAGCGAACGCCCTCTGCTGCTGTGTGCCCTGTCCAGTGCTTTGTGGCCCCGTCCCCCCAGATTTGCGTGCAACCCTCAGTGCTGTGTGCCCCCAATGCTGTGTATCACCTCAGGTTTGTGTGTCCCTCCTCTCCCCCAGTGATGTCAGGGCTTGGCAAGTGCTGTGTGCAGCCCACCAGTGATATCTGTGCTCCAGACCCTCTTAGGATGTCTGTGCCCCAACCCCTCCTGTGTTGTGTATTCCCCTAGTGTCTCCTGTGTTGTATATTCCCCAGAGTTTCCTGTGTTGTGTATGTCACCAGCGTCTCCTGTGATGTGCATGCCTCCAGCGTCTCCTTTGATGTGCATGCCCCCCAGCATCTCCTGTGATGTGCATACCCCCCAGCATCTACTGTGATGTGTATGCCCCCAGCATCTACTGTGATGTGCATACCCCCCAGCATCTCCTGTGATGTGTATGCCTCCAGCATCTCCTGTGACTTACACATCACATTGGAGATGCTGGGGGCATATACATCACATTGAGCACCTGAACATGGTAGTGCTCACTCATCACTAAGATCTACCTTTGCACATTCATGCATTTCATTCACTGCACTTCACTTGTACATTTTGTACTGATGGCCCCTGTCACAAACCACCGGAGGGGTCACTCAGAAATCCCCCGCGCTGGCTACCAGTACGTCACAATCGGGGGGTAACAAGTGGGGGTCACCCCTCCTTTATACCTCCCGACCGACAGACAGAGTACGTGACGCGCTCTCTAGCGCCCCTCTTATAGTCAGGCCAATTATGGAATTGCCCGACAATAAGCAAGGAGGCCGCTATACTACTTATGCCGATTATTGAGGGTCCCCAGTGAGAGTAGGGTATATATTCCCCCGACCTCCGCGGGCGGAATATATAAAACCTCCCCGGATCTCACTGGCCTCCCCACAATAATCCTTGGCACAACTCGCTGCCACCAACCGCTTCACGGTAACTATTAGCCGAACACACAGACGTGGGATTCAAGATCGAGATAACAGAACAGCCCAAGATTAATTATATAATTTAATCAGCCTAAAGCACACTAGAAACTACAATATATACAATAGGGAATCTACAGAATATACATATGTCAGAGTACAGTTACAGATAAAGCATGGTTTACAAACAGGTATGCAATTCAATCAGTTACCTTGTGCGTCTGGCCACAGGGGGGCGCTGTAGACCAGGTTTCTAGGAACTCCCACAGATGTTTCCTGCACGTGACCCCCAGCGAAAGAACCCTGGAAAATGGCCGAAGTAGGGTTATCAACCTGGGCAAATCCAGGTCCCCTCCTACCTTAGTGACCTCAGAGGGAGCACTGCTCCACCCCTGGCTGGAGTTATGGACAATCCACAACATGGAATATGGGCCATAACTTTGCCTGGGAGCGTCGTAGGCAGACGCCAACGCTCTCATTGTGACAGTTATGAATTTAGCTACAGAACGAGAGGTTTCATGACTTGTCTACTAGTTCCCCATTGGCTGATATCACGCCTGGGGTATTTCCCAAGCTCCCGCTCCCATAAAAAGGGTGTGCCAGCATCGTCCGCATGCGGAGACACCATTTTTATGGTTGCCATATTTATCGGAAATATGGCTTGCGAGATATGAACCATTTTTTACTGGAGTCGTTCTGTCTGGATACTTCCAAGCTTGCTAATTAGATAGCAGCTCCTACCACAGGGTCACGGCAGGGAGTCCTCCTGTGTCCATTGTTCCCACATCATCTCATCTCCATATCACAGGAGATGGCCATGGAGGTGTAACACCTTCACAGATGCTGGACATTGAGAACAAGAAGGGAGGGGGGCACTGCCAGGGAGTGATGAGCGATTATGACTGGAAGTCATAATTCATCTTCATATCCCGGGATTTGCCTCACACCTCCCCCCTTTTGAGGGCGCTAGGGGGCAGCACACTCCGGTGTTCCCCCGTGCGCCCGTCCGCGACCTCTCCTTGTCGGGACAGCCCGTCTGCGTTACCGTGGTCACGGCCTCTTTTGTGGCGAATGGTGAAGTTGTATTGCTGGAGCGCAAGGCTCCATCGCAACAATCGCCCATTCGTCCCAGAGACGGTGTGCAACCAGCTGAGGGGATTGTGGTCCGTCTCCACGATGAAGTGGCGCCCGTATAGATAGGGTTGCAGACGCTGCAGGGCCCACACTATGGCCAGGCACTCCTTCTCCATCGTGGAATAGGCCACTTCCCTTGGTAACAGCTTCCTGCTCAGGTACAAGACTGGGTGCTCTTGGCTCGCAGAGTCCACCTGGCTGAGCACCGCACCGAGGCCGAAGTCACTGGCGTCGGTCTGTACTACAAACGGCCGCGTGAAGTCGGCTGCCTGTAGCACGGGCGGGCTGGACAGGGCGTCCTTTAGGGCCTGGAAGGCTGTCTCGCAGTCCATTGTCCAATCGACTGCAGAGGGCAGCTTCTTCTTGGTGAGGTCCGTCAAGGGCTTTGCCAGGCTACTATAGCGTGGAACAAACCTCCTATAGTACCCAGCGGTCCCCAAGAAGGACATCACCTGCTTCTTGGTCCTGGGGGTGGGCCAGGATGCGATGGCCTCCACTTTCTCAGGCTCGGGCTTCAGTGTTCTCCCGCCTACCCGGTGACCGAGGTACTGGACCTCGCTCATGGCCAGCTGACACTTTCCCGGCTTGATGGTCAAACCTGCCCGGTGGATCCGCCTGAGCACCTGTGCTAGATGCTCTAGGTGGTCCTCCCGGGTGGGACTGAAGACGGCAATGTCATCTAGGTACGCGGCCGCGTACCCTTCAAGTCCCTTGAGCAGGGTGTTGACCATCCGCTGGAAAGTGGCAGGGGCATTCCTCATCCCGAATGGCATCACCGTGGACTCGTATAGTCCAAATGGGGTAATAAAGGCAGAGCGTTCCCTGGCCTTGCGAGTCAGGGGGATCTGCCAATATCCCCGGCTCAGGTCCATGATGGTCAGGTACTGAGCCCCGGCCAACTGATCGAGCAGGTCATCGATGCGTGGCATTGGGTACGCATCGGCGACCGTGACAGCATTGAGCCCCCTGTAGTCCACGCAGAACCGAGTGGTTCGGTCCTTCTTAGGGACGAGGACTACAGGCGAGGCCCAAGCGCTGTTGGATGCCTGGATCACCCCCAGCTTCAGCATCTCGTCAATCTCCTGGCGCATGTGTTGCTGCACCTCCAGGGAGACCCGATATGCTGAACGCCGGATCGGGGGATGATCCCCAGTGTCCACGTGATGGACAGCCAAGTCAGTCCTTCCGGGCTGGTTGGTAAACAACCCCCGGAAGGGGAGGAGGGTGGCCCACAGCTGGGACCGTTGGTCCTCCAAGAGCTGGTGGCCAACCTCCACATCCTCAATGGATCCGCCTGCCCTAACCTGGGCTAGCATATCCAAGAGGGTTTCCGCTTCTCCCTCCTCGGGCAGGTTGCACACGGGGAGCGCACATGCCTCCCGCTCATGATGTGCCTTCATCATGTTCACATGGAAGGGCTTCCGCCTTCCACGGGCAGGGTCCAGGGTGACCAGGTACGTCACAGGGTTGAGCTGCTGGTACACGAGGTATGGGCCTTCCCAGGCTGCCTGAAGCTTGTCCTGTGGTACGGGGACCAGTACCCACACCTTTTGACCCACTTGGTAGGTCCTCTCACAAGCGTTCTGGTCGTACCAACGCTTCTGATCGGCCTGGGCTTGAGCCATATTGTCGTGTACCAGTTGCGTCAAGGCCTGCATTTTGTCCCGGAAGCGCATGACATACTCGATAACCGACACTCCAGGGGTGGCCAAATCCCCTTCCCAAGCCTCTTTCACCAGAGCCAGGGGGCCCCGCACACGTCGCCCGTACAGGAGCTCAAACGGTGAGAATCCTGTTGAGGCCTGTGGAACCTCCCGGTAAGCAAATAACAGGTGTGGGAGATACCGCTCCCAGTCACGCCCGTGGGAGTCGACCAACATCTTAAGCATCTGCTTTAAGGTGCCATTGAACCGCTCGCACAGGCCATTAGTCTGTGGATGGTACGGGCTGGCCACCAGATGTCGCACCTGGACTTGCTTACAGAGGGCCTCCATCAGCTGGGACATGAATTGGGTCCCCCGGTCAGTGAGCATTTCCTGGGGAAAACCCACTCGGGAGAAAATCTCCAGCAATGCGGTGGCCACCTTGTCAGCCCGAATGGACGACAAGGCCACTGCTTCCGGGTACCGGGTGGCATAGTCCACTACCGTCAGTATGAAGCGTTTCCCGGAGCTGCTGGGGATGGCCAGCGGGCCGACCAGATCCACAGCCACCCTCCTGAAAGGCTCATCGATGATTGGCAGAGATACCAGTGGGGCTTTGGGGTGTGGCCCCGCCTTCCCCACTCTCTGACAGGTTTCACACGAACGGCAGTAGGCAGCCACATCGGCCCCCATTTTTGGCCAGTAGAAATGCTGGTTTAACCTGGCCTTGGTCTTAGCGATCCCTAGGTGTCCGGCCATCGGAATCTCATGTGCGATCCGCAACAACTCCGTCCGGAACGGATAGGGTACCACCAACTGTCGGTCCCTGGGCCACGCCTCCGGTGAACCCTGCTGGACCGTGGCCCGGTACAGCCGTCCTTGGTCCCAGACCACTCGCTCCGGGTCCGAGTCCGAGGGAGGCTGTGCCGCCTGCTCCTTAAGAGCTTTCAGGCTGTCGTCAGCTTCTAACGCTGCCTGAAACCCCTGACTAGATGTGGCCAGAATCGACGAGACTGTCACATCTTCAGTCAGTACCCCGGGACCTGTGTCCTGGCCTCCACCTGACTCGGCTGCCACTTGGTCAGAAGGGGAAGAGCTATCGGACCTCCGGGAGGCCCCTTGGCTTCCAGCACTCCCACTGCGGGTGACAGCGGCCACAGCCGCTGCGACCGTGGGTCGTGCCTGCTCCTCCTCCGTTCCTGACCAAGTCGCCGGTTCAGGCAGACCGACCTGGCTTCCTGACACCCCGGTTGTGGGGGAACCATGCACCGAGATCTTACCTGGGAGCACTTCCGCTCCTGGACCGGCCCCAATCTCACCTGCCTGTTCCCCTCCTGCAGCAACAGAACCCCGCTGTGAAATCTCTGGGGACCCCACATTTGCTGTGGTAGCCCCCACCCCACACACTGGTCCTCCCCCTGCAGCACCCTGCTCTCTGCTTATCCCTGCAGAGGGCAACAGATCCCAGCTCACAGGCTGATTACTTGTAGAGGCATTGTCACACCTTTCTCTGACCCCCTCCCCTGTCACAGCTGCAGCTGTGTGTGTGTCTATGGTGTCTGTGCAAGCAGAAATATCAGAGTTCACTCCCCCCTCTCTCACATCATTCATAGATAACACATTAACATTGTCAGGAGTCATGTCCGTACTGGCTGAAGGTTCAGCCCTTGGTGGGGGCCCAAACTGGGAGGTTATCTGCCCCAAATCTGTCCCAAGTAGCACGTTTGCGGGGATCCGATCAGTTACCCCCACCTCCCTCACCCCTCGCCCTGCGCCCCAGTCCACATAAATGTCAGCAACAGGCAGCGCCGGGTCAATGCCTCCAATCCCGGAGACAGCGAGGGTTTTTCCAGGGATCAAGTCTTGGGGGGACACCATCTCAGGCCGCACCAGAGTCACCTCCGAGGCGCTGTCTCGCAGTCCTATGGTCACAGACCGGCCGACGGTGACAGGTTGGAAGCTGTCCAGGGACCTACCACCACCCCCACCCACACAATACACCTTGGGCGGCCCTTGGGACGGGGACGGAGCCGGGGCCTTGGGACGCTGAGGGCACATGGCCTTGAAGTGTCCAGGTAAGTTGCACTGGTGGCACCGTCTTGGTTCTGCCACGGGCCTGGAGAGGGGAGTTGAGGGGGACACCCCCTGCAGTCTAGGGGCAGGTGGGGCAGTCGCAGAGTTCATCTTACCCCCTCTCCAGGTGCTGCTGGTGGCCGCTCTCCGGGCCTCAGGAGCCCGATTGTTGGTGTAGTCATCGGCCAGGGCAGCTGTAGCCGTGGACCCCTTTGGCTTCTGGTCTCGGATGAACTGGCGGAGATCCTCAGGGCAGTTCCACAAGAGTTGCTCCGTGATGAACAAGTCCAGGATCTCCGGTCCGGTGGAAAGCTGCAGGCCTTGGGTCCAGTGGTCGGCAGCTCGGGCAAGTGCCCGCCGGTGGTCAGCCCAGGAGTCCTTTGGTCCCTTTTGCAGGGTCCGGAACTTCTTGCGGTAGGACTCTGGAGTGAGGTTGTACTGTTGGATCAGGGCCCGCTTGATGGTGTCGTAGCCCTGATCTGCCTCAGCAGGCAAGTCCCCAAGGATATCCAGGGCCTTACCCCTTAGACGGGGGGTCAGGTATTTGGCCCACTGATCCTTGTCCAGATGGTGCTGCAAGCAAGTCCGTTCAAAAGCAGTCAGGAAAGAGTCCAAGTCTCCATCCTTCTCCAGCACTGGGAAGTCCTCAACACGGACCTTTGGAAGTTTGGTGTTTTGAAGGTCACATGTGGCTGATGAGGGCCGGAGCTGAGCTAGCTGCAGCTGGTAGTCACGGTCTGCCTGTCGCTCTCGCTCTTCACGCGCTGCCTGCCGCTCCGCAGCCTCACGCGCTGCTTGCCGCTCCGCAGCCTCAGCGTCACGCGCTGCCTGTCGCCCACGCTCGGCCATGAGTATCTCGTAGGTATCCCGGTCTCCAGCCATAAGCCTGGCCAAGGCAGCTTGAAGGAGGGCCTCTGCACCTCTCAGGCCGGAGGGATTGGCAAGTGGTGATCTGCGGCACGCTGCAGAGCCAGGTGATTCACTGTCCATTTCAGAGCGGAGGGCTGGCATCTGGCTCGTTGAGGACCCTTGGGCGAGCTCCTCCTCATTTTGTCCAGCAGTGCCAGGTTGTGCGATGTCCTCTGCAGAGCTGTTCTCTGGCGTCTGGCTCCTGGAGGACTCGTGGACAACCTCCTCATCGTCTCTGGCCTTAGCATCGGCCATTCCTTTGGCTTTGCTCCTGGTGCTCTCAGCCATTCTTGCAGACTTTTGGTCACTGACACAGAACTGACACCTGATGCCTCCACACACCTTACAGTATCTGCACTCTGACACTCTAGTGTTGAGCTAGTCTGAAGACCCCAGCAGCCACAGCTGCTGCAGGCAGTCTTTAGTGTCTGGGAGTATGGGTCTCACACTCACACACACTATTATCTCGATCCCACCGCTATGCCACCAATATGTCACAAACCACCGGAGGGGTCACTCAGAAATCCCCCGCGCTGGCTACCAGTACGTCACAATCGGGGGGTAACAAGTGGGGGTCACCCCTCCTTTATACCTCCCGACCGACAGACAGAGCACGTGACGCGCTCTCTAGCGCCCCTCTTATAGTCAGGCCAATTATGGAATTGCCCGACAATAAGCAAGGAGGCCGCTATACTACTTATGCCGATTATTGAAGGGTCCCCAGTGAGAGTAGGGTATATATTCCCCCGACCTCCGCGGGCGGAATATATAAAACCTCCCCGGATCTCACTGGCCTCCCCACAATAATCCTTGGCACAACTCGCTGCCACCAACCGCTTCACGGTAACTATTAGCCGAACACACAGACGTGGGATTCAAGATCGAGATAACAGAACAGCCCAAGATTAATTATATAATTTAATCAGCCTAAAGCACACTAGAAACTACAATATATACAATAGGGAATCTACAGAATATACATATGTCAGAGTACAGTTACAGATAAAGCATGGTTTACAAACAGGTATGCAATTCAATCAGTTACCTTGTGCGTCTGGCCACAGGGGGGCGCTGTAGACCAGGTTTCTAGGAACTCCCACAGATGTTTCCTGCACGTGACCCCCAGCGAAAGAACCCTGGAAAATGGCCGAAGTAGGGTTATCAACCTGGGCAAATCCAGGTCCCCTCCTACCTTAGTGACCTCAGAGGGAGCACTGCTCCACCCCTGGCTGGAGTTATGGACAATCCACAACATGGAATATGGGCCATAACTTTGCCTGGGAGCGTCGTAGGCAGACGCCAACGCTCTCATTGTGACAGTTATGAATTTAGCTACAGAACGAGAGGTTTCATGACTTGTCTACTAGTTCCCCATTGGCTGATATCACGCCTGGGGTATTTCCCAAGCTCCCGCTCCCATAAAAAGGGTGTGCCAGCATCGTCCGCATGCGGAGACACCATTTTTATGGTTGCCATATTTATCGGAAATATGGCTTGCGAGATATGAACCATTTTTTACTGGAGTCGTTCTGTCTGGATACTTCCAAGCTTGCTAATTAGATAGCAGCTCCTACCACAGGGTCACGGCAGGGAGTCCTCCTGTGTCCATTGTTCCCACATCATCTCATCTCCATATCACAGGAGATGGCCATGGAGGTGTAACACCTTCACAGATGCTGGACATTGAGAACAAGAAGGGAGGGGGGCACTGCCAGGGAGTGATGAGCGATTATGACTGGAAGTCATAATTCATCTTCATATCCCGGGATTTGCCTCACAGCCCCTAAAAATAGAGCAAATTTCTTCACTCCCAAGCACCCATACACGTGTGCTCACAAAGTCCAAGACGACTGTCTGCTGATGTCATTCAGGATTGCCAACAGCACGTTTTCAGACCATTCATTCTGTTAGTAATATGAGTAACTTAAACATTTCTCAATATGATAAATTATTTTTCAACGTCAGATTCCATTTTTGGCTGGAATGCACCTGAGAGGAAATTTCAATGTGAAGGAATTATTTTGTAAAAACAAAAGTTGTTGCTGTTTTACAAGAATGCACATTGATTGGTGCAATGTTTGTACACTTTTCTGTACATGGCGTTCTCTTCCTCTCGCTTCTGTCACTGGTGACCAGTGACACTCCCCACCATAATATAGTCTGATTGGCTGTGGCAGTTCCACCCTTCAAGTTATAAACACTAGTGGTAAGATGCGTCAATCAGGTCAACGAATGCAGTTACCTTTGAACCGTACAAGCGTGCCTATGATTGGGGACAGTGTAAACAGGAATTCTGGACAGACGCCAGATAACTTTATTTTTTTTCAAATATACCTTTGTACTCGACTCACTGTAACAGTAATAACTTTGTCAGCAGAGGGTTGAAAGGTCTATTCAGTATATTACATGTGAACAGCATGGTCCTGTCTGCTGGGCAGTTTTGTGTTCTATTCCAGCACCCATTGATAGGTTACTGTCGGAATAAGAACAACCAGCGGACAAATCATTCTGATAGAGCCCCCAAGAGATGTAGATTAGCCTAAGGCGTATGTTCCCCTCTGAGCACCATTTACAGTTTATATATAAATACAAGCCATATAAAAAGCTACAGAACCTTGTAAACTCGTCTTTCCTTTTCTGTAGCCTGTGTTACAGTATATCCAGCACTATGGTTTCAGCTCTGAAGGCCATTATTGGAAGCCGTTCTTAAGCACGGAGGGTTGTGAGGGCACTGGACTTTATAATGAAGTTAATATTAAACAGGAACTTGTACAGATGTTAACTAAACATAAGTCAGGTTAATGGTTTATTTAGAATAATAGATTTTCTATAGGGGTGAGGGTGGTTGTGATCTGTGCTGGCTCATATCATTATAATAATAACTAGAAGGTGGCCCGATTCTAACATATTGGGTAGTCTAGAATGTGTATGTAGGGTAGCAGATTGAATAATAATATAATCAGCAAGTCTTGAATAATGATGGTTCATTTCTTGCTCGTTGGTCTCCCGCTGTGCAGCACGCATCGGCGTATTTGACAGTGAGAGACCAACGATCTGAATGGGCAGGGAGCCGGCGTACACTGGTAACCATGTTACACAATTGGGTAACTATGCAAAGCGCTTTGCTTAGTTACCCGATGTGTACCATGGTTACCAGCGTACGCCGGCTCAAGCACTCATGTGCCGGGAGCCGGGGGTAAGGTGGTAACCATGGTACACATTGGGTAACTAACGAAAGCGCTTTCCATAGTTACAGGATTGTGTACCATTTGTTACCAGCGTACGTCGGTAAGCTGATAATCATGGTACACATTGGGTAACTATGCAAAGCGACAGTGCTGGTTTATTTTTTGCTTGTTGGTCTCCTGCTGTGCAGCACGCATCGGCGTGTTTGACAGTGGGAGACCAATGATCTGAATGGGCAGAGAGCCGGGGTAAGCTAGTAACCATGGTACACATCGGGTAACTATGCAAAGTGGTTTCCATAGTTACTCAATGTGTACACTGGTTAACAGCGTACGCCGGCTCCGGCACACGTGTGCCGAGAGTCGGGGTAAGCTAGTAACCATGTTACACATTGGGTAACTAAGCAAAGTGGTTTCCATAGTTACCCAATGTGTACACTGGTTTACAGCGTACGCCGGCTCCGGCACACGTGTGCCGAGAGTCGGGGTAAGCTAGTAACCATGTTACACATTGGGTAACTAAGCAAAGCGGTTTCTATAGTTACCCGATGTGTATCATGGTTACCAGCGTACGCCGGCTCCGGCACATGTGTGCCGGGAGTCGGGGTAAGCTAGTGGTTTCACACATCCGGCTTTTCTTGACTTTGTCGGATGCTGCGCGCCCCAGAGAAAATATGGGTCTTTTTAATAAAAATATTCTCTATATTTACTTCTCTCCAGCGATGTTGTCTCCGGCTCTGCTGCCTCCCGCTCCTTATCGCCGCTCATTATACTCACTGAATATTCAGTGCCCTGAGGAGCTGGAAGCAGGAACAGAGCTGGGGACTTCAGTGCTGGGGACCGCATCGCTGGGTGAGTGTACAGCAGAGTATGTATGTGTGTGTGTACATGCATGTGCGCTATGTGTGTATGCGCATGGTGTATCCATGTGTGTCTGCTGTGTGTGTGTATACATGCATGTGCGCTATGTGTGTATGCGCTCGGTGTATCTATGTGTGTCTGCTATGTGTGTATATGTGCTCAGTGTGTGTGTGTGTGTGTGTATACATGCATGTGCGCTGTGTGTATGCGCTCGGTGTATCCATGTGTGTCTGCTGTGTGTGTGTATACATGCATGTGCGCTATGTGTGTATGCGCTCGGTGTATCTATGTGTGTCTGCTATGTGTGTATATGTGCTCAGTGTGTGTGTGTGTGTATACATGCATGTGCGCTGTGTGTATGCGCTCGGTGTATCCATGTGTGTCTGCTATATACCTACTTATATATACATATATATACATACCTTCCCTGATGAAGCCAGCAGACGTAATCCGTGCGAAACGCGCGTAGGAAGGCTCTTTGCACTGTCGTGGGACGCTCTGGTGTTCACCCCCCTTCTTAACTATGTGTAAGTTATGGGCTTTTAGGGTCTTTTGTATGTGACTGGCTTGTTACTAGTGACCTCTGCCCTGTTTAAACGGACCTGTGCCAATTTGGCTGCACAACTTCATGTGCCCGGTCAGGGTGGAGGCGCCACATTTTTTAGTCATTTTTGTGACTTTTTTCTTGGTTGGCTTGTTTCTTGGAATCTCTGTCCTGCCTTAGGGATCTATGCTGATTTGGCTATATACAATTACGTTTCCCGCCAGGACAGAGACGCCATATTTTTCAGCCAGCCATTTACGCTCATTTATGACCCTTTGCCCTTGCTAGTTATTTATGTCTACTTGGGGTGTTATCACTTCTGCTTTCCCACTTATGTGTGGTAATTCACCTTGTTCTCTATTAGCACTGCATATGTACTTTTTCTATATGGATTGAAACTATTTTAATATAATAAGAAATTTGTATAATAAAAATTTTGGATATTTTTACACTAACCGCCTTGCAAGCTCCATTTCTTCTTTCTATGTTCATGTGCCATATGGAGTGGCGTTGATTTTTTGATGCGAGATGTGCCTTGGTTCAATGTTCTTGTGTCTGTGTGTGTGTATACATGCATGTGCGCTATGTGTGTATGCGCTCGGTGTATCTATGTGTGTCTGCTATGTGTGTATATGTGCTCAGTGTGTGTGTGTGTGTGTATACATGCATGTGCGCTGTGTGTATGCGCTCGGTGTATCCATGTGTGTCTGCTGTGTGTGTGTATACATGCATGTGCGCTATGTGTGTATGCGCTCGGTGTATCTATGTGTGTCTGCTATGTGTGTATATGTGCTCAGTGTGTGTGTGTGTGTATACATGCATGTGCGCTGTGTGTATGCGCTCGGTGTATCCATGTGTGTCTGCTGTGTGTGTGTGTATATACATGCATGTGCGCTGTGTGTATGTGCCCAGTGTATCCATGTGTGTCTGCTATGTGTGTATATGTGCTCAGTGTGTGTGTGTATATACATGCATGTGCGCTGTGTGTATGCGCCCAGTGTATCCATGTGTGTCTGCTATGTGTGTATATGTGCTCAGTGTGTATGTGTGTATATACATGCATGTGCGCTGTGTGTATGCGCCCAGTGTATCCATGTGTGTCTGCTATGTGTGTATATGTGCTCACTGTGTGTGTGTATATACATGCATGTGCGCTGTGTGTATGCGCCCAGTGTATCCATGTGTGTCTGCTATGTGTGTATATGTGCTCACTGTGTGTGTGTATATACATGGATGTGCGCTGTGTGTATGCGTCCAGTGTATCCATGTGTGTCTGCTATGTGTGTATATGTGCTCACTGTGTGTGTATATACATGGATGTGCGCTGTGTGTATGCGCCCAGTGTATCCATGTGTGTCTGCTATGTGTGTATACAGTGCCTACAAGTAGTATTCAACCCCCTGCAGATTTAGCAGGTTTGATAAGATGCAAATAAGTTAGAGCCTGCAAACTTCAAACAAGAGCATAATTTATTAACAGATGCATAAATCTTACAAACCAACAAGTTATGTTGCTCAGTTAAATTTTAATAAATTTTCAACATAAAAGTGTGGGTCAATTATTATTCAACCCCTAGGTTTAATATTTTGTGGAATAACCCTTGTTTGCAATTACAGCTAATAATCGTCTTTTATAAGACCTGATCAGGCCGGCACAGGTCTCTGGAGTTATCTTGGCCCACTCCTCCATGCAGATCTTCTCCAAGTTATCTAGGTTCTTTGGGTGTCTCATGTGGACTTTAATCTTGAGCTCCTTCCACAAGTTTTCAATTGGGTTAAGGTCAGGAGACTGACTAGGCCACTGCAACACCTTGATTTTTTTCCCTCTTGAACCAGGCCTTGGTTTTCTTGGCTGTGTGCTTTGGGTCGTTGTCTTGTTGGAAGATGAAATGACGACCCATCTTAAGATCCTTGATGGAGGAGTGGAGGTTCTTGGCCAAAATCTCCAGGTAGGCCGTGCTATCCATCTTCCCATGGATGCGGACCAGATGGTCAGGCCCCTTGGCTGAGAAACAGCCCCACAGCATGATGCTGCCACCACCATGCTTGACTGTAGGGATGGTATTCTTGGGGTCGTATGCAGTGCCATCCAGTCTCCAAACGTCACGTGTGTGGTTGGCACCAAAGATCTCGATCTTGGTCTCATCAGACCAGAGAACCTTGAACCAGTCTGTCTCAGAGTCCTCCAAGTGATCATGAGCAAACTGTAGACGAGCCTTGACATGACGCTTTGAAAGTAAAGGTACCTTACGAGCTCGTCTGGAACAGAGACCATTGCGGTGGAGTACGTTACTTATGGTATTGACTGAAACCAATGTCCCCACTGCCATGAGATCTTCCCGGAGCTCCTTCCTTGTTGTCCTTGGGTTAGCCTTGACTCTTCGGACAAGCCTAGCCTCGGCACGGGCGGAAACTTTCAAAGGCTGTCCAGGCCGTGGAAGGCTAACAGTAGTTCCATAAGCCTTCCACTTCCGGATGATGCTCCCAACAGTGGAGACAGATAGGCTCAACTCCTTGGAAAGGGTTTTGTACCCCTTGCCAGCCTTGTGACCCTCCACGATCTTGTCTCTGATCCACGATCTTGTCTCTGATGGCCTTGGAATGCTCCTTTGTCTTTCCCATGTTGACCAAGTATGAGTGCTGTTCACAAGTTTGGGGAGGGTCTTAATTAGTCAGAAAAGGCTGGAAAAAGAGATAATTAATCCAAACATGTGAAGCTCATTGTTCTTTGTGCCTGAAATACTTCTTAATACTTTAGGGGAACCAAACAGAATTCTGGTGGTTTGAGGGGTTGAATAATAAATGACCCTCTGAATAAACTTTTCACAATTTAAAAAAAAAAAAAAAGAAATAACATTCTTTTTTGCTGCAGTGCATTTCACACTTCCAGGCTGATCTACAGTCCAAATGTCACAATGCCAAGTTAATTCCGAATGTGTAAACCTGCTAAATCTGCAGGGGGTTGAATACTACCTGTAGGCACTGTATGTGCTCAGTGTGTGTGTATACATGCATGTGCGCTGTGTGTAAGCGCCCAGTGTATCCATGTGTGTCTGCTATGTGCGTATATGTGCTCAGTGTGTGTGTGTATATACATGCATGTGCGCTGTGTGTATGCACCCAGTGTATCCATGTGTGTCTGCTATGTGTGTATATGTGCTCAGTGTGTGTGTATACATGCATGTGTGCTATGTGTGTATGCATCTGTGTATCCATGTGTGTCTGCTATGTGTGTGTGTAACCGTACACTGTACAGGACAGTGGCTGCGCCGCAACTTCCTGGCCACATGAAAACACGTGATCGGTTGTCGCGCGGCAACTGTAGTGTACACAGTGCATGGGAGCGCGCCGGATGCGACAAAGTGGAGAAAAGGTAAGCGACAGTGCTGACGTGTGCCGGGAGCCGGGGTAAGCTAGTAACCATCTTACACATCGGTAACTAAGGAAAGCGGTTTCTATAGTTACCCGATATGTACTATGGATACCAGCCTACGCCGGCTCCGGCACACGTGTGCTAGTGGCTTTTCTCCACTTTGTCTTGCGGTGTGGGCTTCGGGTGCTGCAGCAGTCACCTGGGTGTCGGGCGTCTCCGTGTGGGTTCGGGGAATGCGTGCGGGGGGACGGGGCCAGGGCGAGCATCCAATGCGTGAGGGGGCGGGGCCTGGCCAAGCGTCCAATGCGTGCAGGGTTCCGGGGCGAGCGGACAATCCATGGGGGGGCGGGGCCAGGGCGAGCCAAGCGGCCAATCCGTGCTGGGGGGGCGGGGCCATGCCGAGGCCAGCGGCCAATCCGCTGGTTGTCACCGTAAGAACACAATTTTGGAGCAAGACAGACAGATAGACAGACGGACAGACAGAATAAGGCAATTATATATATAGATAATAATAATAATTTTATTCATTTATATAGCGCTATTAATTCCGCAGCGCTTTACATACAATGGCAATCACTATTTATTGTTTTTAACACCAGTAAATTAATAAGAACTGGTCAAGTGAGTGACCCCTAAATTTATTTTTCTCCTTATATCAAAAAAGTCTGGTTTTCCAGATGGAAAATTTGTAGTGTATCTACACTGTGTGACCATACCCCTAAAGAGTTATTCACGATTTTGGTATTGATATTTATCTTTATAATTAGCTTTTTACTATATTTATTGTTCCACTCCTAGTCTTGACTTACAAATACTGATACTCACCGTGATCTGAAGATAGATTATAATTTGTCTTTAGGCCACATTCAGACATTCAGTGTTTTACCACAGTATTCGTATGCCAAAACCAGGAGTGGAACAGTCAGAGGAAAAGTATAAGGCTAGTTTCACACTTGTGTTGGACGGCTTCCGTAGCATTGCCTTGTGTGACGGATGCAACGGATGCATTGCATATAGTGGCACAATGCAATGCTACGGATCGTACAAAATAACGGAAAGCGTTATTTATTTATTTTCTTCTTTACAGTACCGGCAGCCGACTATTGTGAACGATCAGCTGATCGCTCTTAAAGGGGTGGTTCACCCATTTTTTTTATTTTCTGTAGGAGTTCTACTTACAATTCTAGGTATTTTCTCCATTGGCTTGTATTTCCAGTTCTGGCACTGAGCGGCGCTATCCTGCACGCTCAGTGCCTGTCACATGACCCCCTGGAGCTGTGGCCGCCAGCATCCTCTTATGTCCCGGCAAGTTCCGGGCTCTCAAACTTGACGGGTACGTCAGAGGAGGCTGGCACCACTCAGATTGAGTGACAGGGCTGTGGGCGGTGACTACCGCACGTTACAGCCCAGCATCGAGGGGAGGAGCCGGAGGACGTGTGGAGCCGGCGTCCTGCAGATGGTGAGGCACGGGGCGCCAGTGTGCAGTACAGGGGGGGTTCTTCAGCTGAATCCCCCCTCCTGCACGTAAGTATGTGCTCACACTCTCCACCCGCCCGCTCTGCTGCGATGTCAGGAGAGCGGCCGGTGTCGGGCAGTGTGATCATGGGCTCCTCCCAGCAGCACTGCAGGACGCAGCAAGACACTGACAGGCATGTCACCGCTGTGCTCTGCCACCTGTCCTGCTGCTTGGGACCAACTGTCTGCACTCTGTCACCTGCACCACAAGTCACAGAGTGGAGACAGTTGGTGACAGAGCACCTCTGCCCCCCCCCTCTCTTCTTTCCCCACTCTCTTCTCTCCCCCCACTCTTCTCCCCCTCCTCCCTTCCCCCTCTTCTCTGCCCCCCTCTTATCCCTCTCCCCCCTCTTTTCCCGCTCTCTCTTTTCCCTCCCCTTCTCTCTTCTCCCCCCCTCTCTCTTCTCCCCCCCCTCTCTCCCCCCCTCTCTTCCCCCCCTCTCTCTTTTCCCGCCCTCTTCTCCCCCCCTCGCTCTCTTCTCTCCCCCCTCGCTCTCTTTCCCTCCCCCCCTCGCTCTCTTTTCCCTCCCCCCCTCGCTCTCTTTTCCTCCCCCCGCTCGCTCTCTTTTCCTCCCCCCCGCTCGCTCTCTTTTCCTCCCCCCGCTCGCTCTCTTTTCCTCCCCCCCGCTCGCTCTCTCTCTTTTCCCTCGCTCTCTCCTGGCATGGTCAGTACAGAAATCTCTCCATCGTGGAGGGGTGAGAGGGAGTAATAAACATGGAGTCCCTACTGTGTCTGTGTATTTATTTCTAATAAAGTATTTTTCTCTGTGTGATGTCTTTTTTTTTTTTTTAAACCCTTTGTTGGAGAATCTTAATGGCCAGGTCAAACTTGGCCTGACATTAAGAATCTCGGGCTTTATACCAGCTGGTAAAACATAGCTGGTATTAACCCCTTATTACCCAGCGTGCCACCTGCCACCAGGGCCACTGGAAGAGTTGGATACAGCGCCTGAAGATGGCGCTTCTATGAAAGCGCCATTTTCTGGGGCAGCTGTGGACTGCAATTCGCACCCTGCACTGCGGATTCCAATCCCCAGCTGCCTAGTTGTACCTGGCTGGACTCAAAAACTCGGCGAAGCCCACATCATTTTTTTTTTTTTTAATTATTTCATGAAATTCATGAAAAAAAAGGGCTTCTCTATATTTTTGGTTCCCAGCCAGGTACAACTAGGCAGCTGGGGGTTGGGGGCAGCCCGTAGCTGCCTTCTGTACCTGGCTAGCATACAAAAAGATGGCGAAGCCCACGTCATTTTCTTAAAAAAGTTTTCAGGGAAAAACCTTTATAAAAAAAAAATGCTTCCCTGGATTTCTATTGCCAGTGAAAGTAACACCAAGCAGCGGGGGCTAGCAGCCAGTAGCTGCTTTGGTTACCCTTAGCAATAGAAAATGCAGCGGGAGCCCACAAACAATGTGATTTTTTGTGTTTTTTTATTTTTAATGAATTTTTTAAAAAAAAAAAATCGGCATGGGCTGCGCCCTTCGAGCACAAGAGCATTTTACTGCTCATTCATCCCAAGTAATCAGATGACTCCAGTGTCGGCCGATTACTTGTTCTGTGTCCCCCTGCATCCATCGCAGCGTGTACAGGCTGTGAGGTCACCTGAGTTCAGTCCAGCACTGGAGTCAGCTGATCTGAACTCAGCTGAACTCCAGCCTGCACACGCTGTGATGGATGCAGGGGGAAACAGAACAAGTAAGGTCTAAGCCACACTGCGAGAAAAACAGTGCGAGTGGAGTGCGATAAAACATCGCATTCCACTCAGACCAATATTATCCTGTGTGTTAGCGCACATGAGTGATTATTTTCTCAGCCCTAATTGGACCGAGAAAACAATAGCAGCATGCTGCAGGTGCAATGCAAGACTCTCTCTTTTACCCATTCAAGTGTATGTGGTGAGAGAAAAATCACACTGCACTTGCGGTACATCGGTGGACTACGGAGGAGAGAGGGAGAGAAATCCCTCCCACCCCTCAGTGCTGGCCCACCCCTTGAGTGCTGGACCGCCCCTCGCAGCTGAGGTCTGCTCGCACAGTCAGACCTCAGTCGCAGGGACACACGCATGATACTCAGCTCTGCTGTACTGAGCGTGAGCCGAGTGTAATGCGAGGAGATCGCAGTAATCCCCGTGTTGCCCCAGCCTAGAGAGATGAATGAATGAATGGAGGGCTGGATAGATAGATAGATGATAAAGATATATATAATGTCCCACCCCCATGCATATTCTAAGCTGGCACCCTTTTGTGACTTTCATGTGGCATTAAGGTGCTTAGTCTTGTATTTAGCCAAAAATAAATAATTAAAAAAAATGACATGCGGTCCCCCTATCTTTTGTAGCCAGCTAGGGTAAAGCAAACTGCTGCAGCCTGCAAACCACAGCTGGCAGCTTCACCTTGGCTGGTAATCCAAAATAGAGGGCACCCCACGCTGTTATTTTAAATTAAATAATTTAAAACAAAAACACGGGGTCCCCCGAAATTGGATCACCAGCCAAGGTAAAGCGGACAGCTGTGGTCTGGTATTCTCAGACTAGGGAGGTTCACCATTATTGGACACTCACCAGCCTAAAAATAGCAGGCTGCAGCCGCCCCAGAAGTAGCGCATCCATTAGATGCACCAGTCCTGGTGCTTTTCCCAGCTAATCCCGTTGCCCTGGTGCAGTGGCAAACGGGGTAATATATGGGGTTACTACCAGATGTGTAATGTCACCTGGCATCAAGCCCTGGAGTTAGTGATGTCAGGCGTGTATCAGATACCCGACATCACCAACCCAGGCAGTAATAAAAAAAAAAAAAAAAAAAAATAGACAACAAACACATTTTTATTTGAAAAAACACTCCCCAACACATTCCCTCTTTCACCAATTTATTAGAAAGAAACACAAATCCAGGTCTGGTGTAATACAAGGGTGTCCCACGACGATCCATACCATAGTCAATGTCCCAGTCAATGAAGAACAGAATGTTCCCTATTTGCTGGGAGAGCCGTGCAGTGACCTGAGCTAACATCAATAGGTCAGCTCAGGTCATTGCAGGGCATGACGAGTGCTGCTATCAGGAGGTTAGTGAGACATATTACCTGCGATGATCGCTGAACTCCTGACAGCAGCGCTGTCACCGAGTTCAATGACCGCCGCCTTCACAAACCAAGTATCGCGAGCGGCCCGTGACGTCACCACTAGTTACAGTCTCGAGTCAACAGCGAGATGTGATGTGACAAGCGGCGGGCATAGAAGGCAGTGACGACCGCTGACGTCAGGAGGGCAGGACTTCATCACCGTAGGTAATGAACTTACTAACCTCCTGACGGTAGCGCTTGTCATCCCCGCGGCTGCTGACACTGCAGTGCGGGCAGCCGCGGGGCTGGGGCTGGAGCGGGACACTGACTGCACGGGCACCCGACGGAAGTCACACGGAAGTGTTTCTGTGTTGCTTCCGGGAATTTTGTGGACCCATTGACTTGTATTGAGTCACGGTTCGTTATTACGGAACAGAATAGGACATGTTCCATAATAACTTAGCGGACATACGGAATCCGATGTTTTTTTTTTGTAGGATCGGATGCACATGGAAGTGCTACCGTGTACCATCCGATCCTACACAAAAGACATTGAAAAGATGGTCCTTTCTGTGGGGCCGCAAAAAAACAGGAACTGACCAGGACAAACGGAATGGTCATGTGAATGAGCCCACCTGCAGCCATTGCAGCGTGTGCGGGCTGTGAGATCAGGAGTCAGCTGACTCCAGCGCCGGCCGATAAATTCTGTGTCCCGCTGCAGAAGGATCCGGTAAAATAACGGTTGCATGCGCTGCACATTTAATCCACAGGATCCGGTCATATGCGGTTTGCGGATGATACGGACGACACACAGACTAGGCAAGAGGGAAAAAAGCAATCTCATCACCCCGTCACTTTTTTTTCCCCAATTATTTTTTTCACATGTTGCGCCGGCTAATAATCATAATTTCTGTACACACACACACACACACACACACACACACACACACACTTTCCTCCCCTGGCTGTGCAGAGCTGGCAACTTCAGATGTCTCTGTGTGATTGCTCTCAGTGCATCCACACAGGGAAGAGGCAGGGAGGAGGCTTTGGGTGGAGAGGAGAGTGGGGTGTTACACACAGTGGGTGTGTTAGATAAGCTAGACACCGCCCTAGAGCCACAAAGAATTCTGGGACTTGTAGGAACTGAACACAGGAAGTCAGAGGAAAGATTAACCCCATCAGAGCTGGAGCCAGCAATGAGCATGTCCTGCTAGTGCACAATAAAAGGTCATTTTGATGAAAAAACATAATAGATGTGTTGAGGGGCACATATTAGCAAGATTTATCAGAAAAAAAAAAATCAGTTTTGGTAACTGGACAACTTCTTTAATAGCCGGCGGCCGAGCGCTCTCACATGCCGGCGGCCGAGCACTCAGCTGAGCGCTATAACATGCGGGCGGCCGGGCGATCAGCTGAGTGCCCTGACATGCCGGCGGCCGAGCGCTCAGCTGAGTGCCCTGACATGCCGGCGGCCGAGCGCTCAGCTGAGTGCCCTGACATGCCGGCGGCCGAGCGCTCAGCTGAGTGCCCTCACATGCCGGCGGCCGAGCGCTCAGCTGAGTGCCCTGACATGCCGGCGGCCGAGCGCTCAGCTGAG